>NC_136068.1:669981994-670714494 GCF_964261635.1 Lissotriton helveticus
TGCCATCCATCTATTATGCCATCCATCTGCCCATCCATACAGTCTAGAAACCAACCATCCACTCTGCCACCCATTGATCTATTCACTCTGCCATCCATTCTCTCTGCATCCATCCTCCACTCCTTTATCTTACCATCACCTCTGCCATTCATCGACCAACTGACATCCTTTCATCAATTCATTAACTCTTCCATTTATCCACTCAGCCATCCATCATCCTACTCTGCCATCCATCCATCCTCCTATCCTCTCTTCCATCCATCCATCAATCCACTCTGTCATTCACCCTCTCTGCCATCCACTCTGCCATCCATTCACCATCCATCCACTCTGCCACCCATCCATTCATCAACTCTTCTATCTATTCATTCAACCACCCATCCACTTTGCCATTCATTCATCCATCAATCCACCCACTCTGCTATTCAACCACCCATTCATCCACTCTGCCATGCATCAATCCCCTCCACCATCCATCCATTCTTCCATTCATCTGCTCATCCATCCATCCATTTATCCACTCTGCCATCCATCCTGCCATTCATTCATCAATCCATCCACTCTGCTAACCAATCATGCATTCAGTCACTTTGCCTTTAATCCATTCACGCTGCCACGCATCCATTCATTTACTTTGCCATCCATCCAATCTGCCATCCATCCATACATTCATTCACTTTGCCACCCATCTATTCACCCTGCCATCCATTCATCATCCATCCACTATGACTGGCATTCACAAATCTTTCGCCCACTCATCCAGCCCTTTACTCTATCCTCCTTTCAGCTGTCCCTCCACCTATTCATTCACTCAACTATTCATCCATTTGTTCTGCCATCCTTTCACTTGTCCATCCACCTAGCCATTCACGCACTCACCCATCCACCCATCCCTTTTCTATACTTTCATGTGTCCATCCTTCATCATTCACCACTTCTTTCACCCACTCATTCATCCACATATCCATTCATCCTCCTACTCCATCATCCCTACTTCCTTTTTTTCACCCTTTTCTTCCAACATTCCTTCTTTCTTTCCCTGTTCTATTTACCCAGCAGTCAGTTTTCCTCTGTGGCTGTGGGAGTGCTTCCGGTTTCCACGTGAGACATGTTTGGGGTCCTTCTTGCTAGTCCACAAAATGTATTGAACAGTGAATTTTTGCTTATTGCGGCGCTGGGAGTGAGCCTCGCATACCAGAGCACACGAGGATGGAGACGAGAGCAGAGAGACGGGCGGGGCGAACATAGGAGGATATTTGACTTTTTGGAAGCACTGCAGTTAACGTCGGGCATCGGAAAGCTTAAGAGAAACTGAATGAACAAGTGCAGTCCTATCCTAACTTGCACAGTGCACTTACATACACGTGACGTGTGCGATGCTGCTCGAATATGTGCCTAAGTAAATCCTGAAAAGGGGGTGGTGATGAACAGAGTGTCTGAATTAAGCAGACCACTCTTACCCAGTCCAAAGATCAGGGCTTGATCCATCACCGTTATTTATCTCACTGCCCCATCCCAGCTCAGAACCTGGCTATATGCAAATTAGTCTGTCCCTGGCCCAGTGCATCATGGGAACAGGGCAGACCAAACTACCAAGCCAATTCTTCACCAGAAAGGAGACAAGCTACCGGGGACCGTTTTCTGGCATTTCAGCCTCTTCGGCCCGGCTTGCTTGAATCCTGATGGAGCAGTGAGAAAGGGACTCATGTCTGAGTATACCCTGCCACACCTATAGTGGCCAAAAACGATACAGAAAAGGGGGTGGTGATGAACAGAGTGTCTGAATTAAGCAGACCACTCTTACCCAGTCCAAAGATCAGGGCTTGATCCATCACCGTTATTTATCTCACTGCCCCATCCCAGCTCAGAACCTGGCTATATGCAAATTAGTCTGTCCCTGGCCCAGTGCATCATGGGAACAGGGCAGACCAAACTACCAAGCCAATTCTTCACCAGAAAGGAGACAAGCTACCGGGGACCGGTTTCTGGCATTTCAGCCTCTTCGGCCCGGCTTGCTTGAATCCTGATGGAGCAGTGAGAAAGGGACTCATGTCTGAGTATACCCTGCCACACCTATAGTGGCCAAAAACGATACAGAAAAGGGGGTGGTGATGAACAGAGTGTCTGAATTAAGCAGACCACTCTTACCCAGTCCAAAGATCAGGGCTTGATCCATCACCGTTATTTATCTCACTGCCCCATCCCAGCTCAGAACCTGGCTATATGCAAATTAGTCTGTCCCTGGCCCAGTGCATCATGGGAAAAGGGCAGACCAAACTACCAAGCCAATTCTTCACCAGAAAGGAGACAAGCTACCGGGGACCGGTTTCTGGCATTTCAGCCTCTTCGGCCCGGCTTGCTTGAATCCTGATGGAGCAGTGAGAAAGGGCCTCATGTCTGAGTATACCCTGCCACACCTATAGTGGCCAAAAACGATACAGAAAAGGGGGTGGTGATGAACAGAGTGTCTGAATTAAGCAGACCACTCCTACCCAGTCCAAAGATCAGGGCTTGATCCATCACCGTTATTTATCTCACTGCCCCATCCCAGCTCAGAACCTGGCTATATGCAAATTAGTCTGTCCCTGGCCCAGTGCATCATGGGAACAGGGCAGACCAAACTACCAAGCCAATTCTTCACCAGAAAGGAGACAAGCTACCGGGGACCGGTTTCTGGCATTTCAGCCTCTTCGGCCCGGCTTGCGTGAATCCTGATGGAGCAGTGAGAAAGGGACTCATGTCTGAGTATACCCTGCCACACCTATAGTGGCCAAAAACGATACAGAAAAGGGGGTGGTGATGAACAGAGTGTCTGAATTAAGCAGACCACTCTTACCCAGTCCAAAGATCAGGGCTTGATCCATCACCGTTATTTATCTCACTGCCCCATCCCAGCTCAGAACCTGGCTATATGCAAATTAGTCTGTCCCTGGCCCAGTGCATCATGGGAACAGGGCAGACCAAACTACCAAGCCAATTCTTCACCAGAAAGGAGACAAGCTACCGGGGACCGGTTTCTGGCATTTCAGCCTCTTCGGCCCGGCTTGCTTGAATCCTGATGGAGCAGTGAGAAAGGGACTCATGTCTGAGTATACCCTGCCACACCTATAGTGGCCAAAAACGATACAGAAAAGGGGGTGGTGATGAACAGAGTGTCTGAATTAAGCAGACCACTCTTACCCAGTCCAAAGATCAGGGCTTGATCCATCACCGTTATTTATCTCACTGCCCCATCCCAGCTCAGAACCTGGCTGTATGCAAATTAGTCTGTCCCTGGCCCAGTGCATCATGGGAACAGGGCAGACCAAACTACCAAGCCAATTCTTCACCAGAAAGGAGACAAGCTACCGGGGACCGGTTTCTGGCATTTCAGCCTCTTCGGCCCGGCTTGCTTGAATCCTGATGGAGCAGTGAGAAAGGGACTCATGTCTGAGTATACCCTGCCACACCTATAGTGACCAAAAACGATACAGAAAAGGGGGTGGTGATGAACAGAGTGTCTGAATTAAGCAGACCACTCTTACCCAGTCCAAAGATCAGGGCTTGATCCATCACCGTTATTTATCTCACTGCCCCATCCCAGCTCAGAACCTGGCTATATGCAAATTAGTCTGTCCCTGGCCCAGTGCATCATGGGAACAGGGCAGACCAAACTACCAAGCCAATTCTTCACCAGAAAGGAGACAAGCTACCGGGGACCGGTTTCTGGCATTTCAGCCTCTTCGGCCCGGCTTGCTTGAATCCTGATGGAGCAGTGAGAAAGGGACTCATGTCTGAGTATACCCTGCCACACCTATAGTGGCCAAAAACGATACAGAAAAGGGGGTGGTGATGAACAGAGTGTCTGAATTAAGCAGACCACTCTTACCCAGTCCAAAGATCAGGGCTTGATCCATCACCGTTATTTATCTCACTGCCCCATCCCAGCTCAGAACCTGGCTATATGCAAATTAGTCTGTCCCTGGCCCAGTGCATCATGGGAACAGGGCAGACCAAACTACCAAGCCAATTCTTCACCAGAAAGGAGACAAGCTACCGGGGACCGGTTTCTGGCATTTCAGCCTCTTCGGCCCGGCTTGCTTGAATCCTGATGGAGCAGTGAGAAAGGGCCTCATGTCTGAGTATACCCTGCCACACCTATAGTGGCCAAAAACGATACAGAAAAGGGGGTGGTGATGAACAGAGTGTCTGAATTAAGCAGACCACTCTTACCCAGTCCAAAGATCAGGGCTTGATCCATCACCGTTATTTATCTCACTGCCCCATCCCAGCTCAGAACCTGGCTATATGCAAATTAGTCTGTCCCTGGCCCAGTGCATCATGGGAACAGGGCAGACCAAACTACCAAGCCAATTCTTCACCAGAAAGGAGACAAGCTACCGGGGACCGGTTTCTGGCATTTCAGCCTCTTCGGCCCGGCTTGCTTGAATCCTGATGGAGCAGTGAGAAAGGGACTCATGTCTGAGTATACCCTGCCACACCTATAGTGGCCAAAAACGATACAGAAAAGGGGGTGGTGATGAACAGAGTGTCTGAATTAAGCAGACCACTCTTACCCAGTCCAAAGATCAGGGCTTGATCCATCACCGTTATTTATCTCACTGCCCCATCCCAGCTCAGAACCTGGCTATATGCAAATTAGTCTGTCCCTGGCCCAGTGCATCATGGGAACAGGGCAGACCAAACTACCAAGCCAATTCTTCACCAGAAAGGAGACAAGCTACCGGGGACCGGTTTCTGGCATTTCAGCCTCTTCGGCCCGGCTTGCTTGAATCCTGATGGAGCAGTGAGAAAGGGACTCATGTCTGAGTATACCCTGCCACACCCATAGTGGCCAAAAACGATACAGAAAAGGGGGTGGTGATGAACAGAGTGTCTGAATTAAGCAGACCACTCTTACCCAGTCCAAAGATCAGGGCTGGAAGGGTGGAAGGGTATACTCAGATGTGAGTCCCTTGCTCGTTGCACCATCAGGATTCAAGCAAGCCGGGCCGACGACGGCTGAAATGCCAGAAACCGGTCCCCGGAAGCTTGTTTCCTTCCCAGTGTAAGAATTGGCTTGGTAGTTTGGTTTGCCCTGTTCCCATCATGCACTGGGACAGGAACAGACTAATTTACATATAGCCAGGTTCTGAACTGGGATGGTGCAGTGAGCTAAAAAACGGTGTTGGATCTAGCCCTGATCTCTTGACTGGGTGAGAGTATTCTGCTTAATTCAGAAACTCTGTCCATCACCACCCCTTGTTGTTAAATATTTTGTCCACCCTAAGCGTGGAAGGGTATACTCAGATGTGAGTCCCTTGCTCATTGCACCATCAGGATTCAAGCAAGCCGGGCCGACGACGGCTGAAATGCCAGAAACCGGTCCCCGGAAGCTTGTTTCCTTCCCAGTGTAAGAATTGGCTTGGTAGTTTGGTTTGCCCTGTTCCCATCATGCACTGGGACAGGAACAGACTAATTTACATATAGCCAGGTTCTGAACTGGGATGGTGCAGTGAGCTAAAAAACGGTGTTGGATCTAGCCCTGATCTCTTGACTGGGTGAGAGTATTCTGCTTAATTCAGAAACTCTGTCCATCACCACCCCTTGTTGTTAAATATTTTGTCCACCCTAAGCGTGGAAGGGTATACTCAGATGTGAGTCCCTTGCTCATTGCACCATCAGGATTCAAGCAAGCCGGGCCGACGACGGCTGAAATGCCAGAAACCGGTCCCCGGAAGCTTGTTTCCTTCCCAGTGTAAGAATTGGCTTGGTAGTTTGGTTTGCCCTGTTCCCATCATGCACTGGGACAGGAACAGACTAATTTACATATAGCCAGGTTCTGAACTGGGATGGTGCAGTGATCTAAAAAACGGTGTTGGATCTAGCCCTGATCTCTTGACTGGGTGAGAGTATTCTGCTTAATTCAGAAACTCTGTCCATCACCACCCCTTGTTGTTAAATATTTTGTCCACCCTAAGCGTGGAAGGGTATACTCAGATGTGAGTCCCTTGCTCATTGCACCATCAGGATTCAAGCAAGCCGGGCCGACGACGGCTGAAATGCCAGAAACCGGTCCCCGGAAGCTTGTTTCCTTCCCAGTGTAAGAATTGGCTTGGTAGTTTGGTTTGCCCTGTTCCCATCATGCACTGGGACAGGAACAGACTAATTTACATATAGCCAGGTTCTGAACTGGGATGGTGCAGTGAGCTAAAAAACGGTGTTGGATCTAGCCCTGATCTCTTGACTGGGTGAGAGTATTCTGCTTAATTCAGAAACTCTGTCCATCACCACCCCTTGTTGTTAAATAAGTAAATCCTGGGCTGGCCACCAGTACCACACAGCTGCCGCCCCCAAAATAGTGCCGCCTGGGGCGGACCGCCCCCACCGCACCCCCTAGCTATGCCAGTGCACTGCTCTCACCAGCATGAGAGCAGCGCTAGGATTGGAGGCAGTGGCCTCACTCAGTGCTCTCAAGAGCACTGGAGACCTGCACTTTCTCTAACCCAGTTGTCTAAGACAGCTAGGTTAAAGAAGTTTAAAATGTGCATGTCTGGCTGACCGCCGCAACACACCAGCCAAAGGGACATGCACTTTTGAAACTTAAGCCCACAGACTGCCCCTCGGCAGCACTGGCCCCGCCACATCCTGACAATCAATTCTGGACGGGTTGGTGCTGAAAAATAAAATGACAATAAATAAACTTTATTACCATTTTATTTTTCAACTCTGGCCTGGGGCTTTTCTTGATGGGGTGACGCTCCACCAATCAAATGCAGGAGCCATCCCTGCTCAGTCCAGTCTTCAAGTGACAAGAGAAGTGATTCTCAACTAGATATTTGGAAGAGGTGTATAATATCTTGCGACTCTGGGCAATGGTGTGGGTGACATCAGTTTGGTTCTACTATCAGAGAGAAGACTGATATGGTAATAGGCAGCCAATAAAAGAAGAGGGTGAGGTTATGAAAAGAGTGAAATATTGAAGGCAGATGAGGTTAGAAAAGGACCTGACAAGAGTGAAATATTATAGGACAGCAAAGGTAGCAAAGACGCACGGAAACATCAAAGATGAGTCAGCAGTGAAATAGAAGAAGACATTGTGAACTAGAAGAGGAGATCAAGTGGTGATCAAGTGATATTTCCTATTATGACCTTGGCTATAAATGGCGATTTAAAAAAATTGGAAGGGCTTTAAATAACCCTTGTTTTAAGATGTACAGGAATGGTGCATAGCAAGCGTATTGGAAGTTGGGCGAGTAGGACAAATGTTTATTAAGGGATGCGGTGTCTCCAAACATGATTTTTGGGAGGCACAGAAGAGATCACATAAGAAAACAAACATTGGCATTGCCAAGAGGTCTCGCCTTTGGGACCGTAAAAGTGGTTAGCCATGCAGCATATTAACTTGGAGCTGTGCTGCCAGGGATTTAATAGCTATACAATTGCTACACACTGGGTCATGCAGTCAGATCCAGGAACGCATGCTTGCCTTTGCCGCATGCTTCTTTTTCCGGGGTAAAAAGAACAAATGATGGACAGAATACTGCACAATGTTAAACATTCACCCCCAGTACAGAGATCTGGGCCAATTCCATCGTTTTTTTCCACACCATGCCATTTCAGTTCAGATCCAGCCCTATGCAAATCATACTTGACCCTGCTCTCTATGGTAACAGTCGATCCTGAACTGCTAGGCCAGGTCCTCCCTGGACCGGAAACAAGCATCCTGGGACCGGGTTAGGGGTATCACCCCTCATTAGCTAGAATAGTTTGAATCCAGTGGCATGGTGAGTATGGGCTGGACTGTTCCCATGAGGGAGCAGTGTCGAGACTGATTTGCATATAACTGTGTCTAAACTGGGGTAGCAAGGTGAGGAAAAGAACAATGGATTTAACCCAGATCTCTTGACTGGGGTGGATGTTTGATTTGCTCCTCATTCTGTCCATCATTTGTGTGTCTTTTTCTTTTATGGACCAAGTGCGCCAGGTATTCCCAGACATTGGTCCCGGGCTCACCATGCCACTGGAGTCAAGCTAGCCTAGCTGATGAGGGGGTTTTCCCTTAAATCAGTCCCAGGATGCTTGTTGCCGGTGCAGGGACGGCCTGGCTTAGCAGCTCGGGTTGGACTGTTCCCATGAGGAGACGGGTCAAAGACTGATTTGTATATGCTGAGTCTAAACTGGGGTGGCATGGTAAGCAAAAGAACAATGGATTTAACCCAGATCTCTTGACTGAAGGTGAATGTTTGATTTTACGAGAGGGTGGGCGAGAACTAAAGGCAGCGATGGGGAATGAGGGAAATTGAAAGCAGCGAAGGAGGGTGGGAGGGATAAAAAAACAACTATGCAAATGTGGGACGGTTTGAAAACATGGTTCTTATAACTATTGGTTCCAGCCTGCAACAGATCACAAGCGCATCAGGGCAATCTCATGAATTGCAGATACTGCATTAGCAAATAGGGCGGCATCTATACAATGAAAGATGACACTCTCTTCCGTTCTACTGTCCCGAGCGCTGGCCTCATGGTGTACCAGAAAGCATGTTTCTGCAACTGGAACCAAGCACAACCACTGCGTTGTGAAGCTCTCAACAGCCTTCCCGAACTCCAGGCAACAATTCTGACAAGAGAGCTACTGCTAGGCTACTCATAATGGCTGGTGCTCCGACTTTCTTGCGCAGTGATTAAACAAATTACCTTTTTACAAGTGTTGGTATCAAAGATAAAACTTTTAACTATACAGAAATCACACTCTTGAGTCTGTGCTGAAGTCATGCTTTGTGAGTATATCCTGTCCAGTGATTCAGCTTCAGAGATCGAAGTCAGTAGTATTGGGTTAAAATCGCCATATTCTCACATAAGCAACCTGTTATTCATTAGGCACAAAGAGTACTCTTCACATGGCTAACAATTATTAGAGCCTGCCATCAGGGTTATTGGAATTATGAGGCAGTGTAGAGCCAAATTATGCAACACGTTGACTATATTATGCAGCGAGAAAACGCAAATTATGTTGCGTAATGCTGTACATTTTCTGATAGTATTACTTCATCAGTTTGTTATTTTTACTTGTGCCAACACTGTCTGAGAAAAAGGTTTCACCTCATTAGTACCAGGGTAACACCTATACACAACAATAAGCAACTGACAAGCGAACAGCCAACCTTTGTGAAGTAACTTCCACTGCACAGCTGCACGTGTCACTGCATTGATAGCAACGTTTGACCAGTTTCAGCTTGAAGCAAACGTTTTTGTTACAATCTGCAAATTATGCATTGTATGATGTATTATGGGGCAAATCCATAATTATCCTGAAATGCTGCTGTGCAAAACTGCATAATTCCAATGGCCCTGCCTATAGTTCATTTCGCTTGATTTTTAAAATAAAGGTATTGCTGATAAAATGCTCTGTAATGATGAACAGCACAATTTCAACATCATTTATTTGAGTCATGGGAAGGAGAGCGGATGTTGCGAGAAGTACGCCAACCCTGCATGGTTGCTTCTCTTTAAAAAAGATAACATATGTGAAAGTGAAAGGGTGATGTTTATTGAGACTCAGATCGGGGGTGAGGCATCTCCAGTTCCTGAAAGAAATAGTAGCTAAAACTTGCAGGGTGGAGAGGCTTAACATGAGACGGAAGCTCATCCTTCTTCTGTGTTTTGCTTTACGCGCTGCAACCCAATCCCTGAGCAGAAAAACATCTACAGTCCAGTTACGCAAGCCTTATGATCCCAACTAGCAGAAAGCAGGCCTCCAAGCCCTTGAAAGTTAGAAGTTTGTGTGTACTGAATGAGGCAGAAACACAACTCTACAAAATCTGACACTGCATTCAGTGTGGTCCACCTGCCTCAATCGGGATCATCCATCTCGCTTTTGCATTCCCCTATAAAGTTCTCTGTATTAGTGTTCTTTGTGAAAGCTTTATTTTTTACTGTGAAGTTTTACAACAGTGTTTCCATCAACAACTCGGAACAAAGAAATGGACAGGTATTACACAAACTGAGTTGCTACTAAGTCAACTGTCCTGAAAGTTCTGTGAACCTTGCAATGGATTGGCAAGCACTCACCAAATGCCAACACCACAAATGTCATCAGCAACACAGAGTTCCAGTGAGGGCTTTTCATTTATCGATGTGATGCAGCCTGGGAGCAGTAGTCCAAGATCACCAGAATTAGAACAGAGGGATGAGGGATGAATAAGGGAGCACCAGGCACAAGAGGGAGTTGGAGGAGCATGTAGTGATATGGAAGGCGGTTTAGGGACGAATTGTGCATTAAAATACGGGCACCGAAGCTGAACACAAGCAAACAGTAACACAAGCAGGAACCCAAAAACAAATAGTCCCCAAACAAACATATAAAGCAAAGCATAAAGATACAGTACTTGGTCCCTGCTCCATGGGACGAAGCAAAAGACAAAAAGGAGGAACAAAGAGGAAGTAAGCATTTTGGAAGGACAATCCAAGTAACAAATTAAAAGCAATGGATGCAATGTAAGCCCACAAAGCGTTTACAACAGGTTTTGGAGGCTCGACCTTAATTGTAGGGCCATCTACAATGGGAAATTGTGATCATGCACAAACTCACACACGGGCCTACATGACCCATCATGCAAACACTATACCTGGCTTTTATAACCATTGATATAAGGCCACTTGGCAACCATACATTTATCATTATCTATGCTGTATATGGTTGTGTATCAAGTTAATGAAAATAAGCTTGTGTTAGCCTAACATGTGAATGATTTTAATGAACGAAGCAAGATGAAATCACCTGTTAAAACTGGGATTTCCGGTTGGCTAAGGCTTGCGCCAAAGCCAGGCAGAAACCACCACTCTAGTCAGGGGAAGGGAGTTACATGCCAAAGATAACCCCTGCTCACCCCCTTGGTAGCATGGCACGAGCAGTCAGGCTTATCCCGGAGGCAATGTGTAAAGCATTTGCGCATGCACACAGCAACAACATCCCAGGCACACTACAAAAGGAACTCCACACAAGGTTATATAAAAATAGCCTTTGTATTCTCAAAACACATTAGATAGCAATCACACAATATACATTGTGCCAACTGGCACGGGCAATATTCACAAGGGATTATTTACAAAGGACAGGGCCACGTGGGCCACTGTCAGGATCAACACTTAGCATAAATTGGTACAAGTAAAAATAGATCATAAACCTACAACCAGTAGCCACTGGTAATCACTGTACTCCACCTCAACCTGTAACATAACTTTACATTATGCGCAGTCACATCAAGCACGAATTATATCCTGCGCCAACCTCACCAGCATAAACAAATTATGCAATCTCTCACTTAGTCTAAACACATTAGACCCTACCTTCTAAGTATAACTCACATTTAGGGGCCTAAATCACAGTGTAGTAAAATCTCACTAACACAAACCTAAATAGGTAAAACAACCTCTTAAGCCTAAACCATATCTAGAGGTATCAAACACAGGGTGCGTAACACATACTAAACGCATTACATTTTCTAGCACCACATTTAGAGCATATAATCACATTAGGACCTTGCACCCTATCCATATACCAGCCCCCCTAGGCCAACTGGCCATGTAAGAAGGGGCTCAAATGCACTGTGTCCAGATTGTCAGGGTGCGATGCCAAGGCAGCGCCAGTCAGTGGTGCGCCATCTGTGCAAATGTAAACGTTGCAGCAGCCCACTAGTTGCTGAGCAGCTGAGGACAATAACAGGGCCTAAACGCTGCAGCTGGCACTAAGTGCTGCACAGCTGTGGAAGGCCTGGCACCTCTGTGCCATTTCTGACCTCCTCAGGGACTCTTTCTCAAATGGCGCCTAAAAGGTGCAGCTGCCCACTACTTGCTGGGCAGCTGCAAATGAGCAACTGGGGCACGGGCTCTCAGTAGCCCTTAAAGCAAATTGCGCCACATGTTGGAGCCACTTAGGCTCTACAACTAACCATGTCTCCTGTAGCACACTGGCTCCTGAAATAACTAGGCGCCACTAGGGGGAGAACTGACCCCTAAGCACTGGGGAGCATGCTGGCGCTTTAAATAAATGTGCCCATGGTGGAGCCACCTGGCTCTGCAAATGAACAGGTCCCATGGAGCACCCTGGCTCCTCCACTAATGAGCGTGGGCCCCTCTGGGCACAGGTAAATGGGTATGGCCCGATGTTGGAGCCCGCAGGCTCAAACCGAACATGCCCCACGCTGGAGCCACCGGGGGCTCTGGAAATAGGTATGCACCCTTGCTCTGGAGCCCTCTGGCTCTTAGAATGAATAGGCCCACAATGGGGGCAACAACGGGCCCCTCTGGCCCATGAAACAAGTCTCGCCACATTGGAGCGGCCCACTGAGCACCCGGGGCCGCTCTGACGCCATCTCCCCCCCACAGCCGTCTAAACTTACCGGCTCTCTCATGGGTCATGGGCTGCTCCTCTCCCACCGGGCGCCATCGCAGGGCTCTCCCTTCCGCCTGGGAGCCCCGCAGCACAGCTCACATCGGCCTCTTCACCCGGTCCCTCATCTCGGGACCGGGGCTAGTCACCGGCACTCGAGGAGGCGGGGTAGGCTCCCGACCTCCTCTCTCGCGCACAACTTCCTTCAACGCCGGGCTGGGCTTCCTCGCCAAGGCGGAAGTCCCGTCCAGCATTAGGCGCCACATTGCCTGACTTCCTGTTTTGGGGACGGGCCGCGCCGGTGATCAGGTTAAAGGGGCAAAACAAGGGGAAGGCTCCCTCGAGGGAAAAAAAAACCAGTGGGGTGGGCACCCGCTGTGATTACGGCCAAAGTCGCGGGGTGGGCACCCACGCACTAAAATAGACATAAACGGCCACAATGCAGGGTGGGCACCTGCTTAACAACACTAAAAATAAGCGGGGTGGCACCTGTGAATGCATAAAAAATCGCGGGGTGGACACCCGCGAAGCAGGTATCACGGGGAATCCCTCACCAGGGAATTCCCTCTTTAAGGGACAAAAAACAGGATGAGCACAGCGCTCCCAGGGCGCTAAAAGATGCAGCAAGGTCCTGGGCAAAGAAATGGAGCAACCAGCTCCTTAGCAAAGGGAAGTCCTTCAGTCCCCCAGGCAAGGCAGAGGGGTCCCAGAGAAACAAGGTCTCCAAGGCATCCAGGGGCTGGGCAGGGCCCAGGGAGGCAGGCCTTCCCCTGGGCCCCAGCAGCAGCATGCCCCTGGTAGATTCAAGTCAGGAACAAGAACAAAATCATGGGGTTACACCCCCTCTTTTATACACAAAACCCCTTTGTTTCCAAAGGTGCAGGCAAGGGGCGAACCAGATGTAACTGGTTCTTGAGCACTTTGTTTTGCTCAGCCCCTCTGCCTATTCACAGGATGGATCAGGGACATCAGACACACCACAGGAGGTGGAGCCAGCATTGTGGAGGGAAGGCACAGCCTTATTCGGGTCCGCGGTGCACTCCCCCCCTTGCAGTCAATTTTTTTATATTACTAACCAGGCCCCTGTTCACTTCATCACTCTACAAACCCAGCATCTCTTTCCTGCTTCCTCTTTCTACACCCACTGTATCGAAGCATTGTAACATCTCACTACATCCTGTGAAACTCTTCACTGTCTCATTTCTCAACAGAACTCGCATGCCTTCACTGTCAATTCTCTTTATATTTTTAGCACCTCTTCTCTGTCCCATTGCTCAACAAACCCTGCATCTTTTCACTGTCACATCTGTCTACAGCTCACATATACTCAGATTAGCGGACAGTGCACATAGAGAGTTGATTTGCCCAAAATCAAACAGATTGTTAATGTCAGCGACACAGTACTACCTGCTCTAAAGGTTATAGTTTTACCACACAAATAGACTGAGCCGTGCACCCCTCATTAAGCGCAGTTTTATTTTTTTAACAGCACATTTACAGCCAGCTTTTATGTTAACTGTAACTGATACACATTTTTCCAAAAAGGAGGCATATGAATGATTTCACAATGTGATTACCCAGGAGCAGCAGACAGTTGGGCCAAATGGAGATGCTAGGATTAAAAACCATGTATTCTGGTACCACAGTCAACTAGACCATAACTGCAGTGGAATACTCAACCCAGCTTTAGAATAGACTGTTTATATCCAACATATTTATGTGAATTGGATAAAGGAAGGAAGGGCATATAGAGTCTAAATGACACACCACTGAAATACCAGACTCTAAAGAACATAAGTCAACATATATTGCCACCACAAACACCATTGGCTTGGGGAAGGCTACGGAATTCTTTAAAAAACTCACCAGAGGGCATCCCACTGAAAACAATGCCCGATTCAAGAAGACAAGGCAGCAGTAGCCCTGGACTAAATGGTGTTTTCTTCAGTAAGTAGTAGCTAAACACAAACAATTTATTTGACAAACGTCATACTTTAAGGGGGTCAGATGCTGTAGATGGAAATGGCAAACTACATACATGTTTATTTCTTTTTTTCTTAAGTAATTTATAACCCTCTCATAGTGCCCAACAACTAGCACATCAGGTGCACATCAGGTGCACATACAACAATTCTGAATACATGAATGCAGCATAAAATGATTATTAATCAATTAGTATCCAGATACAAAGTTTTTAAAAAACAAAACTAATTTACCAAGTGCCATAAATGTGTTCCTGTTTATTTTTAAAGAAAAGTTTGAAGTAGTTTGGATGCAAACTGTCACAAAGCTTGGTATCAGCCAGACTAAGGAATTTCCAACCAAAGCACAACTTGGGTGTGTAATTTTTAAATAGAGACCAGGAATTTAAATAACTAGACTGAGACCAAATCAGATCCAAAACTTTAAAGTGAGCCTGCCGCTTGAGGGGTAGCAGCCAAGACATCTTTGGGTCTCTGACAAATGGACGCATTTTCTTAAAGCTGCCACAATCCCAGGTGCGTGATTCTGAACTGTCTGCAACATATGTGCAAACTTCATTCAAAATAATACAAAGGATGACATAAAGCGGGGAGGCTCCTGGATAATAAACTGAGAGAATAACAGGTCAAATATTTTATTGCAAAGAGAAGGAACAATTAAGAGGTGTGTCTTCAGTGAGGGAAAAAGAGACATCAGAGTGCCGCAAGAAATGTTACCATTATTTGTACACAAATAACCTCATACAAACAAGTGAAAGATGAACTCATCTCGACTTAATTACCTTCCTAGTGTTAATAGTACTAGTCCATCTGGCCCAGATGGCTTCATATCAAGTTTTTAACACTTTTAAATGTTTTCGCTATGAAGAACTTTGTGTTGTAGTGAAGGGATAATCTTTTCAATTCTTAATACAACAAGAGCCCCCACTCTATGGACATCTATAGGCCACTTTCGCTCCTTAAACATGAAGTGTAAATAGAAATGTTAGATGCTGGCTTTATTACTGGATGACCACTCTGGCACACCAGGGCCAGGTTGATTTTAGGCATGGGAGTAGGCTGGATAGCAAATATTATTTTATTTGATTGTTATGTCAAGATGGAGATCCGGAGTGCGGTTCTTCTGCTGTTGGGGGTTGAAATGAGGTTGGCTGGGAATTTATGGAAGGCTCATTGCGGACATTCAGTTGTGGGGAGAGTTTTTATTAAGGTGGCTTAATGTTAATCACCATAGTCCTTCAGCAAGGATTAGAGTGAATATACTGCTTCCAGGTTGGGGGGCTATCAACAGAGGAAAGGTGCAACTATGCCCACTCTCTCCAATCTTGTATGATTTCACACCGGAACCTCGACTGGAGACAACACACAGATTCAGGGCATCAGATTAGAACCAGAACTATTTAAGATCCTAGCGTTGCCTGGATTTCTCGATGATCTCCAAAGGTATGGATTAATTTCCAAATTGAAAAATTAATATGTCATAATCTGAGGGCTTAATCTAGCCTTTAATTTTTATAAGCAAAATTAACCTACAACTATGTAGGTATAATAGGGAATTGACTAGCTGGGAGTCAGTAGCTTGGCATTATTCTCTCACCCAAACTACAGTACACCCAGCTGAGAAGCATACTCAATCCCTACATGAAAGCCAAAATCATCTCATCTGCGGATGAAACCACATATAAACGCTGTCATATGAATGCTTATTCTACTAGGCCATATATCTTCCATCCCCTAAATCTATGTGTTAGAAGGGAAGATATTAACAATTATCATGATGGGTGTCATGTTTATTTTTGGGTTGGGAAGAGGGCCAGATTAGTAGGCAACAGGGCAGCAGGGCTAGTGAACATGAGAGAGTAAAGGGTCCCACATCTGCTACATATCTATTACCAAGTAGCTCACTCTAGATATTTAATGCAAGGGCACAGACTGATAGTACTGTTCTAGAGGCTAAACTCTATTGAAGTCCACCTTGTAGGATGTGTAGAATATACTGAAAGAACAGAAATGTGAGAAGCTGTATTTGCTCCGGTGCTTAGGGCAACGCTAGAAGTAAGGGACAGTGTAGGAACTAGACAAAGGATGACAAGCTACCCTTTATCATTTGCCCCACAGATATCTAATTTAACTCTAACTTCAGTGGAGGCAAGCTTATCAAGTGGAAGGTGGTACAATGGGTGTGTTAGTTCAAAGTGAAGTGCTCAAGCCCTTTCAAAAGGTCAGATAACATTTTAATCTGACAGAAAGAGAAGGTTCCTTATTTTCAAATGACACACAAAGCTTTCAACCACATGTAAAACGGATACCAATAGAGTACTGACCGGTTTTGAAAAGCTTGCACAAGAACAGACTAATAATTTTCAAACGATTTCACGGATCTAAAAAAACTGAACACATCACAGAAGAAACGCAAGCCATCTTTTCAGTCACAATGAGTAAAGTAATTAAGCTTGTCATTTGGTGAGGACCAATGGGAAAATAGCTCTAGAATAAACAAATCTGCAAAACAGTCTGAAGGTCATTCATAAACAAGGTCTGGCAAAGCCAATAAGTCTGATGTAGGCTGCCAGTCTTTCGGCATTGTCAATATTTGCTTTCATCATGGTGTTAATGAATCTTTATCATTAGAGAAGCGGCTGGGACCTCGACAATATAAAGGAAAATTGAATGAAAATAAAAATATTTTTGATTTTAGAAACCACACAAGGCTAAAATACTCCCTGGCACTAAAGTGAATAACTTTATGATGTAATGTGTTTACTATGGGAACTGTATCGATACTCCTATTTCTGACCCTTGTCCGGTTAATAAATCACTAGTAGCCATACAACGGCACAGAAACCCGTTTTCTGATTAGGTCATAGCGCATGCTATCACATTAGGCAAGCACTATTCCTCCAGCCCCCCTAGCAAGCATACCGAGTTCTCAAAACAAATCAAACCTCCAGCAGACCTGGGAAATCCCCCGCAGCTATTGTTTTGATTCAGCCAAGAACTCCAGTAAAGAATGTAAGAACGACAAGTTCTTATGACATCCTTATTGACGTATTTATGTCCATCCTTACGTCAACCTCGGCACCTTTCAGGTATAAATAATACCGATATTGCCCTAAGCACACACACGGTGGTGACGAGTTTGGAGCAGCGCGACTTGCCGAGGATCCCAGCTGATGCAGAAAGCCCACGGACGCTGCCCCTCCCTTTTGACGCGCTGAGAGAGACGCTGTCTTTTCTCCTGCTGAGAAATCCTGCTCCGGCGTTTCCAGCCGCCCTCGCGGGTAACTGGGATATCGAGTCCTGAGACAGAGATACCAACCCTCCAGCCTTCTAAATCCCAGGTACAGAGCTGACTAACCCTTCACAGAGAATTCTTGAGTCAGATCCTTGGCAAAAAAAAACTTAAGTTAAACTGCTACTTATCTACTCCCGCCCACGTATTAGGCTTAGGTCAGGTACACCGGGGTAGGCGTAGTTAGAAGCACCAGTTGAGTACGATTAGTCAATGTATATATGTATGTGTCTATTTTATCCATTTTAAGTATCATATGGCTAAGAAACCATATCAATGCTTTTACAGTATTATTTTATAATTCTGCTTTTACTGTATGCACTGTACTTAACTATAAGTATTGCAATAATAGTGATTCATTTCTCTTGTATGAGAAAAGAGACTGATCAATAAATAACACCTTTTTATTGAACACGCCCGTCTCTTCTTTTCTCTACAATCTGGTGAAACTAAGAATGCACGTATTGACTGAGTAAAATAGCTGTCTTTTGTTTTCACACGACTCTAGAGATATACTCTTGATTAGGGGGAGCAAAATTGTCATGTTCTATGGTTGTCAGAAACTAAATCCCTTCTTGTCTATCCAGGGAGGTTAAACTCCTCCTTGCCTATTCGAGAAAGTTTCTAGTGAACTCTGAGCTAGCTGGCACACATAACTTTAAGTCTAATATCGTTAGTAGAAGACCTAGTTAACCTCAGTCCTACGTCTATACTATTGAAGATAGTATTCCAATGCGCAGAGCCTATTGGGATAATAGGATCTACACTACAATGAGGAGGTGTGTTCTTTGTGAAAGAGCAGAGTGCCGTCGCTCATGTAAAATTAGCCAATGGGGAAAATGGGATAACCTTCTGACCCATGCTGTATATTCTAGTGTGGGAAAGAAAATATGAACCGCAGAACAGCAGACCAATGGATACAATTCTTATAAGTATGTCAAAGATATAATTTTAGTAAAATCAAAAGTTCTTGGCCTAAAAAATCATAACGTGCAGGTGCCATTTTAGGCTGGCGCATCTTCATACCTCTGACCAATCACATAATTTATTTATTTTTAGTTTTATATAGCACAAACTTGACACTAAGGTATTAGAGCGCTTTACATGAGTACCTGTTGGGTTACATAAAGACACATTCATTTTTTTTGTTAGGTATGGGGAGATTACGTGATTTTCCCAGAATCACAGGATGTTGAGCGTCATTGCTGAGACATGAGACCGGTTCCCCAGATTTGAAGTTGACCACCTTAGCCGTTAGGCCACATCCGCTCCCATTTAAGATGTATACAGAGGGGGTTTTGTGAACACAAGGCCACCATCGTGCACCTCTACTGGACACGTTCTGCACTGAATACTACAAAAGTATTAGAGAGCAATCAGGTGATAATGGGCGAGACACTTGTGAAATGTACAGTATTATATCTACTGGGCAGCTATTCAGAGGCAGAATATCATCTATGCACAACATTTGGAAAGACCATTTCACACTGACTGTTAACAATGAAACAAGTCACTTTTGTTTTCTTGAGTAATGCACACATTCTAAACACAGAATGTGGCTGCAGTCTGCAGAAACTAGGGCACTACTTGGAATGGTGAAGCCAGCATGCAATACATACAGAAGGACACCTTTTCAGGAACATGTGAAACTGAGTGGGTCCAAATCTTGCTCAAAACTGTAGGGATTAAGCACCCTTAAGAAACTCAAGATGCCCATCATTTTGGAATATGCAGCATTTTTGTACAAAAGAAATTTGGGAATGCCATGCCCTTTTCAGGTCTCGCCTGCATTCAGCATGCATGCGCTCTCACTCGGCATGGGACAACTTCTTGTTCGCGTAAGGAATAATTCCAACCAATTCAATTAAAATCTTGTTAAATATTTATATTTAGACTCCATTTCCCAACCTCTTGTCTGAGCAGCTTTTCATTATTTAATAATGTTAATGCATAGACATTAAACTCCCATTTAATGATGATCTGTAAGCTGCTTCTTATCCACTTATTTGCTGATTGTTTGCTCCTCTCCCCAAAGAGGGCATTTAGAAGTTTCAGAATTAAAACAAGAACTCCAAAAGCTTTTTACATAGAGTCTGGTTACAATGTTTATTATTTTAAATCCTCATATATGAAAAATATTACGTTAATCATGACACAGCTCCCCCTGCGTAGAGCTCATTAGATGAAAATATTGTTATTGACTGCATATACTCATCTGAGTAGCACAGCAACATGAGCACGTTTGTAGAAACAGCGTTTACAACAATGCCTTCACCAGGCAATGGCTTTACCTCACAGCCTTTACAATGCAAACCTTTACCATGCATATGACTATACCATGCATGCCTTTACTGTTTGGTTAGTATAGGTAAGGTAAGTAGATATATATGTATATATATATATATATATTCACTGAAACAAATAGAGGTTAAAGGGAAGTTATAATTAGGTGAAATGTCAGTTCAGTAAAAAACAATACCTTCTGAAATTAACAAAACCACTGAAATGTACCAGTTATACTTATCTCAAGTAACTGTAACTTGTGCTCTAAAGTGACTATAACTCACACACCCACTATGGACTGCTAATTGTCTACCACATTTCATCACTCATAACATGATCTATGGCATCAATGATAACATCATTGTAACATATGAAATTACATCATTGAAGACCACACTGTGCATGTTCAGGAGTTATAGTTACTTTAGAGAATGAGAGCACAACTTGGGGTAGGGTGCCGACTGTCAAATCCTCACCATGCACAACCAAAGGCTGCAGAGCAGACACTCAGACCTAGCCCCATTTTTTATATTTTCAATCCTGCGAGTGCCCCACAGGAGCCAGCAAGACCCATCAATGCCGTGGGACTTCTGTGGGAGTTGAGAGGATCTCTGTGACACCCCCCAAAAGAATATTTTCTTTAAATTTGGGCATGGGCGGGTGGAGTCAACTTGGACTCCTCCAAATGGTCTAGAGGGTCAGGTTACCCCTACACAGCCAATTATGCTTCATTGTATTTATTTTTAATTTTCAGGACACAGGGACTGAGTCCCTGGGTCCTCCAACGGCGGCTGATACATTACTCTTCATTTGAATTATATTTTGGGACCTAACTCCTTCTAAGGCTACAGAAAATAGAGCACTATTTGGACAGTTTTGTGAAGATTTGTCAAACAACGCCAAAGTTGTTAGCAACCCAAAAAATGAATTTCCTATGGAAATGTAGTTCTAACCACTCTGTAAAATGTAGATATATTATATATGCATATAATATATATACCTTTAAGATACATGCCTTTACCGTGCATTGGCATGGAGATGCCTTTACCATATGTTCCATATTTTTGTTATATATGTATATTGATTGTTATTTAGCCTGTAAGCATCTATTCATGCTGTAAATTCACATGCTTAGCAGACTACCACCATCTAGTGTTGGGTTTGGGCGTGTGTTATAACCAAAATTAATACACACCACATTCAAATTACTATAAGTAGTGCACCTCTGTACCCAGTTGTAATAAAGGTGTAAGCTTCTGTTAATTCTACATAGGGTATTTATGAAAGAACATCCCATCCATAGGTCAGCTAGCCTCCAGGTTCAGCATCAACTGACCACAATGGTGGTCTAGTCATGTGTCATCACTGACCTAGAATGTACCAACACTCTACTTGTTGAAGATTCTAGTCAAAACATACTTTGGATACCACACCACCTCCTACTCCTTTAAAAATAAATAAATAAAAAACAATGGTAGAAAAAAAAGTAAGAAAAAAGTACATAACATGAATAAATATATACATACTGAACAAAATGCAATAACAGAAGAAACTATTATCAAGCTGATACATTTCCTTTGCATGCAACCACTCTGTTGAGGTTCCAAACTCTCCCATCTTCCACTTTGACAGCATTACAGAAAAGTTTGACAATTCTTTTGAGGACCTGTAAACTTAAAACCATCTCTTGATTTTACAGATCTTTTTATCATTACTATCTGATCTTTCTGATGTCATAGTTCAACTTTTGCTTCTCTACACTCTTCAACTCATTTGCAACATTTCCCTCTAGCGACTCCCAGTGCAACTACCCAGGAGATAACTCCATGTTAGCATTCCTCCTCTTGATTAATTAAAAGGGTACCTTTCCAGTCGTTGACAAATCTTGCTATGTGGTGGTGTGCTCCACTTGTAAGAGCTGTGCTCCAAATGCAAATGTGCAAGCAGACGCACAGCCATCATCACGTGTGGGGGCATTGAGGATTTGACAATACTGAAACCCTTGTGGTGATGCTTAGGGGTGCATCACACTCGCCCGCTGTGGCTGCAGGATGGATCTGATTCACACGCAGCAGAGTCCAGCTCCAATGACGTGAGGAGTCTACCGAACATGGACAGGAAGTTGAAAAATGCCAAGCTGCTGACAGCCTAATGTAGATGCATAGGCTCGAACTCCTCAAATGCTTACAAGTACGTAAGATGTGCTCAAGCAATAATGATCCATACAGCTTTTATAGCACAGTAGAGTACCTTTAAAATCCATGAAGAAAGTAACAATAAGGAATTTCCTTCTTAGGACTGTAATAACATGATTCCTTCACAGGATATTGGTTAAAATCTTTATTAACTGCAGATCAGCATATTCTCAGCAAAATTAATGTGTAGTGAAGAAAACTCCTTAGTAGAAATGTGGATGTTGAGATGCCTGTGTGCATATGAACATTTCTTCAGAACTTCATTCCAGTTCCTTCATGCAGTTACTTAACTCCAAATGGATGCATTCCTTCATTGCTCTATTAAACCTTTCAACAGTTCAATTACCTTCAGGATGATGAAGTGAGCATTTTCTATGCTTGATCCCTTTCTGGAGCATAAACTCTCAATTGAAACAAATTGCGGACTATTATCATTCAGAGTAGTATTGGGCAAACCTGCACGAATAAAAATTTCATTCAAGAAATCTGTGATTCTTCTGCTTTCAATACCACTCACAATGTCAATGTTAGCCCAAAAGTAGAATTGGTCCACCAAAACAAGAAGATAGTGGGCTGCTCCTCTGCAGGGCAATTGTCTAACAATATTAACAGCCACTACATCCCATGCCTTTGTTGGTAGGTGCCTACAAACCATTTGGTTCAGTCACTATTATTTCAATCATGATATTCATTCCAGGCCACTAATAGCTCAACTGTATTCTTGCTTTGGTTTTGCTCATTCACTGAAGCTCTTCATGTTCCAGTCTCAAAATCTTCTCTCCCAACTCATTAGGAATACTAACGTTAAACCACGCAAAATGATTCCATCCTTACAAGAAAATGTGACTTTTACTTTCCAATTTCCTTCCAATATAGACATTTTTCTCAATTCTGACCTCCAATCATTTTACATAGTATCCACAACTTTCTGGAAACAGGATCCCTAGAAATGGCACTTAGCCAATCTTCCTGTGACACAGTGCCTTCCGAGACACTACACACTGTTATGCTTTCATATTCATTGGAACCCTCCTCTTCAAATAAAGTACTAAGGGCCAGATGTAGGTAGGCTTTTACAGGTCGGTAACGGCCGAAATCGGCCGTTACCGACCGGTAAAAGGATTTTGGGATGTAGGGGACATATTCTTACAGAATCGGTAAATTTACGGATCGGTAAATTTACCAATTCTGTAAATTACCGAATCGGTATTTTTACCGATTCGGTAAATTTGATATGTAGGTGGGACTCTTCTGAGTCCCACAAGCCTTACAGAATCGGTATTTTACCATCAAATTCAATTTGATGGTAAAATACCGATTCCGGTGTGCACGCACATGTGTGCATGCACACCTATGCCATATGACAGGCAGACCTGCCCTTAGGGCAGGTATGCCTGCCACATGGCACCCGAGCCTCTTTTGGGGGTGCCAGAGGGTGTCAAAGTGACACCCCCTGCACCCTTGTGACATTCGGTATTTACCGATTCGGTAAATACCGAATCGGTAATGCCCATTCATTCCTATGGGCTTCAAAGCTTAAATACCGATTTTTACCGATTCGGTAAAAAAACATCTGGATGTACCTACATCTCCCTGCTTCTATTTTACCGATTCATAAATACCGAATCGGTAAAATTCGGTATTTATGAGTCGTAAAATAGAATTACCTACATCTGGCCCTAAGTCTGGAAAGACAATCCACAACTTTGTTTCTTTATCCAGGAATATAACAAACGTCAAAACTGAACACTTGCAATACAACAATACACGTGCAAAACCACATGGAAATCATATCCAATACATTTTTTTGTCAAAACCTCTACTAAAGGCTTATGGGCTGCCAAAATGGTGAATTGTTTTTGCGACTCAAAATTCTAAACTTTCTCACAACCCACAATTCACTCAGAGCCTCACTCTCAAAAGTACAGTAATTTGTTTCTGCTCCCCGCAAAGACCTCAAGATATAGGCAATGAGTTTTAAATAATTTTTCCTATTAATCCTTCTGCATTAACAAAGCTCATAGACTATATTACTAGCATCTGTCATCATGTAACATCACTTGGAAGGATCAAAACATCTCAAGTTATCAGCACTTTAAAACTCCTTTTTATGTTTACAAATTCTTTTTCACATTCTTTACTCCACACAAAATCTTTTCCTTTCTTGCGTTATTTTCTCATACCAAGTGTCTTGGTTGCTAAATCGGGTCAGAAATTGGCATGAAATTCCAACATCCTCAAGAAAGAAATTAGTTATTCCTTTTTCCCTGTACTATGTAAACTCAAAACATTAGCTATCAAATCTAAGATTGGATGCAGCCCTTTAGAGTTAACACAGTGACCCAGGAATTCAGTTTTTTGCTTACCAAAAGCACATTTACTCAATTTCAGCATCAACCATTTCTCTTGTAGTATGTTCAACACTTTCTTCACTCTTTCATCATGAATTTGTAACGACTCACCATAGATCAAAATCTCATCTTGAAAGCACTTCACCCCACAGAGGCCCCCAAACAAATTGAACACCACATGTTGAAAGACAGCAGCTGCTGACACTAAGCCAAAAGGGATACATACATACCAGTATGTACCAAAAGAAGTTATGCATGTGGCAAGATCCTTTGAGTCAGGATGTTACCTTATTTGGTGGTACACTGGCGGGATCACTGCCATAATATCGACCTCACAAAAATCGAGATACAAAAATATCGAGTCAAAAATATCGAGAGACAAAATATCGACTCCCTATCTTCAAACAGGTAAGTACCAAAATATCGACTCCAAAATATCGACTTACAAAAATATAGACTGTCAAAATATCGATTTTTTTAAATGTCTTAAAATTAAGTTAAAACTAATATAGTAATAAATATATTTAATATAAACTTAGAAATAATTATAATTTTTTTTTAATTTTAATAAATAATTTATATAATTGAAAAAATTATATCACCAAAAATAATACATACATATATATATATATATATATATATATATATATATATATATATATATATATATATATATATAAACATATTATTAAATAAACATATATAACATTTTTAGCGTAGCATAGAAAATGGTTAAAATTTATTGTTACAACTATAGTGAGTTCAACATTAGCAAAAGTGTTGGATAGCGTAGAGGTAAAATTTACTATTCCCACTCCAGTGGGTGCAACAGTTGGGAAAGCGCTGGATAGCGTAGGGGTTAAAATTACTATTCCCACTCCAGGGATGTATGATGTTACAACGCATACTTTTACAACGCCTACCATTACAACAAAACTTTTACAACGCAAAAACGTTTACAACGCATACATTTACAACGCAAGATTTTACAACGCATATACCTTTACAACGCATACCATTACAACGTAAGTATTGGTAAGTATATAATAATTTTTTTAATATAAATTAATGAAAAATATTATAATATAATTTAATTGTATTTAATTTTATTTAATTAATTTAATTTAAATGTAATTTTACTTTATTTTTAGAAAGTACCCCTGTACCCCAAAAACCCAAAACTGACCCTGAACCCTAAAAATACCCCTTTACCCAAAAACTGAAAACTGACCCTGAACCCTAAAAATACCCCTTTACCCAAAAACTGAAAACTGACCCTGAACCCTAAAAATACCCCTTTACCCAAAAACTGAAAACTGACCCTGAACCCTAAAAATACCCCTTTACCCAAAAACTGAAAACTGACCCTGAACCCTAAAAATACCCCTTTACCCCAGAAACTGAAAACTGACCCTGAACCCTAAAAATACCCCTTTACCCAAAAACTGAAAACTGACCCTGAACCCTAAAAATACCCCTTTACCCAAAAACCCAAACATATAACATTTTTTAAAAAATGATATACTTACCAATACTTATGTTGTAATGGTATGCGTTGTAAAGGTATCTGCGTTGTAAAAACATGCTTTGTAAATGTATGCGTTGTAAAAGATTTTGCGTTGTAAAAGTTTCGTTGTAATGGTAGTGCGTAGTAAAAGTTGCGTTGTAAACGTTGCATACCCACTCCAGTGGGTGTAACAGTAGGGAAAGCGTTGGATAGCGTAGGGGTTAAAATTACTATTCCAACTTCAGAGAGTGCAATAGTAGGGAAAGTAAATACTTCACAAATAGATATAAATAACATAAATAGTAATACCAATTACAAATAATTAAAATATTTTACAAGTGTATAAAATATATTAAATATTTATTTATAAATACAAATTAAAATTATTTAATTATAAAAATTGCCTACTCATACTAATTAATTACCTATTAACAATAAATTAATTTACAATTTAAAAATTAATCAATTAATTTTAATTACAAATTATATTTTAATTAATTTCCTATTAATAATTAATTAACAATTAATTCTAAATAAATACCAATAAATTAAATGACATATTTAATTAATCAGAATTAAATTACTTCCCACCCTATTCCCCTATAAACCAACAACCCGCTACAGAAAATAAATTAATGAAATTAATATATTTATCAAGTAATCAATTAAAATTATTTACCAATTATATTTTAATTAATTACCAATTATTATTTAAGTAACAATTAATTCTAAATAATTAACAATGAATTAATTAACATATTTAATTAATTATAATTAAATTACTTCCCACCCTATTCCCCTATAAACCCACCACCCGCTACAGAAAATAATTTAATAAAATTAACATATTTATAAATTAATCAATTTTAATTAATTACCAATTATATTTTAATTAATTACCAATTATTAATTAATTACAAATTATTTCTAAATAACTATCAGTAAATAAATAAACTGAATTCCCACCCTATTCCCCTATAAACCCACAGCCCGCTTCAGAAAATAAATTACCAAAATTAAAATATTTATCAATTAATCAATTATAATTAATTACCAATTATATTTTAATTAATTACCAATTAATAATTATTTAACAATTAATTATAAATAAATATCAATACATAAATTAACATGTTTAATTAATTATAATTAAATTGCTTCCCACCCTATTCCCCTATAAACCCACAACCCGCTACAGAATAATATTACACAAAAAATTAAAAATATTATTAACTTACCTTAAATTCGATATTTTTATTGTCTATATTATGTCTAGTCGATATTATGTCCATTCTATATTTTTGATTCGATATTATGTCCATTCTATTCGATATACATTTTTTCTAGTCGATATTTTTGTTGTCTATATTATGTCTGGTCGATATTATGTCCATTCTATATTTTTTACTCGATATTGTGTCTAGTCGATATTATGAACTCGATATTATGACTCTATACCACACTGGCGATATGCCTAGCGTGGTAAACATGTTTGCTCCACATAACATAGAGACCATTTGTGTAATGTTTGGCAGAGGAAAATGATCTATAATTGCAAACTTATTAAGGACTCTTAACTCTATACAGAACCTGATATCTCCTGAATGTTTACAAGCCACAACAGTGGACGCCACCTATTCTGAGCTTTCAAGCAGCTCAATGATAGCTTCCTCACAATCTCTTCAGTTCAATCTCATCAGAGTCCCTCATGGAAATGGGTATTGATCGTACCTTTGCAACCAAAGAATTGACCCTCTGTCGCAACATTATCTAGTGAGCATAACCTTTTAAGCATCCCATCTCACTTTTGAACACACCAGGACATTTTTCAACAAATTTGACACTCTCTATCCCTGTTGTCCTTGAAGTTTCTATACAGTACTTAATTGTAATTCTTCAAAATCATCTTCCCTTATTGTAATTGGAGATGAAGAATTGGGATCTAGTATAATCCCAAGATCTCCTTCACAGGAACATAAACTTTCCCATTAATAATGTTGGTTTTAAATCTTATTTTAGCCTCAAAATATGCCGTGCCTGACAAAAGGATAACAACATACAATAATAAATGATACATTGTGCCACAGTATAGCAGGGTACATTAATGGGGCACCATGGTACATGTCGTGGGAAGGCATTATATAATTTTTCCCACACTTTGGTTGTTGTGAGCGGGTGCGAGATATCAGAGGACACAGGGAGTTTAGTCAAGTGTGGCTTTATTTCTTTCAACAATTTCTTCTTGCGGGGGCTAGCACGATAGTACGGGAGGGAGGTCTCTTTCTCGCTCTCTGGGGATTCGCTCCCTTTTACTCCTCAGTGTCGCCTCTCCAGGGTGTCTCAGGCTCGTCGGCAAGGTTGCCCAGTACAAGGAAAAGAAAATAAAGAACAAAAAGGAGCCTGGTTTAGTATGAACTGTTCTCGTGTTTCACGATCGGAAAAGGGGGTGAGGAGTCACTCGGTGCTCTACCACGCTAGGGATAAGTGTCAAGAGTGCTCAGGGAGGGGGTGCACAGGTGATACGGTGAGGCACTTGGGGTATTTACAGTTTCCGCCCAGCCCAACCCGCAAACCGGGCACGCACCTGTGAGAGCCACACTTCTCCTGAAGTATGGCTGGGCGGAGCGAGGGGTCGTTGGCCTCCTGGCTCGTCCAGATCCCGGCTCGATGTCTCCTCGGGTCTTCCTGCTTTGTCATTGGCATGTACCGCAGTAATTTCGCAAAATTATTGTGAAATAACAGTGGCAAGAGGTGTCAATAGATTGACACCCTATAACTTACAGAATGCTTACCCTACTTACCTGTAACCCCAGAAAGGATCATCTGCCACTGTAATCTATAATTGTGCCAACTTTGATTCAAATACTACGGTCTGTTTGGATGCTACATCCAATACAAAAAGTCTATCCAAAATGCACTGAGGCAAAAACATGTTTTGTTACCCCCTCTTTTTTACTTTGTGCCCCTTTGACCAATCACCATATGTACATATAGATAAACACACACACATACACACACACACACACACACACACACATATGTATGATTAGAGTGATTAAGGCATGTGCGTGGCAAAGGATGTATGGTAAGGGCATATCATACATTCACAAATTTGATCGCAGTAGAGGCTGATGTGGGGGCAGAGTGGTGGGTGGGAGACGACGGGATTGAAAACAAACATTAAAGAAACCAATTACAAATAACTAACCTTCCGCCTGCTGTTCGACTCTCTTTTCTGTGTCCTCGCTACTGTGCAGGCTCCAGATGCTGTCTCCTTCTTCCTCTCTGCGCTGACTCGGGCGGAAAGGGAAGGACTTCTGCACAGGTAGGACATGAAACCAACCAATCCTGGAGCTACACCACAGCTCTTGGATTGGTTGGAGCAGGCTAACCCAGTGCTCATTTTAGGGGTTGGAACTTGTGGCTGCAATCCCTTGGCTATTTTTCAGCCTTGGGATTGTAAGCTCTTAAGTGCGCAGGTCAGATTGGTAGGCTGTAGGCAGCCGACCAATCTGACCTGAGCACTGCCAGGGGGCTGCGTTAATAGTGCAATTGCACCAATCAGCCCTGCCCCTTGCCATCGAGCTCTAACAGCGCAAGCCTGGGGCTAATTAATAAAAATGGAATTTATTGCCTTTTTATTAATGTGTGCACCTGCTGCACTCGCAGCAGACGGGGCGACACATCTCCGCCATAACAGAGGAGACTCTGCTGATTCCTCATAAAAGTGCCTAGAATATATGTGCGCACACATATGTAAGTTCTCACATTTCACCTATCCAATAAATTAATTAACGCAAAACTCAGGGACTAGTGAACAAGTCTGCTGAGGCATGTGAAAAAAAAATTATATCTGTGTCTAATCAGCAGCTCCTGAAAGTAATTGAATCTCTGGACCTCTGACCAATCAGCTGATCCCATATGCCATTTGATCTTAATACCTCTGTCCAATCAAAGTCTAAGACTCCTCAGGAATCACCTTTCACATTTTTAAAATCTGAACTACCTGTTTAGTTAATTGGTAGAATCTGACATGTTGACACAGTAAAGCACACACTGCTTTCTATGGTTCTATACGGACTGTAATGGCATCACTCATACATTCCGTTGGACAGATACAGAAAGTAGGCCCCGGGACCAAAATAAAAGTGGTCCCCATTAGTGAACTGGATACCTAAAGAAGTATCCTAGGTTTCCAAATTGAGGCAGTTTTTAACTTGTAAAGACAAGCTGTATAAGTGTTTTGCAATGTATGGAATACTGGGTGGGAAATTGCTACTGGCAATGCTTGTTTTACTATTAGGGAAATCATCAGTAAAAACCAGCCCAGCAGACCAACAAACAGCCAAAAAACGGCCATCCCAGACCAGCCCACGAGGCACTGCCTGATTGTCCAATAGGCCACTCTGACACTGGCCCAACTAGTCATCATTTGGATTGACACATTTACTTGAGAAAGATTGCTCTCAGCCCTTAACATTGCATTTCATTCTGATTAAAGTTAAAGTTGTGAAAAGGCCTTGCACTTTACTGGTCCTTGTAGGCTAAGAAGGACATGAGAATGGAAAATTAATATACAGCTTAAATTCCAAGAGGTTTATGATTTTAAACATCGCGCACAGGTTTCCATTTATGTAGTATGGGTCACAGAATATATTTTTTCAAGCAATAGTTTTTTTTAACATTTTCACAAATGTTCAACAGTGATAAAATTCACGTGTGCAAAACTAGGAATAAAGGTTTGACCTTTAATGCCATGGGAATTTTCCCCCTCTTTACCTCGAAGAGATTTCAATTACAATTACACAATGCCCCAATGTTCAACACTGATGCGTCAAGAGATTCCCACTATCAATAAAATGCCACATCATAGGCCCCCAATGTTGAAAATGAAAGAGATATTGTATCCCTAACTGGGAGAACTGGAGAGATAACAAATGAGGAGCAATTAACATCAAATAGAAATGTTCGTTAGGAGTACAACAATATCAGGATTAGAAGTGGAAGGTTCCACAAGCAACTTCAACTCTATTATTAAGTATAAAATAAACCAAAATCAGTCACCATAAAGTCAGGCACAGTAACATTATCAGTGGGCAAAGCCCTCCTCCATCACACCCAGTTGTCCAGCCAGCCAAATTACCACTCCCAACTCAGCATTTTATATGCAAATGTTGCCCTTATACCCTTGAACAATTCCTATAGACGAAACATGTGTTGGATGTTAATGATGCGAACTGGTCTGGGTTAACGAAGTCACTGTCAATAAAAGATAACAGGACAAATATATTTGCCTCTATGGACACTCTGTATATGAACAATTCTCACAGACTTAATTCTAGTGTATTCCTGTTGTTTTGCTTCTGTGTCAGAATGTAGCAATTTTGCTATGAACATATTTTACAGGATATGATTCTCTTTAGTGTTGTCTAAGGAAGGGAACCAGATATGACTGTATATTTCAATCTAGTTTTGCAAACTTTATAAGACCTTGTCTCAGAGTTAATAATTCTTTGCACTGGCATAACACAAAGCAGCGTGGGCTACTGAATATTTAGTGCAAAAGAATGTTTAATGCTGCAAAGGTTCACTTTTCACAGTGCAAATACTACCGTGGGCAACTTCACGTCAACGGAGTGCAATTGAAGTGGATCAGCACAAACACCTATGGGTTTTGATGCAAAGCCATATAGGTCGATCGGGATTTGTTTCAAAATTATCCAGCCTACTTCAAACAGGTGCAAACAAGGAGAAATGTGTTTATTTCTCAAAAACGCAGCACATTGCATGTGCGATGCAGTTTACTGCAAAACTAATACATCTAATAAATGGAAAAAATCTGGGTATTTATATACATAAGTATTTGTACCAGAATAGTAAACCTGTACTATGAATTCTATGCTAGACAACATACACTCACCTCTCTCTGCACCATGGATTGGAAATGTGTCTGATTTCCATTGCCACACTTTAGCTACTGGTAAGATAGTGGAAAGGCAGAGTATTACATAATAATCTTTGTATGAAATCGGACACATTCATTTCAAGGTCGAGTTCCTGTTGAATATAGTGTTTTCTTTGCACAAATACAGTTACAAGTGGTGTTGTTTCCAATGTCATCACTCATCCGCTGATGCAAAGTGCTTGCTCCATTGTGGCTTTAAAAAAGAAAAAAAAGCAAGTGCACATATGCAAATTCCGAAAACATTTGATTCGCTATTATTCTCTACCATTCAGAAGTTATAAATGCTTCTCATCAGCCAACTGTGGAACTGTTGATTCAGCTGATTAGACACTTCCAGTTTTCAGAGGTTATGACTTAGAATTACTGCGCCGCCGCTGGGATTCAGGTAGGCAAGAGTCACAAGGAAGTGTTTTATGTTTGCAGATTGTTGGCTATTCTGTTTTATTGGACTAATAAAACAAAGAGATAAACATCAAATGGTGCGTTAGCTTTCAGGACCTCACAGCTCCGTTCCCAGCTAGGCCAGCAAGTCATAAAAAGAGAGAACTGATAATGGAACCAGCGCCTTTCTTCTGTCCCCACACGAGGAATAACACCAAGGCAGATGAATGGGAACTCACGTGAATGGTAACACTACAGCCTTAAATGCATGATCACTCACTCATTCACTCATTCACTCACACTCATTCACTCACTCACTCACACTTATTCATTCACTCGCTCGCTCACTCACTCACTTCCAGGAATTAAAGTCATATCCAGTTTAATGATGAAAGAGCCCTATTTATTTATTTATTTTATTTATTTAATGCGATTTTATATAGCGCAAACTTTACCCGAAGGTGTCGGAGCGCTTTACATAAGAACCAGTTGCAGAACATAAGGACTCAGGATTACATGCGTTACATTTAAGATACAAACAGAAAACAATTGCAAATGTCCAAGATGTAAAGTCACACAATCAAGATATACAAACAGAAAGAAAAATTGCAAATGTACAAATAGTAAAGTCACTCAAGGAAGATATACGAGTGGATATACTCAAGGCTAAATGTATATGGCTAAATGTCTGTGCCTGGCAATGTATCCCTAGCACGTGTACCAGTTTGTACTTGTAGCTGCCCTTCACATTTTTTTTTTCTGCAGTTTCGGTTCCCTCAGTTTCCCTGTTAGTTCCTTACTGGTTCCCTTTTTGCTTTGCCTCCGTCTGATGGTGTGTCTTTGAGCCTTGCATGCCCTGTTGTTCTCTCTGGTGTGTTTTCAGCAGCGTCCAGGGGCTCATGGTTGTATTGCCGGCCGGCGGCCCAAGGCTCTTCCCAGCAGCACCTACTACTGAAGCCAGTAAGCCTTGCAAACCTATTTGTACCTTATTTTTCTAACTCGACCGGACAATTATACTTACCTACCATTCTCTGGTTTCTAGCTGGTATCCTTTTGACCTGTTTCCACAACATCAATGTAGCATGGGCGGTCCCTGTACTAAGATGATTCTTGAGCTAGGAGTGAGCTCCAGATTGGCATGTCTGTCTCAATCCATTTCCATGTTTTTCTCCAAATTGAAATTCCTGTCACTGCAGCACGTCCACTTTGCTCGCCAGGGTAGGTTTCAGGGACACTGTTTTAGAAAGTCTGTACCTCCAGAACCTGACAGTTTGAAACTAACCTGTCTGAAAACCTTGGTGAGGCTGTGGGACAGGCTATCACAAAAAGTCATGAAGAGTTAGAGGCTGCTCGTCGGGGTGAAGTGTTTTTTTATTTATTTATTTTAATCTGGCATAGTTTGCGTACATAGCGTTTTTATAACGCCATTACACCTTTGGTAGCAGATTGATAACATTGCATCGTTTAATAATAGCGCACCGGAAAGTAGTAGTGGAGCTACAGAGGTGAAAATAAACCTTTTAACCTATACCAGTTTGGTTTTGGCACCTCCTGAAAATTTAGTGGGGTTCCACCTAAATCTCAGACTTTTATAGTGCAATGTCACTTCTATTTCTTGGCGAAACTATAGTTATTTGGTAATGATACCTCCAAAATCACCTTTGAGTTTCTTAATAAGGATGCTTTAGTTTGAGTTCACGCCCCTTATTTTTAAACAAAGCCCTTGGCTGACTAATTGGGCTCAATTACAACATTCTTCATCAATTTTTGCCCATGTTTGACAAAAGACATACCTTCTAATCTGCTCATGAGGGTTTTTTAACATTTAACACTGCGGCAGGGAAATCAATATCTCGTTAAGGAATATCAGTCAATACGAACAACTGGAAGCTGAAGCCACATGGACAGATCAATCTGCAGCTGCTGCCTTTTATCAGGGGCTGCAACAGGAGTTAAACAATCTTTAGTGGGGAATCCTCCTACTACCTCTTCAGCATTAACAGCGGCGTACCTAGGGGTGTGCGGGGGGGGGGGGTCTGTCTGCCCCGGGCGGCACTCGTATTGGTGGCGGCTGAGGTGAGCTTGTCCGATGGGAGATCAAAACGATGGTACACCGGCACTCCAAACCCCTCTCTTTCCTGCCCTGAAAGAAGAGCCCAGGACGAGTTCATGGATTACAAAATTGTCCATCAACAAGAGAGCTGCATTTCTTGCAAAGAATGATTGCACCAAAGAGGCGGCAACTCCGTTACAGCAGAGGAGTGTCGATACACTGAAATTCCCCCAAGACGAAAAATAAAATGGTAATGAAGTTCATTCATTACCATTTTATTTTTTGTCCCCCCTCTCACAAACGGAGTGTCAGGACTGGGCGAGCCTGCTGAATGGCAGCAGCAGCAGGGAGGAGGATGGGCTGCCTTTGCATTTGTTTAAAGTACGCATGTCTCTTTGGCCGGATGTGTCTTGCGACGGCCAGCCACAGATGCGCACTTTAAACCTCTCTAAGCCAGCTCTCTTGGGACAACTGGGTTAGAGAAAGCAAAAGCCTCCAGTGCTCTTCTGAGTGGTGATAGAGGCTTGCTCCCTCCAATCCTGGCACTGCTTTCATGCTGGTTAACAGCATGAGAGCAGCCAGGATGAGCCGCGGCCCGTGAAGGGAGTTCCGTGGGGCAGACAGGCGGGGCGGGTGAGGGACAGGGTGGGGGTTGTAACACCGGAATATGGATGATTGCAGATAAGTAAACGATTAAATTAATAAAACGAATTTCGTAGCGCTCCCTGCATCGCATTTTGCGATGCAGGGGAGGTGTCAGATACCTTTTGTATCTGACAACGATGTAAAATGTAGAAAATCTAGACATGGAGGTTGAACATTTTTATGTCCCTTTTTGACTATAACATCACCTACTAACCAGGGGTTAGGCAAGAAAAAGCTGACACCTTCTTCCATCAACCGAATCAGAAGAATTACAATTAACTGAGTCAGTACAATGTATTTTAGCTATTTCTACTACACCTTGTAATCATTTTCTTAACCCACTCTAAAGATAATTTCACACACTCATGGATACAGTTGGAACCTAAGAAGAAGTCATTGTAGGACAAAGTTCGAGGAAAAACCTTGTATCTCCCTTGTCAATAACTCTAGTCCAAGGTGATGGAGCCATGACGCTCCAGTGGCAGGTGACCCTGGACAATAAAAAAGGATTGACTTGATAAATCAGAACATTTGGTGGCGTTGGTTAAAGACATTGGTTAGGAAATATGAAGAAAATGTGTGGTGTGTGCACAGGTCAAAGACTCTCATAAGGCAACAGTATCAGGTCTAGAACAACGTTCTGCCCGCCAACTGTGGTATATGGTTTCAATGAATTTTATGGTTGAATTTGGTTGAATTACTTCTTTCTAATGGTTATACAACTTGATTAGGAGTCATGGACTATTTCACGAAGATGGGGCATTATATTCCCCTCAAAAGACTCAACACCACTGTTGAATTAGCTTGCATCTTTATCATCCACTTTTTCCATTTTCATGACTTCCTTGAAGCCTTAGACACAGAAAGAATTCAAATCTCTGCACTCTCTTTTGCGAAGAAATGAAAGGGTACCAGGATTTAAATTCTACCAGGTACCACCCGCAGACTGATGAACAAATGGAATTACTCAATAAATCTTGGAACAGTATTTAGGATGCTTCTTCGTGGTCCACTCGAATGCTTGATATAAATGGATTGTGTGTGACCTTACATCCTTTGTATGGTTTTCCTAGAACTTTTTGCCTTCCAGCTTGTTTTTGTTAGATTAGTTTTTGCTGGATTTAGGATTCTGCACAACTTCCCACTGCTAACTAGTGCCAAAGTGATTGCACTCTCTCCTTTCAACATGGTAACATTGGTTTACACCCAATTGTCACATTTAATTTCCTTGTAATCCCCAGATAAAGTGGTACCTCATGTATCCAGGGCCCAGTTAAGTAGCCTTTTAAACAAGGTTCAGGCTCGTTTTTGCAGCCTGTGTGTGCAGTTTTAAACTGCCATGTCAACATGGCAAAGTGAACCTTTTTCCATGCTTAAACCTTCAAATATATATTTAAGTCACCCCTAGGGTAGGCTCTAAACAGCACAAAGGGCAGGGTGCAGTGTGTTTAACAAATTTGCCATGCACTTTTAAGCTTTTCATGTCCTGATAGTGAAAAAACTCTTCAATTTATTTTTCACTACTATAAGGCCTACCACTCCCATAGGATAACATTGGGTTACTTTATTACATTTGATAACTGTTAACTTTCAAATGGGAGCAAGTAGGAATGTTGAGTTTGAGCTCTAAAGAAGTATAATTTAAAATCCTCCGTAATGGTAAAGTTAGAATTATGAAAAAGACACTTTTTAGAAAGTTGGCATTTTCTTGTCCCAAGCATTTGGTACCTGTTACCTGTATCACATGACCAAGTGTAGTTAACAGTTGGTGTTTGCGTATTGCAGACAGTGAGACAAAGGGAAATAGTAGCTGGCAGGATCGGCCATCTCTGGCTTGAGGAGAGGGAGGAGGTTTCACATACCTGCCTGAGCATACTCACAAAGAATTTGAAGACTAGTTTGGGACCCCAAAGGTAGGGAGGCAGGAAATTCCAAACAACTCTGGTGTTGAAAACCTCCCAAACATTCTCATACTTCAAATAGGGCACCAGGTATAACAATGGACCCTCAGAATCAACTCTTCAGCACACCTATGGACCTGTGCAAGAAGGACTATTACTCTGCTACCCTGCTGCCTGAGTATGAAGGACTGGACCTGAACATTGAACCCAGGGGCAACAGAATGACCCCAATAACTAGTTGGCTGGCCTCCTGATCAGAGTCTCAGGAACAGAAAGGCCGCAACCACCTTGAACCTGCTAGACTCTGTCTGTCTGCTGTGTGTCCTTCTCCCCACTTGGTGCCACCCCAGTCCTGAACCCTTGTAAATGGGCCTGAAGGTTCTCTACCAGCGTAAATGAGATCCTGTGGACAGCACCCTCAAAGCACTATGCATATCCGATGCTGAAACTTGCAACGCAGACAAACAGTCTTCCTGAAACAGTCGCTACACCACCCATACTTGACACCAGACTTTGCCTCATCAATGGCATCCTCGATGATGACAAAGGACTCTGCATCTTAGCCCCGTAACTCTTCTGAACTGTTGCTGCATGATGCATCCGCAATGCAGAATCTCACAAAGTTCCGCAAACCAGGATTTAAGGTACTATATTCAGCGGGTCTAACTTGATGCCAGTATCCGGCCCAAGCTCTATCACAGTCGGCCTGAACTTTTGGCTTTGTCCCAGTCTAAGTTAAGCCTGACTGCTTTTGTGCCAAACTACAACATGGTTAAGCACAGGTTAATTTGGGGTTTGCTAGTTGTTCACTCTGACAGAGGTTGTGGTTGCTGTTTGAGTAGAGTTTCACTCCCTCAACCAGAAACCCAATTTCATATAGACTGCTTTAGCACAATTTACGTATAATAACTTCCCTTACATTCATCGTTTGGAAGGCCACCTTTCTTCTGCTTCTACAGATATCATCCTAGATTTTACAAAGAAATGTGGCTTCTTCTTCCATTTGCATTGTGACTGCTATTCTATCCTAACTAAACAACGTACAGGAGGCTACACAACATAGCTTGGTGCAGACAAAAGCAGAATATTAATGCTTTGCTGAAAAACATCATAAAGAGGCACCACATTACCAGAAGGAGGATAGATTTTTGTTTTCTATCAAATATCAAACCGTTCCTGGATCACATACCAAATCCACACCCTGTTTTGATGGTCTATTTATAGCCTGAGGAAATGTGGGAAGTTCAGTCAATCACTTGTCACTACCCACACATTGCAGATCCTCCCCATAATTAATGTTTATAGGGTTAAACTAGCTTTGCCTGATGCAGGTAGTAAATCACCCCCAATATTAATAAATAGTATCAAGAATATGAAGTGGAGGAGATAAGGATTTCGATATCCACCAAGGCCAATTATGTTTCTCCTAATAACATGACAAGAGAATCTGGATTACATTAAAGACAATAACAATATGCATATTTCTTTTTATGATAACTCCAAGCAGCCACTTAGCCTCCCTAACAGAACCTTCCTGATGTATAATAGTCATGCATATAGAGTAGTCTGCCTCTTTTAAATGCAAAATCTTATGGTAATTATTTTTCTTTATAACTGATTCTTTTCATCTTCTTTTTTATGTTGCACATTCCAAATGTAGAAAACAAGAAATTAATGGTAGAGTCAAGGGATGAATTATTTCTGAATGTCTTCCTTCCAGTCTGAGGAATATTGGAAAATGATCCAGTTATGTTGAAGTATCTAAAATAAGAAATAGTGTAAATGCCCTGGTGTCATGTAAATGTGAAAGAGCATAACAGTGAATTACATGCTGTATGAAATGGAATACCAATTCTAAGAGAAATTAAGGTTGTATTATAAACAGTGCACGGAATAAAGGATGTATTATAAATAGTGCATCTCATTTGTACAATAATTAATTTATCAACCCATGGGATGGGTGGGAAAATGTTAGTCTCCATGTATTTAATGAAATCCATATTCTCTTCTTATTTTATTTGGAGAATCGCAATTGCATTACAAGATTCGAGGCTACCATTATGCATGTTGGTAGTTTTGTAACATGACATCTAACATGCGTTCAATTGGTTTACAATAGTGTTTTGCAAAAGTATTAAAATTAGACTGGTCAGCCACTTTAAGGATGTCATTTATTTTACCACCTTTCCAGAAGGATTTACTAGCCATAGCTCCTCTCATTGAGTGTGCTTGAAATTTCTTGAGCTCAATACCAGCTAGCTGCATTGCACATTTAACCCATCTTGCAATCAAGGCTGACATTATGGGTTTAAAATATTTCGCAAAAAAAATAAGTAATTAATTGACACCATTCGCACAATGTTCACTCATTATGGAATTACATTCTTTCATGCAATCTACATGCGTCGAACTTTGGGTCGAAAGTTTTATCCAACATAGTTTTACTTCTTCTCGTAATTTCAAATTTGACACCAAAAGCAGCATAAACGTTATTTCGTACTTCTAGTGCTTTAGCATCTGATACTCTACGTCAGGAAATTAGGTAGACGAGTGAGGCTGATTTTATGGATAGTCTCTTCTTATCTAGATATCTATTAGGCCAACTTGTGAATAAACCTAGCATTAGTTTAACATCCCATAAGGTCTCATATTTAGGTTAGGGGATCTCCTTAGCCATATACTTTTGAGAATTCTGCATACTATGACATTTTTACCTATGATTTTACCATTCATTAATGCGTGGCCTGCTGAAATAGCTGATCTGTAACAATTAATTGATCTGTATCTAAGGCCCCTTTCACATTTTTTTTACTAAAGAATTGACTGTGTGTACTATAGGAGCCTCCACGGGATTCGGGTTCCTCTCCTACCACCAGCGTACCCATGTTCTCTAAATGTTGTTGCATCTATAGTGGGTGCCAGGAGCACATGATTCTCTGAGGAGTAGTGCAGCTCCTCTCAAAAGGCCTCTGATTTTGTCTCCTGACACCTTCCAGTGCACCAGTGCAAGACGGTTCAAAGTCCCTGTCTGGACTAGGGGATGTTCTGTTCCTTATATGTCCCTTAAAAGGCCTTCCTTGGCTGGAAGTAGCAAGGGAATGCTGCAGGCTAATTCCGAGGTTATCGGGAACCATGCCTGGGAGGGCCAGAATGGTGTCACTATTACTCAGGAGCATTGTTCCATTCTCAGTTTCTCGGGGACTATCTAGTTCATTGCAAAGGGAGGAAAGGTGTATGCTCGAATTCCTTTCCAGGGTTGAAGGAAAGCATTGACTGCTTGAGCACCTAGGTCTAGTATCCATCTAAAATAGTTCTTATGTTGGAATGTCAGTCTGCTTGTGAACTGATCTATCTCCAGTGGGCTCCAGAGATGATGGAGAGCTCTGAAGGCATTCTCGTTGAGTTTCCAGTCGCTGTGGTCTAAAACGGATCGCGAGTTCCAATCTGCAGTAATGCTCCTTTTTCTTGGTAAGTATTCTGCTTTCAGGACTATCTTGTGCTCTAGACAGAACACCCAGAGTCTTTTGGCTAGATTTGATAGTTTTGAGGATTGTGTATCCCCAAGACAAATTATGTATGCGGCAACTGATATATTGTCCATTTTTAGTATAACCAATCTGCCTTGAAGAGATTGGTTGAAGCTCATCTAAGCATACAGGCCTTCTGTTAACTCTAGACAGTGTATGTGAGGTGAGCTCTCTGCGTAGGACTATACACTTCCTGTTCTCTGGTTGTGCAGACAAGCTCTCCAGCCATAAAGGCTTGCATCTGATTCTTGGATGAATTCTAGAGAACTCCCGAAAATGGTTTTGCCAATCCAGGCATCTAGATTCTCTAGCCAGCAGCTGAATTCTGATTTGACCTCCTGATCTAGGGTTACTAGGTCTCCGTACCATAGTCCAGCTCGAAGGGCTTTTGCCTTTACCCTTAGAAGGGCTCGGTAATGTAATGGACCCCGAAAGATAGCTAGGATAGAGGAAGAAAAGAGACTCAGGAATCTGACCAGTTCCCTTAGGGTTAAGAGGTCTTGTTTTACTACAAATCATATTTGTTTTCGTATTTTGGTTATTTTCTTCTTGGGTAGTAAGAGGAGGGACTTTATTGTGTCTACAGTGAATCTCAAAAATTCCAGTGATCTGGAGGGAATCAGGATAGAATTTCCCTTGTTTATTATGAACCCTAAGACTGCTATGAGATGTACTACTATATTCAGATCCCCTGTAAAATCTGAGAGTGGTGTTGGGACATAATGAGAATGTTGTAGAGATAGACAATCAGTCGTTTCACTCTTTCTACAGCTCTCATTACCTTGGTGAAGTACCAAGAGCAGAAAATAAGCTGAAGGTGAAAGCCTGAAATTGAAATAGGCGATGATTCCATATGAATTGGGGGTAGGGTTGATATTCTATAGCCATGGGGATGTTAAAGTAGGCATCTTTCATGTTCAACTTCACTAGCCAATCTTTCTCTAGTAGCATATCCCTCAATAGGTGGATTGCCTCCATTTTGAAAAGTCTGTAGATGAGGGGCTTGTTCACTTCTCTGAAATTTACAACTGGTCTCCATCCCCTATCTTTTTTCTCAACAAGGAAGAGTGTACATACAAATTTCATGCATTCCCATGGTACCTCTATAATTGCTCACTTGTCTAACATGGATATTGCCTCTTCCTCCACAATTTTCTGCTGTTCTATGATATGTATTAGGTCTCTTGGGAGTGAAGTTTGTACCAGTGGTTCGGAAAATTATATTTTGAAACCTTGAAAGGTTTATAGGAGCCAGGGGTCTTGTGTAATTGTGTTCCAAGGCTGTGAAAAAAATCTGCGTCGACCTCCCACCTTTCCCAGGGAAAAAGAAGAAGGAGGGATGTTGCTACTCACTGTGAAAATTGCTGGACCCTTGTTCACACAATCTGAATTCTCTGGAGTAGGAGGATCTTCCTCGCTGGGGGGGTAGAATGGTAGGGGGTTATTCACTTGGTAACCTCTTCCGAATCCTCTCTGTCTATAGTAGGGCCTTTGGCTAGCTCACCTGGTAGAAAGGCCTCTTCTACCGGCCTGTCCAAAAACACTAGGGTTTAAGACTCGTCTTATGCTGTTCTGTGCCTTATTGAGGGATGTAAAGGTTGCGACATATTTACCTAAGCTTTTAATCTTATCTTCCCCGAATAAGAGGCCATTGGGGTTTTCCGAAGGCTCTTTGTCGGCCATGCCGCCTAATTTTTGGTTTGTTCTTAGTAAGGACTACTCTCTGTTGTTCTGCATTCATGCCTGCATTTGTGTTACCTAGAAGGATCAGGGATCTCTGGCTCCACACTCTGAGAAGGTTTATGTCTAGTGGTGTGCGCTTGACGCAGCTTTATTCTGCCAGGTCAATTATTCTTGCCAGGGCACCTGATATTTCAAGAAGGTGATCCTGGCAGGCCTTGAGTGACCTTTCTATGCCTTTTCTGGGGTCTCTCCTAAGTTTAAATAGCAATTTGATCAATTCTGGGTCGAGGTTAGGTGTTAAGAATACCTTCTCTTGAATTGACCGGTCTGGAGCATTCAGTTCTTAGGACATTGTGTGCTTCTCTCTCTAGGGGGTTTCTAATCTATCTGTTTTATGAATTTGCCCACGTGTCCCCACGATTCTGCGCTCTCCGGATGCCTGATGTTATATGGGGAGAACATCTGTTCGCCTAGAGGGTTGGTTATAATTGCTTTGGAGGAAGAATAGAGTTCTTCTTCTGATAGGGGGATTTCAAAGTCTAAGTCATCCTGATCCAGGTCAAGGATATATTAACCTCTTCGATGCTCATGACGGCTCCCGGCCGTCATGAGTCACGGTGGGCGCCCGCGATTGGAATGTTCAGCACTGCGGCGGAATTCGCGCCGCAGGGATGAGGTTAATCCATTAAGTCTGCGTTTTGGTCCCCTTGTTCCTCCATGTCAACAGTTTGTGCATCATAAGAAGCTCTTAGATGATGTGTGCCACTTTGGACACCTTGATAAGTTGTGCCGCTTAGGACACCAGATACTTTTGCAGTGCATAGACCTCCCTTATAGTTTGAGGTGCTTAGACCTCCTTTATAAGTTGAGGTTCTTAGACCTCCCATATTACTTGAGGTGCTTGGACCTCCCAATGTGCTCATAGGGCTTATTCCTTCCATATTGTTTTTTTTTTAAGTCTTTTGCCCCCCTTTTTACTGTAGTCATGTTTTCGGACTTTCGGGCTCTAGATAAAGCCATCTTCTTTGTCAGTTAAAGCCTTTTTAGGTCTCGCCTGAGATAGCACATGCACTGTCTCTTCGAGACACTTATTAAGTGGCATTTAAAAGTGCTTTTGCTGGCCTACAGCATGCGTTCATGAGCTTGTGCACGTGCACAGCTGCCATCTGTGTTTTTATTGCTGTAATCAGGCTCCTCTGCTTGCACTACCCCCCTCCCTTTTCCCCCTCCCTCCTGGTCAGTTTCATTTGTGTCTTCTAGCTGTGAATCATGTTCCGCTGCTCGTACACCCCCTCCCTTATCCCCCTCCTCCCCCTCCTCTTCATCAGTTTCATTTGTGTCTTCTATCACTGTGAATGCTCCTGCTTCCACCAGGCACACACACCACCAGCCGTCAGTGCACACTTCCACCAGGCACACACCACCAGCCGTCAGTGTACGCTTTCACCACCGGGCACACACACCACCAGCTGTCAGTGCATGCTTCCACCAGGCACACACACCACCAGCCGTTAATGCACGCTTCCAACAGGCACACACACCACCAGCCGTCAGTGCAAGCTTCCACCAGGCACACACACCACCAGCCGTAAGTGCACGCTTCCACCAGGCACACACACCACCAGCCGTCAGTGCTTCCATCAGGCACACACCACCAGCCGCCAGTGCACGCTTCCACCAGGCACCCCCACCACCTGCCTTCAGTGCACACTTCCACCAGGCACACACACCGCCAGCCATCAGTGCAAGCTTACACCAGGCACGCACACTACCAGCCTTCAGTGCACGCTTTCACCGGGCACACTCACCACCAGCTGTCAGTGCTCACTTTCACCGGGCACACACACCACCAGCCGTCAGTGCATGCTTCCACCAGGCACACACACCACCGGCTGCCAGTGCACGCTTCCACCAGGCACACACACACTGCCAGCCGTCAGACACTACCAGCCGTCGTTGCATGCTTCCACCAGGTACACACCACCAGCCGTCAGTGCCCACTTTCACCAGGCACACACATAGCACTAGCCGTCAGTGCACGCTTTCACCGGGCACACACACCACCAGCCGTTGCACGCTTTCACCAGGCGTCAGTGCATGCTTCCACCAGGCACACACACCACCAGCCATCAGTACACGCTTCCATCAGGCACACACACCACCAGCCGTCAGTGCACGCTTCCACCAGGCACACACACCACCAGCTGTCAGTGCACGCTTCCACCAGGCACACACACCACCAGCCATCAGTGCACGCTTTCACCGGGCACACACACCACCAGCCGTGTGTAGGCAGGCTCTTCCCAGAGATTCTTGGTAAATATGTGTTCGATGCCTGGAAGGGAGTGGGTCGAGTTTCCATAAACCATGCTGAGTATGCAGGTGCAGTGCATGAACTCCTGTGTGAGTAAGTCATGCTGCCTGGGGCTCACTCACTCCACACTTGTAAATTGTGCCTGCACCAGACTTTTTCTCATTTGCAAAGTTCGGCGCAGGCGCACATCTAGGCAGCCCCCACACCCCCGGGAATGACTGCTTCCTACAACCAGAATGGAAACAACATACAGAGCAATGAAAACAAGTTCATTTGATGCAAAGAACTGTTAACAAAAACCATGTCCAGCTATTGTAGATCTGGCAACTTAAACAAAACAACAACAAAAAACAAACAAGCACTGGCATAGCCAATAGGTCTCGCTTTTTGGACCCTATAAGTATTTAGGTATACAGCAGAATATCCTTTGTGCAACAACACCAACTGTTACATGGCTAAACGCTTATAAGGCCCAAAATGCTAGCCCTATTGGCTATCCAATGCTTGTTGGCTAATATAACCTGGTTTAGCGTTTCACGCATGCAGAAGCACATTTCTTGCTGAATAATATTTGTAATCTCTTCGCTATTTGTGTTAGGGGCAGGTACATCCATGTCATCAGATTCCTTATCAGACATGAAGGGGTTTATGTAGTGTATAGTGAGAGTATTATCCTCTGTTTTTGCAGGATTATTATACTTAATTTCAATAAATATATATATAAATGGCTGTTAATGAGCCAGTAATGCCAGTAAAAATATAAGTATAGTGTCTTGCAAAGAAGGAAGGTCTTATAAAAGTACTTGCGATCGTGCGTTAATCAAGCAGCTGATCACCGAGGAGTTGTCTCTGTCAGGAGTTCCTTGACATCACGTTAGCTCTTGAGTGATCAGCTCCTGGGTCGTGTATTGTGTAGGCACCCTTGTAATTGTAAAGGCATTGCTTAGGTAGTGTCATGGTTGCCGCAGTCTTACTGTATCCAGGGCTCATTTCTTGGCTGCTCAGGTGGTATCACATGCCGTCGAGGCCCTTGCCACTGGCGTAACGAAAAGTGAGGAAGTGAGGGGGCCTCCCTGCACGGTACTTAGGGGGGCCCCCTCCGGGCTCAGTCTGGAGCTCTCCCAGGGGGACCCATTGGAGCTAGGGGCCCCCGCACCGCGTGGGCTGCGGGGGCCTGTGTTACGCCCCTGGCCCTTGCCAAGGGTCATTCCTCAAGTTTTCTTCCCGAAGCGCCCTTGAAGAGGACATTGGGGAAGGTCGAGTACAGGGCCTTGGTTGTGTGGATGATGTTTTCCCATCTGTATATAAAGCCAGAAGACAGAGAGCGTCTTGCTAATGAGGATCGCACCGGAGGTAACCAAGAGAGCAATTGAGAATGTGGGACCACGTGGCAGTAAGGGTGAGTCCCTGTAGCCAATTGTGTTAATAAACAGTTCTGCAATTCGGGAGTGGGCAAGCCCTAGGGCTGATGACACAAGACGTCATATCGACGGCGCCACACAAGATTCAAAGCGAGGGGGAGGGAGGGCTAAGGTGGTTTCCGTAAATTGTAAACCAGTTAAATCAAGGTACACATTTAACCAGAAGCTACTGCTATATCATGACACAACAAAATAGTTGAGAAAAAAACACAGTACACATCAAACAACTCTAAAAAAGGCAACACACATCAAAGAATAATGAAAAGTAAGGTATATTTATCTGCCTGGAGCCGCATTTAAAAGAGGCAGACTACTCTATGTGCATGACTATTATACATCAGTAAGGTTCTGTCCTAGGACTGTTTGTTTTATGATGTATTGGGTCTAAGTGGCTGCTTGGAATTAGCATTAAAAGAAATATGCATAATGGTAGCCTCCGGTCTTGTAATAAAACTACAATATCTTGTGGCCTGGAATGGATACAGTATCGGAGAGGTCTTGGAAACCTACAGATTTTGTCCATTCTCCCACATTATTTGGAGCATTTCAAGAGAAACCTCTATCAGGGATAGAGTGCGTCGTCCCTCTACTAAAACAATTCTGCAAAAGGGGACGAATACCAGTTTGATTGTTCTATCTCACCCCCTTTTGCTGTTTTCCTCAAATTATTGTTGGTGGCAGAAAGGCTACCTTTGCTTGTGTTTGTAGGTTTTCATGGATGGCAGAGGCTTTCAGCTGCTCTATACCTTCCTACCCAGAGAAAGCCTAGCTGCCAAGTGGTCCTTCATCACTGTGAAATCTTCAGCCAAAACCTGTTTTTTTTACATGGCGTTGGGTAAAAAGCTAGAAAAGGCAGAACATGCCACAACTTAAACATGTCTACTTGGCAGCTGAGCGAATAGATAATTTAATGCATGGTCAATCCTTGCTTCAATCCTTTCATAACTCAATCTTCATCCTCCCATTGGAGTATTGTAACTCTTAGATATAAGTATGAATAATCATAGTTATATCAGTGAACAATATTAAGGGTGGACTGGTAGTAACAGGCATCAGCCGTTTCTACGGGAGGCTGGAATGGTAGGTGGGCGGTTTTGTTACCTCAGGGCTGGTTTTGTAGTTTTGAAAGCAACCTTTGCAGATTTGCATTTTTTATCCAGTAGTTTGCAGGCACAATAAAAGTGTCAAGAGAAATCTCTAGTGATTAATGTACCTGCTGGAGAGAGATCTGGGTGTTGTCTACTGGCAGTTTGACTCGTCTAAGGTAGAGCAGAGGGTTCATATGCCTACTGCAAAGAAAGTGTACCATGCAGATCACAGGATAGTATTTCATGCACATAGCTTAGTGGGTCACTGCTTTTATCACAGTGGCACTTTTGGTACTATGAAGTTACAATCATAATCTAGCAGAGTGAGCTATGAAGTGTAATCAAAGAGCAACATGCAAACTACATGGTACAGGTTAGAAAGTTATATTTTTTTGAGTCTTTCATTATCCCAATATTGCTAAAAAGGGTTTGTTTGTGTAGAAAAAAAATATTTTTAATAAAGCCAACCCTAACCATTGTGTAACGTTCTGAATCCTGGGTTTGTGCTACTCCACATCAAACACTCCTAAAGAAATGCCTACCAATATCGGTGACGTGAATCCTACACCACGTGTTTCCCTTTGTCTGTGTAACATTTTCTTTGCACTGATTTACACAAATATTATTCACTGTCTCTGTATTTGTGTGTGATGTAAAGTGCCCCCACACCCTACACTGGTATGTGAGGCGCTAAGCAACTAATGAAATACATGTGAGAAAGGGACTATGGAGAGATGAGAGGCACTTTTGATGGGTGATAGCGAGGGAATCATTGATGAGCCCCAACAAAGATTGTTGTATCCTGGTGCACTGTACATTCATAATTTATTATGCTTTAAAAATAAAACAACTGATTAAGTAATTAAAAGTGTGTTGTACAATTCACCATTTTTTCCCACATTTTCTTGAAGGGAGAGCCACCCAAAACCATCCTTGTAGTTTTCGAGCTCACTCCCTGCACTCACTATGCACTGTAAGGGGGCTGGTCTGACACAATTTGCCAGAGCTGCTTTGGATTCTCAGTCCAGCCCTGAACAATATACACAACAATATCACTCAAAATAGGGACTGAATGACAAAGAACCAACTAAAACTGATGCATAAAAAGTGACTATCTCATCATCAGCTTAGACCATAACAACTGCAAAACAATTTGCGGTTAAGAATTATTCATTGCACTAAATCATTGGGTTTCACCCTCAGTAAATTGTTGGCCTACATAGCAAAGGCATGGCAAACATTACACCCTACTGGCTACTCCTAAAATCCATCAAGCAGTTTACCCAAAAGGGTGACCTCAATAAACGTGTCCAGATGTTTGGATTCTCTTAGCTAGGTTATAGCATGTCTCTTCTTAATGGTCTCCATGAAATAAGAAAAGTGCCTAATACCACAGCCTTTCAGGGAACAGTCTAAATGAACATTTTGCCATGGGAAGTAAGCCATATAACTTCTGCACTAAACATTTCAGATGCATTTTCTGATCAGCACGCATTTTCTTCATAGCCGTGAAAGCAAACATGCCACAATATCTACATAAGAAACTCAAAATCCCAAGTAGTTGAAGAAAGCTCCAAAACGGTGACTCACACTGTCTAGAACTCTGAAATGTACCTTCACTCAGTGTAGCTCCTTCTCAGTATTTACATCAGGATATACAACTACTTTAGATAAAAAAAACATCTACCATCCTTCAAAAGCAGACTGAAAGATCATCTGCTTCACAAGCACTTCCACACCAAACTATACAAAAAATTTATAAAACTTTTGGTTTTATGGGGTACCCTTGTGCTCTCCTGCTTTTTAATGCTTTTTCTCTTCACCTTTGCCGCCTCCACACGTATCTCTAAACATTTCCTAACTCAAGTCACATTAGGTGTTGAGCTGGGGCAACACTGCAATTGTATTAGCCCCTAGATGCAGCCCAAGACCCTTGTTTCTAAATGTTGACTCTATGACAGTCAGATAGACAAGTTCCCTGTTGTACTGAATATGTTACATACATATAGATTACACTGCAATCTCATCAAGTTCCTGATGCTCCTTTATATAGTACGTTCCTTCCAATGATCAACTCTTCATCAGGATCAACAACTTGGCGTGTTGTTCTTTATATTTTGTTTGCTGTAAGGTGCTTCCGTGTTTATCTGGGTTACGTTTCCGCTATTGAATAACTGAAAGAAATAACCATGACCTGCATTTTAGTGCGAGGTGGAGGAGGAAGATTAAACAGAGCTCCACTCTTATGGAAAAAGAAGCTAGCTAAAGGTATGAGAAGAATGAGCCCAAAAGTCGTCCAGGGTCAGTACCAACAACGCTGAGAGAACGCCAAGCAGCTGAATGAAGAAGATGGAAAAGACTATGAGAAAAGAGGGAGTAAGGACTGTGTTGAACAGGAGGGTGGCTTACAGAGCTCCCATCATGCTCTGTGGCTGAGACGTCTGATGGCAGCCAAAACGCATTCAAGATGGCGAATTGACGCACTGCGGCACTTGCGGTTGCCCGTTGCCTAATTGACCATGAGTTAATGGCGTACCATAACCGGCGTGGAGCCCATGGAGCGGTGATGAGCCGCTGAGGGTCGTAACGGTCTCACTAGCTGTGAAACTGGGACCCACAACAGTGCCACAATGAGCCAGGCCTCTCTACTCCTAGCAGCATTTTCGGACTTTCTGCACCGCTCATTGCCTCCGGCCACAGTATGTTCACTCACACAGGCTGTATGCCATTTGGACAAGGTTGGGTGAATCAAAAACACTGTTTTGATGGGCAACATCAGCAGCTTGAGCATTAATTCACAGTGGATGAGTTTGAAACTATGTAATCCTAAATGGGAGGCAGAAAGTGGCCCTCCCCCAGTGGGAACCTTTCTTTTCTCTGGATAAATTTCACTGAGAGGGGGAGTGAAAGAGACTATCCCTTGGTATTAGCCACCCGCACTGAAGAACAAGGAAAAGGGTTGCTGCTGGAGCACACCTTTGGGAGAACACATTAGGGTTCTCCAGGGCAGGGAGGACTCTTGGGAGCTACAGAAGCAGCCTGTGTAGTCACTCGTGTGGTTTGTGGCTTCCAGGAGGAACGCCAAGTGTGATTGCCACAAGTATAAGTATGTATGATGAAGCTCAACTCTCTTGATTCCCTGATTAATCCCCGCAACTCCACCTCTACCAAACAACCACGAAATCAACACGCAAGCAACAAAATAACTTTGAGGAGAAGGTACAGGGAATCCCCTCCATAGCAACATAAATGCAACCACCCTCTCCCTTACCCAATCACTCATGCTCTCCAGCTAAGCAGGGAAACATCGGACTCCTGGCTGATTCAGCTGCTGGTCTTGGTATGACAAACTCAACCCTGGTGGAGGTAAAATAAAAATAAAATAAACCCTTTATCCCTGTAATAAGGCCACCCAGTCCCAGCTCCGCCTTCAAGTCTGTAACCGAATTAGTATGCCTTGGCATAGCAAACGAAGCAGAGATGAAAAAGACAGTGAACAGTTCATGGGGGGCCATGAAGTGTCAGACATACTCTTTGCTTGCAGTGTCCAGGCTGAAGTACCCCTCCCCCCCCCAACACCCCCCCAAGGACACGGCTCATTTGGGGTCTGAAAATAATTGCTCTATGGCGGGGACAAATCATAAACAATACTGCTCCTCAGAAACTGACATTAGAGATATTTAACATTAGCAGATATTAAGGGCAGATCTACCCCCAACATTGCGAATGATGAGGGAGAATCAGCGGGGAACTAACATAGCAATTCCGTAAACAACGATGACTCTCTCTGATGGCGGCGGCCTCCAGAAAAAAACACAAGCCAACAAAATAGAAGACAGAAGCACTTCTTCTACAGTCACTTTTTCAAATATTATGCAAACTTAAAACAATGAAGGTCTCTCAGGATGAGGCTAACAAAAAGCCAAACAACAGTTGAATCTCATTTATCATAATATGCTAAATGTAACTACATGTTTGTCTGAGGTTGAGCACCGAGTGTCAGGTTTAGAGGATGCAAGGTCTTAGCAAGACCCTTCTACTGTTAAACTTCCCGTGCATTGGCTGACTTGCAGTCCAAAATCTGCAAAGCTGAAAACAGATCGAGCCGCACAAACTTATGGTTTACTGGCATTCCGGAACGGTGTGAAAATGGACAAACTGTTGCTAGCCTCATCTCCGATCTAGTGCAAAAATGTATTAATCCAGAAGCGGAGTCTCATAAACTGGACTTAACCATCATGCAGGCATTCCTTGTCCCTGCAGCACAGTTTCCCAGCACCAAGTACCCTCGAATGATACTTGTACATTTTGGGAAATATCGGATTAAGGAGAAGATTCTCTTCAATGCCATAAAAGACAAACTCTATGAGATTCCAGGGGATTTTTCATTTAATATCTTCTACAATATGTCCGCCATGCCAACTTACGGCAAAAAAGAATGTAAGATTTTTTTTCGTAATTTCCAGCATGTTGGCGCTCCTGCCGGCATCGTCTAGCAATCAAAGCAAACATTTCTTTTTAAGGGTCGTTTCTAAACTTTTCACTCTGTAGAACAAGTGTGAGATTTTCTGTGGTCATTCCAACAGTCTAGGTGGAGAGAGTGTGGAGATAGGAATGCCACTTCTAGAGCCAGCGCTGGGAGTAGCAATCAGTGAAATGTCAGTAATGTCGATAATGTCGATAATGTCGGTATAACAATGCCAAATTACCAGCTCTGATAGTATTCAGTTACTGCAGTAAAACTATATGTACATTTTCATGCAATGAACTATATTCATTCAATGTAACTCATGTTATTTCTCATTGTTTTCCATATTGTTCTTCTTTTGGGGATTATATTTGGTTATTATTTTGTAATTTTTCTCTTTTTGCTTTTTCTGCTCAATGCAGTAGGAGGCCTTAGAGGATCTCCTGGTGTCATGTCAAGGCAGCATTATGAGGGTAGGGGTGGTGGGGGGATGACATGGGGACGTTGACGGGAGGGGGGCGGTGGGACAGGAGGGAGCCTAGGATGGGTTGGCCTCCAGGGAGGTCAAAGAGGTTAGGGCGGGGACGGGGGGGAGGTGGCAGGTAGTAGTGGGTAGGGATCAGAGGAGACAGAAAACCAGAAAACCTGCAGCAGACAGTGGGACACAGAAATATTTCTCACAATATCTCACAACAAGTTGAGGATTGTAGCAGGCAATGTGAATGGTCTAAATAACAGATTGAAGTGTCAAGACATGTTAGCCTGGTTTAGTTCTTTAAATGCAGATAAATATTTTTGCATGTGACACACCTAAAAGATAAAGGCAGCCACCTCAGTCTGTATTCCCTCGTGCATCCAACATGCAATTTCTGCCTCATGACAGGCATCGCATCGAGGGGTGAATGTGTTAATTACGAGCGCAGTCAAGGCAGAGATTCTCAATGTAGTGTGTGATCTGGGGGCTAGATGGATTTTGGTTAGAATTTTTATGTGGAAGGAAACATAGGGCCTCATTTATGAAAAGTGACGCATCGCTGCGTGAAAACAGCGATGCGTCACTTTTCACTGCGCCCTCCTTGTGAGACCAATGATGCGTCATATTTACAGTATGACGCATCATGGCGCAAGGAGTTACAGATACGTCAGTATTTCTGACGTATCTGTATGGCGCAAAAGTGACGCATTGCTGGAATGTGTCACAAAAGTGACACAACTCCAGCAATGCGTCCTTTCACATGGGGCAAGACCCATGTGAAAGGGCCTGAGTCAGTCTTACGCCTGCTGTGAGGCAGGCATAAGAAATTGACGCATTTGTGTCCTAGAAGTGGCGCAATGAAATCTTATAGATTTCACTGCGTCATTTCTATGACCCTGTTATGCGTCAGAACGCCCCCGCATACATTATACCTGGCATAGGTATAATGTAGCGTAGGGGTGTACAAAGTGACGCATCTACCTAGATGCGTGACTTTGTAAATGTGGTGCAACAAGGCACATTTTTTACGCTGCTGGTGCGTCACAAAAAGTGACGCAAGGCCTCATAAATGAGGCCCCAACAACCTAATAATCTATTATGGGCCAATCAAGGGCATACCCTTCCCCCTATATGATCTTCATTCCTTTCTACAACTAGAGACGGGTCATTTAATGGTAGGTAGGGATTTGAGTTTAATTAAAGATTTGCTTTTAGACACTTCACGCTTAAACTTCAAAACAAGCCCAAATCTATATATGCTTTTCAAACTCTGACCCACAACGTTGCTCTCATCGATCCATAGTGGGCTCAAAATGGTTCGAAGCGCCATTATATGTGCCACTCAAAACGATATGGCACGGCAACACATACAGATTTTTCTCTAACATTACATTTCGTTTCGTGGGAAGATGCTGTTAAACAAAACATTGCATTCCCTGGTCCTTCACTGATTAGTTTAGTCGTATCATCAATTACATTATTAGCTCAGGAACCAAGATGGTGTTTTAATAAAACACTTCTTACAGATGACACCTGGGTCATGCAGATGAAGAGTAACTTAGAGGAATTTTAAATTTAAATTTAGATTCGGCTTCCGATTTCTCAGTAAGGGAAGCTCCCTAAGGTGTTTTTCAGAGGTCAGGCAATTTCCTACCTGGCTGCCCAAAGACATAAGGAGAACAGACAGCACGGTAAATTACGTGAGAGTTTAGACAAAGCCATAAAAAAGGTATGCTCAGACTTCAAATAAAAATACACAGATGGCTTCAGCAAATGCTAATTGTACTTTTCATGAATTTTTTACTGCTAAAAAAATAGTAAGTCACACATCATATTTCGTGATAATCATTTTATTTCATGGCAAACACTCATTCAGGAGAATTCATCAATCACTCAAACCCTTTTTTTAGTTTCACTCAAATACAGCATTTATGTGGGGGGAATCCGGTTGAGACGAATGAAGCAGCAGAAAGAATATGGCAGGCTTTTTCATCTCTCGCCTGTCCGGGACTGGATATTGGTGTAGAGTTTTATGCCAGAACGTAGGACCAAAGTTAGTATCCGACATATCAGTAAATTAAAGACAAATATGGGCTGTACTTCACAGCCAGCAATAGTCTCTCTTTTGCATTATAAGTATTATAAGTAGATAAGCGGAAATGCTATCCAGATGACCATGTTTGAGCGCAGGGCTTTCTATTGTAAATGGAAGGTATATTGCACTCCAGAAAACATTAAAAAGATGTATAACGGAGAAGGCACCAGATGTTTTAGATGCGGGTTAGATTCTGAGGACTGGATCCATATAATTTTTCCTTGCCCTTAATTGAGCGTGTTTTGGACTAGTCAGTGAGTCAGTCAATACTTTATTAGATTTTAAAAATTAAATCATACGAGTGCAGCAAAAAATACAACACAGTTATACAGCAAAGCAAAAATATAAATATTTTTATACAATTTCAAGAAAACATCAACAGCGAGATCAATAATGGCTACCCCTATCGAACTGATCTGTAAACCTCCATAAGAAACATTGACACATTATAACAGATTTCATGAGAAGATGGATTAATTCATCTTCAGGCCTAGCCTGATAAAAATCTAAGGATAAAAAAAGAGGTTTTAAAAAGTTATATCGAAGAGATTTACAAAAAGGACATATCAGTATAATGTGCAAGGTAACACATTTAGAGATAAGATCGCAAGTACACGTAGGTAGATCAGAATAAAATTACAAGGTACATTCAGATTAGAGCAGCTGATAAACAGACCCAATCTAAAAAAGTCAAAAGACGCGCTGATGAAAAGGCATTTGAAAAAGAAGATAAGGCTCTTTCCCAGGTACTGTTTTGACCAATACATATTTTCAGTAGTGGGACTTGGCTAGTTCAAAAGAGTCCCTTTCCGCTGTCGTTCTTTGATAAAAGGACTCTTTTAGCCTTACAATGTCTTTTTTGGTAATGCTAATGAGATTAAAATATAACTCCGGCCTCCCTAAAATTCTAAAATTCTCTCTGATATACACCAGCCAGGGAATATAACACGTTATCCAATTTTATTCAATCTAAAATGATTACACTATTCAAACTTAAAGCAGCCTTTAGCCAAACAGAACACTATAATACAAGGGGTCGCAACTGGATATAATCCACAATGTAACTCAAACCAGGCTCTTCATGTATTATTTCATTTGGGGTATATTGCTCCACCCCTAAACGACTCCTAGAGTATTTATTCTCTGCTACCCTTAGGGGATCTACATTTGTATATCCCCAAATCTCACACCCAAAGGTAGAGATGGGGATACATTTGGCTTTATAAACCTCCAACATGATTTTTATTGGCTTGTGACCCAATGGAGCAGAAAGGTTATAAACTCTGGCGTAAGATCTTGAGATATTACAGGTGTCTTTTTTATCAAGGGTTTCCAGCTGTATCTCAAATCTATAAAAATACCTAAATATGTAAAATTATCAACCTTGCTCATAATATGTCCCTGAACTGTGGTAAATAAATAAATAATACCTCTCTTTTTGACTAGACATATATCATAACAGATAGCTCAATAAATAAGAGTCAAGATTCGAGGTAGTAGGAGTTTCGCAGGTTTATTACAGCATAAGGACAGGAACAGGACAACCTGCATAGGAATAGGATGACAGGGCCCAGCAGCTGCTGGGGCTGGATCTGGGATGAGCGCGCTAGGAAGGATAACCTTTTAATAACAGTACATGAGCATATATATATAACGCAAACACATAGCATTACATTGCAATAGGCGTAGCAGTGGGTGGAGCAGAAGGCGTGACGCGTAGCAGTCGCGAAAGATAAGGGCGAAAGTAGGTGTAACTGGGCGTATACATAGACATGTGATGCAAACGTAACAGAATATGTCATGAATAGGGCGGAAACCATGGAGGGGGCTACCTAAGGAGCCGGGACCTCTAACCTGATGGTGCGCGCAAACTGGCAATGACGTATCACTAGGAGAAGCTGGGGGCTATGAACTCTGTGCTAGGAGCAGAGACTGAAGTCTGGAGAGTCAGGGCGACATGTACCTAAACAGTATCTAGTATCTGATGTTTAGAGAACATGTTGATATAAACTAGAAGTCAGGAGGGGAAAGGCTGACTTGATTCTAAGACTGGACCATGCATTATTCTACATGTAGTGCGTGATGAAGAATATTAAATGACCATTAAATGCAGTATTTCTCTAACGTGGAGACGTGAAGGCTAGACAATGACGGAAACTATTGATGCAGTTCAGTAGCTTAGGAATGCAGAGAAGGAGGACTGAACTGATAACTGGAATCATAACATATTCTTGGCAGACTCAGAGACTGAGCCAGGCTGAGCCGGGCACTGCGAGGCAGGAAGTAAGTGAAGGGTCGAGGATACAGGTGGGGGCTGTATCGCTCCTCAGCGAAGTTTCAGGAGACAGGAGCTGAATCTGGTGTCCGGGCCCTTTTGAGGCCTAGAAACGGGGACTTTATAATAGAATAACGTGCACACTGAGAAACGTGGCAACGTAGCTTTACATAGGCCTGATATTCGTAGTATTCACGAGGACTGGAAACTGGCATACTAGAGGTGGACACAACTGTAATTGCGTCATTAATCGAACATGGGGAATAACATATGCATATTTAATCATGCACACATAACATATGATGGATGACACGTAGGGACACAGAACATGGCAAAATTTACTTTTCCACATTCCCTCCTTGTCACTACGTTTCCATCAGGAAACATCAATATTCATGATACCATCTATCATTTCATACAGTATCATTTGCTCGTCTCGAATTATCCTGGAACGGGATGTAGAACGGGGCTTGGGACTAGGAATACAAGAGGTAGCACAAATGCCGCAAATCGCAGGGCCACATTGTATACAGAGGCAGCAGCTGAATATGATCGCTACTGCAATACCTAGAAAGGACAAGACTTTCCATCCCCATGCGGAAATTATATTCCAGAACCAACCGGACCATGTCCAGGTGCCTGGATCTTGGTGTATCAGATGGGCAATTTTATGGAGTCTGGTTATAGCTGAATAAACAGACGGCGCGTTATTTGGAATGAAAATGCAGCAACTAGATCCGATGACTCTACAGGCCCCGCCCCTATCGGCCAGTATGACGTCAAGGACGAGACGATTCTGTAAAACGACAAATCTCATAGCAGATTGCTCTTCGGTTAAGTTACCTAGAGCAGAGGCAGTCTCATTTACTACAGCTTCGAGGGTTCTGGTTAACCTACGGATCAGTTTACTATTCTGGATAGGTCCTATAAAGAAGAAGAAACCTCTATTGAAATCTGTATACTGTTCTAGAGCAGTTTCAGTATAATCGACAATTGGGGACTCCCTTCTATGTCTAATGTGTACTAGATGTGTATTTCTATGATAATCAGGTGGGGCTAGAAAAACTGGTGGCAGTAGGAAGGCAATGTAACAGGTTCCCTCCCAATCGAGGGGCAGACGAACATATGCGGTTTGACCACAAATAAAATAAGAATGACGTGAAGCTTTGAAGATAGATTTCCCACTGTCACTATACTTGACAATAGTAGTACAATCACTATGTCCTACGTGTATGGAACCCTTATTTCGGACACATAATTCGCCTTTGACTGGTAGTACTGAAATAGCAGGTAAGTCTGGAGTAGTATCAGACTGAACATTCAGGACCATGAAATTCGAAGAATAGTTTCCTAGATTATATACTTCATTTTCTAGATCTAAACCTGTTCGGTGGGGAAGACCTTGCTTGTCTGGAAAACATGTACTGTTAAGAAAAGACATATCTGTTGAGGATGACGTTAACGTGGACCATGCTCCACACGAACCATTATGTGAAAACGGATAAGGAAAAAGTGGCAGGACTCCCTTCGGTATCTGGAAAGGGGGGAGTCGACCACACACCCAACAATTAGTGGTATTGCTGGACTGGTGTGAGTAATGTAACATGCGGATAAAGGAATTATTTCGCATGGCGAGGCGGTAAGAGAGTTCATGAGGGGGCAGGTCACTAAACGTGTGCTCTACTGTAGCATTAGCAGACTTATTTACATGAAGAACTGGGAAATACAAGAAAAATGCATAACTGGTGCAGGAAATCATAAGGCTGAGAAACAATATGAAACATAGAAAAACGATACATCGGATTGAGTTTTGACTAACTCTCTCACTATGGGGGTCTATTTTATACATGTCAGAAACAGTCTAACCGTTTCACCTAGGGGAGGACTTAGACAATCAAACTGACTGACTTATTTTACTAGACCGGAGTTTTAGCTTGTACTCCTGTTGTGGAGTTTTCTCTAACAGGGGAGGGGTTGTAGCAATGTCTTTTGCGGGACAGTCCTTGAGAACAATGCTTTGGCAATCCTTCAAATCCTGGGAAATGTTCTTTAAGACGGGTTTCAGTCCATTAAAAAGTTTGACATGAGAAAGGTGTACCCAGCCTTTGCGTCCTTCCAACTTCACGGCTGTACGGGTGGTGAGGAGGACCTGTCGGGGCTCTTTCCAACGAGGCTCCAGCGGACTTGATCTGTCAAAGTTGCGGACCATCACCATGGATCCTGGAACGATTTCGTGCGGTGCCACCTCGGTATTGTCTGGAAATGCGGCAGCAACCTGTGAACGACATGAGTTGAGGGCAGACATCAAGGAAGCTAGGTAATCTGTCAGCATATTACTTGAAACATCGGTAATACTTCGGGGTCTAGGAGTACCCCACATATTAGGGGGGCGGCCGAAAACGACCTCATACGGGGACAGACCTGATCTGGAATGTGCGACCATGTGCATATAAAACAAAGCGACTGGCAGAGCTACTAGCCAGTCCACACCTTTTTCTTTACACACTTTTGCAATACGGATTTTCAGGGTCTGGTTATGTCTCTCTACGAGACCGGCTGCTTCAGGATGGCGTACACAATGGAACTTCCACTGGTACCCTAGCAAAAGGGAAACATGCTTCATGAGTTCAGATGAGAATGGCTGGCCGTTGTCAGAATATACGACTCTAGGGAGTCCATAACGAGGGAAGAACTCACGAACCAACTGCTTGGCAGTGGTCGCGGCTGTGTAATCTGGGACTGGATATGCTTCTGTCCACCTGGACAAAGCGCATACAACTACAAGGACATACTTGAAACCTCGACATCGCTCCATCTGAATATAATCCATCTGGAGGACTTCAAAAGGGTGGTCAGGGGGCTGGAATCCACCTTGTTCCACCGGGACACTTTTACCTGGATTAAACTGACAACATATCATACAGGTACGGACTTTCTGCTTGGCTGTAGCTCGTAAATGCTTGTTGAACCAAATGTTCTGGATACTGTCTAACATAGCTTTTTCTCCTAAATGTGCTGGACTATGTGCGGTATTAATAATGACTTGAACCATAGAGTCGGGGAGAAACCATGTGGCTCTACCCTTCGTTAACCATCCTTGATCTGTCTGGACCCCTCCTTGTTCGGACCATTTCTTGATTTCTTCAGGAGTAGCATGTAACTGGATATCTATGACATCTTGTGTAGGGTCCTTAACTGTCATACATGTGGTCGGATCTGGAGTATGTGTCTGATTAACTGGAATGTCTAGAGTCTGTGCTGTAAGCTTGGCTGTGCGATCTGCTAGATCATTACCTTGGGAAATAATGTCAGTAACTTTCGTATGTGCTTTGCACTTCATGATAGCGATAGATGTCGGCAAATGTATGGCATCTAACAGAGCTTGAATAAGGAGACCATGCTGAATCTTGGTTCCATGAGACGTCATGAAACCTCTCTCCTGCCAGAGCACTCCGAAGTCGTGTACAACTCCGAATGCGTAGCGTGAATCTGTGTAAACATTAACTCTCTGGTTCTTGGCATGTATACAGGCTTGTGTCAGAGCAACTAGCTCTGCTGCTTGAGCGGACAGGGTGTCAATACGGTGTGTCTCTATAACTTTAGTGTCAGTAGTCACTGCATACGCAGCGACTAGTTCTCCTGTACTTGTTCTCATACATGAACCATCCACATAAAGTGTCAGGTCGGGGTCTGGTAACGGAATATCTGTCAGATCTTGTCTTGGCTTTGTCGTAATGTTAACTACTTCCACACAGTCATGTGTGGCAGAATTTGAATTAACTGATGGTAACAGTGTAGCAGGATTTAAAATGTTGCAGCGTCTGATTTCTATGTGTGGCTGGAACAGTGTCAATTCATAACCTGTTAAACGTGCAATTGTCAAGTGCTGAGTTTGTGTTCGGTTTAAAAGAACTTCCACAGAGTGTGGAACTTGTACTGTCAAGGTATGTCCTAAGACTATGGAATCACTTTGTCTGATAGCTAGTGCTGTGGCTGCAACTGACTTGAGGCACGCAGGCAGAGCCTGGGCTACAGGATCTAATGTGCTCGAAAAATAAGCACAGGGCTTGTATTGTCCTGCTTGATCTTGTGTGAGAACAGATAATGCTGTACCTTCGCGTTCAGTAACGAAAAGTGTAAAAGGCTTACTGTAGTTCGGTGTCGCTAGAACTGGAGCTTGGCATAGGGCTTTCTTTAACTCATTGAAACTAAGTGTATGTTCAGATGTCCAAGGGAGGACAGTCGATACGGCTGCCTCCTGTGTCGTTAACTGTATCAGTGGTTTGGCTAGAAATGCATACTGGGGAATCCATTGTCTACAGTAAGAAGTAAGGCCGATAAAAGCACGTACCTCCTTCTGGGTCTTGGGCTGAGGAAGACTCGCTATTAACTGGATACGGTCTGGTGTCAACTGCCTACCCCTCTTGGACAGTAAGTGTCCTAAGTAGACCACTTGCTGGACACAGAATTGAAGCTTAGAAGGGGACACCTTGTGCCCCATCTCGGCTAGGAAATACAAAACTGTAAGTGATGCTCGCTCGCAAGCACGTTCAGAACGGGCTGTGATCAGTAGATCATCGACATACTGGAGCAGGGCAGTGTCAGTTGGCATGTGAATGTTGTCTAGTTGTCTCTTGAGTGCTTGACTGTAAATACTAGGACTTTCTGTGAAACCTTGAGGAGCTCGTGTGAACATATAGCTCCTTCCATTTAAACAAAATCCGAAAAGGAACTGGCTGTCTGGATGAATAGGAACACTGAAAAATGCGTTCTTGAGGTCTATGACAGTGAAGAACGTGGCTTCGGAATCAATGGCCGTTAATAGGGAAGAGATGTCTGGGACAACTGGGTACTGCGGAATAATACATTTATTAAGCTCTCGTAGGTCAATCACTAATCGATATACTGGGGGTGCATTTGGATCAGTACGTTTCATGACTGGAATGATCGGAGAATTACATACATTGGAGTCAGTTTCTACAACCACTCCTTGAGCCATGAGCTCGTCAATAATTTTGGATAAGGCTGCTACAGCCTCAGGTGGCAATCTGTACTGTCTGATTCGTGGTAACACTACACCTGGCTTGAGAGTCACACGATAGGGTGTGATTTGCATGTAACCTACATCAGTTGGACCTTGCGCCCATAAGTGCTGCGGAACATTAGACAGTCTTGAATCAAAATCTCGTAATACATAGTGACCCTTGAAGTCACGTAGGAACAATCGTATTCCCTCTGGGGAACAGCATATAACTGCACCTAACTCTTTCAGTGTCTTAATACCTAATAGATTTTCTGGACATGACTTAGTAAGTAACAGATCAGTAGTGCGGGACAATGGACCTACTTCTAGAGAAACTGGTTTTGAAATCTCATTTACGATAGGTTTTCCTGAAAATCCAAGGGAAACATTTCTTGAGCCTGAGAGCGGAGCCCCTGGAACTTCGGCGTGACTAATTGTGGTCCTACTTGCCCCTGTATCAATCAAAAACTTTCTGTCTTTCCCTAATACTTGACTATGAACATAGGGACCTTCTTGATCTACAGGTATCTCGATGAGAGGCAAGCCTACCTCCCTCTCTAGGCTGTTTCATGAGTACTGCTGGTACTCTGGATACTCAGACTGTGCATACTGGTACATCTGCGATGTAACATGCTGTGTTGCAGCAATAGGCTGCGGTGCGGTAACTGTCTGTGGCGCATTCTGTGGCTGAGGAATCTGCGAAACTTGTCCTTGTCTAGGCGGACGTGGTCTTTCTTTAGTCTTACCAGTAGCTATGTTGTGTTTCAGAACTGCACACTCATTTATGAAATGACCTGGCTGTTTACAATAATTGCAGTTCCCTTTAACGGGAGCTGCGGGATGACTGGCTTGATTCGGACCCCTCTTCTGACTGTCTTGAGGAACAGATTGTGCAACTAGTACTTTCATTTTCGTGTCTTTCATACGTTTTCTTTCGTGTTCTTGCTCTTCTCTGATTCTATTCTGATGATACTGAAGCATTTGCAACATCTGGGACGGGGTATTAGCTTGCCAGGTACTTTCGACTTTCAAAACTCGATTTTTAATTTGTGGACTTGAATTCTCGACTAATTTAGTAACAAAAAGGTGAGGGTATGACTCACTACTTGTCTTGAGGCCACTGTTGATGCTAAAACATTTTTCAAATCTAGAATAAAAATCACTAATATCCTCATCTTGCTTTTGTTTACAGGCTGAGATTGCATCCCAGTCTTCTTTTCTAGTTGTCAATAATCTGGGTAAAACTTGTATCAATAATTCTGGTAATTCTTTACATTTATCTCCAAGGCCGGTACCTGGTACTCGTGCCTTGTCTTCAGCTTCTAGGACTGCCCAATCGATCTTTTTCTCTCCCACCTCCCATTCTTTTTCCTTGAGCTTTTCATACACCCCTGCGGGCAACAGAACCTTTAACATTTTAATTATATCTGGGTATGTGTATTCTCCCATACGGAGCATGTCTTTTAGTTCTCTATGGAACCCTGCTGGATCTTTGTCATGACAGGGAATTAATTTCTTCATCTCGAGGAGTTCCATCTTTGTAATCGGAGTGTATACAAACACTCGCTGCATTTCGCCACCCGTTCCTTTAACTGGGTGGACTTCTCGTAACGGATTCTGTCTCTCCATGTAAAATGGTTTACCTTCTGGAGGTGAGGCATGAACAAAATGCGGGTTCAAAAACGTCCTATATTTGTGACGTTGTTCTAGAATGACACTAATTAAATCGGTACCTAAACCTTTCCATCTATACTGGAGTAACTCGTTCAGGATATCATGTAACGGGCCTGGATCAGAGTGCTGACCCTCATACAAAGTAATGAGGTGCTGAATCATATACATACCCACCAGTCGTTGTTCGGCTGGGGGCATTTTCAGAAACATTTGTGCCACTATTTCGTCTGGAAAAGTGGTAGAATCAGTAATCCATCGGACTGCTGATCGGGCTAGTTCTTGTTCATGCATGGTACTTAACTCACTGTAACCGATTCGTGATTTCAGAATGTGATCGGTAGCTTGAAACACTTGTTCTAGTGAACCTTGTTCTGGTGCTGGATGATGGAAAGTAGACTTGTGTTCTAGGCGTAAATGGCGATCTGGAAATCTAGATTTTCCTACATACGCTATTCTGGCGGGATTCTCGTCCTCTACCTCTTCAGTATCAGAGTTACTTTCTTTCTCGCTTACTTGTGCTGCTTTACGCTGTTCGTGTCATTTTATTATTTCTCTACGGATTTTCTTGTACATACTCTCCATAGCACCGACGGTCTTGTGCTTACCCTCGGCTATATTATCACTCCACCTTGTCAGGGTTTTCATTTCGGCCGGATCTTTAGACGGGTAATCTTGTTCTCTTATTAGACAATTGATCAGAAACTTTAATATCATGAGCTGGATCTCGGCTTTCCTTTGAGACATGGCCTCGCTAATACTTTCTGGATCATCTCCTGTACGGATGAAACGATATATTCTGTCTAGATCTTCTTTCATATTCGGTAAGGTGACTAGATACTCGGCCACCTTTCTTACGCGGAATGAATATAAAACCATATTATCCTCGCCTGGGACTGGATCATAGCCGCATTCGGCAAGGGACTTTCTTATTTCTGCTACAGTCTGATGTCTAGGCGTACGCTGTGACGCTTGTGCATGTAATTCGGATAACGTTAAACGCTTGTGTGGCGGCGGGGTTTGAGGAGGACCTCCTCCTGCGGCCCCTAAACTAGAGTCTAGGTCTACTGAGGCTCTTCGTCCTGGCAGAGTGGGAAATGGAAATGCAGGCTGGACTTGTATGACGGACTGGACCGGGGGTACCGTGACAGGTACTCCGGTGTCTGGAGGAGCGGGAAGTGCCTGATTTACAGGGACTGGCGGGGCGCGAACAGGATTTGCATATTCTGGGACTGTGTCGTCCAAATAGGACGAAATAAAAATATCAGCTGCGGTCTGTTTGTGACGTAGCTTGGTCGGAACTAATGGTGGCGGGAAATTACTGGATGCCTCTGGGGTCGCTTTTGGCAAACCCTCGGCAAGGAGAGGATACATACCCCTAATAAGGGCATGCCTCTGTCTGTCTGACTGTTCGGCTTTGACTTGTTCACCAATCTCGATTAGTTCTTTTTCTTGTGCTCGTTCTAAGGATTCTCTACTTAATTCTGACTTTCTGATTTCTTTTTCCGTTCTTTTATGAGCTTCTTTACGCCATAACTCGATGGCATCTTTCTGTGATTGTCTGGCTTTCTTTTTCCATAATGCCTCTTCTACTCGCATGATGCACTCGGCATCCCATGTACCCGATACGGGCCATCTATACTTTTCTTCTAACTGTTTGGTATACTCTACCCATAAATCTAGATACAATATGGCGCTTATGCCATGTTTCTGATACATAAAATGACCTGGACTGTCCCTCGGCGGAACAGGAACTGCTTCTTCTAACAAACCTTTTCTAGTTTTTAGCTGACGTAATCTCGAAAAGAGAGACATTGTAAACTTGAATCGGAACACAATACAATACACGAGAAACAATAACAATTTGGAGAACAATTCAGGCATACCACGACATTGGAAATACATTGAACAACATCATAACATAACAGTTCGGACAGAATATTACCTGGAATACTGAGAACAGAAACACAAGAATTTCTCGAGAACGGAACAGACTAGAGTTACTGGATGCACTGCTGAAACAGTACGGAACATACCGGTCCCATAAAGGGACGCATCAAGACCCGTATCCACCTAGGTGAACACTTCGTTTGTGAGTCTGTGTACCACCAACCCACGGACCAGAGTCAATTTAGATTGACCCTGTCTAGATACTCCCCCAGTAATGGTACTCACCGGGCAGCAAGAACGGAAAGCCTCGGACTGGACTGGACTGCTACGACGACGGACGACGAACTTCGGACTTCAGTTACGGGTGGGCCTCCGGATACCTCGGACCTTGGACTCTTGGCTTGGGCTCTGGTCGGGACTCGCCGCGTTCCTCCACCGTCTCGTTTGGATGCTGGACCGCCTCCTCCGTCTCCTCCGTGGGCCTGAGGGATACTTGAAGCAGAAATATCTGCCGGTGCACAGAAGAGTTCCGTCACGACTGCAGAGGGTCAGGGGGTCGGCGTGGCTTCACCGACGCGTGGGGAAAGGGCAAGTCCCTGTTCGGGCGCCATTATGTGGTAAATAAATAAATAATACCTCTCTTTTTGACTAGACATATATCATAACAGATAGCTCAATAAATAAGAGTCAAGATTCGAGGTAGTAGGAGTTTCGCAGGTTTATTACAGCATAAGGACTGGAACAGGACAACCTGCATAGGAATAGGATGACAGGGCCCAGCAGCTGCTGGGGCTGGATCTGGGATGAGCGCGCTAGGAAGGATAACCTTTTAATAACAGTACATGAGCATATATATATAACGCAAACACATAGCATTACATTGCAATAGGCGTAGCAGTGGGTGGAGCAGAAGGCGTGACGCGTAGCAGTCGCGAAAGATAAGGGCGAAAGTAGGTGTAACTGGGCGTATACATAGACATGTGATGCAAACGTAACAGAATATGTCATGAATAGGGCGGAAACCATGGAGGGGGCTACCTAAGGAGCCGGGACCTCTAACCTGATGGTGCGCGCAAACTGGCAATGACGTATCACTAGGAGAAGCTGGGGGCTATGAACTCTGTGCTAGGAGCAGAGACTGAAGTCTGGAGAGTCAGGGCGACATGTACCTAAACAGTATCTAGTATCTGATGTTTAGAGAACATGTTGATATAAACTAGAAGTCAGGAGGGGAAAGGCTGACTTGATTCTAAGACTGGACCATGCATTATTCTACATGTAGTGCGTGATGAAGAATATTAAATGACCATTAAATGCAGTATTTCTCTAACGTGGAGACGTGAAGGCTAGACAATGACGGAAACTATTGATGCAGTTCAGTAGCTTAGGAATGCAGAGAAGGAGGACTGAACTGATAACTGGAATCATAACATATTCTTGGCAGACTCAGAGACTGAGCCAGGCTGAGCCGGGCACTGCGAGGCAGGAAGTAAGTGAAGGGTCGAGGATACAGGTGGGGGCTGTATCGCTCCTCAGCGAAGTTTCAGGAGACAGGAGCTGAATCTGGTGTCCGGGCCCTTTTGAGGCCTAGAAACGGGGACTTTATAATAGAATAACGTGCACACTGAGAAACGTGGCAACGTAGCTTTACATAGGCCTGATATTCGTAGTATTCACGAGGACTGGAAACTGGCATACTAGAGGTGGACACAACTGTAATTGCGTCATTAATCGAACATGGGGAATAACATATGCATATTTAATCATGCACACATAACATATGATGGATGACACGTAGGGACACAGAACATGGCAAAATTTACTTTTCCACAGAACAGAGAACATATCACTTTCTGTGTTTTTAGGCCCCAAGACCATCATATGTGATTTAATAAAATTAGTACACAAATCCAGGCTACTCATGAAATCATTAAAAGCATCGAAAACCCCCTGCAAGCTCCTAGAAGTGCCTGCAATTAAAACAACATCAACAGCATACATAATGGCCGGGAGCAATCTGCCCCAGGCTCTTGTCACATCAAAGCCCAAAAAAGGAATGGATAGTTCCCCAGATATATAGTGAAAAAATGGTCTTTCCATGCCTGAGCAGAAATCAGCGCAGCTTGGTCATCCACCTTGTCCTCCCTAAAATCAGGGTGGTTAACCACTTTCCAAAAGTGGGTGCTATCTTTAACTGTGCTTGCCAAAAGATGGTCCTCCCACAGCTCTATCTTTAGTTCCTTCTTCCTATTTTTAACAGTTGCTTTATACAATGCCCTGTGTTCCCTTACCTCCCCTCTTTCCTAGGCTTTTGTTTTAGCTTTGCTAAAAGTGCCTTACATGCATTAGTGCAGTTATTGTCAAACCAGCGACAGTGTGCCAAGATACCCCTCCTAGTTGGCCTTAAAAAGGCAGTAACAATATAAGACCCAATCTTGTCTTGGGCTAACAGTATGCTATGATAGGGGGCCTCTGGAATCAAACAGGTCTGAATTTCTAAAAGACAGGATGTGACTAACTGAGTAAGAAAGGTCTCAGGAATAATTTTACACCACTTTAGTCTACGCCTGTGATTTAAAATCCATACTAATATAATAAAGAGCGAGCCCAAACGTTTGAGGCGGGTAATCTCAGGAACCACAGCAGCAATCACAACACCCAATACAGCGTTGGAAAGGGCAGTTGCAGCAGAAGGACATAGGCTATGCAGACGCCTACCATATACATTTAAAAGGTAAAAGAACCGTGCCAGCAAAGTAGTCCCTTGTGGGCGTGCCTGCGTTGTGCTGTGGGCGTGACAAACGCTGGGGGCGTGTGATACGTTCTGCCCTTCATGCCATGTCTCATATCGTGTGCTAATCCCACCCTGCTCCCTTTAAATACCCCTGCACGCCATAATCATAACCCACCCTTACTCCTTAAAATACCCCAACACCATTAAACACTAACCCATCTTAACCCTATAAATATACCCTGTACCCTGTACCCCAAAACCCAAACCTATCCCTAAACCCTAAAAATACCCCTGTACCCCAAAACCCAAACCTAGCCCTGAACCCTATAAATACCCCTGTACCTCAAAACCCAAACCTACCCCTGAACCCTAAAAATACCCCTGTACCCCAAAACCAAAACCTAGCCCTGAACCCTAAAAATAGCCCTGTACCCCAAAACCCAAACCTACCCCTGAACCCTGAAATACCGCTGGACCCCAAAAACCCAAACCTAGCCCTGAACCCTTAAAATACCCCTGTACCCCAAAACCCAAACCTAGCCCTGAACCCTAAAAATACCCCTGTACCCCAAAACCCAAACCTAGCCCTGAACCCAAAAAATAACCCTGTACCCCAAAACCCAAACCTACCCCATAACCCTAAAATACCCCTGTACCCCAAAACCCAAACCTAGCCCTGAACCCTAAAAATACCCTTGTACCCCAAAACCCAAACCTAGCCCTGAACCCTTAAAATACCCCTGTACCCCAAAACCCAAACCTACCCCATAACCCTAAAAATACCCCTATACCCCAAAACCCAAACCTAGCCCTGAACCCTAAAAATACCCCTCTACCCCATAACCCAAAACTATATCTGAACCCTTAAAATACCCAAACACCCCAAAACATATACCTCAGTACCCCAAAACATATACCCCTAGACCCATACTTACCTTATCCAAACATTTTTTAAAAACATGCTTTTGCTTTTACCATTTATGCATTTACAACGAATTTCGTTGTAAATGTATGCGTGGTAAAAGCATATAAAATGTAATGCCATGCGTTATAATGGCATTGCGGAGTCATGGTACTTTCGTAATGAAAGTATGCGGAGTGATGGTCGCAGAAAGAAAGTTGCGGAATAATGGGTGTTTACCCTCCCCCGGTAAGTACATAGGTGGCAAGGCGGCCCACATCTCCAGCAACATACTCATATTTTTTCACCACCCATTTGAAAAATGCACAGGTCTCTCTCATCGATGGCCAGCACCGACATACATTTTTAGACACACCTCCCGCCACAAGTTCTAGAATTGCGAACTTTAGAGCTGGGGAGCTCCGTTCGAATCTCGGTATCAGCTCAACATCCTGTGATTCCAGGCAAATCGTTTTGTCTCCCCGTGCCTACCACAAATGAATGTGTTCTTCTGTAATGTAAATTGTGCTCATGCCATGTTGTCGAGTTCGCGCTATATAATATTGCAAGGAAAAATAAAGTAGGGAAACTCGAGTTCACACACTGCTGAACGCGCACTCTTAAGTGCATCAGCAGTGCACTGTGAATCGGAGCGTTTCACAGGCCTGTCACAGATAAGAAATGCTATATAAACGAAATCCTACCAAACAATATACTACTGGCTGGCAGCAATTCATACCTGGACAACATCGGGACGGGCTGCTAGTAACCAATAAATTTGAACTGTCCTGTTTCACAGTTGAAGCCAGCAACTAGTGGGTTATGGTCACTGTCTACATTCCAGTCTACTGAGAAAAAATTAAGGGAAGAAAACAGATCTGCTGATACATATATGTGGTCAATATAAGATCCCTTACCAGAGCCCTTAAATGTAGGGACACTATTGCCTGTGCTCAGACTCTCTAGGCTCAAAAAGTTCACCATATTAAATTCCGCCGACAGATCAGTTATGAAATCCCCCTGATGGGTATGCTTAAGATAAATTTGCTCCTGAGGATCATCTTTCTCAATATCCCCTCCCCATAAAAATAACAACCACAATAGGGGTGTAATTTTAAATCCCCAAGGATCTATAAATCAATGTGAAACCTTGGACAACCTGCAGAAAAGGAGTGCAAAATCTATTTAAATATCATCACATCCTCAGGCCCCCTCCCGTGGGTTGCATTATAAACATTTAGACACAGAATTCTTGCTTTTTTTGGACTCATATTTTTAATGAGAAAGAGGTTTGTACGGGACAAGAGATCGTCCCTGATCCACTGGGGTTCTTTTCGGTATCCCATTGGTTGTAAACAGTCTTTGTACTGAACTCAATCAGCTCAATTTCACAGCCACTTTAGTGGAAAAGTCCTTATTACTAGAAAACTGGAAGTCAATTAACATACCCACTATGGCCTAATTGTATATTGAAATGTCGGGTGAAGAATAATGAAAATCCGTATGCAAAGAGAGTTGGATCAATAAGCAATTTAATAAAATGTGGTCAAATTAGGAAGGCGTAGGAGAGGCAAATCTATCCGATGGTTGATGTTGTTAGCTAAATGTGGGATGTAAGAAAAGCCTCCTTCAATTATTGGTGACGAGTATAGTAACAACCTTTATGATTATGGTACTTGATATATTAAAGAATTGTTATTTTTTCCTTTTTTTCTCTCAAATTTTTAGCTAGTCAATTAGAGGTCATAAGCAATGCTATTCACAATTATTGTTAGACTATTTGCTATTAATTTTTCTTGACTATTGTGTTTCATTTTTCGTGTAATTGGTCAACTGCTGATCTGAAGTGTTATTTTTGAAGTATGGAACAACTTATCTGCTGTATATGTGATAAATTCAATTTTTATTTTTTAAAAAGACTGTGTTCAACAGGCTTTGGACGGTCGATTTTAGGACGCATGTAGAGGTGGAAAGCTCCAGGAAAATGACTTTGTTTGCTAATAATTCCTGGCCAAAAGGCAGGGGCACTATGCAAAATGCTAGAGCCCCCTGCAGAATGCAAAGAAGGACCCGCGGGTATCCCATATCTCACAGAGATTCATTGGACTGGGGGTGCAATGGTTCAGGCCCCTGAAAGGTTGGGGACCTCTCCCTGTAGGGGCCTTTGTTTACTCCCCTACCAAAAGGCTGTTGCCCAAAATGGAAACAAATGAGGCTATGATGGAAACAATTTGTCCATCCGTGGAGGAAGAATAAGGGAATGTCACAAATTAAAATCAATTATGAATTTAAAGACAAAGTAGTAGTCCCAATTCTGGCCTCGATTTGGTCAGTGCACCTTGTTTGTGAGGCCGCAGATGAATTAAACCATCTTTCTTTTCCTAATGGACTTGGGGAAAGAACATAATTATCTTGCCATATGTTAATGAGGGAGTGGCCTGGCATCAGGGGCTCTGGTTTGGCTGGCAGTGATGACACTGACAGTTGCTGAACTATTTTAGAAATGAATACATGGCAGAAAAATAATCAAATTAAGGTGTGTCCCACCCAATTCATCTGTGCTTTGTCGGAATGGTGTTCAAATGATCCTATTGTACCCCATGCTCCAATAGTGGTGGGGACCAAAGTGGCAAAAACATTATTGGGTCGCACATGAAATCACACATGGAACGTTCCCTGCAGAACATCTACATTTAAGCCTTTGAACACCGGTCATCTCTGATTTGCCTTGGCCATGCTCAACAGCTGTGAAGGAATCCATTCACCTGTGAACATGTTCCATAGTTAGCTGGGGATGAATGTGAGTGTGCCACCCAAGAGGTAAGGCACATGTAGGGCCAGATTACGAATCTGGAAGTCCGAGGACCACCAGACTCGCGTGGGAGTGGGGGTGGCGGTCCAGCCACAGTCTCACTGGTTGTCTGACTGCCCCATTACAAGTTGGGCAGTTAGACTGCCCTGGGACCACCGCCGCCGCCAGGGAACCACCTTTCCCTGGAGGAGCTGCCGAAGTCAGAGGCAGCAATATGCTTGGTGGGACCACCGCAGTCTCGCGAAGCATATTACGAATTTCCTCTCCGCCGGTGTCGACATTGAAGTTTCTACCCCATGTCAACACTGGCGGAGAGGAGACAAATGAGGCCCTACAGGGCCCCCTGTTCCTCCTCCTCTTGTGCATGCACAGAGGGGGGGATAACATGTGCCCCGCCTTGTGTGCATGCACAAGAGTTCCTGCATGGCATGGACTTTTCAGTCCATGCCGTGCAGGAGCCATATGAGGCGTTCCCATTGCATGGTAAAACATGGTTAAGCAAGGAATTGATTAAAACAAACAACCACACACATTAATCAAAACAAATTCTTGCTTGCCACAACTGGCTTGTGACAAGGTTCAGCGGTTGGAATCATGGGACAATGGAATTGTCAACCGGAGCCAGTTTATGAACATTATACCTATTTATGGTAAAGTAACTGAATATGCATCTTCCTAGGCAAAATGAGCCACTGAATGACTATCCACACAGAGAATGGAGCCTTTGAATAAATATGGTCATTGGTAAATGTAGGCAATGATTAATCGACGATTAATCATCTTCATTAGATAAAGGCAGACTTTAAAACAGACATTGTACCAAAGACCACTGAATAACATCCAATTTGTGAATAAAGCTATTGAATATGAATCTACACTGGACACTAGAATATTTAATAATCATCCTTGTTTGACAGTGCAGCTGTTTAATATTTATCTTAATTGATAGGTCATCTCTCGTTTTCCACACTCTCTCTTTGTCCTTATCCATTAATTTCTTTCTCTTGCTTTGTCACTTGCTTTCTTTATCACATCAGCAAGTTATCCCTTATTGTATCTCTCCACCAGGCCCCGATTCCTTTTCAGATGCCCTGTCTCATGTTTCTAGCTCTTAGTTTCTTCCACTGCTTCGTTCTAGGTTGTCTTCCCCTGTTTGCCCCTCCTCTCTACCTCTTCTCCCCCTATATTCTCGCTCAGCTGAACAACACCTAAGGTTGGCGATCCATTGTGCTTTTTCTCCAGGCAGCCAATGTAACATGAGCATTGAGTGAAAGGCCATAGTAGTTGCATCGGTACCCTTGCCCCACAACCCTCTACCCAAATGATACACAGACAAGTATGTTTGGGAATAAAAAGTTGCAGGTTTATTTGTGGTACAAATAACAAACGGGTTAACTGACAGGCGACCCCTCCACCCCGCAACCCCTTGTTGCAGGGCGCCTGAAGTTGAGCCAAAGAAGCAGACACTAGTGGCCCTGGCCACGTGTCGACCGGGGAGGCACGCCTCCCGATGGACCTATCGTCCATCTGCCCCGCCCACCTCTGAACAAGGGAGAGTCAACTCACACCTTGCCCAGCTAGGAGGGGCGTTATTAGCAAACCCCCGGTTGCTCAGGTTTCAACCGCCCGAAGGACTAACGGGGTGCCGTTGAACCAAGTCCCCAAGAAGGGCCCCTTGGCTATGTATGACTCAGTATTGTGCCTCTCGCACTGTGGCTTCAGGTCCTGTTCCTGCGCCTGTCCTGTATGGGGGTCGCCCTGTAACTCCTCCTGCAACCTGGAAGACAAAAACATCATTACTATTCCCCCCTCCCGACTTCCCCCCTTCCATCGGGTGAGCGGTAGGGAGGGGAGAGAAATTGCGGGCCTCGCGTCCAGCTTGTCGGGGGGAAGTGAGGGAGAAGGAGGGGGCTCGGGGGCCTGTACTAGGCTGGCGAGGACAGCCGGAGCGACCGACGGGGACAAGGGGGCAGCAGCAAAGAGGGCACCAGGAGGAAGTGCGCCCCCTATAATCCCAGCCAGAAGGGGGGGGGGTGGCCTAGATGTCCGGCCCCGCCCACCCACCCTCCCCAAGGCGGGCCTGCGGTTCCCTGCGCACTACTACGGGGTTTGCCCTCCTATGGGGTCCCCTGCAGGGACCGCGGGCCTCCCGCATAGTAGTTGCATCGGTACCCTTGCCCCACAACCCTCTACCCAAATGATACACAGACAAGTATGTTTGGGAATAAAAAGTTGCAGGTTTATTTGTGGTACAAATAACAAACGGGTTAACTGACAGGCGACCCCTCCACCCCGCAACCCCTTGTTGCAGGGCGTCTGAAGTTGAGCCAAAGAAGCAGACACTAGTGGCCTGGCCACGTATCGACCGGGGAGGCACGCCTCCCGATGAACAAGGGAGAGTCAACTCACACCTTGCCCAGCTAGGAGGGGCGTTATTAGCAAACCCCCGGTTGCTCAGGTTTCAACCGCCCGAAGGACTAACGGGGTGCCGTTGAACCAAGTCCCCAAGAAGGGCCCCTTGGCTATGTATGACTCAGTATTGTGCCTCTCGCACTGTGGCTTCAGGTCCTGTTCCTGCGCCTGTCCTGTATGGGGGTCGCCTTCTCTTTTTCCACAGCCCTGGGCGTGGCACCCGCTGCGCCCAGAGCCCCCACTACCTAGCCTACAGTTCCCTTCCTTATCTACATCCGGCTCTATCTAGCGCTTCCCCCAAGTCTAAGAGGAAAATCGCCATCCCAACTTTGGACAAGTGCACCCCATCGGATTCCCAGCAACCAATAGACTTGGCATGCAGCAAGCCATGCCTAATAAAACCTATGCCTCTTTGTTCGCTGAATTTGCGCATTGCCGCGTTTACGCGCCTGCGGGATATTTCTATTGCTTCCCGTGATATTGCCCCATGCCAAATTGGTCTGGGGGAAATCTCTGACCAGTAGATGTTACACTGTCCTAGCTCGCCGCTCAAGGTGCTCAAGTCTTTCCTCATTGCATCTAACAGACGCCTTTTGCCTAATGCGACCAGGTCGTTCCCTCCCACGTGCACCACTAGGATGCTCGGCCTCTGCTTCTGTTCCCTCACTAATCTACGCAGCGTCCCTAACATTGCAACCCAGTGCATCCCCGGGAAGCCGAACCATGATATCTTGGTGTTGGTAAGCCCGTGCATCCATGTGGTGGCATTCACCCATCTCGCCAGTCTCGTGACATAAGAGTGCCCCAAAACCCACACCTCTTTCCCTGCAATAAAACACAGTGTGTTGTAAATTGTATTTTATTGACATACTTAAAAGGCACTGCACTGCAAACACACATCACGTGGCTACCAAATTGTGAACCACCATGTTACTTGGCATAATTATTATTATGTACATTATTTACACATCATTGCCCAACTGTCTGCTCACTGGGAGTATCACACTCAGTGGTCTGACATACCTCCTGTAGCAGTTGGAGTCCCAACGACCCACTTTTTTAATTGTTTCATCAGGGAGGCCTGCCCTGAAAGCCGTAGTGGCTGCGCCTATCCTGAAGGAGTGCGTGCTAAACTTGGCCCCTTCAATTATGTATCCTGCCAAAAACAAGCACCCCTGCATCACGTGGTCTACTTGATACTTTGTGACTGGGGAACAATCAGAGTGGATAAGTAGCAAGCCATCTGCCTGAGGGCGCCGAGGCAGGAACGCGGCCAGCAGCGCCACCGGGCAATAACTGTCATTCCCCAAACGCTGTAAAGTGATGGTCCTGCCCTTGCCTGATTGGTCTGTCTTGGAGGACTGTAGGAAGATCTCAACTGATTCTGCTGATGCGCGGGTGTTCCTGAACGAGATGGCCCTGGAGTTGGAATCTTTTTTAGACCGTGCCACTAATTCGCTAATCCTAAATGCTCCGAAGAATGCTAGACTAAACGTTACTGCAAAGAGGGCTGCCTCATAAGCGGAGCTCGTAACTGCCGTTAAGGCGTCTATCATGCCCTTCAGGGTGTCATAATCAATGGGGGCCCTCTGGTCTGCCAATGTGGGCATCACTCTCGCCCAGCCTCTGAGTGCCGCCCTTGTTGTGAACTCTGTCGTGGGGTCCCTCTGACCTGACAATCGAGCATGGTGCCCGATGGCGGACAAATGCCCCGCCATCCATGAGTGGCTCTTCCCCTCATCTTTTGCCCAGACCATGAACGCCTGCACTTTTTCAAACTGCCTAGATTCCTCCCGCTCCCAAGGGCCCATGACTTCGCAGAATGTCCTCACACAACTTTGGTATCTCCTCATCGTTCTAGGTGCTACTGACATCTCGCCTAGTTCTCTGATGCGCTGCGCCACCGCAGCAGGAACCATAGCCGAGCCGGGAAAGGCGTCATCTCTTCCCTCGCCCTGGGCCACGCCTCTCGGAACCTCTGCCAATGGAAACGGGAAAGTGCGTCAGCAGCCGTGTTTAAGGCTCCCGGAATGTGCTTAGCCTTGCATTCCACATTGTTATATAGACACACTTTGACCAGTTCCCTTAATAGACATAAGACGAGTGCACAAGATGCTGACTGAGTATTGATGGCTTGCACTACCGCCATATTATCTGACCATAAAACCACTCTTTTCGCAGACAGTAAGGCCGGCCAAAGGTGAAAAGCCACCACAATCGGGAATAGTTCTAAAACTGTTATGTTAGAGGTAATCTTCTTCTTCCTCCAAGCATTAGGCCACCCCGCCGCGCACCATTCTGTGTCCAGGATTGCCCCGAAGCCCTCCCTTCCTGACGCGTCAGTAAACAACGTCAGTTCCTGGCTGGTAGTCCAGGGTTCCCTCCATATCACTGATCCGTTGAAGTTGTCGAGGAAATCCCCCCAAACCTTAAGGTCCTCCCTGACCCCAAAACTCAACCTCACTTGGTGGTGCCTGCGCTTGATCTTTGCTGCTGTCCTAGCCAACCTGCGCGCGAAGGCCCTGCCCGCAGGTATCACTTTTGTAGCGAAGCTTAATCTCCCGTGCAGGCTCTGGATGTCGTCTAGTGATACCTTGTCCTGCCCTAGCACCTGTTTAATTTGGGCCGCTAGCTCTGTGACCTTATCTGCTGGGAGCCTGGCCTCGCCTGATAGCGTGTCAATTTCTATCCCCAGAAACACTAAGGCCTGCGCTGGACCCACTGTCTTCCCTGGAGCCAAGGGCACTCCCAGATACCTTGTCATTCTCTGGAATTTCGCCAATGCCTCTGCGCAATCCTCTGACTCTGCCTCGCCTACAAACAGGAAGTCATCCAGGTAATGGGTGACGCCAAGTACACCTTCCACGCTTTGCAGTACCCATTGTAAGAACGTGCTGAAGGCCTCAAAGAAAGCGCAGGAAATGGAGCAACCCATAGGCATGCATCTGTCGTAATAGTACTCATTGCCCAGCCGGAAGCCCAGTAAGTTCTGGCTGCTGGGGTGCACTGGCATTAGCCGGAACGCAGATTCAATATCAGCCTTTGCTAACCAGGCCCCTTTCCCGGCCCTACGCACAAGGTCCATGGCCACATCGAATGAACAATATGATACAGAGCATACCCCTTCCTCAAGGTTGTGATTAATTGACTCCCCCTCTGGGTATGACAGGTGGTGTATCAGCCTGAATGCTCCTGGCTCTTTCTTTGGAACTATCCCCAGCGGTGATACCACGAAGTTGTCTAGTGGAGGTAGCGGGAACGGGCCAGCAACCCTCCCCAGCTCCAGTTCCTTGCTAACTTTGGCTCTTACTACCTCCGGGTTGTCCCTGGCCGACTTCAAGTTGTCTGCATCTCTGGCGGCCGGGGGACCTACGTATGGGATAATGAAACCTTCAGCAAAACCCCCCAGGAGCAATCTCCCATCAATTTTGTTGGGGTATCTGTTCAGTAAGGGCATCATTCGATCCAGTTTGATCGGTGAGGGGCCTTTCGCAGCGCTTAATTCTGGTAAAACTAGCGGACATCCTAGGGATGCGCTTGCCGTGGGTGTTTCGTTACGCCGCAGACTGACGGAAGGGGGGGGGAGAGGGGGGGTGCCAGGGGAGGAAGATGGGCGCGCTGGGGTTGGGAGGGGATTACTTGCGTTGCCCACCCCTGACCCCGTGGTGATTGCCTTGTCTCTGCCCTTTGTTGGACCTACATGACCCCGCTTGGTGCTGCCCTCCGCAATTGCTACACGTGTGCGTGAATCTACATGAACTCCCCCAATGGCAGTGTCCACCGTTGAATAATCTACATGACCCTGTGGATGACCCTGTGGATGACCCTGTGGATGACCCTGATGGAAGTTTCCCGCTTCCCCTCCTCTGACCTCTCCCCCTGTGGCCCCCTCGAAAGGGCGGTAACTTGTGTTCCTGCTGGGTTGAGTAGCTGGTTTTGTCAGTGGGTGACGCCTGGCTTTCCTGTGTCTTACTGTTAGTCGTCACCCCTTGAAGCGCCCTGGACCCCATATGGTCCATCCACAACTGGACCTCTTTATGGTCCCAACGCATGTTGGGGGATCTAGACATCTTTTTTCTGAACTCCCTATCATACTCTAACCAGCCTACACCTCCCCACTTTTTTGCCTCGTTGTGTATGAGCCTCCCATACTGTACCAGCGCTGGTCCTTGTTCGCTAAACCTCTCCATGATGACCGAGGACAATATTGCAAAGGCCTCCAACCAATTATCAATGCTCTTTTCTGGCCATGGCTGGTATCTCACTTTCTTCTCATCTTCTTTCACACCTGCCTTGCGCGCATCTGCCCCTTGCTGACCCAGCATCAGTAAAGAGAAGATATCTAAAAATTCTCGCCTCCATATTAATTCCTTTGCTGCCTGTGGTACTTCCCAGGACAAGCAAGAGCGCCCTGATAGTAAGGGGGCGTCGAATTGCACCTCATCGTCATCAAGCAACGCTGGGGAGGGGGGTGGTGGCGTGGAATCAGGTGTCGCTGTATTTGAAAGGGGGGCTGGCGCAGCTGGTGGTGGGGCTAACGGGTCTGGTACCTGTGGTGGCAGGGTCGCGGGCACTGCCGGAGTTGCTGGCGTGACTAGCGGACCCGGAGGGTCAACAGGGTATGTCGGAGGAGCGGGTGAGAAGCTGGGTATGCCGGTGCCCTCTCGCCCCCCCCCAGTATCTCCTGATGCATTATGTTCAACAGCACCGACTCCCCACACATTGGATGGTAGACCCCCTCCCCCGCTAGGGCCAGGCCTCACACTTTCCCTCATTTCTTTCATGAATATTTCCAGTGTGGACATCATCTTACCCAGATCGCTTCTGGTAGCATATTCCGCCGCCGGGGAAACGTTAGAAGGCAAGCTTGATGGGCCAGGGGACTCCTGGGCCCTGGTTGTCACGTACGAGGTGCTCGGTACGTCATGCACCACAGCGACTGCGGAGCTAACAGTGGCCTTCTTTTTAGGCGGTGGCGGGAAGTCTTTATTCGTGGGCACCTTAGCTCTTTTGGACGCTCTAACGTGTCCTGCACTATTGGTATCCTCGTCTCCGACAGCAATAATGTCATTGTTCACACATGAATTTGCCGGGTTGGCCTTCAGTAAATTGGTGGCCCACGCCACCCCGTTCGTCTCAACTAACTGAAGGAAAATTGCCGCGTGTGCCGCCTGCGCTTCGGTAACGGCCGTCCCTGCTCCCGACATCGTGCCGCTTCTTCAGTTAGAACTGTTAAACAAAGAGGAGGGCCCCGCTGTTCTTTGAATGCGACGCAGCGATGTGATATCTGTCAGGCAGGTGTCCTGGCCCTGTAAATATTGAATATAAACCATTTACGTTAGCCCAAACTTTGTTTGGAGCTGGGAGCCTGTCGGTAAGGCCAACGCACCGGTCCCGGCACGCCACAGTTACACAAGACTAGGAGGTCCGGACAATGAACACCGGCCCCCTAGGATGCATATCCCTACCCCTGCAATGGCCAACCCCCGATGTGACTCTTACCTTCCGCTTGAGGGGGGGGGGGGCACTGTACTCCCGTCGCGGTATGTGACGCTCTTTAGTTGCCTGGAATTAGGGAACACGCAATTATGACATGCAGCAGGAATATACAATTCAATCATGACTTCCTTCCCTTTCCAGCGGGAATATACAATTTATCATGACATTACTTCCTTTTCCGCACACATTTTGAAGTAATTAACTTGACGTGCGCCCTCTGCCACAAGACTAAACAATCTACGTCCTTACCTATTGACTGTGTTGACACTACATGACGTAGCATGACATGGAGAGCACCTTGCACTTATTTCTACAACCTATTGCGACCTTGTACCGTGAAGATTGCTAGTGCACGGAGAGCAGTGCCTACATGACTACCTTGGTAGGTGGGAGCCTCTGCTAGGTTGGGGGGGGGGGGCTCTGGGGCCTCTGCTAGTGCTAGTGCACTTATTTCAAACCTTTTGCATTCCTCTATGCCTGCACGCAATCCACGCCTGCTCTGTGCCCTGCCTGTAATTTACACAGGCCAAACCGGCCCTTTGCCCACCTTTCCCGCGGCTCTCCCCCATGCAACTCCGTGCCCTCCCCGTGATTCACACGCAATTGCCCCCTTGTTCGCCCCATGACAGCAGGCGATAGCGGCGTGAAAGCGGCCACCACCCTGCCCGCATCTAGGGCCGCGTGGGGCTGTTGCGCCTGCAAACGGCGCATACACTGCAAACGGCGCATACACTGCCACTCCGGTCGTGGGTGCGGTACAGACTGCCACCAGTGCTGCCAACGCTGAGCCGCATTGTCGGTGTGGTTGTGCCTGAAAAGAGGCGCTTTACACTGCGTGTTCACTTATCCATTGGCTAATCTGCCCCGCCTTGAAGATGGCGCCTGAAAGCGGCGCACCACCGGGCTGCTAGCGCCGAGCCGCATCGTCGGTGTGGTGGCACCTGAAAAGCGGCGCGTCACACTGCGTGTTTACTTATCCGGGGCTAATCTGCCCCGCCTTGCAGATGGCGCCTGAAAGCGGCGCACCACCGGGCTGCTAGCGCCGAGCTGCATTGTCGGTGTGGTGGCGCCTGAAAAGCGGCGCACCACACTGCGTGTCTACCTATCCGGGGCTAATCAGCCCCGCCTTGAAGATGGCGCCGGGGTGACGGCGCCCGAAAGCGGCACACCACACGGCCGAGGCGAGTAGGCGATGGCGCCCAAGGCGGCAACTTGCAAGCACTGAACGCACAAAGGGGCCCCGTAACTACCCGACATGGGGGGGGGTGAAGGCACCTGAAGTGGCGCCTTTACACGGCCGGGGGGGGGGGGGGGGGGGGGGGGGAGAGCGGGCGATGGAAGGCCCGGGACATTATACCATAATACGACATTAACGTCGACATTAACATTACCCGCTCCCAAGGCCAAGCGCTGGCGCCTAAAGGCGGCACCCGTAAGCTACCCTGCATGGTGATAAATTTATATCGACATTAACATTACCCGCTCCCCAGGCCAAGCGCTGGCGCCTAAAGGCGGCACCCGTAAACTACCCTGCATGGTGTGGTGCGGCGGCTTTACACGGCCGGGGGGCGGGGCACGGCCGACGCGATGGAAGGCCCGGGACATTATACAATCAAACATAATCAATTCATTGGCCTTATTAGACCACCTCGTTTCTTTTTCTCCCATGCTTGTTTCGTTAAGTCGTCACTCTATGGCCAATGGCGGCGGATCCACACGCCGATCCCCGCCACTGCCGCCCTTCTTGCTGCTGCTTCGCTCCGGAGACACACGCGTGGAAGCGCCACGTGGTGACTTAATTTACACAATTTACAACTAGTGGTGACTTAATTTACACAATTTACAACTATTTTCCCAACCGTAGCCAGTGGCGGCGGACCCACAAGCCGATCCCCGCCACTGCAGACCCTTTCCCTGCCTCGAGCCCAAAACAACAACACTTCCCCCGCAAAGGCACCAATCCGGCGCCTTACACGACGCAAGCCCGACCTTACAACAAACGCGGATCATGGACTCCCCCGTGGTAAAACCACGGAGCCCTGTCGACTCGGATAGTTCCGAGGACTGGGCTCAGGGGGGAGGCTTAAATGATCCCTTACCTCTAACTCGGAGAGAAATTGCGGGCCTCGCGTCCAGCTTGTCGGGGGGAAGTGAGGGAGAAGGAGGGGGCTCGGGGGCCTGTACTAGGCTGGCGAGGACAGCCGGAGCGACCGACGGGGACAAGGGGGCAGCAGCAAAGATCCAACGAGAGATGACCTATCAATTAAGATAAATATTAAACAGCTGCACTGTCAAACAAGGATGATTATTAAATATTCTAGTGTCCAGTGTAGATTCATATTCAATAGCTTTATTCACAAATTGGATGTTATTGCGGGCCTCGCGTCCAGCTTGTCGGGGGGGAAGTGAGGGAGAAGGAGGGGGCTCGGGGGCCTGTACTAGGCTGGCGAGGACAGCCGGAGCGACCGACGGGGACAAGGGGGCAGCAGCAAAGAGGGCGCCAGGAGGAAGTGCGCCCCCTATAATCCCAGCCAGAAGGGGGGGGTGGCCTAGATGTCCGGCCCCGCCCACCCACCCTCCCCAAGGCGGGCCTGCGGTTCCCTGCGCACTACTACGGGGTTTGCCCTCCTATGGGGTCCCCTGCAGGGACCGCGGGCCTCCCGCATTCTATTCAGAAAGTTCTCTCCTCATTCTCTTTAACTTGATCCAACCTTCCTGCCCCCTTCAAGTGCTTTGTGGAGGGTAAGGGCTAAATTAAGTGCATCTCAAAGAAAAAACATAACCTAGCAGTCATGCATTAAAAAGGCATGCAGCTTTGTGACTACTATCAGAATCCTGCCTTGAATGCTATCCTCGATTCATGCTGCAAATATGCTATAATTTTTCATATAGGGATCTTTGTGGACTTTTGAAGGCACCGTGGCACAGACTGTCAATGGGGATCATGGTATTGGCTTCCAAATGAGAGGTCATGATTCATGCATGGCCGTAAAGGCCAAGGCCCTGAACCACTGTGCAAAAGAGCCCGGTCTTACATGTTTATGGACATTGAGAGTCTGTGCACACAGAAGATAGCTCTGCAGAGAGACACAGAGAGCAGGAGATCTGCTAATTTGTGTTAGTGTGTAGCTGGTGCCCTAAACCTTGAAGGCCTTACCCGGGTGTGTGCATTCCTAGGCTACACCTACTCATCTTTAGATGCTTCTGTGCCCATCCTTAGGGCCATGAGGACTTCTTTCTTGTATTGACAAAGAGTTCACAAACAATTCCACCATTCGCCAGCAACGGCTTTTGGCTCCTGACACAAACTGTGGGTCTCTGCACCTCTGTTTCTTTACAAAGTAGGTACAGGGCCCACTGTTTCTCAATTATAAAACTGTATTTTACCATAAAATTAAGGGATTTGAGGCCCATTTTTCTTACTACAATCCTACGTCCCAGATAGAGACGTGACGTCACATCAATTCGTCACGGACCAGGAAGTCAGCCATGCTGGAAAGGATGGAACATTTCTCCCCAGGACATGACTGGAAATAGTCACTGATCAAGATGAGGACATGTAGCAGCGCTTGCTAAAGAGGTGGTTAATAATAATTTTTTAAAAAAAGAGCAGCTGATGCACGCATGGCCTAGACCCGCGCTGGCTCAGGCTGTGTATGTTAATTGACTTGTAAACGGAATGTGTTTAATTAAGTGGATATGTCAGGCAGGAAGGATGCGGAACAACATCAACTCGAGAAATTAATACCGAGCGGGCGGCTGTGTTTCTCAGCCTCTGACAGCGTCTCCTGGGCTCGACCCACACTCTTCCCCGAGACACGCGGGTGAAATGCCGACAAGAAAGCAAGGCTCATTGTTTATAGCCGGACTGGGATTACACGCCATGTTTTGACAAACCGCTGCCTCGGAAAGGCTGAAGGGGTTGGGGCAGGGTCATTCACAAGTTAGTAGAAGGATGTGGCCTGTCGAGAAACTTCCTGATTTCTGTACACCTCAGTTGACCTCTGTGTGAGCACATGCATCCAGCAGTCAGTTATTAGAGTTAATAAACACAGCCTCGAGGGTGCTAACGTGCTTGAAGTGCTGGTTAGCACCAGATCACAAAAGCATATAATGTATGGGCGTTCTGTTCAGCTTTATTTCTGTTTGTGGCCTTCAGATGTATTAATTGGCAGCACAAATTAATGTTCCTATGATGTCTATGCCCAATTTTAGTGCTACACAATACCGTTGTCTAGGTAACGTCTCTGTCTCATCAAAGTTCCACTCAGCCAACCATATTAACTACACCTTCTGTGAATGGTTGCAAATGTGTGATCTTTTGAGAAGAAACAGTACCATCACAGACAAAGGTGATGCTGGGCTTCTTGTGAGAGGTAAGGAATCCTGTGCAGCGTCAGTCTTTAGCTGTCAATCATTAGCAAGGGCTGACTCTCCAGCGGTAGCTGGGACTGAGTACTTAGGTTCCTAGGTTGCTATCAATCCCCTCAGCAAGAAAGGGACCCTCTTCACATCCAAGAAAGGAGTTTGTTTCTCTCATATGAATGAACAATCACATATGATGTGGACCGTGATCTCACTGAGAGGTCTTGGCTCTGTAGGAGTTCATAACATCAGAAAAAGGGAATGCAGGACTGAGCAAGTACGTTTTCATGCTTTACCAACAGCAGGATGAGAAGAAAGTGACCTTAAAGCATCAGATAAATAATTCTATTATTTTGGAGTACCAACGGAGAAAAAGTGACTGTCAAGTCCTATTCAGAGAAAATGCCGAACGGACAGCAGATCATCTCAAAGTATAAGAAAGGATGTAATGCTGAAAGCAAGAGACAACCAATGGAATCACTGACTTCAATATCAAGGTAAACAATATCTTTGACAAAAATATTGTGTTGAAAATATAATTTACCATAATATGTGCTCCTATACGTAAAATGGTATGTACACAAATATTGGATAATATATCTCTGGCACTAATATCATCATAAAATAGACAAACATATCGACTTTTTAAAAATATAAATGGAGTTGAAAGTAGCAAATGTTAAATATTTGAATATGTAAATGTAATATAATATATATTAAATATATCCCAATACCCAATAATATTTAATACTATATATAATATATATACTTATATTAACCCACAAACACACACACACACATATATATATATACATATACATTGCATATGTACATACATGTATGTATATTTAATTATATTTCAAATATATTACTAAAACTTTTCTTATTCAATTGTTTATATTCTGGTTTTAATGTGTATTTATGTTTTATATATATATATATATATATATTCACTGAAAAAACCATAGGTTATAGACCATATATAGTTAGGTATTAGCATTTAAAAAACCTTATTTTACTCACACAAAACCATTGAAATTCCATATATAGTTAGTTGCACTAACTATATATCGCGCACCCGCAATCCACTGCTGATCATGTCACATATTACATCATTCATGACATGGTCAGTGACATCACTGATGACATCACTGATGACATCTCAAATGACATCACTGATGACATCACTGATGACAACATCCAGTGACTGTATGTTTCTGTAAAGTTAAAATATGTCTTACATATTGAAGAATGAGTGGATGTATAAGTGTCTGGATGAAGGATTTAGTAGGTGCGTGACTGACTGTATGAGTGAGTGATTAAATGTGTCTCACTGAATGCATGGGTTTGTGACTAAACTGTCTTAATTTGTGCATCATTATGTCTGTTGTGATGTAAACTGCTGCATGTGTTGATCATTAGCTATACGAGAGGCTATATGTGTTATTAATTGGTTGCCCAAGTATTTCTATGGGAGATTGAGTTTGTGTGGGGGTGGCTGGAAGGTGTGTGACTCTATGCATAGATGTGTGAGCAGTTTATTCACTAGGTGTATGAGTTCAAGAGTGCATGTGGAAACAGCTACATGGGCAGTTGACTGTGTGCATGAGTGTATTGATGAGTGAATGGATATCTCAATGCTACATGTCATAGTAAGTACATATGTAAAACACAGTACATGTGAGAGTTGGCATATATACATAACTGTGCATGAGAGCCACTGAATGAGTGAGTGGTTGTATCGATCATTGTGAACTTGTATCAGGGATTGTATAAGAGAGTAAATATGTGTTAGTATATGTTTCAATAAGTAAGGTGTGTTTAACTGTATAGTTGAAGAAATGGAGGTGAGATTGTTTCTTTGCATGACTGACTGGGTGTGTGAGTAACTCCATGGATGAGTGGCAGTGTGTGAGTGTCTGTATACACTGAGTGTATCTAAGGTTATATTAGAGTCTGAAGAGGTTTATCGTATTAGCACAAGAATGATGTCAAATGAGATATCATCAGTGATGTCATCAGTGATGTCATTTGAGATGTCATCAGTGATGTCATCAGTGATGTCACTGACCATGTCATGAATGATGTAATATGTGACATGATCAGCAGTGGATTGCGGGTGCGCGATATATAGTTAGTGCAACTAACTATATATGGAATTTCAATGGTTTTGTGTGAGTAAAATAAGGTTTTTTAAATGCTAATTCCTAACTATATATGGTCTATAACCTATGGTTTTTTCAGTGAATTTCAATGGTTTTTTAATAGCAAATATCATAAGCTGTCGAATGTCAAGTACGTGGTAAGTAAAAACATTTTCGTGTTTATGCACACTGATCTGCTTTGAATGCTGCCCCCCACCCCTCATTTCTATTAGGAGTACTCTCTCTTTGCAGATAGTGAAGGGTAGTTAACGCAGGCCTTTGCCCCCGTTGTAATCCGTCGTGCCTGCTTCTCTCTCCATTTGATTGATTGTTCTCTTTGGTTCATTCTCTATTTACAAACAAGCACAGAGTCGCAATACTCTGTTTAGTCTTTGCAGATAGCGAAAAATCGTGTAAAAAAACAAAAGGAATCGAGCAAAATCAGGAGGCCACTAATGGGATCTCTTTTTGACCTCCCTAAAATAGAAACATTAGGAACAACCTGTTGATAATACCAATGTGTATGTACATAAGCGGCGTTCATTTGTGTTCACAGTACCCCTTGTTGATTGTTTGAATCGAGCATTGAATTGTTCGAAGTTGGTTCTCTTAAGAATCTTCTCTGCCTGCAAACGAGGAAGAATAGGAATATTCTCTCTCCCTTTGCAGATAGTGAAGGGTAGGTAACGCAAACCTTTAACACGTCGTGCCTATTTCGTTCCTCATTGATTGATTGTTTCCCCAAACATTGACTGTTTGGGAATTGGTTCTTTTTGGAGGTATTCCCTGTTTGCAAATATACGTAGGAAAATCTTTGCAAATAGTGAAAGGGTACGTAATGCGGACCTTTCTCCCCCGTTGTAATCTGTCATGCCTATCTACTCCCCACTGATTGATGCACCTGTTTCACCCGGACCATTTACTAGAGATACGTCATCTGGCCCGAACAGAGAGCACCCCTAGTGAAAAGGACATATGCAATAATAACGAAGTGATCACTGTATCCTGTTAACAGAAACTTTAGCATGAAACAACCTGGAAAGAAAAGAATAGGAAAACGAAAATCAGTAGGCCACTGATGAACATGAACTTTTATTAAACAACGAACAAAGAAACGATAACATAACGTAATGATAAAACCTATTAATGTCCTAGAAACAAGAAAACGTTAAAATATGCCAGTGGTGAGAGACCAGAAAAACAGTAAGAGAAACCAAATCACCCCTCGCTGTCCCACCGCCTGCCACGCCAAAAAAATCGATAGACTAGGGAAAATGCAAGTCAGTAGAACATCCGCCCCCACTCTGGAAACTTCCAAGGTGGGGCAGGGTTGCGGCTACGCCCAGCCGGGAGCAGCCCATATAAGGGGGTCCTGCTGCCACGCCTCGGCCAGGAGATCCTAACGTAGGGTGTAGCCGGAGGAGAGGCCGAGGCCAGCGGGACCCGGCCAGGGGATTGCTTTACAACGCTGAAGAGTTGCAGGGGGGGGAATATCTCCTCGACCCTCCCCTCTCTCTCCCAGTCCGGCCGCGGTGGCCCTTGACAGTTTCAGGGTAGTCCCGCCACATGCTCTTCGGTCCGGCCACCAACGGTCGGGGTGCCGAGGCCGACGGGATCCGGCTGCAGCCGATAAACCAAGGAACCCGTTCATGGGGCCAGAGCCAGGGGCGTCCGGCCGACATCCACCGGAAGCCCGGCCCGAAGACAGACGGGACACTTCTTCTTTCTTGAATAATGGCTGCGACAACACTGGGGGGGGATGTCTGCACATGCCTCCGACCCCCCCCCCCTCATCCTCATCGCCTGGTCCGGCCATAACAAATCTCAAGCGAGACGCCGTGGGGTGCACTGGGAGGGAGAGACGGTGCGAACAGGCCTCTCCCGCCTCCCCAGGTGGAGGCTTCCAGCTGCACCCTCAGCGCTCCAGGCGCCCGGGAAAAGGGTTCTTCCACTGTGGCCATGCTGCAACGTCTCGCCCGGCAGGGTGGAGCCCGTCCGCTCATTTGACCCCGCGATCGCCAGTAGCTACCGAACTCTCAAAATGGCGGTCGACCTGGCAAGAGCCGGGCCCAGCATAAAGAATGGCCCGGTCACTGGTTGACTCCACCACCTAGTCCTCCACGACCTTGAAGATTCTAGAGGAGCCGCGGGAGTCTCCGACCCCCGATGGGGAATGACTGCCATGATCGCCCGTGGAGTGACGAAACTATCCGCGGGACGTCGGCGCTCCCATGCTGGCGCCAGCCTCACTTTGAATTACTAGAATCCTGCAGACCTCAGTTCCGGTGAAAGCACATTGTGACCCGGTAGGAAAAATTGTTGCACCCCCTCCCTTTTTGACTGATAGTTCAAACCACCGATCCTTTCCTTTGCCCTTTTAACGGAACTTTGGACTGCCTCCCCCTCTTTTACATTTTCTAGAGAAAACAAAACATTAACCACTACATTAGCATAGCAGTTGACACCAGAACTGTTTTCAAATTGAAAACCAACAACATCTTCAACAGAATCCTTTTTGTTTCTGCTGTGACCCTGCTACAGCACAGGCATTGTCCCCAGCAGTAATTCTGCAATGGCGGTAAGAATAGCTGTGGTGCCTACTGGACTCACTCACCCCCGCGGCGCCCCACGCCGTTATTTGCTGGGCGGCAACTTACTAGACATCACTTTCGTGCCATCTAGATTTCAGCGCGTTCTGCTGCCTTGGAACTATTCGCACAACAGACTGCTACTGACGACCCACCCCCAGGCAACATCTTCTGAATTTTCATAATTTGAAAGAACTAGTAACATGTCCTCATCAGGAATTCAAAAGAAATTGCCACGGTCTCTTCGTTGTTTAAATGTTTTTACTGTTTTTGTTTTGTTGTATATATTTTTATGTTATTAAAGTTTTATATTCCTACTACTTTGTTGGAGTGCTATATATTTTTAATGTGACACATAATTGTAAAAACTTTGATGTACAAAGAGTCATTCCTGGAATCTTCCGCTTCAGGCTCGGTCCCCTCCCCAATCACAATACAGGATGGTTTTCAGATAGTAGGAACACGTGTGGTGTGACGGATCTCATCGGGTGTGGGCCTTGATCTACTATAACTCCTTTGAAGAGGGGTGATTCTTTACAGCTGGAGCCATAAACTACATCTGCAGGGCTAGCTGATAGCCTGGACAATCGGACACAGAGGAAGAGGAGTGTCAGAGGGTGCGGTAGTGAATAGGGCGAAAGGGAGGTGTCGGGCGGGCACAGAGTGTGATTCTCAGGGAAGAGCAGCACAGATGGGGGGAGGTTTATTGCCTATGCATAAGACAGAGAGCGGGGGTGACCAGTGCCTGGGGAAGATGCTTGCGAGGGTGGGGAGCCATGCTACGAATGGACAGCGTGCAGAGAGTGGGTATGGTCAAGGCATCTAAAATGGCTGCCGTGCACGACAAAAGTGTGGCATTTCAAAAAAGGCAAGATGGCGCAAACAATGTTTTTCAACACTTCCTCATTTCCTTCGAATCGAACGTTAACAGACGTTGGTGCATATTACCAAAGTTAAGCGATATTTATCGCTAACGATGCTTACCAACAAATTTTTTACCGCTAAGCATCGTCAGAAATTATCGAAGATAAACCTTGCTATTATCAAGGTTTATCGCAAATGCGATAATAAACGGCCGCAATGCATGAATATCGCTAAAAAGTCAGCGATATTCATGCATTACCGAGCTAATGCTCTTAGCCATGTTATCCACCTCCCATTGGATAACATGGCTAAGAACTGCTCAGGGCAGGTGTTACTTTTTGGAGATATTCGCGCTTAGCGCGAATATCTCCAAAAGTTGGTAATAGGAGATAGATATCTTGCATGTTGTAATGCAAATTATTGTGGTATATGGAACTCATACCATAATCTCTCAGGAAAGCAGAAACTGATCCTTTTGGGACCGCCTGAAAAGGCCTAGGGGGTGAGGGGTACTTTACTTTGCCCCCTTTTCACGTTCCGAACTATTTTATTTTACTCTCTTCTGTAATTACACAAAATAGCAGCGATAAGATGCATCGGAGACACACAGTGAGAGAAAGGAGGCCGGAGATGAAGAAGAGATGTCAAATACACATTGGAGATAATATAGTGGCAGAAGGGAAGTAAATATGAGTAAACTTACCATGTAACATAAAAATGTTGCACTCTATACTATAAGTCTCATTTTATACTACAATCACTTCGCTACAACCTCATAAATTAAAAATAAAAATGAATAATGTCTCAAACAATTTTTGATTTCTAAATATAAATTTATTCTTCAGAATTTTCTAAATTTGAAAGAACTAGTAACATGTCCTCATCAGCAATTTCCTCATGAAAAGTCTGCAATGATGATTCTTGTAACTCTATGGTCTCCAAACATTCGATAAATTCGCCATCAACAGATTGATCAAAAAAATCATTCAAGTCATCTCCTCCTTGTGACAATATTTCATTATTGGTGCTGTCAATTTCAATCAATGTAGTGGAATCATTCAAGTCATCTCCTCCTTGTGACAATATTTCATTATTGGTGCTGTCAATTTCAATCAATGTAGTGGAATCATTCAAGTCATCTCCTCGTGACAATATTTCATTATTGGTGCTCTCAATTTCAATCAATGTAGTGGAATCATTCAAGTCATCTCCTCCTTGTGACAATATTTCATTATTGGTGCTGTCAATTTCAATCAATCTAATGAAATCATACACGTCATCTCCTCCTTGTGACAATATTTCATTATTGGTGCTCTCAATTTCAATCAATGTAGTGGACAATTCAAAAGAAATTGCCACGGTCTCTTCATTGTGAGCCATTTTATTTTGAAATTGCTTGCTGTAAATTGCAGAAAAAAATAATCACTTTCATTTATCGTTTTTAGTAATACATAATATAAAACTAACTTTATCAAGTATTTAGTATAACAGAAGGACTGCAAATAAATAACAGAAAACATTTTTCAAATTATCTTCAAGTGTACAACATAGTTCCCCTTACAAATTAACAACTCACCTTTTTAAAAGTAGGAGAAGTGTTAGTACTGTGTAAATCAAACACCAGAAATTCACCACCAAAAATTCCTCACAAATGTACCTCAGACAGTAGTATCACAAAATGGCTGTGGTTACCTCTCATTTGACATATATACATAACCAATTAACTTTCATCACACACAAATACAAAACCAAAGTAACATTTTAATTGGTTCTAAATTTCAACACTTTCAAATGTGTTTTCCCCATGCAATTTTCCATAGGACATTTACATACGTCTACAGCCTGAATGGCTGAACGGAATTACACTAAACTTGGCAAAATGGTACATCAAACCTAAGAGGTCAGGAAGGATCTACTATGCCCCCTTATGGTCATTTGCCCCTTCGCTTTGGCCTCCTCTTGTCTCTCGATCCTACCGAGAGACAAGATGGCGGCCGCTACGGACTGTTTGGAATGTTGACAGACGCCGGAGAACCAATCAGCTTCGCAAAGCTCCGTAACGTGAAAAGTACGCGAAGCGGAGCGCTGTTACAGATATATATCTTTTTTTGAACGTTAATTTCTCAAAATCCACTGGAGCACATATATTGAGACCTAGCAAAGGCACATCGGGCTACCAGTCCCTAATATTTTGCCAAGTTTCGTGCAAATCCATTCAGCCGTTCGATTATTGACATTTAGATACGTCTACAGCCTGAATGGCTGAACGGAATTACACCAAACTTGGCAAAATGGTACATCAAACCTAAGAGGTCAGGGAGGATCTACTATGCCCCCTTATGGTCATTTGCCCCTTCGCCTCCTCTTGTCTCTCGATCCTACCGAGCAAGATGGCGGCCGCTACGGACTGTTTGGAATGTTGACAGACGCCGGAGAAGCAATCAGCTTCGCTTCACAAAGCTCCGTTGCGCGAAAAGTCCGCGAACCGGAGCGCTGCCCGGTCCGCTGTTACAGATATATATCTTTTTTTAAACGTTAATTTCTCAAAATCCACTGAAGCACATATATTGAGACCTACAAAAGGCACATCGGGCTACCAGTCCCTACAATTTTGCCAAGTTTCGTGCAAATCCATTCAGCCGTTCGGGCTAAAAGTGAGGCCAACCGCCCTATGGAAAACTCAATGTTAAAAACACGTTTTGGGACCCCCCTTTTTTCTCGACCCCCCCTGGACGAACCCCCCCCCCAATTTTCAGGGGCTGCTCAGAAACAAAATGTGCCATTTTCCTGAAAATTTCAGCCAATTCCGTCCACAAACGCCAAAGTTATTAGACATAGAATTTTCAAAAATCCCATAGAGAAAAAATCCTAACTATATATACCTACTGGCGACCGCCAGTAGGTAATATATATATATATATATATAACGCTGGGTGAGGCTTTCCATGTGTTGTAGCAGTTACTTTTGGATATTACATCTCAAGGCCTTGGGCTACAAGGGTTTTTCCCTTGCAGTCACTGCAAGGCGTGTAAAAACAGCACCCTGGTCAAGAGAGTAGACTACAACGGTATTAAAAGAGAGATTACCCAATTTCTCAATTGCATTACCATGTTTGTTATCTACGTGATAGTTTGCCCTTGTGGACTTTGGTACATTGGGAGCACAACTGCCCAGGCCAAAAAACGCATTTTGGAACACTATCGTGCCATAGTCCATTGTGATGCTAGGTATCCTGTGGCTAGACACTTTAGTGAGTACCATTTCTCCAATCCTGCACTCATGAAATTTTTCATCTTAGAACAGATCAACAAGAACCCCAGGGGTGGAAACAGAGTTCTCAAGTTGAGACAGGAGGAATCTAAACATATCATCAATTTCCAGACCAAGACCCCGGGGGGGCTTAACTTTGATGAGGAACTCTCGGTTCACCTAAGAGATAATTAACCCCATTGATTTGTTTATCCTGTTGATACTGTTCTTTTGCCTGTATTCATGCTATTTATTTCTCTCGTCTTCTGTACCTTTCATGGCTGTTTGTTTATTATAGTGCATACATACTTGTTATCATGTTATCTTACATCTTGTTCCTTTTCCCTATAGGTGTAAAGGTGGGGACTGGGTCACGTCACAGCACTTCTGCTCCAGCCCCTTGATTGTTATTTCTTCACTTAAGAGCACGCCCATTCCGGGCTTTCATCTAGAAGGTTTTTGGACTGCTTTGTGGGTTTTGGGACATTACATACAAGTAAGAACAGTCTTTCACGCGTCTGCACTGTAGTTCCTCTTCAGTGTATTGCACTTTTGATTTCTACATTTATTGGCCATCGTGGTATTTTACCTGGTTACTGCGTCACTTTCTCTCCAACCGGGCAGGTTGCTTGGCTGGTAGGGATTCGTGTCTCCTGGCATTTTATTCGCCCTTTCCTTTTCCCCTCCCATTCTTTGTGAGGCATATTCCGGAGTTGGACTTGTTCAGCCATTCTTGCTGTGTTTGATTTTTCAGGTGTATTGCACTTGTAATTCTCTGGTTGATATTATTTTGCTTATAGCCTTTTGCCAATATTATTATATATATATATTTTTTGTGGCATATTATTAACTTTGGATTGACACGAATTTGACATCTTCCTGTTTAATTTCACATGTATTTTATTTTCATACAGAATGCCTGATGTCTGTTGTGCAACGCGTTTTTGCAAGCATGCTATTGCAACTGTTTTGATTTCTTGACTATGTGCTTTCTCAATTACTGTTCCAACATGTCTGCCGTTTTTACCTTATTTTGATCCCAGTCCACTTTCGATGTCCATACCTTCTTGTGATACGCCTATTTATTTTGTATGCACGAACATTGGCACTAACGTGAGCAAGGCCTGTCAGGCCGAAACATGTAGTTTGTGTTAGTAAACACCCTTGGACTCGGCGTACGGTGTTTGTGTTGGACTCTGAGAGCGTGTTTGACGTCTTTTGAACTCTGTTGATATATATATATATATATATAACAAAACAAACATACTCAAAAAAACAACTAATAACCTATATAGACACTCATGTAGCTACTCACCAACCCATGCAGCCACTTATACACAAAGTGAGGCACTGATACAGATATTTACATATTTAAACATTACTTGCTAATACATGTATTCACTAAGATACACGTAATAAGTCAGTTATACCATCAATTTTACAAAAAACCCCATTTAGACAGTTATTTACCCATTTATTCTTCCATCGACCTTTAGATATAGATATATAAAAAATATTTATTTTTGAGAAAGACACACATTCACTGGATGATTTCATCAGTGATGTCATTTGAGATGTCATCAGTGATGTAATAAGTGATGTCACTGACCATGTCATGAGTGATGTAATGTGTGACGTCATCAGCAGTGCATTGCGGGCGCGTGAGTTATAGTTAGCTGAACTAACAATAAGGGGGGAATTTCAATGGTTTTGTATGAGTGAAATGTCCAACTAACTATAACATATCGGGTACCTACGTTTTTTTCAGTGAATTTCAAAGTTTTTGTAAATGATAATTTTTAAATGTATTAATTGTTATATTTTTTTATACTGCTTTACTACATTGTTTTAAACTATTTATGTTTAGATATTTATTTTTTTAAATTACATTACATATTTTTAATATAAATTGAAAAACATTTTTTTTAAATATTGAAATTGTAATATTTGTTTTTTAAAATGTTATATATTTTTTTAATTTATATAAATTTTATATAGCAGGCAATGATATCCTATGGAAGGAAATTCAAGTTACTGGTAAGTACGGTTAAAATTACTTTTCAGGATCAGTACTGGGCTGAAAGCTGCAGCACTAAGGTCTCTCCTGATAACAGGTGAGTAAATCGGAATTCGTAGTTCGGCTGATTTTATATGAATATTTTAAAGTTCCAAAACTCCACACTTAGAAGAATTTCCAAGTGAAACCAGTCAATGTTAGCCCATGGAAGGAAGTTCAAGTTAATGTAAGTAAGGTTAGACTTATTTTTCAGGATCAGTAATGGGCTGAAAGATGCAGCACTGAGGTCTCTCCTGATAACAGGTGAGTAAATCGGAATTTGTAGTTCGGCTGATTTTATAGAAATATGTTAAAGTTCCAAAACTCCACACTTAGAAGAATTTCCAAATGAAACCAGTCAATGTTAGCCTATGGAAGGAAATTGAAGTTACTGGTAAGTACGGTTAGAATTACTTTTCAGGATCAGTACTGGGCTCAAGATGCAGCACTGAGGTCTCTCCTGATAACAGGTGAGTAAATCGAAATTTGTAGTTGGGCGGATTTTAGAGGAATATTTGTAAGTTTCAAAAATCAACACAGAATCTTTTTCAGCAAAAAGCAGGCAATGATATCCTATGGAAGGAAATTCAAGTTACTGGTAAGTACGGTTAAAATTACTTTGCAGGATCAGTACTGGGCTCAAAGATGCAGCACTGATGTCTCTCCTGATAACAGGTGAGTAAATCGGAATTCGTAGTTCGGCTGATTTTAGAGGAATATTTGTAAGTTTCAAAAATCAACACTTGGAAACTTTGTCAGCAAAATGCAGGCAATGATATCCTATGGCATGAAATTCAAGTTACTGGTAAGTATGGTTAAAATAATTTTTCAGGATCAGTGGGGAAATAATTCCTCTTCAATCCTGAGGGTCTCTAGGGTTCAACTAGCCCACTCGGTACATCCAGTAAGCGCCACAGAGCTGCGTAGCAGAGAGATGTAAAAAAGGGCACGGCCTAGACCACCTCTCTGCAACGCAGTGCAGTGGCGCTTACTGGAATCACCTCGTGGGCTAGTTGGCCACCCGGAGCCCTCATGATTGAAAGGGAATTTTTTTCCCAACTTAAAACGCGCCATGGGCGTGTTTGCACAGTAGTGAAGGAAGGGGGCGTGGCCTGAGGTGACATGTCTGCAAACACGCCCTGTGGTGCGTTTTAAGTTAGAGAATGAATTCCTCCTCAATCCTGTAGGTCCCTCGGGGCCAACTAGCCCACCAGGTACCTCCAGTATGCCCCAGGAGGCTATGTTGCAGAGAAGTGTTGAGAGGTCATGCCTCTTTTTACAACACTCTGCAACACATCTCCATGGCGCTTACTGAAGATACCTGGTGGGCTAGTTGGCCCCCAGGGACCCTCAGGATTGACAAGGAATTAATTTGCCAACTTAAACCACGCCACAGGGTGTGTTTGCGCAGGTGTGAACTCAGTCCCCGCCCCTCCCTTCACCAGTGCGCAAACGCGGCCCATGGCACGTTTTAAGTTGGGGGATTAACTTCCCTTGAATTCTGACGGTCCCTGGGGAGCAACTAGCCCACCACCTACCTCCAGTAAGGGCCAGAGAGCTGCGTTGCAGAAAGGTGTAAAAAGGGGCATGGCCTCAGAACACCTCTCTGCAAAGCAGCCCCCTGGTGCATACTGGAGGTTCCTGGTGGGCTAGTTGGCCCCCAGGGCCCCCAGTATTCAACGGGAATTCTTTCCCCCTCTGCAAACGCGCCAGGGGGCGCGTTTGCAGAGTGGTGCAATGAGGGGGCATGGCCTCCGGCGCGATGCCGGTCTTTTTTTAATTTTATTTTTTTAAGAAGGGGGGCTGTGTATCCCCCCTACTTTTATGATTTTTTGGGCCCTGGGGACCCCATCCCCCAGGGCCTGCCCCCTAATTCTTTTCTTTTTATTAAGAAATTAAGGAAGGGGGCCGCGTGGCCCCCCTCCAGAGGCCATTATCGGCCCTGGGGACCCCATCCCCGGGGCATGGTCTTTTATTTTATAATGTATTTTTATAGGAGGGGGGCTGCCTTGCCCCCCTCCATAGGCCATTTATGGCCCCGGGGACCCCATCTCTCGGGGCCGGCCTTTTTTTATTTTTTTGGGGAGGGGGCTGCGTTGCCCCCCTCACGGGCCACTAGTAGCCCCGGGGACCCCATCCCCCAGGCTGACTCTCTCCGCTGGGGACCATGGAGGGGTCCCCAATCCCCCCCCCAGTCCCAGCTGGCTCCCTGCGTCCTGCAGGAGCCGGCATTGCTTTTCCACATGGGGAGCAGCTAACATGCTGCTCCCCATGTGGAAAAGCAATCAGCTTTGCTTCATTGAAGCGAGAGCAGAAGCAAAGCAGTTTGCTATGGCAGGGTGGGAGCCGCGAGGCTCCCCCCCTCCCATAGCAAACTACAGTGGGCACCCCGGGACACTGCAGGAGCCGGCCCTGGGGGGTGGTGGTCCCCAGGGCCCTCGAGGGCTCCAGGAGGGGGGCTGCGTGTTTTTTTTTTTGATTGGCAGGATCCATGCTCCCTGCGCGCATCCTGCGATTTTTTTTTTGAGGCCTTGGGGGTCCTTGTGGGAGCCCCTGAGCAGGCCTAGGGGGTCAGGGTGTTTCTACCCTACCCCCTTTGCGTCTTTTGCGCGCTTGTTTTTCAATTTTCTTGTGCCTCGGTTCTACCGAGACACGAGATGACTGCCAACACTTCCTGGTTTGGAGTGTTGACAGACAGTAGACAGCCAATTAGCATGCAGCTCATGCTCGTAATGGTACACCATGATCCTCGGAGGATACGCGTACCCTACGCGCCCATAGATAAATCTATAATTTTAATTTTGATTTTCTCAGGAACTACCGCACGGATTTAACCCATTTAACAAAAAGCGTGAACTGTGAACCAAACTCTACCTTTTTGCCTAATTTGGTGTAATTCTGTTCAGCAGTTCGTGCAGTAGCCGCGGCTAAATATCCCTATGGAAAATTGCATGGGGAAAACACGTTTTGGGACCCCCCTTTTTTCTCGGCCCCCTCTTGACGAATCACCCCGAAACTTTCAGGATAGAAGCGGAGCGGAGCGCCTCATCTTCTTTGAGAATTTCGCGAAGATTCGCCGACCGGCGCCAAAGTTATTCCAAATAGGATGTTGCGGATTTCCTATGGAAACTAGGTCCTAATGTATATATATATCCAAAAGTACCTGCTACAACACTTGAAAAGCCTCACGCAGCGTTCAACTTCTTTATTGGCAGCTGCAGACTAACAACTTCGCAGTACAAGGGTGATTATCGCCCTACATGCCATACGCGTTTCTGCACATCCGGTCCCTTGTTCACTGGCAAGGCATAGTGGAAAACAGGGAGGCAGGAAGTGATTTCAATTTTGTAGCCTTGTGTAGTGGGCGTATTTCGTACGGGGCATTCTGGTTAGTGCAGTCCCCTTTGTTTGTCCATAGTGAAAGCCTCACCTTCCAATCCACAATTACTTCTTACACCCCACTGGGTTCCCTTGAAACATGCAGATAGGTAATCCGCCTTCTGTAATGCCGTCAATTTTGTCACGCTGCTCACCTCATGCGCCACTTTCACACTGGCGCTGGTGATTCGCTGAATCAGCAATGGGGCTTTCCGCGACCCGAGCCGGCCGCTTAATATCCAAAAGTAACTGCTACAACACATGGAAAGCCTCACCCAGCGTTATTTATATATATATATATATATATTCACTGAAAAAACCATAGGTTATAGACCATATATAGTTAGGAATTAGCATTTAAAAAACCTTATTTTACTCACACAAAACCATTGAAATTCCATATATAGTTAGTTGCACTAACTATATATCGCGCACCCGCAATCCACTGCTGATCATGTCACATATTACATCATTCATGACATGGTCAGTGACATCACTGATGACATCACTGATGACATCTCAAATGACATCACTGATGACATCTCAAATGACATCACTGATGACTACATCCAGTGACTGTATAATTCTGTAAAGTTAAAATATGTCTTACATATTGAAGAATGAGTGGATGTATAAGTGTCTTGATGAAGGATTTAGTAGGGGCATGGCTGACTGTATGAGTGACTGATTAAATGTGTCTCACTGAGTGCATGGGTTAGTGACTAAACTGTCTTAATTTGTGCATCATTATGTCTGTTGTTCTGTAAACTGCTGCATGTGTTGATCATTAGCTATATGATTAACTGTATGGGTTATTGATTGGTTGCCCAAGCATTTGTATGGGAGCTTGAGTGTGTGTCTGGGTGGCTGGGAGGTGTATGACTCTCTGCATATATGTGTGAGCAGTTGATTGACTAGATGTATGGGCTCAAAAGTGCATGTGGAAACAGCTGTATGGGCGGTTGACTGTGTGCATGAGTGTATTGGTGAGTGAATGGATATCTCAGTGCTACATGTCAAAGTAAGTACATATGTAAAACACAGTACATGTGAGAGTTGACATATATAAATAACTGTGCATAAGAGCCAGTGAATGTGTGAGTGGCTGTATGGATCATTGTGAACTTGTATCCAGGATTGTATAAGTGAGTAAATATGTTTTAGTATATGTTTGAATAAGTAAGGTGTGTATAACTGTATAGTTGAGGAAATGGAGGTGTGATTGATTCTTTGCATGACTGACTAAGTGTCTGAGTAACTCCATGGATGAGTGACAGTCTATGAGTGTCTGTTTACACTGAGTGTATCTAAGGTTATATTAGAGTCTGAAGAGGTTCATCGTATTATCACATGAATGATGTCATCAGTGATGTGATCAGTAATGTCAAATGAGATGTCATCAGTGATGTCATTTGAGATGTCATCAGTGATGTCATCAGTGATGTCATTTGAGATGTCATCAGTGATGTCATCAGTGATGTCATTTGAGATGTCATCAGTGATGTCATCAGTGATGTCACTGACCATGTCATGAATGATGTAATATGTGACATGATCAGCAGTGGATTGCGGGTGCGCGATATATAGTTAGTGCAACTAACTATATATGGAATTTCAATGGTTTTGTGTGAGTAAAATAAGGTTTTTAAATGCTAATTCCTAACTATATATGGTCTATAACCTATGGTTTTTTCAGTGAATTTTCAAGGTTTTGTAAATGCTAATTCCTAACTATATATGGTCTATAACCTATGGTTTTTTCAGTGAATTTCAATGGTTTTTTAATAGCAAATATCATAAGCTGTCGAATGTCAAGTACGTGGTAAGTGAAAACATTTTCGTGTTTATGCACACTGATCTGCTTTGAATGGTGCCCCCCCCCTCATTTCTATTAGGAGTACTCTCTCTTTGCAGATAGTGAAAGGTAGTTAACGCAGGCCTTTGCCCCCGTTGTAATCCGTCGTGCCTGCTTCTCTCTCCATTTGATTGATTGTTATCCAAGTATTTACTGTTTTAGAATTAGTTCTCTTTGGTTCATTCTCTATTTACAAACAAACACAGAGTCGCAATACTCTGTTTAGTCTTTGCAGATAACGAAAAATCGTGTAAAAAAAAAGAAAAGGAATCGAGCAAAATCAGTAGGCCACTAATGGGATCTCTTTTTGACCTCGCTAAAATAGAAACATTCGGAACAACCCCTCATGAAAAATACAAAACTAGTGAGATGAACTGAACTCCACACAATGATGGCTGCAAAACAGCTCGGCTCCGCCACCCACCCCGCCCAAAATAACGATAAAGAGCGGCTGCCATGATTGGTTGCGGAATGGCCACGACGGAGCTACGAAATGGTGCTGCTCTCATGCTAACCCCAGCTTCAGTCTGAAACATCCAGAAACACTGTAGACTACCAATTCGATCAGTTCCGGTAGCGCCCCAATGTAACCCGGTAGAGAAGAACTAGCCCTCCCCTCTTTGACTGATGGTTCTTGTTGCCTGTCCCTTCTGTTGTCATTTAACAGAACTATTTAGCCTGCTGAAAGGGGTTGTGTTCCGACCGCTGGTTGGTGGAAACATTTTGACTATATTCTGGACCTGCGTTGTCGCGTAATGCGTCATATGACGCGCCGCGTTAGCGCATCCGGAAGTCATCCGGGGTGCGCAGCGCGTAACGTAAGCATAACAAGTCATGTGACTTGTTAATAAAACTTTTCATTGGTTCATTTTACTTTTCTTATTGTAATGATGAAAGGCTTGGTCATATGACCTAAAAATTACGCTTTTCATTACTTCCGAACATTATTTTTTCTTAAATATATGTTATAATGTTCCAGGCTAATGTACTTTCCCGGAAATTTTACAACTGTCCTGCAAGTAAAATATATTCTTTTTTCGAGAAAAAGAGCGTTTCTTCGTCCCATGACGGAGCCGTTGAGCAAAAGAGGGTCGACCTGCTGTCTTAGTCGCCGATACGCCTGAATATGAGATTCTTATCGATCACTTTATGTTGCAGGAATAGAAAACACAACAGCCCTTGACCATTTATCTTTACTGCGTTCCTTCGTATTATACCTTTTACCCTTCATGTAATTGGTCTGCTTTATTTCACTTGCCTTTTAATGATTCTAAAACAGTGACTATTATTAAAAACTTTACCAATGTATATACTACTACCATGTTTTCTTTTAAAAACCTTTATTGTGAAAATTTCATTATACAAATACGAGCCTATAACCACGTGGGCCTGCCACGGAGCAAACTGTAATCGTATATGATGAATAGACATTTACACTGTAGAGGAACGTAACGGGCGGGCCATTAGGTTGCAAGAACTAAGGTGTCTAACAGTTACGGAATCGGTGGACGTACATTTTATAATTAAAATACGACAGGGCCAGTTACAATAAAATTATCTAGATATACATTTGCGGGAAAGTACCATGGGTGACGTTAATTCGAACTTTCAACAGTACAGTAATCAATAACACATCAGAACTTAATATCAATAGGGATGTCGAAATATTCAATCAATTCTCGTCCCCGCCCGCCATGTGCTTCAAAACTGCATACGTATCTCGTGATTTCAAGGTTCTGCAACCAGTACACAACAAGGAGTTACGAGTCCCATTTATTCCGGCGCCATTTTGGGCGAGGACGGGCAGGTCCAGGATATAGTCAAAATGTCTCTACCAACCATCGACTATGATGATGTTCATATGCTGTATTTATTAGAGTAACACTCATCTGTCCAAATGAAATTAATTTGCCACAATCTAAACATGTCATTTTAATCTTTCCAAAGTTCTTCTAAATATTTGGGACCGTTTCCCTTGCCTCTGAAGCTCTCAGTGCCACTTCTTTGATGAATGTACTAGCAGGTCAGGGGTTCTCCTCCAAATCTCTCTTTTATGCAGCACTATAATTAATTGGTGCCACCTCTCCATATGACGATGCATGGTATAGTTACCACAACTATATTTTTTTTCGGTTCCTCTGGAGAGTTCATCGTGGCAGATGAAGCGTGTAACGTACCGGGCATTTACCTTTTTTTGCATGTATAGGAAAGGAAAAAAAAATCGAGCGTCCGAGTTCTAAGGTGTCCCAGGGCCATTTTAGTGGACCAGGCCCAAATCCAAAGAACAGGCCGCCATTTTGAGAGTCCTCTTGCAGCCGCCTGTCGCTGTAGCATCAAGAGCAGCCGAAACTCAGCTGAATGGCAACTGAAACGGTAAAGGGGCACCCCACTACAGCAGACGAGCCTCCACCTAGGAAGGCCCATTCACGCCGGCTCCCCCCCCCCCCCCTTCGGGCACCCCACGCCGTTATTCGGAGCAGTATTGTAGGATGGCCACACCAGTGCGGCAACTTGCTAGACATCACCTCGGTGGTAACCGAATCTCAACGCCTTGTGGTGTCTTCTATTCAGAAAACATTGTTATGCTGCCTTCGACCTATTCGCCGCAAGTGCGCACACAACTCAACTGCATAGCTTACTAGACACCACCTCGGTGCCATCCGGATCTTGGAATGTCAGCGCCTTTTGGTGTCTTCTCTTCAGAAAATATTGTTGCGCTGCCTTTGGCCCCATTCGCACATCAGTCCGCTACTGACGCCATCTCACAGGCTAATGGGGCGCCCCACGCCGACTTTCAGCATTGTAGGATGACCACACCAGTACAGCAACTTGCTAGACATCACCTCGGTGCCATCCGGATCTCGGCGCCCCACTGCAGATGAAGTGCCTCTCAACTATGAAACCACCACGGTGACATCCGGATCTTGGCGCGTTGTGCTGCCTTCGGCCTATTCGCACATCGGTCCGCTACTGACGCCATCTCACAGGCTAATGGGGCGACCCACGCCGAGTTTCAGCATTGTAGGATGACCACACCAGTACAGCAACTTGCTAGACATCACCTCGGTGCCATCCGAATCTTGGCATCTCAACGCCTAGTGGTATCTTCCATACAGAAAATATTGTTACGCTGCCTTTGGCCCCATTCGCACATCAGTCCGCAACTTAGACATCACCTCGGTGCCATCCGGATCTTGGCATCTCAGCGCCTTGTGGTGTCAGTCAGAAAATATTGTTGCGCTGCCTTTGGCCCCATTCGCACATCAGTCCGCTACTGACACCATCTCACAGGCCAACAGGGCGCCCCACGCCGACTTTTACCATTGTACGATGGCCACACCAGTGCCACAACTTGCTAGACACCACCTCGGTGCCATCCGGATCTTGGCATCTCAGCGCCTTGTGGTGTCTTCAAATCAGAAAATATTGTTGCGCTGCCTTTGGCCCCATTCGCACATCGGTCCGCTACTGACGCCATCTCACAGGCCAACGGGGCGCCCCACGCCGACTTTCAACATTGTAGGATGGCCACAGAAGTGCGACAACTTACTAGACACCACCTCGGTGCCATCCGGATCTTGGCGCGTTGTGCTGCCTTCGGCCTATTCGCACATCGGTCCGCTACTGACGCAAACTCACAGGCCAACGGGGCGCCCCACGCCGACTTTCAGCATTGTAGGATGGCCACACCAGTGCACCTTACTAGACACCACCTCGGTGCCATCCGGATCTTGACGCGTAGTGAAGCTGCAGCAGCTGCAAATAAGCTTCAGACAGTGTTACAACCGCTGCTCAGAACTCTCAACTATGACACCACCTCGGTGCCATCCGGATCTTGGCATCTCAGCGCCTTGTGGTGTCAGTCAGAAACTATTGTTGCGCTGCCTTTGGCCCCATTCGCACATCGGTCCGCTACTGACGCAAACTCACAGGCCAACGGGGCGCCCCACGCCGACTTTCAGCATTGTAGGATGGCCACACCAGTGCGGCAACTTGCTACACACCACCTCGGTGCCATCCGGATCTTGGCATCTCAGCGCCTAGTGGTGTCTTCTATTCCGAAAATATTGTTGCGCTGGCTTCGGCCCCATTCACACATCGGTCCGCTACTGACGCCATCTCACAGGCCAACGGGGCGCCCCACGCCGACTTTCAGCATTGTAGGATGGCCACACCAGTGCGGCAACTTACTAGACACCACCTCGGTGCCATCCGGATCTTGGCGCGTTGTGCTGCCTTCGGCCTATTCGCACATCGGTCCGCTACTGACGCAAACTCACAGGCCAACGGGGCGCCCCACGCCGACTTTCAGCATTGTTGGATGGCCACACCAGTGCGGCAACTTACTAGACACCACCTCGGTGCCATCCGGATCATGGCGCGTTGTGCTGCCTTCGGCCTATTCGCACATCGGTCCGCTACTGACGCAAACTCACAGGCCAACGGGGCGCCCCACGCCGACTTTCAGCATTGTAGGATGGCCACACCAGTGCTGCAACTTGCTGGACACCACCTCGGTGCCATCCGGATCTTGGCGCGTTGTATTGCCTTCGGCCTATTCGCACATCGGTCCGCTACTGACGCCGCCTCACGTGCCAACGTATTTTCTCCGCATTTTATACCCTATGCCGCATAACAGGTCATGTGACTTGTTTATAAAACTTTTCATTGGTTCATTTTACTTTTGGTTTCCTAATGATGGAAGGCTTGATCATATGACCTAAAAACAACACTTTTCATTGGATGAAAACTTTTTTTTTTTCCCAAACGATGAAAGCCCCACCTTGTTTCTGGATGTTTCAGACTGAAGCTGGCGTCAGCATGAGAGCACCACCATCTCGTAGCTCCGTCGTGGTCATTCCGCGAGCAATCATGGCAGCCGCTCCCCACCAGAAGCCTGCAGGAGTCGGGGCTCCCAAAACTTTTGATGAATTCTCAAGGCGGAGGGGACGCTTTCGAGAATGGGGTCCAAGACCTAGCAGACAAGCGTCCGATTTCCAAGGTGTCCCAGGGCCATTTCAGTGGACCAGGCCCAAAAAGGAAACAGCCTGCCGCCATTTTGAGAGTCCTGTGACAGCCGCCTATCGCTGCACCGCAAGAGTGGGCGCAACTCAGCTGAATTGCGGCTTTTGACACAGTGGACCAAAAACGGACGGAATGGCAACTGAAACGGTAAAGGGGCGCCCCACTACAACAGATGACACTCCACCTGGAGAGGCCCGTTCACGCCGCCTCCCCCGGGGCGCCCCACGCCGTTATTCGGAGCAGCATTGTAGGATACCAAAACCAGTGCGGCAACTTACTGGACATCACCTTGGTGCCATCGTTCTGCTGCCTTGGAACTATTCGCACAACAGTTTGCTACTGATGACCCACCCCCGCGACGCCCCACGCCGTTATTTGCTGGGTGGCAACTTACTAGACATCATTTTCGTGTCATCTAGATTTCAACGCGTTCTGCTGCCTTGGAACTATTCGCACAACAGTTTGCTACTGATGACCCACCCCCCGCGACGCCCCACGCCGGAAATCTGTACGTTGTGCTGCGTTGGGACTATTCGCACAGCCGACCGCTACTTCGTTGTTTTTCCCTAAAAATGTTTATATATTATTACTATTTTTGTTTTCTTGTATATATTTATAAATTATTAAAGTTTTATAATCTTACTACTTTGTCGGAGTGCTATATATTCTTAATGTGACACATAATTGTAAAAACTTTGATGTACAAAGAGTCATCCCTGGAATCTTCCGCTTCAGGCTCGGTCCCCTCCCCAATCACAATACAGGATGGTTTTCAGATAATAGCAACGCTTCTGCTGTGACGGATCTCATCGAGTGTGGGCCTTGATCTACTATAACTCCTTTGAAGAGGGGTGATTCTTTACAGCTGTGGCCATAAACTACATCTGCAGGGCTAGCTGATACCCTAGGACCAGCCTGGACAATCGGACACAGAGGAAAAGGAGTGTCAGAGGGTGCGGTAGTGAATAGGGCGAAAGGGAGGTGTCGGGCGGGCACAGGGTGTGATTCTCAGGGAAGAGCAGCGCAGATGGGGGGAGGTTTATTACCCATGCATAAGACAGAGAGCGAGGGTGACCACTGCCTGGGGGAGATGCTTGCGAGGGTGGGGAGCCATGCTAAGGATCGACAGCGTGCACAGAGTGGGTCTGGTCAAGGCATCTAAAATGGCTGCCGTGCACGACAAAAGTGTGGCATTTGAAAAAAGACAAGATGGCGCAGACAATGTTTTTCAACACTTCCTGATTTCCTTCGAATCGAACGTTAACAGACGTTGGGGCATATTACCAAAGTTAAGCGATATTTATCCCTAACGATGCATTGCAAAGATTTTTTTACCGTCAGAAATTATCGCACATAAACCTTGCTATTATCAAGGTTTATCGCAAATACGATAAAAAACGACCGCAATGCATTAATATCGCTGAAAACTCAGCGATATTCATGCATTACCGAGCTAATGCTCTTAGCCATGTTATCCACCTCCCATTGGATAACATGGCTAAGAACTGCTCAGGGCAGCTGTTACTTTTTGGAGATATTCGCGCTTATCTCGAATATTTCCAAAAGTTGATAATAGGAGATAGCGATGTTAGCGACTGTTTCCAGTCGCTAACATCTTGGCATGCCCACTTTGCATGTCATTAGTGATAAATATCACTCACATGCAAAGTGGGGCCCAAGATGGTCGCTATCTCCTACTAGCCGTCGCTAACTGGTGTTAGCAACAGCTAGGTAATACAGATATAATTTTATCTCCGCGAAGCGGAGCGCTGTTACAGATATATATCTTGTTTTTGAACGTTAATTTCTCAAAATGCACTGAAGCACATATATTGAGACCTAGCAAAGGCACATCGGGCTACCAGTCCCTAATATTTTACCAAGTTTCGTGCAAATCCATTCAGCCGTTCGATTATTATTATTATTATTTTTTTTTGCCCCGCGGGGCCCTTTTAAAACCTCCACATCAAACCTAGGGGGTCAGCGAGGATCTACTATGCCCCCTTATGGTCATTTGCCCCTTCGCTTTGGCCTCCTCTTGTCTCTCGATCCTACCGAGAGACAAGATGGCGGCCGCTACGTACTGTTCGGAATGTTTACAGACACCGGAGAGCCAATCAGCTTCGCTTCGCAAAGCTCCGTAACGCGAAAAGTACGCGAAGCGGTGCGCTGTTACAGATATATATCTTTTTTTGAACGTTAATTTCTCAAAATCCACTGAAGCACATATATTGAGACCTAGCAAAGGCACATCGGGCTACCAGTCCCTACAATTTTGCCAAGTTTCGTGCAAATCCATTCAGCCGTTCGATTATTATTATTATTTTTTTTTTTGCCCCGCGGGGCCCTTTTAAAACCTCCACATCAAACCTAGGGGGTCAGCGAGGATCTACTATTCCCCCTTATGGTCATTTGCCCCTTCACTTTGGCCTCCTCTTGTCTCTCGATCCTACCGAGAGACAAGATGGCGGCCGCTACGGACTGTTTGGAATGTTGACAGACGCCGGAGAACCAATCAGCTTCGCTTCACAAAGCTCCGTTGCGCGAAAAGTACGCGTCCTGGGACGCTGCCCGGTCCGCTGTTACAGATATATATCTTTTTTTAAACGTTAATTTCTCAAAATCCACTGGAGCACATATATTGAGACCTACAAAAGGCACATCGGGCTACCAGTCCCTACAATTTTGCCAAGTTTCGTGCAAATCCATTCAGCCGTTCGGGCTAAAAGTGAGGCCAACCGCCCTATGGAAAACTCAATGTTAAAAACACGTTTTGGGACCCCCCTTTTTTCTCGACCCCCCCTGGACGAACCCCCCCCAATTTTCAGGGGCTGCTCAGAAACAAAATGTGCCATTTTCCTGAAAATTTCAGCCAATTCCGTCCACAAACGCCAAAGTTATTAGACATAGAATTTTCAGAAAACCCATAGAGAAAAAATCCTAACTATATATACCTACTGGCGACCGCCAGTAGGTAATATATATATATATATATATATATATATATATATATATGTATATATATATACATATATATACACACACACCGGTGGTATGTAAGTGCTCATGGTGAGCTGAATGTGATAAATAGCCATCCTTTTTTGTACTGCTTTACATCCAGTTTGGAGAAAATCTGCATAAATTGAGTTTGTGGGTTTAATCGAAGCCACGGGCCCCATGATTTAAAGGCAGCACTTGCTGCAGAATTCAATTGTGTTTCAGTGTATTTATTCATGATCAAAGGATTTAATGAAATAGATTCTGCTGTTGCAGTTCGGGACAATCCGGTCCAAGTTTTTATTGGAGCTTTTTTGAATTGTGTGGATACTAGGATTAACAGTGGATTCGTCAATAAAAAGAAAAGTGTGGTTATGGCGGTGTCTTAATGTTGATTGCATTGCGTACTGAGGGCTGTAACTTTGATTAATTATTGTCCCACACATCGGCAGCAAGTAGAATAGTAGAACGTTTTGAATTGGGTCAGACTGCAGCAGGGATGAAGCAAGAGCAGTGCAAACTCCTCATTGTATCCTACGGGACAGTTAGCCTTTCAATAGTGAAAAACAAATTTGGCAGTATTTCATTATCAGGACATGCTACACACATGAGGTCATGCCCTACCTTTCACATACACTGCACCCTGCCCATAGGGCTACCATGGGCCTATCTTAGGGGTGTCTTACATGTAAGAAAAGGGTAGATTAGGGCCTGGCAAGTGGGTGCACTTGCCAGGTCAACATGGCAGTACCAAACTGCGCCCAGACGCTGAAGTGGCATGTCCGAGTTACATTTACAGGCTGCTCATGTGGGTGGCACAATCCGTGCAGCAGGCCCACTAACAGCATTTGATTTACACGCCCGGGGCACACACAGTGCAGTGTGCTAGAGACTTACCAGTAAATCAAATATGCCAATCATCGAATCACCAATCCATAAATAAAATTTACAGGGAGAGCATATGCACTTTAGCACTGATCAGCAGTGGTAAAGTGCCCAGAGTCATAAAACCAACAAAAACAGGGTCCAAAACAGGAGGCCAAAAAAGTCTGGGGATAAACCCACTGGAAAAGCCAGGTCTAACAGTCCAAAAATAGGAGTGTGCAAAATTTGTATAATTTCCTACTGTAAATTACCAGAAATGTTTGTAAAATTACGCAAACCTATGCAAACCTCAAATTGTTCACATTGTTCCAGTGCTCCTGGGGTAGGATGTTTTATGCAACTGACTCCCCATTACACCATGTGGCTTAATTGTGTAATTTCACATCATTTAATGCAAAAAGCATATGTTTTAATGCCGTTAAGTATGCAAATTACTCTGACATAATTGAAATGTCACTTAAAATATGCTCTCTCATGCAGAATAAGCACCTGCTGAGTTGCCCTTTTTTGTAATGCCTGCAATAGATGAAGTTATTGGATAGCCACAGATAAACTACATTTCTGTGGTCTAATCTAGAAGATATCAAGTGCTGAGTGATAGCTTTCCTGCATGAAATAGGCAGTGGAAGGCTAGATTTTTGGAAGTTTTTTCAAGACCAGATAGTAGCAAGAGGACAGCTTAGTAAGCTGCTGATCAAACGTAATACCGAAATTGTATGGCTTATGAGAAGATACCAGCCAGTGGGCCATAATACAAGAAGACCATACATCAAACCAGATAGATGCAGATATCACATAAATGGGTCCCTCAGTTATGTTAATGTTATGCTTTAGATATTTGGTATGCTTTCACACAGCTATGTCTTTGCGGCAGTTTGAAAGAGCTTCATGAAGTTGGTATGTTTCAGAGAAAACATGCAAGACCAGTTGGGCATCAGTTGTGTTGCAGGAAATTGGAAGCCATGTAGTTTCTTAAAAGAGGCCAATTGTCCCCGACAGTGAACAATGTAGAGTTAAGCAAAGTTCCCCTGGGAACACTACAAGATATGGGGTGGACGCATGTCTAAAAGATAGGTAGAGAATCTGCACTGAGAAGGTTTCCGTTCCTGAAGAGATGGTCTTCAAGGAAGCATTGACGAGTTTGATAATAGCCTGAAGGAATAAAATTGGGTCTTCACTCTGCTAAATTGAAGCAAAAATGGTCAGGATGATACAGCAGATATTGAACAATTCCATTACATGGGTATGATACACTACTGTCTTTACGTATTCCAGTTTGTGTCTCTTTTGTCCCAGAAAATGTTGAGAATTTCAATTAGTGACCAATGTTGTTCTCTCCATCTAGCATCATTGTGTTTATTTGCATTCCTATATGATTTGCTCCATGTCTGATTTTGAAATACCTGACCCGAGGGCGCTTCTTGGTAGAAGCATGTTTACATTCAGGTTCCACTGAATCCATTAGTTCATGATCCAATGACTAAATATTGTCTTGGTTTTTTAAACCCTTCGCCTTGGGGCAAATTCTGCCACGGTGCGAGGGGGGGCGGGGTTGGGCGTGGGACTCCGGTACTCAGGACGGCTCCCGGTCGTCATAAATCACGGTGGGCGTGTGATCATGACGGCCGGGAGCCGTCTGCACTTCGCCCACTGATTAATTCTCCCGCACAGGCGGGGAATTAACACCGTGTGGGCGGAGCGGCAACGTTCGGATGGCTCCTGGCTGTCATGAGCACACGCCTACCGTGACTCATAACGGCCGGGAGCCGTCATGAGCATGGAAGGAGTTAAAATCAAAATGCAAGACAGGGTTAAGAAGAGCCTGACAAAGAATCAAGGATGTGATAGTAGCCCACCTTCATTTGACCCGAGTCCGTTTACGTGTTCTCATAGAAAATAGTAAGATTCAGTCTAATTGGCAAAATGGCATGATCCGTCCAGGGTATAATATAAATAGCTGGCTTAATAATTTGCAGATTGGGGAGGCATTGATTTGATCAACAATATTCCTTGTTGAATAGCTAGCATGCTATAACTGCAATGGTATAAGCCACCAGTAAACTGACCATATCATAATATATTAAATCACAATCCTAAGTCTTTAATGATATAAATGGGAATGACCTCAATAAAATCAATACTGCATGAAAAGTATTCTGCTTTTTAGCCAATATATTTAGAAAATTACACTGAAAAATGAATTAATAAAAAAAGTGTTAAAGTGAGCAGAAAACTCTATAACCCTTCCTGGGTGGTCTGCCTGACTCACTGTGGTCAATCAGTGCAATATGGGGCTGGTAGCAAAAGAGAATTTACAGAGTAGATTTTATATCCAAATTTGGTCCTAGTAGTACAGTAATGGGTCGGAGACAATGGGCTGTGACTTAATGGTAGCTAAACAGAGACGTTCTCCTTAGGTGCCTTTTGCCGGGGTCAGGACCTTTCATGTGGCTAGAGTCTTTCAGTCCTGTACAGAACCTAATAGATCAGCACAAAGCCAGAATCATATTATTAATGGCTAATTTCAAGCACGTGTGGCAGCCAAGGCCAGCACAAAGCACAATGTTGGTCAGTTCACTACTATGGGGCCGATTCCGATGTCGGACGGACCTGAGTCTGTCTGACGTCGGTGAAGGAACCGTGACCAACCGACAGACTGTCGTCGGTTATGGCCCTGCAAGTACGATGTGACCAAACCCTGTTCGGTCGCAATCGTATGTCACACAAAGGGAGCATGCATTCCAGGTGGAATGCATGCCCACATTGTGAAATGGAGGGGTGCAGTTCATCCCTGCACCCTGTGGCCGGCATCCCAAGGTGCCTGCCACCGGGTTCAGGGATCTACCCCCTTGCTGCCATTTGGCGGCCTAGCACCCATGGGGGCCCTACTGGGGACCCCCACAGACAGTTTCCGACTGCCTTTTTGTGTCAGAAACACCGACACGAAAAGGCAGTGAAAAACTGACATCATACTCCCTCGGTCGTAAAGAGGAGACCGGGGTAGTACTGAAGGATTTCCGGACGGTGAACAGGCTCTCCGAGCCTGTCGTAAGCCCTCCGGAAATCCGAGTCAGATCCCTTTCCGACCGAGGCCATCGGAATGGCTCGGTCGGAAAGGAATCAGACCCACACATTCTGATGCGGGCTGAAGGGCTCCAAACGTCTTTCAGAGCCCTTCCGTCCGAAATCAGAATTGGCCCCTTAATTTTGCCGAATATCTTTCTTCTGTTCCTCAAAAACGCTCAAATCTCTAAGCATTCATGCATTGATAAGTCTACTACCATCAATTTGGAGGTGTGCTGTTCCTAGCAGAGGGTTGCAAAAAACACAGTTGATGGACAGAATGTAGAACAATGTCATACATTCACCCCAGTACAAGGATCTGGGCCTAAATCCATCGTTTTTTGCACTCCACACCACCCTGGGTTAGACACTGGCTATATGCAAATCAGCTCTGACCCTGTGCCTCATGGGAACAGTCCAGTCCGAACTACCAAGCCATGTCTTTCCCAGACCGGAATCAAGCATCCAAGGACCGGTTTCTGGCTATCAGCCTTCATACAAAAACGTTGGATTTAGGCCCAGATCCTTGTACTGGGGTGAATGTATGACATTGTTCTACATTCTGTCCATCAACTGTGTTTTTTGCAATTTTCACCCCGAGTGGGCTGGGTATGCTCAGACGTGAGTCCCAGGCTCTCCACACCACTGGAGTCAAGCTATCCAGGCTCAATGAAGGCTGATAGCCAGAAACCGGTCCTTGGATGCTTGATTCCGGTCTGGGAAAGACATGGCTTGGTAGTTCGGACTAGACTGTTCCCATGAGGCACAGGGTCAGAGCTGATTTGCATATAGCCAGTGTCTAACCCAGGGCGGTGTGGAGTGCAAAAAAACGATGGATTTAGGCCCAGATCCTTGTACTGGGGTGAATGTATGACATTGTTCTACATTCTGTCCATCAACTGTGTTTTTTGCAATTTTCACCCCGAGTGGGCTGGGTATGCTCAGACGTGAGTCCCAGGCTCTCCACACCACTGGAGTCAAGCTATCCAGGCTGAATGAAGGCTGATAGCCAGAAACCGGTCCTTGGATGCTTGATTCCGGTCTGGGAAAGACATGGCTTGGTAGTTCGTACTGGACTGTTCCCATGAGGCACAGGGTCAGAGTTGATTTGCATATAGCCAGTGTCTAACCCAGGGCGGTGTGGAGTGCAAAAAAACGATGGATTTAGGCCCAGATCCTTGTACTGGGGTGAATGTATGACATTGTTCTACATTCTGTCCATCAACTGTGTTTTTTGCAATTTTCACCCCGAGTGGGCTGGGTATGCTCAGACGTGAGTCCCAGGCTCTCCACACCACTGGAGTCAAGCTATCCAGGCTGAATGAAGGCTGATAGCCAGAAACCGGTCCTTGGATGCTTGATTCCGGTCTGGGAAAGACATGGCTTGGTAGTTCGGACTGGACTGTTCCCATGAGGCACAGGGTCAGAGCTGATTTGCATATAGCCAGTGTCTAACCCAGGGCGTTGTGGAGTGCAAAAAAACGATGGATTTAGGCCCAGATCCTTGTACTGGGGTGAATGTATGACATTGTTCTACATTCTGTCCATCAACTGTGTTTTTTGCAATTTTCACCCCGAGTGGGCTGGGTATGCTCAGACGTGAGTCCCAGGCTCTCCACACCACTGGAGTCAAGCTATCCAGGCTGAATGAAGGCTGATAGCCAGAAACCGGTCCTTGGATGCTTGATTCCGGTCTGGGAAAGACATGGCTTGGTAGTTCGGACTGGACTGTTCCCATGAGGCACAGGGTCAGAGCTGATTTGCATATAGCCAGTGTCTAACCCAGGGCGGTGTGGAGTGCAAAAAACGATGGATTTAGGCCCAGATCCTTGTACTGGGGTGAATGTATGACATTGTTCTACATTCTGTCCATCAACTGTGTTTTTTGCAATTTTCACCCCGAGTGGGCTGGGTATGCTCAGACGTGAGTCCCAGGCTCTCCACACCACTGGAGTCAAGCTATCCAGGCTGAATGAAGGCTGATAGCCAGAAACCGGTCCTTGGATGCTTGATTCCGGTCTGGGAAAGACATGGCTTGGTAGTTCGGACTGGACTGTTCCCATGAGGCACAGGGTCAGAGCTGATTTGCATATAGCCAGTGTCTAACCCAGGGCGGTGTGGAGTGCAAAAAAACGATGGATTTAGGCCCAGATCCTTGTACTGGGGTGAATGTATGACATTGTTCTACATTCTGTCCATCAACTGTGTTTTTTGCAATTTTCACCCCGAGTGGGCTGGGTATACTCAGACGTGAGTCCCAGGCTCTCCACACCACTAGAGTCAAGCTATCCAGGCTGAAGGAAGGCTGATAGCCAGAAACCGGTCCTTGGATGCTTGATTCCGGTCTGGGAAAGACATGGCTTGGTAGTTCGGACTGGACTGTTCCCATGAGGCACAGGGTCAGAGCTGATTTGCATATAGCCAGTGTCTAACCCAGGGCGGTGTGGAGTGCAAAAAAACGATGGATTTAGGCCAAGATCCTTGTACTGGGGTGAATGTATGACATTGTTCTACATTCTGTCCATCAACTGTTTTTTGCAATTTTCACCCCGAGTGGGCTGGGTATGCTCAGATGTGAGTCCTAGGCTCTCCACACCACTGGAGTCAAGCTATCCAGGCTGAATGAGGGCTGATAGCCAGAAACCGGTCCTTGGATGCTTGATTCCGGTCTGGGAAAGACATGGCTTGGTAGTTCGGACTGGACTGTTCCCATGAGGCACAGGGTCAGAGCTGATTTGCATATAGCCAGTGTCTAACCCAGGGCGGTGTGGAGTGCAAAAAAACGATGGATTTAGGCCCAGATCCTTGTACTGGGGTGAATGTATGACATTGTTCTACATTCTGTCCATCAACTGTGTTTTTTGCAATTTTCACCCCGAGTGGGCTGGGTATGCTCAGACGTGAGTCCCAGGCTCTCCACACCACTGGAGTCAAGCTATCCAGGCTGAATGAAGGCTGATAGCCAGAAACCGGTCCTTGGATGCTTGATTCTGGTCTGGGAAAGACATGGCTTGGTAGTTCGGACTGGACTGTTCCCATGAGGCACAGGGTCAGAGCTGATTTGCATATAGCCAGTGTCTAACCCAGGGCGGTGTGGAGTGCAAAAAAACGATGGATTTAGGCCCAGATCCTTGTACTGGGGTGAATGTATGACATTGTTCTACACTCTGTCCATCAACTGTGTTTTTTGCAATTTTCACCCCGAGTGGGCTGGGTATGCTCAGACGTGAGTCCCAGGCTCTCCACACCACTGGAGTCAAGCTATCCAGGCTGAATGAAGGCTGATAGCCAGAAACCGGTCCTTGGATGCTTGATTCCGGTCTGGGAAAGACATGGCTTGGTAGTTCGGACTGGACTGTTCCCACGAGGCACAGGGTCAGAGCTGATTTGCACATAGCCAGTGTCTAACCCAGGGCGGTGTGGAGTGCAAAAAAACGATGGATTTAGGCCCAGATCCTTGTACTGGGGTGAATGTATGACATTGTTCTACATTCTGTCCATCAACTGTGTTTTTTGCAATGTTCCTAGCAGAGGGAGCAGGATCAGTACAGAAGGGGGGGATAGTTCCCATAATGAGCAAGGGCCCTCACACACCCTGGGGGTGTCATGTTTTATTGTACTTCCCCATGCATGATGCTCTCTGTCAGGGTTGTGTCTGAACCGTGTGGATTCTGAACATCGAGAAGGGACTGTCATACTACCTTAATATTGTAGACAAAATATTCAAGACAAAAAGATCGACAGGTAAGTATGTATAGATTTTGTTTCTGTAACTCCATACCTCTGTTCTACAATGATCTGTACTTTGGTGGTATGTAGATGGAGTGTCAAGAATAATAAATCCATACTTGCCCATATGCACTTACTTTTGACTATTTTGGTCCTCAATATTTTGGCTATCATACTAAGGTATCCTGATATTCCTGTGCTCGATGATCCAGACAAACACAACAAGATAATTCACTGAGTGCTGAAATGTTTCAACCAGTCGCCCCCAAACAAGAGATCTGGGTTTAATCCACAGTTCTTTTGCTCACCATGCCACCCCAGTTTGGACCCAGCCATATGCAGATAGAAGTGTTGACCCTGCTCCTCGTGGGGGCTGTCCAGCCCGAATTGCCAGGCCAGGTCCTTCCTGGACTGGAAACAAGTATACTGGGAACAGTTCCAGAGTATCACCCCTGATCAGCCAGTCTAGCTTGAATCCAGTGGCACAGCAAGCAAGGGACCCACGTCTTGGTGTACCCTTGGCCACTAGGACGAACATCGCAAACACAACCAGAGGATAGACAGAGTGCTGAAACTTTTCAACCACTCACCCCCAGTCAAGAGATCTGGGTTTAATCCATTGTTCTTTTGCTCACTACGTGACCCCAGTTTGAACCCAGCCATATGCAAATCAGTCTTGACCTAGCTCCTCATTCAATTCAATTCAATTCAATTAATTTATATAGCGCGCTACATACCCAGAGGGTCTCAAGGCGCTTGGAGAAGGGTGGGGAATTACTTGTCGAATATCCAGGTTTTAAGTTGCTTTCTGAATGCTAGGTGGTTCTGAGTGAGGCGAAGGTGAATGGGAAGTGAGTTCCAGGTTTTTGCCGCCAGGTAGGAGAAGGATCTTCCTCCCATGGTGGTTTTGTTGATGCGAGGTACAGCAGCAAGGGCTTGGTGGGAGGAGCATAGCTGGCGGGAGGGGGTGTAGAAGGAAAGTCGTCTGTTGAGGCATTCGGGTCCAAGTTCGTAAAGTGCTTTGTGTGCGTGGGTTAGAAGGCGGAATGTTATCCTCTTATTGACGGGGAGCCAGTGGAGGTTTTTCAGGTGATCAAAAATGTGGTCTTTACGCGGGATATCTAGTATGAGTCTGGCTGATGCGTTCTGGATGCGTTGGAGTTTTTTCTGAAGTTTTGCGGTGGTACCGGCATATAGGGTGTTTCCGTAGTCCAGGCGGCTTGTAACCAGTGCGTGGGGGTCCGTTTTTCTAGTTTCGGTGGGGATCCAGCGAAATGTTTTTTTGAGCATGCGAAGAATGTTGAAGCAGGATGATGAAACGGCGTTGACTTGTCTGGTCATCGAGAGTGAGGAGTCCAGAATGACGCCCAGGTTTCGTGCGTGGTCTGTCGGGATGGGTGCTTTTCCAAGGGACTCTGGCCACCACGAGTCGTCCCAGGCGGAGGGGGAGGTGCCTAAGATAAGGACTTCTGTTTTGTCGGAATTCAGTTTCAGACGGCTCTGCCTCATCCACTCGGCTACTTCTCTCATTCCTTTATGTAGGTTGGCCTTGGCGGTGTTAGGGTCCTTGGTGAGTGAGAGGATCAGTTGAGTGTCATCAGCGTAGGAGATGATGTTGAGGTTATGCTGGCGTGCGATGGCCGCGAGGGGGCTCATGTATACGTTGAAGAGGGTGGGACTGAGTGAGGATCCTTGTGGCACGCCGCAAATGACTTCAGTGGCCTCAGATTTGAATGGTGGGAGGCGGACTCTCTGGGTCCTTCCGGAAAGGAACGAGGTGATCCATTCCAGTGCTTTTCCTTGGATTCCGATGTTTCTGAGGCGTTGTAACAGGGTGCTATGACAGACTGTGTCGAAGGCTGCGGAAAGGTCGAGGAGGATTAGGGCGACTGTGTCTCCATTGTCCAGTAGAGTTCGAATGTCGTCTGTTGCTGAGATGAGTGCGGTCTCAGTGCTGTGTTTGGCTCGGAAACCGGACTGAGAGGAGTCGAGGGATTTGTTGGTTTCGAGGAAGGCGGCGAGCTGGTTGTTGACAGCTTTCTCGATGACTTTGGCCGGGAATGGAAGGAGCGAGATGGGGCGGTAGTTTTTGAGTTCGGTGGGGTCAGCTGTGGGTTTTTTTAGAAGGGCGCTGAGTTCGGCGTGTTTCCAGCTTTCCGGGAAGGTGGCGGAGTTGAGGGAGCAGTTGATGACGTCTCGGAGGTGTGGTGCTATGATGGAATCTGTTTTGTTGAAGATGTGGTGAGGGCATGGGTCTGTGGGGGATCCTGAGTGGATGGAGTTCATCAGACGGATGGTGTCCTCAGTGGAGATTGGGTTCCAGTCATTAAGGATGCTCAAGGGGGGTGACGGTACGGCAGAAGGTTGGGTGGGTTGGCCTCCGGGTTGGTTGTCAAAGCTGTTGTGGATGTCTGCGATTTTGTCGTGGAAGAACGAAGCTAGGGAGTCGCAAAGGGCTTGAGAGGAAGTGATGTCGTTGGAGTTGGCAGTGGGGTTGGTAAACTCTTTGACAATGTTGAATAATTCCTTGCTGTTGTGGGCGTTGTTGTCAAGTCGGTCTTTGAAAGCGGCTTTCTTGGCAGTCCGGATCAGTTGGTGGTGTATGCGGGTGGCGTTTTTGAAGGCGTCCCTGGTGCTGGTGTTTGGGTCTTTTTTCCATGCCTTCTCAAGGGAGCGACAGAGTTTCTTGGATTTCCTAAGATCATCGTTGAACCAGGGGGCGTTTTTGCTGCCTATTTTGATTTGACGTTTTTTCAGGGGAGCTAGGTTGTCGGCGCTGTTGGTTAGCCATTGAGTGAGGTTAATGGCTGCTTGGTTGGGGTTCGAAGAATGGGCAGGGGGGGTGTTGAAGAAGCGATGAGGAGATCTGGTCGAAGGTGATTTTGTTCCAGTTTCTTTGCAGAGTAGGTTGAGGATGGTTGTGGACTGTGGTCTTTTTGTAGATAAAGTGAACGCAGCTGTGGTCCGTCCAATGGAGAGCTGTGGTGTGACTGAAGAAGATATGTTTGCTGGAGGTGAAGATAGGGTCGAGTGTGTGGCCTGCGTAGTGAGTGGGGGAGTTAACACGTTTGAGTCCGAGGTTGGCGAGATTGTCCAGAAGGGCAGTGGTGTTGCTGTCGTTGCTTTTTTCCAGGTGAAAATTGAGGTCTCCCAATAGAATGTAGTCCTCGGAGGGGAGGGCGTGTGGGGTGATAAAGTCAGTGATATCTTCACTGAATTGTGCACGGGGTCCTGGTGGCCTGTAGAGGAGGGTGCCTCTGAGTGTGGTCTTGGGGTCGGTGTGGATCTGGAAGTGAAGGTGCTCGGCGCTAGCGAGGTTGACGTCTGAGCTGGTTGAGATGCGGATGGAGTTCTTATGGACGATGGCGATGCCTCCTCCTGTTTGCTTGGTGCGGTCTTTCCGGGTGATCTTGTAGCCTTCCGGGATGGCAATGGTGATGTCTGGGGCTGAGGAGGCGTTCATCCATGTTTCTGTTAGGAAGGCGACGTCCAGAGAGATGGTGTCTAGTAGATTCCAAAGGTCGATGGCGTGTCTGTGGACTGAGCGGGTGTTGAGCAGGATGCATTTAAGGTGGTTGGTGTCAGGTCTCTGTTTGGTGTTAGTGGATGAAGAGTTGGTCTTGGTGCCGTCATACTTGCAGGAGTTGCATGTGAAGGGTCCATGGGTGTGTCCAGGGGCGGCTTGGGCGCATTTGGGGAGTCGACCGGGGTTAAGGGCTAAGAGGGTGGAGGCGGCGTATGTAATGCGGGTGGGGTGGGTAGTACGGGGGCCAGGGGGTCTGGCGCTGGGCGCGGGCTTGGCGCGGACGGGCGTAGACGGGCTTACCTTTGGCGCGCCTTCGGCGCGGATGGGGCGCGATCACTGCGCGTGATCGCTGCGCGTAGGTCCTACTGACATAAGTGGAGAAGTGGAGGGGGGCAGAGCGTGGGAGGGGGAGCTGGGAGGCGGTAGCGAAGGGGGAGGGACGGGCTGCAGGCACAACAAAATGGTGGGATCAACAACAACAACAGGACGCTATGAGAGGGCAATGCGAAGTGACAATCAGCAGCGCTGTGCACACAGGTCGGATGCAAATATAATGAAACAAATGCGAGGTCACAAACAGCAGCGCTATGAACACAGGTCGATAAATAATATGATAAAACCCTGAAAGCAATGGGAATTGACAATAGGCGGCGCAATGCACACAGGTCCAATAAACACCAATAAACTACGCAATGCGGAGCGCTACTCTGGATACTGGGCGCTGAATCAAAATGATTAATGGCAGTGGACAGGCAGCGCTACGATACCACAATAGCGCTTGTAGGTCGGGAGGTAGGCAGGAGCGACCGCTTCACACGGAGTTAGGCTGGTCACAGAGGCTCCCCAGCCGGGCTGTTCCTGGTGATTCGTGGGTGGGAGGGAGAGCTGGGAGGCGGTAGCGAAGGGGGAGGGACGGGCTGCAGGCACAACAAAATGGTGGGATCAACAACAACAACAGGACGCTATGAGAGGGCAATGCGAAGTGACAATCAGCAGCGCTGTGCACACAGGTCGGATGCAGATATAATGAAACAAATGCGAGGTCACAAACAGCAGCGCTATGAACACAGGTCGATAAATAATATGATAAAACCCTGAAAGCAATGGGAATTGACAATAGGCGGCGCAATGCACACAGGTCCAATAAACACCAATAAACTACGCAATGCGGAGCGCTACTCTGGATACTGGGCGCTGAATCAAAATGATTAATGGCAGTGGACAGGCAGCGCTACGATACCACAATAGCGCTTGTAGGTCGGGAGGTAGGCAGGAGCGACCGCTTCACACGGAGTTAGGCTGGTCACTCATGGGAACAGTCCAGCCCGAACTGCCACGCCAGGTCCTTCCTGGTACGGAAACAAGCACCCTGGTACCGGTTTCAGAGTATCGCCGCTCATCAGCCAGGCTAACTTGAATCCAGTGGCAGAGCGAACTAGCGACCCACGTCTGGGCATACTCTTGGTCACTTAAGGTGAACATAGCAAACATGACAGGAATGGCATGGGGAGCAAAAAAACTGATGGATTTAGGCCCAGGTCTCTATACTGGGGTGAATGTTTGCCATTGTTCAACATTCTGCCCATCAATTGTTCTTTTTTGCATTTGTCAACCTGAGTGGGACGTTTATGTCCAAGCGTGGATCCCGTGCTCTCCATGCCACTGGAGTTAAACTAGCCTAGCTGATGAGCGGTGAAACCCCAAAACCAGTTCCAGGATGCTTGTTTCTGGTCCAGGGAAAGCCTGAACTGGCAGTTCGGGCTGGACTGTAGTCCTGAAGAGTAGGGTCAAGACTGATTTGCACACTGCTGGGTTTAAATTGGAATGGCATGGGGAGAAAACAAACGATGGACTTAGACCCAGATCTCTGTACTGGGGTGAACTTTTGACATTGCTCAATATTCTCTCCATCAATTGTTCTTCTTGCATTTGATAAACCAGACTACAACATTTTCGATCAGCTGCCAGTTTCACCTTAATTGAAGAAGCCCTGAGTCCAGCCCTGCGAGGTCTTGGCTGGTGCATCTGAAAACTGTTTGTACCACGTGGAAAATGTATAAAGTGTCACATGACAAGTGTTCCCCTGCCTTCTGGCCCCCTATTCTTGGCCCCCCTCCCACTCCGGTTCCCTCCGTCAAAACATTGGGCATCAAGGTCAGTCAGGACCTGTCCATGCATGGCCAGGTCAGTGCCGTGGTGTCCTCCTGCTTCCTCTCCCTCCGGATCATCCGGAAAATCTCCCGCTTTTTCTCTCTGGACTCTCTCAAAATCATCATCTCTGCCCTCATCACTTTCCGCCTTGATTATGGCAATAGCTTGTTCGCAGGCATTCCTGCCTACGAAACCCGCCGCCTTCAAGCTATCCAAAATCAGGCTGCCCGTCTCATTTTTCACTTACCCAAAACCCATCACATCACTCCTGTCCTCAAATCCCTCCACTGGTTACCCATTCTGCAGAGATCTTTGTTCAAGCTAGGGTGCCTTGTTTATCGGGCCCTTGATCACTCTGCACCGGCTTTCATCAATTCTCTGATTTCCCGTCACACCCCTGCCCGCACTCTCCGTTCATCTTCTTCTGCCCTCCTCACTGTTCCCCGTTTCCACAAATCTCGCACTGGTGGAACTAGATTTTCTGTTCTTGCTCCCCGGTTCTGGAACTCCCTTCCTCTCTCTTTGCGTTCTATCCCCATTTTTTCACACTTTCGTAAAGCGCTTAAAACTTTTCTGTTTGCCCTGGCCTACCCCCGCTAAACCTCCTGGCCCTGTCTTTTCTGTTCTTTAGAGCTCTCAGCGCCAGGAAGCCGCTTTGGCCATCGTGCGCTCTACAAATAATTTCATTCATTCATTCATGATCAATCAGTTTCAACTTTCTGCAAAGAGAGCCATCTCGGGGTTGTACCAGACAAATCCCAAATACTGAAAGTAGGATTACAAGGGCTCAAAGGGAGAATTAACCGGACGTCATTGATTGATAACGAACTCCAGACATTAGTAACAGTTAACCCCTGTTACGCATGTGCGTGAAGATGCATTTCAATACAAATGAAAAATACCAATAAATCAAAGCGTTCATTGTAAATTATTAATTATATGTTTTATTATTGTAGATGTTATTAACATTATTATTTCCAATATAATGATCACCATCGTTGCAGTTTCAATGGAATGATTATTTTCAATTACACTACCAGTATATTTATCACCATCATCACCTCCAAATTAGAATTATTGTTATCCTCATTCCTATGCTTGTTATCTCCCGGAAGGAATGGTCCGGATGGGGGGACTCTCTGCTTGTTATCTCCCGGATGGAATGTTCCAGATGGGGGGACTCTCAGCCGCGGCCGCGGGCGGCACCGTGGGCGGCCGCGTGGCCCTCGCCGCGTGTAATGAACGCTTGTCTTCTGGAGTAAATCAAAGGGCACAGATCGATAAAGCCTGCTGCTGGCTTATCTGTACCGCTGTTCTAGGCCAAGTACACGACTGTGGGTTGTGAGATAATGCCAGCTAGACAACCCCTAGCGCTGCTGCAGAGCAGCCGTGTCGGGGGACGGGAGGGGGGCTGGAGGGGTGTGGAATGGATCGTTCCGGGATATTACAAAACATTTTGAGCTCACCACCCTGTGACCTATCATAAACGCCCGAGGTGGCTCTTATTAAAAGAGATCTGAAACCTTACACACACCTACTGATCAAAGCCACACGAAAATGAGGTAGTGTTACAACATTAAGGCATGTCCAAGTAAAAAAGTGTAAACAAAATTAAAAGCACAATGCATGCATAGGTGTGCGCACACACATTCACATACAATTTCTCACACATGTAAAGTGCTATTCCTAGCAAAATAGTGGTAATTCTTGGGCTCTTGTATGCCCATCCTTAGTAAAAGATTGGCCCTTGCACAATGGTGCTAATTCTTGCCAGCACGTAGGCACCTATGGCATTTTCCCATGCCCACCGTGGAAAATTGTTGCCATCCACAATAATAGTATTTTTTTTTGGTCCATGTGGGCGTCTTCGGAAAGATACCCGTTGCCCGCCCACAGTAACTTGATGGCCCTTGCATAATAGTGATTTTCTAGGAATCTTATAAGCATCTGTGGAAAACTGTAGCCTGGTCATAATGGTGGTAATTCTCGGCAACTTGTGGGCATACGCTGCACCATGGCAAAATGGCTGTGTTATACTGTTCACTCTTGCACAACAATGGTAATTCATATACCTTTGTGGGCACCTATACATAGTGAAGTTTTTAGTAGTATAGTGGTAATTCTTGCCAATACTATAGACATCAATGGTACAGCGGTGGTAAATATTGGCGTATTGTGAGCATCCTTGGCACCAAGAGTGGTAATCATGACATACTGTAACTTTGCATGACATCATTGTACTCACCCTAGCGTCCTCGCTCAATGGTGGCAATCCTTGGCATACGGTGAGCAACCACTGTAGGGTGGTGCCGAGGCCCAAATGTATATAATTCTGAATCCATTACCGTTTATGCAAATACATAAAAAGAGAGAATGCAGTGCAAGTGTACATATATAACATGTATACTGGTGTACATAACTAATCAACCCTATCTCCAAAACCCATGACACAGATGTCTTTCTAATGCCTGGCACTTGTGGACATAATTGGATTAGGCAGAGACTACTCCATTTGTAAATGTTTAATACAATTATATCCATGATATTTCCCATAATGTAGCTGCAAATTTAAAATCAGCATTTAGTACAACATGAGAGGCAACTGAGGACCCAGCATGGGCCAATCAGTGTCCAACGTCAGTAGAAATACCTAAACTGAGATTTCAGATATTGAAATTTGACAATATTTAATTCAAACCTATTTACTAGCATCCAATGTATAAATGCATTTTTGGTGGTTTGGTGCTGACGATATTTCATGCTTTTTGCTAAAAAGAAAGTAACCGGGTAAGACCTTCTCCTTTTCAAAATAATGCATCAGTGATGGGTATGTCCCAAATCATTCTCCCTGTGCCACATAACTCAAGCGGCATGTTTACATGGAGCAAGAACAAAGCTGATTTGTATAAGGTTGGTCCCTGTCTTGTGCAGAACTATGATAAAAAAAAATGATCGACCCGAATAAGACCTTAAGTAAAACCCACTGGTTGAGATCAATTTGATCATTCAACCCATCAATTTTTTTTTTTTCCCAGTAGAACATCACCAGCATATCCTTGGTTCCTCTGATGATGAGAGAACACTCAATGGCATCTGTTATAGGCTAAATAAATTCAGCGTTCCGAGCTTGTCTCCTATGATCGGGTCATCTATTTACTAGTCCTGGCTTCTTAGTCAAAAACATTTTGTAGGCTTGGAAATTATGGCATTTGCCCAGCTAACAAGTTTGTGTTTGCCCTCAAAGAGATAAGGAATGGTGCCTACTCATATGTGCAAAAAATGTGTGTAGTCCGAAAGGATTAAATGTGTGTATGCCAATCAAAAGATAGAGGCCTGCAGTTTTGAACAATGTTGTGGCTCTTGTTTCGCTGAAGAAGAAAAAAGACTACCGACCGGAAAATTAACGTTTGCACAAATCCCCGGTTCAGCCTTTCATCCTGGTTTCAACATAAACTTGCCATGTAGCAACACCAGCATTGAGAAACCACCCGGGAACTGCAGCCGCTTAATGACACAGATATATTGAATCATAAAAAGAACCTAGGGGCAGATTTACGAGTCCCTTGCAAAACTTTTACGCCGCCGTTGCGTCACTTTTGTGACGCAGCGGCGGCGTAAACAATGCGCCATGTTGCGACTTATTTACAACGTAACGCATCTAGGCAGATGTGTCACGTTGTAAAGCCCTGCGCCACATGAAACCTGCGTCAGGTTTCATGTGGGCGTTCTGTCGCACGGTTCACTGAGTCAGTTTTACGACGCTGCTGCTTCAAATCCTTACGCCTGCTTGAAGCATGCATAAGGAGTGACGCACCATGTTATGTATGGGTGGCCCCTGTGCATTGCAGGAGTTGCGTCGCGCTTGCGACGCGACTCCAGCAATGCGCCGCTCGTACGCCACAAGATGCGTCACGCATCTGCAATTCCTTGCACCATGGTGCGCCGCATTATAAAGTTAAACACTGTTTCGTAAATATAAAGAACATTGTTATGACCTCAAATGGGTGCATTGATATTCAAAATAGAATGTGATATATGGTCTTTTTACTGGTCCATATAAAGGAGCGAAAAGTGTTTTTGTACTACCGATAATTAAGTGCAAATATTGGAGTAGTATATACGTTGCCATATTTCATCTTTTTTAAATTATGAATAAACAACACAACAATTTGTATTTCCTGCATTTTGTTGATTGAAGATCACTGTTTGGTGACTGAATTGTAGTAACTGAAGTATTATGAAACAAATCCTGTGAGGGCACATTGTGTTTTTGTAACGCATTATAAATGCGGCGCATCTGTGGTGGCGCAAGGAGGAAATTGCATGATGCATCGGTTCTGGCGCATCCCTGCTGATTTGCAGAGATGCGCCAGAACTTGTAAATATGCCCCCTAATCTTTCAGATCAAAATGTGTAACAGTTTGGAGATAATTACAGGCACTACTGTGACAAACATGGATTAGAATTTACTCCAAGCATCACTGACCTATGAAACCTCAAATGTTCTACAAATCTGTACATATTTTGACAGATAGTGTGAATGAGTAGATAGATGAATGTGGTATGTATGTGGTTGCGTCAATTTTCTCTTATGCCGATGATTATTATTTAGAATATCATGAATTAAAAAAACTGTGTATTCTTTTATCCTTATGGTGTCTGTCTCTCCTATATATATCTGTTTGAGTATATTCAAGAACTTGCCCTAGGAACGTTACAATAAGCAACACCAGCATAATTACTGACACAGGGTTGACACATCAAAAGTGATGCACCAGCAGTGCAGGGGCTTTCAAAGTTCTTGTATCTTCTTCACTGACCAAGACATGTATTTGCAAAAGTTATCTTCGGTGTGACCCATTCTTGAAACTCGCACTTGAGGAATTGCGGCAATTCAAATAATTGATTTGCAGAAGCTATCAGCCACCGCGAAAACCGCAGCGCATCTTAATTCAAAATTCCATTTCAAATACCCGATCTAATTAAACATATCCCAAGTAAATGATCTAATAAATGTAAAGGGTGTACTTTACATATTAGCACTGGAAACACGTGGTTTCCACATATTTTACCAGCCAGTGTCTCTCCCCAGGACTCATCTACTCTGGAGAGCACAGGAAATGTAGAAGCCACCCGCACTAATTCAGGCCGAGCTTCTGAAGCTAATCTGCTCCTCAATTAGTTTTTGTTCAAAGCACAGCAACAGGAAAAACCATTGCAGTTATGCATATTTCCATAATTATGACCCAAGCCATATAATTATAACAGGAACAGCTAAGCATGAAAGAAGAGCCGCTTTCAAACGATGATATGTTAAACTGATTAAATTAGATTTAAAAAAATGTGGGGGGGGGGGCGTGGAGAAGAAAGAAGAGAAACAAAAACGCCACCGGGGGGGGGTGGGGGGATGGGTAGTTGGTAGGCGCGCGGGCTAAATGTCCAGTCGTCCGCATTTCCTCTTGTGGCTTCTCTCGGCTTTGCCCCACCTGTTCGATTGTCTCTCGCGTGGCCCCACTCCCCTGGTGGCTTAGAAAGAGAGGATAGAGAGTGAAGAAGCACAGGGTAGGTCGGAATGGGCAGAGGTCGGTGTGTGCTGTGTAGTGGTCTCTGGCTCAGTGGTGTCGCTTATGGTCCACTGCTGTGATTACGGTGGCTTGTGTGAGGACAGGTAGTTGTCTAGTGAGAGCCACATTTCGCACTTTTTCTGTGCCTTCGATGTGTGGTTGGTAGTTATGGTGTCTGCTGCCCTTAGGAAGGTAACCCCAGTTCAACCAGGCTTTAAAGGTGGCGTCTTGACCGCCGCTGTCAGCAGGAGGTCAATCAGGTCCCTGTCCTCTCTGGATTTGATTGATGGATCCGTATACCCTGGGGCTAGGTAGTGGAAGTCAAGTAGTAGTGTAGCTCCTGTTATATCGTTGATTAGTGTGTTTATCGTGTTCCAGAATTTTTTGACCTTGGTACAGTGGAAGAGGAGGTGTGCAAGGTCTCCTTTTTGTTTGTTACAGTTCCAGCAGGAGTCGTTTTCTTGGATACCCATGGAGGCAAGGCGGGCGGGGGTCCAGTATGCCTTGTGTATCAACTAAAATTTTGTTTGGTCTAGGGTAGTGGATACCTTCCTTCTTGACGCGGAAGACCAGAGGTCGGTCTTTTCGTTGATCCGCAATTTGTACATGAAAGATCTCGATTTGGGATGTTGTTAAAATATCATAGTCAGAAATATCATCTGAAATTAATATTCTGTCCTGCGGTGGGGCTGCCCATCATGACATGGCCATGTCCCACCCTAACAAAGAATTATTCTGGCAGCATTTCTGCCCCCCCCTCCCGGGACAGATGGGGGATGGATTACACCCAAACAGCTCCAACTGAGGGGCAGAAAGCCCACTTGGCACAAGGCAAAAAAAATAATATATATATGCCCATGCTCAAGAAATAAAGCTCCCTCTTTAAAGTACCCCATGGTGTCTCTCCGTTCTTTTTGAACTAAAAGGACCTTCCCCTGCATATATATATATATATATATACATATATATATATATATATATATATATATATATATATATATATATATATATATATATATATATATATCCAAACAGAAAGGTTGCCCTCAAGTGAACACGCCACTGATGGGAAGTTAAAACCTTTAATTGAAGACTCAGTGTTACAGTCTTCCTCTCCATACCACATTCTTTAAAATCGCCATATATATATGGGGTGGGGCTGCCAATTATGGGCATGCCCCCACCCCCCCAGAAGATATGGTGGAAGTCATTCTGCAGCCCCTAGGGGACAGATGGGGGGGTGATTACCCCAATCTGGCCCATGGGGGAGGGGGGCAGAAGGCCAATATGACACCAGCCAGGGACACTTAAAATAAATATAGGGGTGGGGGCTGCCCACTGTGAGCATGGCTATGCCCTCCCCCCAAATTATGCTGGCAGTCTTTCTGCCCCCAGGGGGTGGATTGGGGTAATCACCCCCATCTTCCCCCTCGAGGGGGTCAGAAATTCATCTAGACTGCAGAAGTGTTTAAAAAAGAAATATCAGGGTGAAGGCATGACTGTGCCCATGATGGAGACATAATGTGCACGGTCATGCCTCCACCATGATAAAATGTGCTGGTAGTCTTTCTGCCCTTCTGGTGGGGGACGGTTTGGGATGATTACGCTAATCTTACCTAGGGGATAAAGCTCATTAGACAGCAGAGACTGCATTTATGCAGAATTTGTTTGGAGTGGGGCTTCCCTGTCCAAGCATGGGCTTGAGATCTCTCCCACCCGCACCCCGCTTTAGACTTTCTGCCTCCATGGGGGGAGAGAATGGTATTCACCCCAATCTGCCCCCTAAGGGCAGAAAGCCGAGTGAACACATGGGATTTCAAAACAGTGCCACATCAAACAAAAGGAGGGAGTCTCCTACACTGGAATCGAGCCATACTCCTGCCCATTAAAGGTCAATTGTGTATTTCTGTCCCCCTGGGGATAGATAGGTTTGTCTCAATTGGGGAGATTGCCCCCAAATCTGGACCTGGGGGTAGAAAGTTCACCTGACACCACGGATTTCGCCTTTGGGGTAAAATAAAGTGGTGTGGGTGTTGTACTCTGGCATTGGCCACACGTTCACCCCAAAAAGCACAAACCAGTCTTTTTATCTTTCCCTGGGCATAAAGGAGGTTTGCCACCAATTTGCCCCTATGGGGGCAAAAATTCCATTGTATGGCAGGAATATTTTTTGTTATAAAATATTGAGGTGGGTCTGACCCATCCTAACATCAGGACCCACCCTCGACCCCAAAGCATCCGTTTTTCTGCTCTTCTGTAGACAAAAGAATCCAATACTAATAGAAATCAAGAGGACATTTGATTTTTTTTCGGTGTTTTCTTACATATGGAACAGGAGATTTCATCTAACTCCCAATAACGTCCCACTTGCAATGGTGAATACCTTCACTTTTTGTGCTTGGGTGGGTTGCCACCTGCAAAAACCTACTAGACCCAGACAGTTCTGAAAACCAAACACCCGGGGGAGTAAAGAGTGGTATGCTTGCGTGGATCTCTCAACATTTTCTTACCCACAATGCCCTGTAAGCCTCAAACCTTGACTAAAAACATATGTTTTCTTCATATTTCAGTTAGGAAAAATCTGGAATCTGCAGGGAGCTACAACTTTCATACTACCCTGAGTTCCCTCATATATCTCGATAAGAACGGTACCCCACATGTGTGGGTGGGTCAGGAGACCACAACACAAAAGTCCCTAAAACGCTGCGTGAAGTGATCAGTGATAGGGGTAGCTGTGGGATTTGTGACCTTGCTCAGCTGCCATTCATAGAAACCTACCAACTGAAGACATTGTTTAAAACTAGACAACCAGAGGATTGCAGGATAGTGTGCCTTGAGTGGATCCCATGATGTTTTCTTACCCCCAATACCCTGCAAATCTCAAACTTGGCCTGAAATCACACATTTTAAAAACATTTCTGTGATGGAAACTTCTGGGATCCGCAGGAATCCACAAGATTCCTACCACCCAGTGTTACCACACTTGTGCCAATAAAACGTTTCCCCCACTTTTTGCTGGTCCTAGTGCTCACGACAGGAACGGATCAAACCTAGGTCAATAGAGCTCCCATTCCAGAACTGTCCATCACAGAAATGTGAGCAAAATGTGTGTTTTTTGTCAGAGGTCGCAGTTTGCAAGGAATTCTGGGTAAAAACACCTGGTGAGAGCCACATAAGTCACCCCACCCAGGCTTTCCACAGGTGTCTAGTTTTTAAAATGGTGCACGTTTACTAGGCTTTTCTAGGGCCCAAAATCCACAGCTACCCACTTTGCAAGAAAATTGTCAGTTTGTGTGGAAAAATATGATGTATATGTATTCATTATGTGTTTCGGGCCGTTTCCTATCGCAGACAATAGGCTTACCCATGCAAGTGAGGTACAGTTTTTATCAGGATACATGCGAGAATGCTGGGAGGAAGCAAGTTTGTGGCTGCTAACAGATTTCAGGACTTGTCATCACAGCAACGTGAGGAAAATATGTTTGTTTAGTCTAAGTTTGAGGTTAGCAAGGAATTCTGGGTAACAAAATGTGGTGAGAGCAATGCAAGTCACCCCACCCTGGAATCCCCTAGGGGCCTAGTTTCAAAAAAGGTGCAAGTTTGCTAGGTGCCGACTGAGTTAAGACCAAAACCGACAGTTACCCACTTTGAAAAACAAAAGGGTCAGTTTTAAGTGGATAAATTTGATGTATCCATGTTGCATTCTGGGCTATTTCCTATCTCAGGCATTAGGCCTATCAATGTAAGTGAGGTACCATTTTTATCGAGTGACTTGGGGGAATTATCGGTGGAAGGAAGCTTGTGGTTCCCCACAGATTCCAGTACTTTCTATCACGAAACATGAGGATAGTTAGTTTTTTAAGTCAAAATTTGAGGCTTGAGGGACTCAGTGTAAAAGAAATCTGGTGAGAGCCATGCAAGTCACCTCACCAGGGATTCCCCCAGTATCCTAGTTTAAAAAAAGGTGCTAGTTATCTAGGTCTCCCTAGGTGCCGACTGAGTTAAGGTCCAAAACCCACAGTTACCCACTTTGCAAAAAAAGGGTCAATTTTGAGTGGACAAATGTGATGTATCCATGTTGTGTTTCGGGCCATTTCCAATCGCAGGCTCTAGACTTGCAAGTGAGGTACCATTTTTATCAAGAGACATTGGGAATTCTGGGGGGACGGAAGTTTGTGGCTACCCAAAGATTCCAGTATTTTCCATCACAGAAATGTAAGGAAAATGTGTTTCTTTAGTCAAATTTGAAGTTTGCAAGGGATTCTGGGTAACAAGATCTGGTGAGTGCCATGCAAGTCACCCTTCCCTGGAATCCACCAGGGGCCTAGTTTAAAAAAAGGTGCATATTTGCTAGGTTTTCTTCGATGCCGGCCGAGCTAAGGCCCAAAATCCGCAGCTACCCACTTTGCAAGAAAAGATGAGTTTTGAGTGGAAGTAAGTGATGTGTCCATGTTGTGTTTTGGGCCATTTCCTGTCTAAGGCGCTGGGTCTACCAATTCAAAGTGTGGTGCCATTTTTATTGGGATACTTGCAGGAATGCTGGGTGGAGGAAGTTTGTGGCTCCCCGCAGATTCCAGAACTTTTCATCAGAGAAATGTGTAGAAAATGTATTTTTTACTCAAAATTTGGGGTTTGCAAGGCATTCTGTGTAAACAAAAAAACAACAATTGAGAGTCACACAAATCACCCCACCCTAGATTCCTCCAGGTGTCTAGTTTTAACAAATGTGAAAGTTTGCTAGGATTCCCTAGGTGCCTGCTGAGCTAGGGCCCAAAATCCAGAGTTACCTACTTTGTGAAAAAAGGGTGAGTTTTGAGTGGGTAAATGTGATGCATTTATTTTGCGATTTGGGCCATTTCCAGTTGCAGGCACTAGGCCTACACACGCAAGTAAGTTATCATTTTTATTGGGAGACTTGGGAAAATGATAGGTGAATGGATGTTTGTGGCTCACTGCAGATTCCAGAACGTTCCATCACAGAAATGTGAGGGAAATGTGTTTTTTTAGTTGAAGTTTGAGGTTTGCAAGGGATTGTGGGTAAAAAAAAAACTATTGAAAGCCATGCAAGTCACCACACCCTGGATTCTAGCAGATATCTAGTTTTAAAAAAAATTCTCATTTGCTAGATTTTCCTAGGTGCTGGCTGAGCTAGGGCCCAAAATCCACATGTACCCATCTTGTAAAAAAGGGTAATTTTTAAGTGGAAAAAGGTGATATGTCCTTGTTGCATTTTGGGCCCTTTCCTCCCTCAAACACTAGGCCTGCCAACACAAGTGTGGTACCATTTTTATTGTAAGATATGTGGGAGCATAGAAAGTAGAATATTTGTGATTATCAATTATATGTTGCTGCATTTGTGCCTTCCAAAAGTAAGCCAGTGTGCAAGAAAGAAGACATTTTCAAATATACCCTCTAAATGGTATGCTGAAACGCATACCCATAAATTCAGAAATGTACAAATAACCACTGCACCCAAGCTCCAACTCTTGTGCCCATTTCAGAAGTACATAGGTTTCCTTGATGGTGTGGTGCAGCTCAGTTGTTGGCTAATGGCACCCTGGATTCTTGGAGTACTACAAACCATATATATCCCCTGAATCAGAAGGGTCAGCATTTGTAATGGTATATTGCTTTCGTAAATCAACTGTTGTGACAAAAAGTTACAGATTGAAACGTTGTCACCCATGGATGTTTTTTTCCTACTCATTTTCAATATTTTTTATTTCAACATTTTATTTCTTTGGGAAGACTTTTAGGGATCTACATATATGACCCCATGCTGAATTAGAATGTTGTCAACTTTTCAGAAATTCATAGCTTTTCCTGATCTCCCATGGTTTTCACGCTGGATTCCACCACAAACTGAAACTAGGTTGAGAGCACAAAAAATAGAAGAAAAGGAGTACCTCTTTGAAAACTGCCAAAGCAGTGGTACAAAATGAGTTTTTGATTAAGCTCTGCATGTTCCTGAAAGCTGGGAATATGGTGACTTTAGCAGAACAAACCGTTTGTTTATGCTATTTTTAGCAGAAAAAAACCAGACACTTTTATCCAGGGTACTTGTTTCCTATTTTTCCCCAAAACCTCAAAATGTAGTTATATTTTGCCTCCTTTCTTGGACCCCTCGAGGGGAATCCACCAACCAAGGAAAATTTTAGAATCCCCAGGATATTGAAAAAAAGGAAGCAACATTGGTATGGATATCTTATGTGGAAAATAAGTTATGGAGCCCCGACTGCGAACTTCCCCAAATAGCCAAAAAAGGGATCAGCACTCAAGTGGGAAAGACCCAGCAGGTAATAGGGTTAATAAACAACCACAAGCACCTACATAATTACATTTGTGAATAATAAAGGGAATGTTATTGTTCTGTGATTAGTGATTACTTCAACTAATTGCACATACCATCTCAAAACACTTTTTCCAAAGTTACCCCTATTACTAAGATGTTGTAGCTATCATACAAGTTTTCATACCTGTGATGCAGTTTAGAACCTATAGAAGGATCCCAAATATCTATCTCTTTAGTATTATGATTAGCTTTTCCAACATGACACTCTCCCAAAACAATATGCTTTACAAAGCTTAAAACATTTTTACAAACAGCACTCAGCAACATGTTGAATTCATATGTGTTGTTTACCTGCTTAAAACAAACTGCCATACCTTTAATGTGTGCCATACACTATAATGCACAAGGCAAGTCAGTGCTGTTGTGTGATGTAAGGAAATCTGCTTTTATCTTCTGTGTAAATGATATTTGTGATGTTTTCTGAAGACTAATCATTTTTTCATTGATCTACAGGTGTTTATGGATCCATTTTTTTCATAAACATCAGTGTGTTTAGTTATTGCTACACACAGCTTTATCTGAGTGGGACCTTCCTTGACCTATAGTTAAAAAAAACACTGGTAAGAAGTAGTACAGAGGAAGTGAACTTTAGGTCAATCCACTTCATCTATTGGTTTCCATGTGTTTTTCTTGGTTTGCTATTGCTTGGATGGACTGCCTATCAAGGCCAAGGCATTTTGTTGATTGTTCCCATATCCCATTTGTATTTCCATTGGCAACAGTGCTCAAACAGTCCTTTTGGTACTCTAAAGAAGCAACATTACACAAATGTAATTCAGAATCAGTGTTTATTCTTTGAAACATTTGCATTACTGAAATTATGAAATTTTATTTGCTGGTTTATAACTTTTTTTAGTTCAGGAAGCATATCCTATGGCAGACTAAGGCTACTTACAAATCAGCCATACACATTAATTTGTTTTCATTTTCTATCTTGATAATATACTTTTAGATTCAGAGCATTCTCACTTTTTATGAAGTAAGGACATGCACAAAAATAAGCTTTATTTTAGGTGCTGTGAAAAGACTGGCCCATTGTCAAGAATATCCACTGCGCAGTGTCTTGCTTTTTATGTTTTTTAAGTACACCACATAGTATGGCAACTCCATCTCATGATTCCTTTTGATAACATTCATCTTTGTGGGTGAGATACACTTTGCTAATGGAGTCAGTTAAACAAGGTAATCCTAGTCCAGGCTTCACATTATCGTTGCCTAGGAGGTTACTTTACTGTAGTATTTGCTTTGGCGGAGAGCTGGTGGAAACACGCACATAGTTAACCAACTATTATCAAATACTTCCCCTAACAGAAAAGTAAACCTGGTGATATCTGTCTGAGGTCTGACTTATTGCATACAGAAAGTAGCCAGTATTACACATGTTTCCTTGTAAAATAGGGAATTACATGCAGGTTTTTGTTGCTGTCACACCATAATCTGAATATATCAGCATTTCCCAGGCGTATTTTCTCCTGGTTCCTTTTGAAAGATGTGTCCTCTTGAAATTAACCAGGGAAAAATCAAGGGATACTGTAATTATCGCACAACTTGTAATTCTAATCTCTGTGAAAAGAACAGATTGCACAGGGATCAGTCAAAGATGGGCCAATTTTAATGAGGGTCTTTGCCTGAATGATTATATGTATTATTTTGTGGAACTGCCACCATAACCTTTCATTGAACACTTCAACTGAAAGTTGAATCCACTTCCGGTTTCTGGTGATTTTAATCTATGAGGTGATGTGCTACCATCCTCACCCTTTCTTTTTCTGAATGATCTGAAAGCTTTAACTTCACTCAAATACCCTGTCATAAAACTAACCTCAAAGGACGCAGCTCCAGCTGAGTAACAGTGTGATGATGAAGTGTTGAGTTTTAAGATTTTCCAGTATGCTGGTAGCTTTGAACAGCTCTGTATGTCTCTTTATGATATAGTCTGCTTAACTGATTACTGCACAGGGTTGTCAAATCTGAGAACGTGTGAATGGTTGTGGTGCTGAGCTAGCATGGCTGGAGGGAAAGATATAATGAGATGGGCATTTGTATTATTATCCCTTATCTGAGTGTCCTTGTGAGATTATTTAGATATTTGGGACCTGCAGTGGTGGACTATATTCAAGTCTTCTAAATTGTTCAACAATGGGTGGCAGATCTCTTCAGTCATTCTATGCTTGTTCATTTGGTGATGGCTGATTTTTTGGTGGAACTGTGATGGACATCTGACGAGCAGATTAGTCTTATGTGAATTTAAGAGTTGCAGTTACATTTTGTTGCTGATCACTGCATAATTCTGTTTTGACAGTATGATGATAACAGGTGCAAGCCTAGAGATCTGTGTTCCATTTGGTTTTGTATTGCTTGACATTCAACTTGTGGGAATATGGGTCATTTTCCTTGGTAGACTCTGTGGAAAATGATTAGTGCCTTGAACGTCGCCCTCCTAGCTATAGGTGGCCACTGGAGCAACTGCAGGGCTGGAGTCATGCTTTCTCTTGGTTGAAGGAGAAGAAGAAGCTTGTGACAGCATTTGGATGAGCTGTAATTTACCTATAATGAATGTGGGTTCGCCAAGGGATAGGTTGTTGGCATAGTCAAACTTGGAGATTATCAGTGTGAGGATGGCTTGCAGTTTATGCTGTTATGGAAGGTATGGAAAGATGTGATGGAGGGGGATGTGTACAAGGAAGTGGGGGAGCGTGTCGTTAGCCTCCTAGGCTTAACTAAATGCTCCACCACTTCTGAAACGCAAGGTTCCAACATATTTACAAGAATGTGGTGCAGCCTTGCGTTTCCCCCTGCGAATGCGTAAAGTTTAACAACTAAGCGCCAACACAGTCACCCTTGAACCAAAGTGCAAGGGTGTCTGTATGCAGGGGAGGATTGGTTATGTGTAGGACGGTGTCCCTTTCGGCACATAAACAATCTTAAAATGTCATTTTGTAACTTTCATGTGTACTGCTTTCTGCAGCACACATGAAAGTTACAAAATGGCATTTTTTAAAAGGTTTGTCTATGTACAGGAAGAGACATATTCCTGTACATAAACAAACCATGGCATTTTGCTTTTTCATGTGTGCTGCACAAAGCAAAACACATGAAAAAAGCAAAAACGAGGAGAAATAATGCGTTTCTCCTCGTTTCACCAAGTTAAGACCAGGATTTTGCTGGTCTTAATTTTGGTGCCGACTCCTATGTACGCCACCCTTGTACATAGGAGTCAGTGTCAAATACAATGGGTGTTGCGGTGGAATGCCCACAACAACACCCACTGCACGCCCCTTTCACCCTAACCCTAGTGTGAAAGGGTGCCTTATGTACAAGGCAATATAATAATATAATCACCAATATGCCAATGCTGCCAACACTATTTCACCAATAGCTTAGTTTCCTTACCTCACTTTCAACTAAAACATAAAGCGAGCGGCTCTTATTTCCTTGAATCAATCTGAATTATTTATTTTTCTTTTACTTCATAGAATTTGTTTGTTCAACTTTTTACGAAAAACTTTTGACAGTTTAAATATAATACATAACATACAAAAACATTATTTATGAAAACATTTTCATATCTTAAAACACTCCCTTTCTCTCATTCATACAACAACTTGTGAGTGAACCACTTACATACACTATCATACACTCCAATAGACACCACAATATTTACAATAAATCAACAAACTTTTTTGGAAAAATCATGCATTGTGATTACAATGCTGCCATAGATATAAAGCTCATGTGTTTTTTAGTTCATTTATACAAAATCTTATTCATTACTAATCTTATGGCATATTATACATCCGGTCTATGCGTTTCGAACTCTATTTATTCTTGAGTTCTCATCAGGACCAAACTGTAAGATAAAGAAGGGGAAACCTTAATTAGGATGGGGTTTGCTACCATAACAAAAACCACTCTGCAGCTCAACAGCCACCGTAAGCAGCTTACCTCGTTTGTTTATCACCGTTAATTGTAAGCTATATGTGAGAGAGACGACGCTGGACAACCTAAATGACATCGAAAAAACACTCCTTTAGTTCTAGTACAGACCATGCATCATATCACAAAATGTTCAGCCTAACTTATTCTGAGTTACTCACCACTATTACTTGGTTTCAATGTACCACCCTGTAAGTGAATAATATAAGGTGTCAGTTTATGTTTCTTTCCTGGATGCTCTATTTACAAAAACCAGGTTTGAGGATGTTTTTTTCTCTCACCTATTTTAATCCTTTAGGGGCTTCCCGATTCTTTAAAATGATATATGTCTTAGCGGGGTCTCTGTGGGGGCAACCAAAATTAGTGCGTGTTGGTTAATTGTTCGAGACACTTTTGTGTGGAACAACGCAAGAGAACGGCGTGTGTTTACCTTTTTAAGGAGACGCCATGACTTGGAGCCGGCTCGAAGACCTGTAACAGTAAAACATTACGTCTATGTTTTTTCGCTCAGTCCATGTTGAAAATCAGTGTGTTCATTTAAAAATCATGCGGCCGGGCTTATTAGTTTCAAGTTTACCTTGTTCTTCGCGGTATTGAATTGTACGCCGGCTCCTTGGGATCCGTGTGCACACTGGCCGACGTCCGATCGGGTGCGCATGCGTTCTGGTAATGTATTTTCGTTCAGAGGAACGTTCCTTCGGACACCAATGTTAGAGTGATTCAAACACCAGCGCCATTTTGGAAGGTGGTGGCGCTCATGTTAATCAATGGTTTTCTCTATGTGACTTTTAGATTTTTCTCATTATGCATGGGTTTATTTTGAGAGTGTTGTGTTCTCATGAGTTATTTAGATTTTTTAAATATTGTCCTCATGCTTACAGCTTGTACATTTCAGATAATTCGTTCAATCCTTCCATCGCAGAATTGAATCTCACAATCATCATTGCTTCATAGCGGGATAGTTTTGCATCCAAATCCCCGCCTCTCTTATCATTCTCCACCTGTTGAGCTGCAGAGTGGTTTTTGTTATGGTAGCAAACCCCATCCTAATTAAGGTTTCCCCTTCTTTATCTTACAGTTTGGTCCTGATGAGAACTCAAGAATAAATAGAGTTCGAAACGCGTAGACCGGATGTATAATATGCCATAAGATTAGTAATGAATAAGATTTTGTATAAATGAACTAAAAAACACATGAGCTTTATATCTATGGCAGCATTGTAATCACAATGCATGATTTTTCCAAAAAAGTTTGTTGATTTATTGTAAATATTGTGGTGTCTATTGGAGTGTATGATAGTGTATGTAAGTGGTTCACTCACAAGTTGTTGTATGAATGAGAGAAAGGGAGTGTTTTAAGATATGAAAATGTTTTCATAAATAATGTTTTTGTATGTTATGTATTATATTTGAACTGTCAAAAGTTTTTCGTAAAAAGTTGAACAAACAAATTCTATGAAGTAAAAGAAAAATAAATAATTCAGATTGATTCAAGGAAATAAGAGCCGCTCGCTTTATGTTTTAGTTGACAGTGAGGTAAGGAAACTAAGTTATTGGTGAAATAGTGTTGGCAGCATTGGCATATTGGTGATTATATTACTTTAGGCTGTGGCTTGGCCTTGCTGCTTGGGAGCCCGTACCCAGTGGTGTTTTTGCAGTTATGTACAAGGCAGCGTTACGCCATGTTAAGTGGCTTAACGCTCCTTTGTACATAAGGCGCATTCCCTATCGCCACCACAACGTCGTTGAAAGTGATGTTAAGGTGGCGATAGGGGCTTGTACATGTGCCCCGTAGCGTCTTAATTGTGATATGACTGCAGTGACCCTCTGGTCCTTATGCGTAATATGAAATGCATCCAACACAGAACACATGCAACCATGCACTTTACCAGCCGTGTATGCAAGCTGCAGCTTGCAGAAAAATGGTAAGGAACTGCACTATGCTTTGGGACAACAACTGCAGCAAAAACAAGCTTTATATTTGATGAATATTATGCAATATAACATTACACAATTTTTACATTTCTATAGGACTCATCGAATTATTAATGTTTACATTCCAAGAGGTTCTACAAAATATATTCCCATAATTGCTAGATAGAAACATGACATCATGTTTATAGAGAAAGTGACGTTACAGGAGATCATCATAGTATTAAAGGGACAAAGTCCCCTTTTCACTGACTGAGCTGTGAAAGATCGGCCACAGGGGCAGGGCGTTGGAAATCATGCTTTTTAAAAAGCCTTTGCTTTCAAAGCTTTTGGTGAGTTTCCCCGCCTGTGGACACATGGCACTTAGATCAATCTCTGAGCCGGGTTAAGAACATTAAAAGCGGCCTTTTAACCAACCCACCGGTCTTTCTATTAGAGGCACAAACACAGCGGCACTCTATTAACAGGCACCTAATGAAATAATGAAAACAAATTCACAGCCATGTTCCAATAATCAACACTAATCTCTCTCTGTTGCCCGCTGGGAGCCAGCTCTGCAAAGAATCTGGCCCTTGATGTAAGTTAACAGAGCCCAGGCAGTGCAGGCAATAGGCTGTGTGAGCAAATAACTGTGAGGTATGCAGTGAGCCACCTGGCCACTGTGTGGGGACCTGTGCCCCGGATGTAGATGCTCATGTCACCCTCCGGCTGGCTGTGGCTGGAGGCTATAAATAAAAGGTTTGGAGACCGCCCAAGGTCAACCACCTGTACCAGTGACACTGTGTGCATGTGTCATTATTAGTTACTTGCCTGGGCCAGACATGGTGCACAGACCTCCGGTTGCCATGGTACAAGGTACACATAGCCTACTGGGAGCTGCGGGCATGCATACATTTCCCACATGCACACACATGCACACACTCGTGCATCAGTACTACTCACCAGGAGCAGTACAGCGAAAGACGGCCACAAACAGATGTTGCTTAGGGTGACCAACTGGCATGGGTTCAAATTCAGAACAGTGAGTGTAAAAATTCAGGACAAAGGGTCAAAGCTCTATGATAATCCACTGTACACCACTCAAATCTACCCCACTCCATTCGATGCCACGCCACTCTACACTAATACACTGTAGGCAATTAGACTCTGCGCCACTCCACTTTATGACACTCCAGATTAAGCCAATACACTGTAGACCCTTCCACTGTACTATACTCCACTGTACGCTATTCCACTGCACGCAACTGCCCTCCATGACACTACACTCTACTCTATTCCACTTTATGGCACTCTACTGTATGTCACTTTAGCTTTCACCAGTGCATTGTACACTATTCCTCTGTACGCCACTGCACTTCACGAAACTCTACAGTACGCCACTAAACTATACAACAATCTCGATTACTCTAGTACTTTATTGCATTGTACATCACTCCATTATATGGTACTGTACTCTATGCCACTCTACTCTAAGCCACTCCATTCAACTGCACTACACTCTACACTTTTCCACTGTAGGACATTCTATTCGACGCTTCTATGCTATTACGCTATGCCACTCCAGTCTACTTGACTACACAGTATTGGAGTAACACTCAACGTTATTCCAGTCTGCACCACTTCACTGTATGCTACTCCACTGTATGCCACTACAGTCTACCCCACGACCCTGTACCCCGCTACACTACTACACTGTATGCCACTTCAGTCTATGCCACTCCAATCTATGCTTTTCGATTGTATTCCACTACATTGTAACTCACTCCACTGTATGTCACTCTATGCTATTCTATTGTATGCCACTCCAATCTATGGTATTCTACTCCACACCACTCGACTCTAAACCACTCCAGTGTACACTATTCCACGTAATGGCACTCCACTCTACATTATGCCCCAGTACACCACCACACTGTACCTCACTCCACTCTACACCACTCCACTCTACAACACTCTATCATATGCCTCTCCACGCTAAGCCATTCCACTGTAATCTAGTCCATTCTAACACACTCCAATGTACGCCACTGCATTGCACACCACTTCACTGTATGCTATTCCACTGTATGCTGCTCAGATGTATGACACTCCTGTCCACGCCACTCCACTGTATGCTACTACACTATATAGCAATACACTCTACACTATTCCACTGTACTCAACTCAACTCCACTGTGCAACACTCCACTCTATGTTATTTTACTCTATGCCACTCCACAGTACGCCACTCCACCTTACGCCACTTTACTCTACCTCTCTCCAATCTATGCTACTCCACTCTATGCCACTCTACAGGGAAATTACTATGTCCCAGGAGTGGGCTCCCTGTGACATAGTCAGTGAGTTGGCACATGAGCTTTTAAAGGCCCCCTCCCTTTTAATTAATGTGACGTCCCCAGGGATGGAGTCCCTGGGACTTTTTTAAGGATTGGAGCAGGGGGCCGCTCAGCCCCCTTCCTCTTTTATTGGAATAGTCCCCAGGGGATGGAGGCCTTGGAGCATTCACAAGCTCAGGAAGGGGCCCTGTGGCCCCACCCTTTAAAAAAAAATTTGTCCTCGGTATCGGGTCCCTGGGGCCTTCTCATGCTCTGGGGGGGCATTAAATCCCTTTTTTAGTATTTGGGCCATGGGCAGTGACCAGTTATAGGCAATGTAGTGTGGCGAGTGAGGTGACGAGACTGTGTACGGAGGTAATGGAAGGTAGTATGCAAATTACAAATGTAAGTTATAATTGGTGGTTCATAAAATACAAATTTAAGTTGTTTCTATAACTTTAGAATTTTAATTGTTTGTATAGAGAGAATAAATAACTCTTTCCTAACTGTTATGTTATAAGGACTTATAAAGCACAACTAATCACTCGAGGGGTATACAGGTGCTGAAGCAGGTGTGACGGTCATCTGCAAGGTCTTAGTTGAAGGGCCAGGTCTTCAGCTTCCTGTGGAATTCGGGAAGTGAGGAGTAGGTGACCCTTGGGTGTAGCAGGAGGTTGTTCCATGATTAGAATGAAATGTATGAGAAGGCTTTCCTGTTCTGCAGATGCAGGGTGTGTGTGAGAGAGGGAGAGGCAGAGCATGGGTATCTGTTGACCCGGTGGAAGTGGAAGCTGGAGTTGAAGTCTGGTGGTCCAATATTGTGCAATGCCTTGTATGCATGTGTGAAGAATTTTAACTGGCAGCGTTTCTGTATCTGCAACCAACGTAGATATCTGAGGTGAAGCATGATGAGGGTACATCAGAGAAGGTCCAAGACAAGTCTGACAGCGGTGTTCTGGTTGGTCTAAAGATGGTACAGGAGGTGTTTGGGGATTCTGGCATTGAGTGCGTTGCCATAGTCAAGTCTGCTGGTGATTAGGGGTTGAGTGAAGGTACGTCTGATGCTTTTGGAAATCCATCTGAGGTTTTTTTTAAGGATGCATTGCACGTGGAAGAAGGAGGAGCTGAATGCGTTCACCTGAGTGGCCATGTTAAGTTTGTCATCTAATGTGATCCCCAGGTTCCGTGCATGGTTGGTGGGTGATGGAGTAGGACCGAGCTCTGATGGCTACCTGGAGGAGTACCAGGGGGAGCTTTATCCAGAAGATCAGCAATTGAGTCCATGCTGAGTTTCAGGCAGTTGGTTCTCATCAATTCTGATACATGGATCATGCATTTGGTGAAGTTAAATCTGGTTGTGGAGGATTTGTTTGGCAAGTAGAGGATGAGCTGGGTGTCATCGGCATAGTAGATAGGTGACGGCTGAGGGATGATCCTTGAGGGACTCCGCACATCTGGCTTTTAGGCTCCAAATGTGTAGGGGGAAGTCTGACTCACGGTGATCTTGTGAGGAAGGAGCATATTCATTAGAGCGCAGGGCCTTGGATATCTTGGTTGTGCTATCATTTGATGAGACTGGAGAATGACATAGTGTTGAATGTTGTTGAGAGGCCAGCAGCACGAAGGTGGTAGTTTCTCCTCTGTCTACAAGGGTGCGGATCTCATCTGTGGTGGCGATACGTGCTGCCTCTGTGCTATGACTCTGGATTGGAAGTGGTCAAAAAGATTGTGGAGTTCCAGATAGTTGGTGAATTGTTGGTTGATTGCTTTCTCTATCACCTTTGCTGGGTACAGTAGTAGGGACATGGGTTGGAATGCATCACTAACCTTTGCTTTTTCATTGGATAAATAGATAGACAGATCAACAGACAGACAAACAGACAGACAGACAGATGGACGGACGGACGGGCGGACGGACAGACGGACAGACGGACGGACGGACAGACGGACGGGCAGGCAGATGGATAGATAGATAGATAGATAGATAGATAGATAGATAGATAGATAGATAGATAGATAGATAGATAGATAGATAGATAGATAGATAGATAGATAGATAGATAGATAGATAGATAGATAGATAGATAGATAGATAGATAGATAGATAGATAGATAGATAGATAGATAGATAGATAGATAGATAGATAGATGGATAGATAGATAGATGCTATCAGCTCTCTCCTTCCGACTGACCACTAGCTGTAGATTTCTGGTCTTCTATGCTACTTGCTGCTTCTTTGAACAGCTCATTACAAAAAGAAAACTTTCATGATATGCCTGGGAGCTGAACTGACATGAATTCAATGAATTTTCAATGCACCGACAAGCAAAATATAACGCTATCAATGCACAAAGCAGCATGAGTTAAGAAAGCAAGTATAGCCAATGGTGCTCTGCGTGTCCAATAGACCGGCTTAAGACGGGTAGAAAATCACTGCTGGAATACAAGCTTATACCGTTATACGTGATAAAACCCTTACACACTACATGAGGCTGCCATGCCTGCAGGGAAATCAAAATGGTTTCTAAAAGGTAGGTAGGCCTTAGGCAGTCAGTCACCCGTGAGGGTCCTGGTTTAAAAAGGGCAGCCAGATAAAGGGCAGAATCTATTCTGCGCCACGTTTCTGAATATGAAACACCGTTTGGAATGGGGAAAAGTCAGTGAAAGGGAAAAACTCCTCAGCTGTTTGTTCCAGTTGTCCCACTGTCTGATCTTCTGTCAGCGCTTTCAGGTTATAACAATTTGGCTAGGGCCAAGCTTTTAAAAATCGCCTCACGTGTTACATTATACTTTCTCTGAACATCACTGTTCAGCGACTCTCTCTCTCTGAGGATCCAACCTTCTGTCACGAATCATCAATTCTGGGGTCTTAGAACTATGTGCAGTGCATGTTTGAAGACCATACCTTACACCTCGAGCATGTAGCACTCGGTCAGAGGTCATGCACAGATACTGGAAGCACTGGAAGCACTCAATGTATGGCATGAGTGACGGTGACTCTCTGTCCAGTACCTGCTGAGTGGGCTATTGTGTAACAAGTTCTTGGTAGGGCAAAAGTATGGCAAAAAGTACAAAAAGTCACTGGAAAAAATACTTTGCACAGGGAAAGTTATACTTTTTATTCAAATTGGAAATTAATGTCTGTTATAAAAAAAACTATAAATTCCCCCAAAAATCTTCAGTTAAACAGAAATCATGATAGAAAACTAAAAAGAAGTCATTGAGATTTTGCTGTTTTGGTGAGCTGTAAATCATAGACCAACACCAACACACTGCTTCAGACATCACACATGATGTAATAGCTGATATCACAAGTAATTTTCTCAGTGATATCACTGTAACATCATACATCATATCAACATTGACATAATCAGTGGAAAAATTAAAGCCACTATGGTACCTGTAGCCAGTTTCTGCTCCCTGAGCCCTGTAGGCACCGCTAAAGGGAATATACACCACCCTTTACCACTCACAGACTGGAATGGCCCTTCACCCAGAGGCTTCTGGGTATGAGCAATGTGGAGTCTGGTCAACACTACTTCTCACTCAGCACAAGCCCTGGACATAAACAAAAGATTGATCCACAGGTACGCTAAGGTGAAGGGGGGCCAAGCACATCCAGAGATCATTTAATCAACACTGATGTCAACAGTGATGTCACCAGTGATATAATTTGGTGATTTTATCTGTCACATCATGTATGAAATCAGATGCAGTGCATTGGAAGTAATTATGATTACTAGATTTTGGATCAGAAATAATACATGGGGCTATATTTGGATAATAAATAAAAACCTGAGGCTGCCTTATACAGGGTGCCCTGGGAGTGTAATGGTCATGAGCACCCGCTTTCTGCACCCCTGGGGCACATTGTTATTACAAAAGGGGCTGCAGTCGCATGTGCAGGCCTTTTTGTAATACAGATAATTCTGATACACAGGAATGCCAGCATGATCTCAAAAGAGTGAACCCTCGTGCTCCCTCATATGCATAGGGGCACGGACCCATGTACATGAGAAAACACTTTGCCACCGCGCTGTATTGCATAAGTGGGAGCAGAAACAAGGGAGCTGCTGAGAGACACAGTGACTGCACCACAAAGTAGTGTTCCCAAGGATGACCCTTGTAGGGGGGCACAGGTATCCCTTGAACCCACAGACGTTTGCCCTGGTGATGAGTGCCCTCATACACTGCATCTGCTGCAGGGGAACTTTTTCCCCCTTTAAAAAGTAGGACACAATGCCAGCTGTGCTTTGATAGCTGGACATGCTCCTTCAAACCACAGCTCCACATTTCACTACTATGCTGGCCAGACGACAGGTGTGAGTTTGCAGCAGCACTTCAACTGTAATAGAGTGCACTGACCTGGTTTGCAAATGGTGCACACATTTAACCCCTCCCATGCTTGTGACGGAACCGCTCCGTCACAAGCTGATTGCGCACCTGCGCGGCGCGTTCTATTGAGCGGGCGGGGCCGTGACGGAACCGGTCCGTCACAAGCACAGCCCACCCGAGGCTCGTGACGGAGCGGTTCTGTCACGAGCATGTCAGCGCCGCTCAGCCCCCCTCCCCCCTAGCGCTGCGGCGGAATTGTCGCCGCAGCGAAGGGGTTAAAGATGTTCCGCTGACTTGGGCAATGTGCCCTTTACATATTACAGCCTTTGAATTTTATTTTTGGAGAATATATGTAACAACTGTGTAATCATAGGTGAGTTAACCTAGGAAGACCTTTTTATGGCTAATGCCATTTAGTCAATAGCAGTGTAGAAACAGCTAGACACATTGGGCCTGATTCACAAAGGTAAACATGTGCTTCAGTGTAAGTTTACGTTTTTTACCATTTCACAAAGCACTTTTACTAGTAGCATCTTTACCACTGCCTACCTTTTTATGTGCAGAGCCTCTACCATGAGTGTGGCGACTCTGCAGTCATAAAGATACTACTTATAAAATAAGTTTACGAATTGCAAAAAATTGGACACTTACACTAAAGTGTAAGTTTACCTTTGTGACTCAGGCCCATTAATACCAAATGTGCAATGAAAAGACAACGTAAACTGTGGAGTGGGCCTTTTTACGTCTCGCCTAGGCAGTGCTTCCGCTGTCTCATCGAGATATGCCGTATTCAGGATATGTGCATAACGCTCCACCCACTTTCCCCCCATCTTTTTAATTGGCTCCTGTCCCTATCCTTTGTAAATGGTGGCTTTTCATTGGTCAATAGGCTTAGTAGTCCTTCCTTAGTACCGCCTTGTCTCTTCTTGTAACCTCCCATGAGGACACCCACTGTTACATGTGTTGTTACTCCCTAGGTTTTAATTAAAGCCTCAAGGCACTATTTTCTTAAAGGCCTCAGGCAAGACACACACTTGGTCCTAAGATAGGCTGGCAGTGGTTACTTCGCTCACTAGAACATCTCACCTTTATATGAGACCGTCTATAAATTTCCTTTCATCAGCTCCACACAGAGTACAGCCTAATCCTAAATTAATGTAGTAATTCTTTTGTCACATTTTAAAGCTACTAATTGTTTATATGGACTTATCTATTTGAATGTGCTTGTAGTATTGTCTGGCATGCAATGCATTATGGGTAGGGTGGATTTACCATATCTTCTGCAGGGTGTGTTACCATATGTGAACATAAGAGGTCCGCAGTGCTGGTACCTTGCTCACTAGGGACCTCTAGGAGCAGTTTGTGGTATTGCACCTAAATATACAGTGCTGGTGCCTTGCTCGCTAAGGATCTCTAGGGGCAGCTTGCGGTACTGCACTGAGACATGCAGTGCTGGTGCCTTGCTCACTAGGAACCTGTAGGAGCAGCTTGCAGTGCTGCACCTAGACATGCAGTGCTGGTGCTTTTCTCACTAGGGACGTCTAGGAGCAGGTTGCGGTACTGCACCTAGACATGCAGTGCTGGTGCCTTGCTCACTAGGGACCTCTAGGAGCAGCTTGCTGTACTGCACCGAGACATATAATGCTGGTGCCTTGCTCACTAGGGACCTCTAGGAGCAGCTTGCGGTATTGCACTGAGACATACAATGTTGGTTCATGGCTCACTATGAAAGCATTTGCAATGCACTAGGTCTTGAATTAGTGAAAGTATGAGCTATTGGCATTGCATTATTATTTGCAATGCCAATACCTCAAACTATCAGTAACGCGAGACCAATTGCATCGCAAATGCTTGTTCAGAATGTTGTCATAGCAGATTTAGTAGTGATTTGCGTAATCCTTGATTTTCGGTATCAAAACTTTGTAATAATGTGATGTCAGTGGCTTACTGCATCCTCATTCTACATGTCCCTCTCCATCATTGCCCATTTCAGACTCAAACCATTTGCAGACATGAAGAGGTGATGTTCTCTTTCCCGTTCTGGTCTGTTGCACACATATTTTCTGCAACATGATTATAGCTGTGACAAGGCGGTGCTAATCACATAAGCCAATGGCTTGTGAAAATGGAATTATACCCCTATTTTTATAGTTAATTCTTTGTATGCGACTATGCGTGGCGGTCACAGACCTCAGGTCCATAAAACACCCATAATGCTATCTGGTTTTATCACCTTGAAGACAGAAGGCCATGTCCTTGAGCCTGCATTCATGTCTGATCACTAAATTCATGTACATCTGCCAAACGACAAGTCTTGAAGGGGGAATTTCTGATTCTTTTCTCCCTCGAAGTACTCTGGCTTATTATTTCTACTCTTTTCTACATGTGCCGCTCCATTGTACCTCTAAAAAACACCGAAGATCATATTATTAAATGTGCATCCTTCCCCCCCCACCCCCGCCCCCCTCCCCAGGCCAGCTTACTCTCTACTAGATGAGAAAAATTGAATCACTTGGTTCTTGAGGAACCATACCTCTGAATCCCATAAAAACTTAGCCAACAAGAAGCAAAAGGGAACTAACAGGGGACTGAATAACTTTTTAGCTACACATTCCCTCACTTAACACACCATTTCACCTCACATGAGCTGTTGGTCTTTTTTGTTCTCTTTGTGTATGAGTATCCATCTCTGCTGGGGTATGTGTGTGTTTGTGAGTAGAAAACAGTCGATTAGATTCTGCTGAGGTAAAATGTGCTGACCTGTGTAACACTTGGTGCAGGGCACGTGGGCTCAAAGTATAGGTGTGTATGAAAGAGAGAGAAGTCAGGGACCAGGCTGAGCCACCATTATGCTTAAGACTATGGACCAGATTTACAAAGGTATGATTCGAGTGGGAAACAACCTTTACAACGCAACTTTTACCACGCAGTGCCTTTACGACGCAACTTTTACAACGCAAACCATTACAACGCATTGCGCTGGGGGGCGCTCTAGGATAGGGAATAGGTTTAATTTACTGTCCAACACCTTCCCTACTATCCACGGGGACTGGAGTTGGAATACTAAATTAAACTATTCACTATCCAGCGCCCCAAAGCACTATGCGTTGTAATGGTATGCGTTGTAAAACTCGCGTTGTAAAAGCATGCGATGTAAAAGCATGCGTTGTAATGTCATACATCCGATTCGAGTTAGTGTTGCTTTTTTAATGCAGAGCATTGAAAGATCACAAGATACAAAAATGTAACACAACACAGCACAGCACAATGCACTACCTTGTGTGACTTTGCACCAGGGGGGACATTCCATGGGTGGCGCATGAGCATCCCTGTGTATCCACCCATCACTATTGATGCAAATCCATTCATACAAAGACTTCTAGACATTTATTTATACGAAATTACTGCACCAACCTGAGACTGGCGTAACAAGACAAAATATCTTTATTACTCTTCATTTTTTCCTATTTGCATGTGTGCTGCATTTGCAGCACACATACATTGTGAGAACAGATTTAAAACATAGGGCCTGATTATGATAGTGGTGGAACCTCCACTGTCAGGCCGTCAGTGGTGGTCGCACAGCCATCCAGACTATTGGTCCGACCACCGCATTAGGATGCAGGTGGTTGGAGCTGAGCTGTTGGGGTTAAAGACCATTGTGTCCGACAGGATGAAGGATTCATTCAGTGCAGTGGTCGGACTCTCATTCCCCGTATTGAGGGGGGTGCCTGTTCAGGCTCCGTCGTAGGGATTACAATGTCCCTTTCCACCTGCCCTTCCAAGGCACCTCTACTGCCATGAAAAAGCTGGTGGAAAGTGATTTTGGGGGTCCCTAGCAGGGCTTCCCTTCCCACCTGGCCCTCCTCGATGGGGTCTGGGGAATACCTATGGTGCCCTCGTAAACATCCCTGCACCACGTTGCAGACATCGCATGGTGCCTGCCGCATAGTGCAGGGATGTTTTAAATGTATATATTTTGTAATGTGGCATGTGCTGCAGCCCGCAGCACACACTGCAATACACAATATACACATTGCAACCGCTGTGAAGGCAGTCGCATTGTAATGCAGGCAGCAGGAGCGCTGACTTCTAGTCGGGCCGTCCTACTCCCGCCATGGTGCCGGTTGAATGAGAGCCCGACCGGCATCGTAATCAGGCCCATAGTTTTTTGTGCATGAAGTCACCCCTTCCTGTACAAAAACTAAACAAACCACAATGCAGACACCCTTGCACTATGGTGCAAGGGTGCCTGTGTTGGCAAATAGCTGCCCAAAGCATGGAGAGACCAGAACTGCACCTCTTTGTTATGGATACAGCACAGTTCTTCTCTCTCCAGTTCACGAAGTGCTGTAACTTTGCTTGCTGCCCTCCCTGCATTGTGTGAACTCTTAACACACATATGCCTCTGTTTTTGCACACAGCACAGTTGCATGAGGAAAGAGGTCTTGATCTCATTCTGTTTTCACCTCCGGATGCCCAGACTTTTCCTAAGCGGCTCCTTCTTCGTGTCACTGAACCAGACTGCTGCCAGCTCTCTTAGGGCCAACTTAGTCCACGATAGGTTGAATGGAACATTGGGAATGTATCCCAAAGGAGCATTATCCACGAGAAGTGACACTGCGTGGCCAAGCTTGTGTGCTTACATGACATATATGCATGGCGTCTGGTTTTCAGACCCACACAGTAGATAGTGGTTGGTTGTCAATGGGTAGTTTTCTAGTCCTGTATTCATACTTCCCAAAAACTATAGCCAAGACTACGAACTATGGACGCCAGCATCCCAACTCCATCCTATGTCCCATCTCCATCAACCCCAGCAAGATCCCAGTTCATGGGAAGGAGAAATGTTATGCATGACTGTCCTGGCTTATTTGGGCTGGTTTGTCTTCGAGGTCGGTGGTCCTCTGTGAGGCTGGACAGTTCACAAGAGCCAAAATATATAAGTATACTGATTTCATGGCTCTGAAAATAAATGGAGCCTAATAAGAATATTAAAAAAGCAGATTCGGAGGAGCTTCGCGCGCAACCAAGATGGCCGCGTGAGCTTAGGGCTCCCGAGACCCTCGTAGCCCCCGAATATATCCTGTTATTTATCCTGACTACTGTGGAGTGCTTCTTGCAAAGGAACCGAAGGAGACTAGAACGCTGAAAACCGTGTTTCGATCGCTACCCGGAAACCGGAGTTATACGACTATGGAGTTTTGAGGCCTGTTCCCCTCGGATGACCGGTGATTTCGTTGGCACTGTGCCCGAGTGGTAATGCAACAACATCGGACTTGGGCGCCGGAAGTGACTGGCTTGGCTCCGCTTCTCCTGTTGGTTTCACTTTCGATTTCGCCTCGGATTCGCTTGGGTCCACACTAGACCACCACAGACCCTTATCGGTGACATATCTGCCTTGCTCTGTCGTAGTTGCAGCAAACGTCCGCGCTCTGTAGTGGCATTTGTTGAGTATTGGCTGATTACTGCGCAACATCGAATACTGACTGTTTTGTAGCCACGAGAGCCGGAAGTACTTTATCAGATTGAACAACGAAAGACGTGTTGCTGGCCGGATTACTGGGTGTTTCGCTCGCTATCTCCCCTGAACCGGACGGTTAACGTTGATTTGTCACGCGATGGCGACCAAGCCGGCGGGAGATAAGCGGCAAGCGAGAACCGTTAGAGGGGGTAGATACACCCAATCCAATAACATGGACCGCTATGCTCAGTCGAAGGGGTCGCCGAGTGGACTGGGCAAATCTCAGGAAGGACTTAAAGACACCTCTGTCCTAGAACCCGAGCAGACGTTGCAAGATGTTATGGCCGCCATTGATGGAGTGAAGTCCACTCTTGGACTAAAGATGGAGACGCTTGCGCATAAGTTGGACACCGTATCGATTGAAGTGAATTTGATTCGGGCAGACCTCACGAAAACTAGTGAGAGAGTGAAATCTCTGAACATAAAGACTGCTAGTCTCACGACAGATGTTACTGAACTGCAAACGGAAGTCCGAAATTTGATGGCCTCGAATGATCTGGCTCATAGTTAACTAGAGGATTTTGAAGGACAGGCCCGGAGAAATAATGTACGCATTATTGGCGTACCGGAAAAAGCAGAGGGACAGTCCGTGGACCTCTTTGTTGAGGAGTTGGTACTAAAACATCTTCTGCCCAGGGTTTTCGGAAACTTTTTTACTGTCGAAAGAGCACACAGGATTCCCGGTGGCAGGCCTCGTGTTGGTGGGCCAGCTCGACCTTTGATAGCGAGGATATTTAACTTCAGAGACAGAGACACAATCCTTCAAGCCTCTAGATCTAGAGGACCTTTGCAATACGAAAACTCATCCATCAGGTTGTTTTCCGGACTTCACACAAGCAGTCCAGAAGCAGAGAATGAGCTTCATGGGGATCAAATGGAAGCTTCGTGACAACGGACTCAAAAACACGATGATGTACCCTGCCAAGTCGAGGATCGAACATTGCGAGAAGGTCTATTTCTTTGATAAGCCGGAAATCGTGGCAGACTGATTGGACACTCTAGTCATACAAGAAGAACCTGGCAGACAGAGTGGCGCTGATGGAGGGGATGTACAGGAACAAGAATAAGTACTGTTGCAGTGTGAACTCTGAACTTGGGGAACGAACTATGGTTCTACTTTTTTCTAACATCATGTTCTACCACAGTAACTTAGGGGAGTTAACGGGCTGTCCGTGGGTCACTTTCCTCCTCGTATTTAGTCTTTTTGTAGTGTAGTTTAGATGTCGGGGCGACAGGCACACTGCGAGTTGGGGTGGCTGGATAGTCGTGAGCAGGGGTGCAGGGTGGGGGGTGGCGTAACTGTTCGTTCGATGGGGGAGTAGGGGGGACTGTTGTTTCTTTGTTTTGTTTTTGTGTTTTTTGTATTTTTTCAAGGCACTATATATCAGACTTGTCTTATGATTGTGCGAGGACTGGAGGAGGGTTGGGCCTTTTTTATGTTTTTTGATGGGGGGTAAGGGGCTGAGAGTGTTGAGTTGGAATGTGAATGGGCTGGGGATAAAATCAAACGCAGTGTGGTCCTCCAATTCCTCAAAAGGCACTCTCCGGATGTGGTTCTACTTCAGGAGACTCATTTGGTGGGAAATGCCTGTAATGCGATGCATAGAAAGGGCTACCGTTTGGTGGCACACGCCGGATTTACTTCAAGGTCGAGGGGAGTTGGAATCCTCCTTAGGAAATCCCTTCCGTTTGTGGTTGACTCCGTCACGACAGATGATAGTGGTCGGTATGTCGCAGTATCGGGGCGGTGGGAGGGATATACTCTTTCCCTTGTGTCGGTTTATGTCCCCCCGGGCCTACAAAACACGACCTATGCGGAGCTGGGTAAGCTCGTTCTGGATCTCCCAAGAGGGTTGCTGATTCTGGCTGGAGATTTCAATGCTGTAGTCTCTGGCACCATGGACAGATCCCCGCCCCGAGACACGGGACGGACACATAGATGGCTTCCTGATTTTCTAGAGGCTTTGGGCTTAATAGATAGCTGGAGATTGTTCCATCCAACTCAGCGACAGTATACCTTTCACTCCGGCGCACATGGTAGTCTCTCGCACATTGATTATAGTTTAGTACCGGCTGCCCAGGCATCGTATATTGTTGAGGTTAAACATCTGGCTAGAGGAATTTCGGATCACTCGCCGCTTTGGATTAGATTTGAAATGACACCGGTTACTGGTGGTAGGATCGCCCCTATAAATCCATGGTACTTGCGTAATCCTAAGGTTCGCAAGGAACTTTTGAAAGGGTTGGAAAATTATTTTCAGGACAATGAGGGTTCGGTCTCTTCGTCGGTCTCGTTGTGGGAAGCCTTCAAAATAGTGATTCGAGGTCAAGCCCTGTCCCTGATTTCGGGGGTTAAAAAACAGACGGAGGAAGAGGTGGTTGGGATTGAATCCGACATTGCCAATATTGAATTGGAACTGGAGCAGGGAACTACCCGTGCTAGACTACATGCCTTGCAACTTAAACAGCTTGAATATAGGACGTTGGTCACTGATAGTGCGAAGGCTCTGAGTCGAGAACAACAGGGGTGCTTGTATGATGTAGGTGATAAGGCAGGTAAATTGATTGCTTGGCTGGACAGGAGAGAGGGTGCAGATCGGGTAGTTCTGGAGATTGAGAATGAGGAGGGTGATCGTATAACCGATCCACAAGGGATAGTTGATGGTTTTGCGAATTATTTCCGTAAGGTGTATACCTCTGTCTCGGATAGGCCGGAGGCAGACTCGTGCCACCTACTTAGGGACATCCAACTTCCCTGTTTGACTGAGGAGGACCGCAATTTTCTGGACAGTAAGCTTACGGTGGATGAGATTGCTTTAGCAGTGCGCTCCCTGAACTCTGGGAAGGCGATGGGTCCCAATAGTCTACCGATTGAGCTGTATAAGCTTCGACCGGACAGGATTGCCCTGTATCTGAGGGATATGTTTCTGGAGGCTCTAGAACTTGGAGTCCTACCCCACGATCAGAGAGTGGCCTCGATAGTGGTTATACCCAAGGATGGGAAGCCTAAATCTTGTTGTGCCTCGTACAGGCCGATATCGTTGCTGAATTCGGAACCTAAGATACTAGCTAAAGTGTTGTCCAATAGGTTGATTAAGGTTATTAGTGAACTGGTGCATCCCAATCAGTCTGGATTTATTCCCCATAGGAATACGGCATTGAATCTGCGCAGATTACACGGAGTCCGTGCTAGGGCGCATACTTTAAGAGAACTGGCCATATTAGCGTCACTTGATGCTATGATGGCTTTCGACACGTTGGAGTGGCCATATTTTTGGGCTGTCTTAGCTAAGTTCGGTTTTGGTACTGGGTTTATTGGCTGGGTTTGTCTCCTGTATACTGAGCCTCTGGCTGAAGTTGTTGTGAACAATCGGGCCTCAGCGCCATTTTGCCTTGGGCGCGGCACTAGACAGGGATGTCCGTTATCCCCCCTCCTGTTCTCACTGGCTCTAGAGCCCCTGGCGGCTTGGATCCGTTGGGAGCCCTCGATAAAGGGTATCCGTTGGTCCCCGCAGTTCGAAGATCGAATTTCTCTATATGCTGACGACATATTGCTTTATCTGACCTCGCCCAAGAAATCCCTTAACGTAGTCTGCGACGTTTTACTCTCTTATGGTCGGAACTCGGGATTGAAGATAAACTGGACAAAATCCTATTTGTACGTATTGTGCGGTGAAGTCCCCATCCTCCCTCGTAACTGTCCTATACAGAGAGCTAGGGACGGATTTAAATATCTTGGGATCTATGTCTCACTTGACCCCGTAGTTCGATATGATAAGAACCTTCTTCCTCCACTGGCCCGATTGAAGAGTGACGTGGCGAGTTGGAAGAAGCTCCCGCTGTCGCTGTTGGGACGAGCGGCCCTGTTTAAAATTATGTCTTTGCCCCAGTTCTTATATGCCCTTCAAAACACTCTGGATGTAGTACCAGCTACTTACTTTCGTGAGGTAGAGGGATTGTGGCGTACTCTGCTTTGGGAGGGTCGCTCACATATAGCGCTTGCCAAGCTGACGCTCCCGTGGTACGACGGGGGAATTGCCCTCCCCGATATTAAACTATACTACTGGGCGTCTCAGTTGGGGGCTATAAATCACGGAACATATGGGTCCACTACGGATCCGGGCTATGCAATGGATAGATGGCTCCTCAATGGTGGTAATTACAATAGAGCGCTGTATGCTAGCTCTGTGGAGAAGAGTTTAACGGGCCCTACTAGAGTGGCGGTTTGTATATGGCATGATGTTACATGTTCATTGGGATGGAAGGACCGTTTGACGATGGCCACTACTTTATTTGGCTCGGATAGATTGGGCAGGTTGTGGAACCCGAAAGGTTTCGACAGATGGGACTTGATAGGGATTTCTACTGTGGGAGATGTTTGGGTGAAGGGGAAAATGAAGTTGTTTATGGAACTACAGACTGAATATGAGTTGAATGACACGGAATATTATCGCTATGCACAGGTGCGGCATGCTCTGAAATCGATAGCCCCCAAGGGGGAAATTATACCAAAGTCATCCCCATTGGAAGAGCGAATACTAGATGGGCATTTACCAGAAAGGACCATCTCACTCATTTACAAAAAATTGATAAATGTCAGAACTGATTTATTGGGGGAACTACGAAACAAATGGACGCAGGAGGGTATTGAAATAGATGATGAAGACTTGCAATCTGCGGTTTCTTCCCCTAAGGAAGCCGCGATTCCGGCGAGATTGAGACTCGTCCAATTAAAGATTTTACATAGGATTCATGTTACCGGTCCTCGTCTGATTATGATGGGGTTCTCGGACGATGGCTTGTGTAAATGTGGGTGTAGCCAGGTGGGAACGTTCTTCCATATACTGTGGGAATGTCGACATATGGTGGATTACTGGAATGGGGTCCATGCTGTTATGCAAGAAGTGACGGGGGTACAGCTCCTGCCAGAAGATAGGAGATGTTTATTAAATATTTGGGAGCCTACAGACCAAAACGCTGCACAAATTAGATGGGTCACGCTTGGGATCATGATTGCAAAGCGAAATATTGCACAGCTGTGGGGTTCAGCAAGGCCGCCTACGATGGACGGATGGAAAGAGAGTATGGATTGGTGTATGATCCGTGAAAAAACTGTCTACCTGGCTAGGGGTCGCCCTCGATAATGGAACAGTATTTGGGGGCCCTGGAACCAATATAGGGGGGATATATGTACACCGCCTGCTATTGTTGAACTTGACGTTCCTCTTTCCCCATGATCTTGGACTGTGAATTTATACATCATTTGTACCATGCGCTTCCTCCCCCCCCCCCATCGCTAATATTTTTGCACTATATGTATTGCATTGGTGAACTGCCCTCTTCTATCATATGCACAGCTGTATTTTGTTGATGCCTTGTGTTAATAAAAAGAAATATAAAAAAAAAAGCAGATTCACCCATTTGTCACTGCAGTGAAAAGGTCAAATTAAATGTTGAGTACAGGAAAACGATTTTAACATACCCTTGAAAAATCACTTCTCCCTTTCCCAGATTCCATGTTATGAGCTGGTTCTCGCTAAAGATATTCAATTAAAGAGGGCCACGCTACTTGATGCAAATGTTTCACAGGAATTCCAGCAAATCTCCTGAGATGTTTGTGAACTTTGGAAAAAATCAAACAAATAGAACTCATCCTTAGATTTCGAAATCTTACTGATGTTCACGGGTAATAAAAAATATTCAAACCCGGTGGGCTATCAGTTGATTTATACACAGGTTATTAAAAATACACCAAACCATAAAGAGGCAACAAGTATGGCATGTTTTTATTCTGCCACTTTTATTAATCACAATTAAAGTTAACTACGTGTATTTCAGTAGTAAATAAATGTAAAAAAAACACTTCTTGAGGGCCCCCTTACCCACCTCCCAACAATCTGTATTTAAATTGTCAGGAAGGAAACCTGAACTATGCACTGTATTTTGTTCCAAAGTTTAGTGCAAATTAGTGAAGGGGGCAAAGTTATCAGGAATTCAAAAATATCTCAACTACAGAGTAGCAAATGCCATCTGTGAAATAACACATTGTGCTCTTCCCTGCGGAGCTGACTCCAACGAGAGTGGAGATTCTGTGCTAGGTTCTGATTGGTGGCTTGCCTTCCAGCGTTTAATGCTGACCCTTAATTTATCCGTGAATAGTCATACACTTCAAGATCTCATTTAGGATCTAATTTGGCATTGTAAATGAGTTGAGATATTTTAGCATTTTAATACTCTTGCTTTTTATAAATGGTGTCATCGTTTCTCTGCATTTGTTTTCATTAAGAACCTTGTAATTGTTAACATTTGTAAACCCAAGAGGTGAGATTCATCTCTCACTATTGGAGGACTAACAATTTGAGGGAAGGAGTGCACATTAGGTTGTTTCATGCTAAGTGGATCCATTTAACAACTGGTAGCAAGGGCTTGGAATTGGGAAGTCACTCCCAGATTCGGTTGTCAACTCAATTTTCACAAGTAATTCACATTTGAATATGGCAGATTACAACAATTACTCAAATTGAGGCTAGAACCATGGAAGGCTGGTCATTCCATTCCTTGCTGGTTTGGAGCACTGGGCCACTAAAATAAAATTGCATACGAGACAACATACCTACAGCATTAGATTACCATGGGATATGCCTGAAACTAGCCTGACAAATGAGTCAATGGCTCGGGACTTCATTATGGTTTTTCCCTTCTCCCTTATAACTTTTTCAGCTGAGCCCTCCTTAACAGGCGCTGTAATTCTCACTGCCAATCTTGTACTTTCTTGGGACCAGCAGGCGTGGCCCACCCTTTCGGTGCTTTTCACCTCACGACCATTTCTGGCAATCTCTCATAACCTGGCCAAGGGTTCAATGATTCTCCAGTCCTGCCATCAAGCGTTAATCTTTCTTGACAGTGGCAATTTGACAGCACTCCATGTGACATCCTGGCAACTAACAATGACCATGCCATGACATTATAAATGAGTACCATAGTTTTGGCACACCTGCAGAAGGTACCGTGTTCACTGCACTTGACAAATCTGATGACATTCCCTTCACCAGGGTGACATCCAGGTATGTGCGAAATTCGCGCAATTAGGCAAAATTCTTCAGAAATTGTGTAAAACGAAACACTAGCATTATACACTACTAAAAAACACAAAGAATAATAATTCCCAAACAGCAGCTACTTACGTTCTGATCGTTCACTCTGGGCCTTACGATGGCAGGGAGGCCGCAACTCACAGGCTGTTGATGGTGGTCTCCTCGCCATCGTAACCAGGTTTAACGCTCAACATATTATAATGTCGGGCGGAATGACCGACTGCCATGGGTCCCGCGATCCGAAGCATTTTTCCCGCCTGGCGGACCGCCCTGCATCCCCAGAATGGCAGTGGGGATTACAATATCCCTTTCCACTGGTCGTTCTGCGACAGTCAACCTGCTGTAAAACGGCTGGAGGAAATTGATTTGGGGGCCCATAATGATCCCCCTTACCCCTTGGGGCTGGTACATGAGCCCAGGGGGCACCTAGGGTGCCCCCCTACATATCAATGTACCATGTGGCAGGCACCGCATGGTGCCTGCCATGTAGTGCAGGGATATGTAAACACCCTATTTTTTTAAATTGTGCTGAACACATCCCCGCCTCAATACATAATATAGGCAATGTGACCGCCATGGTGGCGGTCGCATAGTAATTCGGAGTGCAGGTTTGCCGCCTCGTGGGCGGTCGGTTTGTCCACCATCGTAACGAGGCCCTTTTCTCCCACACTCCCACATGCTGTAAAGCAAAGAGAGGAAGTTGAATTGGTGTTCGTGCACATGTAATGTAAATGAAAGTGACACCAGCCCCAAGGACTCTGCTCCAGCCATTAGCAGGGTTCCTGGAAAATCCCTAATGTTCCTTATGCCAGTCTGCCTCTATCACACTGCAGCTTGGTACCTGCTCTTTTTCCGAGCGCAGAAGGCATACGCGCCCTCACAGCCCCCCTTGCCTCAGTAAACCCTGCACCCCGCAGAGCATCACCTCTCAGTGCCAGCGGCGCTAATGGAAGAGCTGGCATCGAGCAGGGAAACACTCCTCTTCACATGTGAGGCAGGATGGCAGGCCCGCAATGCCCAGCAGCAGATCTATTATCTGCCAGTCAGGCAAGCAGCGCTGCCTTCCTGTGCCCGAGGATGCCACTGGGCACAGATCAAATACATAGTCAAGATGTCTAGCCCGAGGCCATCCCTGGAATACATTTATAAACTATTGACAAACAAGTTTTCACAAGAGACATAAAAACAGGCAAAGTAAACTGTTGTCAGCACTCGAACTTTCACAGCAGCTGTACTGCAGTAGTATATGACAAGTTATTCTGTTGATTTGTTCATTCGAATTGTACAATTTCAGCCAGTCAACATGTGTTCTTGTCATAAGAGATGTTCACTGTGGACTTCATCAGGGCTTTAATGGCATGTAGCCATCTCCTGTACTGGTATTTAAAAATAATATTAATTAAAAAAAATACAAAATGTACAAATATCTACGGAATGGCATCCCATTCATGTATTCCTATCTTGTGTTCTTGGTGCCAGCAGGCCAGTCCGGGCTTCAACCGATAGAGGTCACACAGTCAAGTTATTCGCTCTGTCCAAAGTAGCTGTCACTCTTTGAAAAAAAATAAAGTCAAACCTACTCTTTGGGTATTGTATGGTATTGTATTTGCATTTATATAGCGCTTACTACCCTGACAAGGCGTCAAAGAGCTTTTTCGGCAAGTAGCACGCTACTCCGAGACCCATAAAGGATTAGTGTTGAATTAGTATAGTGAAATATGTGAATAATATAAGTGGTGGATAGGTTAGTCAGTTATTTGGATTCGGAAGGATAGCAGAAAGATAGAAGAAGAAAAAGTTTTGTATTTATAACGCGCTTGTTAACCCTGATGGGGTGTTAAAGCACTTTTTCGGCGAGTAGCACGCTACTCTGGAACCCATATAGGATTAGTGTTGAATTAGTATAGTGAAATATGTGAATAATATAAGTGGTGGATAGGTTAGTCAGTTATTTGGATTCGGAAGGATAGCAGAAAGATAGAAGAAGAAAAAGTTTTGTATTTATAAAGCGCTTGTTAACCCTGATGGGGTGTTAAAGCACTTTTTCGGCGAGTAGCACGCTACTCCGGAAACCCATAAAGGATTAGTGGTGAATTTGTATGGTGAAAAATGAAACTAATTCAAGTGGTGGATATTAGTCAGTTATTTGGCGTGAGAAGGATACCGTAGGGATGGAAGGGGAAGAAAGGTTTGCATTCATATAGCACCTGTTACCCTTGATGGGTGATAAAGCGCTTTTCTCCAGAACCCATAAAGGATTAGGGTTGAAAATTAGTATAGTGAAATATGAAGTAATTTTAGTGGTAGATATGTTATTCAGTTATTTGGATAGAGAAGGGTAGGTGGCGGGAGAGAAGAGGGAAAGAGGTTTGTATTTATATAGTGCTTGCTACCCCTGATGGGGTGTTGAATCACTTTATTTTGTTGAGTAGCACACTACTCTGGAACCCATAAGGATTAGTGTTGCATTAGTATAGTGTAATGTGAAGGTTTCTCACAAAGCCAATGTGGCATTGCGGAGTATATAACCTAACACTTACTGTACTGTACTATACAACATAATACTATAACAAAGCAGGCTGTCAAAACATAACAATTATAAATCTATATAATTCCGCAAAATCATAAATAAACGAGTGGCCTTGTTAGGAGTGCCCTGGACTCACATCAGGCAAGTCCACAAAGCTGGAGTTAACATTACAGGTGGTCCAAATATCTCCAGGTTGCATAATTAGGAGATATTCTTCGGGAAACTCCAAGATTCTAATGAGAAATGGGGGATTAGGACCTAAATCTGTGATTCAAGGTTTACTACACCCGGTAATGCCTCATCGCTTCCTGCAGTTTCCTCTGGAGTTTCACCCGCTTTAACAGCCGAAACCTCCGGGGGAAATAAGACAGGTCCATGGTGAGTCGGTGGACTTCATAATTGCTGGCGTGGCCGGCAAGAGAGTGACCAGTCCCATCAACAATTCCAGGTCACTTGTGATGAGACCCAAACATCATCATCATAAGCTTTATTTCGGTAAAACCATAAAAGCATCTAGAAGAGTTCAAATCAATCATGCTGTGGTAGAATTTGACTTAGATTAATATCGATATAGTGTATGTCAACCCCACAGAGCAGCTTGGCATGTTACAATCGACCACATCAACGCAGGAGTCAGCCAGTCACTGCTTTCAACACACAAAGTTAGTGGTGCTAAAGCACTGAAAAACCACCTATTGAATAGACAGATCCCATGGGGGCTGCATTGCTTTTAAATTGCTTGATTGTACCTTGGCGACACAGAGATACATTTGATTGCCTAATTAAATTGATTGAAAAGAGATAGTAAAGAACATTGACAAAGCCAATAGGTCTGGTGTTGGCTTGTCCAATCTTCTGAATTTGTCAATGCTTGTTTTGTTCATTAATTTGCTAAACTTTGTTGTTGGGGAAAGTTTGGGCCCTTGTTTGCCTAAAAAAATGACTAAAAGTACAAATATGTTTTTGGTCCTAAAAAGCACATATTGCCATAGTAGTCCCTGTAATTGGCGGAATCTACGTGCTCTTTCTGAAGAGGAGAGTGCTGCCATTCACAGTGAAGTTAGCCAGTGATTGAAGTGAGCTGACCTACTACCCCCATCCTGTATGCTGCATAGGCCTGGGCGGAGTTCTTGGAATTCCACTTAAGTGACAAAAAACTCTACCGCCATACGTGGAGTTACACAAGCATCGAATGCATTAGGTCATACCGCTCACGCTGATTTTTAGCGCCAGGTGCTTGTCCCACTCTGAAAAGTCAGCGCAAAGAGCACCATGCGCAGCGCAAGAGGGCTCTGCTTCTTTCTTCCACTCAAATAGATTTTCTACTCGAACGGCAGCTTCCTCAACACGAATGGATGGTTTCTCAACTCAAGCGGTCGCGACCATCCACGACTGCCCGCTTTGAGAAATCTCACTGGGAGTTGGTCTAGCGTTGGATTTTCCCCACTCGCGCTTGGCAGCTTAACGTTGGCAAGCGAAGAAAAACTCTGCTCCTTTTTGGAACTCCGCATGCTCAACAGAGCGCGGAGTGCAGAAAACTCTGCATACTCCGCAAACAAAGCAGAGTTCACTGCCCAGGCCCAATGCTGCGGTGGAAGGACGGTAGATATGAATGAAGCAAACACAAACCAATGAATGATGAGGGCATATACTATACATATCATTTTAGTATAAACAAAAAGTCTTGGCAAACCTCAGACCTAAAAAGATGACACAAGTCCATAGCCAATGTACTACTGCATAGAGCAACATATCTTTACAGGGAGACCAAATGATTCATCACAACCCAGGTCTTCTCAGCAGGCCGCCTGAGATACGGTTGCCCAATTCACAAAATGGCTTGTTCGAAAGACCCATTAAAGCGATGAGCAGGCAGGTGTGAGGGGAAAATAGTGCAACTCCTAAAAATATTTTATGTAATTGTGGATGCGAAATTGCAAACATTTACACATTTTGGAGATACTGACACAATTCTAAAAGTTAAAGTTTGAGTTTAAGAATGTGTAAATTATGCTTACCTGTGGTGGTAGATTGCTATTTCACGGGTATTGGCTGGCATTAATTCCCTTTTAATTCTGGCTAATTAATGAATATTGAAACTTATGTTTATGAATAGTTGGTATTCGTGCAATTTGTTAACTTACTCCCTACTTCCTAATTCAATGCATTAAATGTAAGCACTTCATATATTACATAAGACAAACGTTAGGAAAAATGTGAAATTACTTTTTTAGACACTACCTTTTCCTGCATTGAAATCAATGTTATCATTTGTGGATACCATTCGCACACATGAATCGGTGGCCTTTAATGGTTTCTGGGAGCACCAGCAGAGGTTTGCGATCCCTGGTTGGCGACTGCGATGGACAGCGCACTTGAGACTTCATGACGCCTTTTGAAGGTTCAACACCCGTACTCCATCTCTCAAAGAGGAAGTCATATGAATTTGTGCTGAGATACCCAGAAGTGAGCCGGGAGCTAGCCCTATGGGTCTTCACATATGTTTGCGTGTAAGGGATTGGGTCTAGCAGTGAGGTATCAAAGTCTCTAGTACTCGCTGCCTTCGCACCTCATTGCGTCAAGCGACTTCACACAGAATGAATGAATGAATTAATTAATTTTTTTGTAGAGTGCAGATCCTCAACCTGCTTTACCGCAAAGCACTCATATTGCTCCTGAAGTCATATCTCCAGTCAATCAATCAATAGATACTTTATTTGGTTAAATAAAAAACACAAAAGTATCTTCAGTCACCAATTCGGCCATCCTGATGAATGACACCAGTTGCAGCGCCTGCCGCAAGGAGGTGCAGGCCTGCTTCTGGAGCCCTTGCTCCTTAGCAGGTAGGCGCGGAAGAGAGATGGGTGGAGTGAGGCTGCGGGGAATGGTGGCAGCGATGCTGTAGCAGGGCAAGAGGAGGAGAGGACTGTAGGGAGAGGAGGGAGGGAGCCTGGTTGCTAAGCAGCTAAAGGACCTGAAAACCAGTGATGTTCAGCAAGAACAAAGAAAACCCAACACGGATCTAGCCCAAATTACATTGTATCATTGTGATTTAGTTACAAAATTGAGGCGCTTAAGAATGCATATTGATGTCAAATGAATATCTCGACATGACCTTATTTTACATTCACTTCTGTATTGATAGCTGCTGCAGCGACCAATGAGGATGGAACGGACAGCGCCAATGATGCATCATTTCAGTGTGTTCAAGTCACCATTGGCAGTCACACTTTCAAGAACCCATATTGGAAGGGGGTTTGCTATATTCTGTAAGTGGTTCTAGATTTGTTTCTGTAGACTTCCATGTTAGGAGTTCATTTCGGAAGGCAGTGCCTTTTAAAAAACTCCCTTTTGAAAATGAGGAGAATGAATCTTTCCTCATGACACTGTTCTTTCGCCATTTGTCAACCCTTTGGTGTAGGCCAAACGCCAGGGCTTACTTACAAGCCCCTTGCGCCGCCGGTGCGTCACTTTTATTATGGGAAAAAGTGACGTACCGGCGGCCCAAGAGGCTTGTAAATAAGCCCAGTCATTTGTAATATAAACAGATACCGTTCAATATATTTGCTTCTAACAGCTAAACCATCCTGCCACGTTTCTCAAAGTTCCTTAGAATTTGTCTTACATGTCTGGGTGACTTCTAATCTCACAACCAAGGCATTGACGTAATTGCCCCACCCCCCTGCCCCAGGCAGGCTACGTTGGATATTTGGGGTTTGCCGCCTGGTACTTCTCAAGGTTGTATGTCAATACAACCCGGTGTTTACACCGCACTACCATTACAACACTGGTTTTAAAATGCAAGTCGTTACCACGACTTGCGCTGTAGGGTGCTGGACTTAGGAATAGTAACATTTACTATTCCAACACCAGCCTACGTACAGTAGGGAAGGTGTTGGAATAGTAAATCTACTATTCCTTGGCCTAGAGCGCCCTCCAGCGCAAGTCGTGGTAACGCTTTTCGTTGTACAACCATCGTTGTAATGGTAGTGCGGTGTAAATATAGCATCGTAAAGGATGTTCCCCACTTCTCAACACCTTTACTGTAAGGATGTTGAAAGGTTGAGGTCATTATGATTTTATGATTTTTCAGGGTACCCCATTAGAGTGGTCGACAACTCTGCCATGTAAAAGCCCAGCGAACAAAATAAGGATGACACCTTCGCCCCTCACGTTGAGGGTGTGTGGGTCGTGTTGCTATGTGTTCCACTATGACCTATGGTCAAGGATGACTGGGGTAAAATGGTGGTCAACCCATGCCCCATTCCTTCTTCCTTTGTCACTGTCTGGAACAAATCCAAAACCCTCCCCGGTCAGACAGGCCACCTGAAGGAAGCCAGAACACCGTCCAGCAACAGCGCCCAGCACCGTGCTAGGTGTAGACCAAGCTTGTTTCTGGTCAGGAACCTAATACCCTCAGCAGGATGTTCTGGCGCTGCTTCTGCAGCCAGATCAAGCATCTCAAGGGTGGGAAAATGACTACAAACAGGCAGTCAGCCTAAGCGTCTGGTGCCAAATATCTGAATACTTGGCTGAGGGCTTGCACGACAACAGCCGCAAACTGGAAATGCAACCAGGAGCCCTACTCCTGCTAGGAATACTGAAATGTACCTGCGTGGATGGTTGGAGCCTCCTGTACAGACATTTTTTCTACTAACGTTAAATGCTTCAATGCCTTGTTAGGGGTAGTAAACACTATGAATATGCAATTGCAATAGAATACAATGTGAGCACCCGCTCCCTTGCATCAGACATGCCAGTACTTAGCTTCCATCCAGCAAAGCCTCCAACATGCCTCACCCCACAGAAACCTCGGGCCTGGGTGCCAGAAGAGTCCCGGTAAGCCAAATGAGAGGTAATTCTTGACCGTCTGGTGCCCAGCAGTTGACAGCATGTGTGCCACGGTTCTCTTTGCTTATGACTTTAGGATGCAAGACCATCTTGGGCAGCCTAGGCGAGAACTACGCAATCAGTTGCTTCTGTTGGAGACTAATCTGCACCATCATTAGAAGGTCCCTGCAGACCTCCTGGTCTTGGGAACATTGACTCCATGTATCTGACACCAGCAGGCCAGAACATATTGTCTCCTAAAGCCTCATACGGCCTCCACCTCAAAAGAGATAGGACACCCTGCTGCAAGGCCTTCTTCGACGCTTTGGGCAGGTGAGCTGTTGCAAAGCCTTGCCAATCGCAGTTTTCAGTGACAACAAACCCTTCAGGAGGCTAGCTTGGTAAGCCATCAGCCCAGGGTAGCTGTGATATTACACTTTTGACCTGGTAGCCTTACAGCAGGGTCTTCATATTGGGTGGCGGACCCTACTAGGGGGCCCTTAAGTGATCCCAGGGAGCCAGGCTCTGGCCAAAAGAAGCATTATGCTGATAACAGTGCTTTGTTTTAGGAGGAAAGAAACAAGCGTCATTAAGCCGTTCTATAACGGGCCATCATTAGCATATTTTCTCATTTATATCATGGCTGGCAGAAGGTATGAAAAGGGAATTGATCCTAAAAATTATTTAAATTTCCAACCCCCATTTCTAATATTCACACTGTGGATACTTTTACGCGTAAATGAGGCCTGCCTGAACAGAATAATGTGTTTGGCAATCATGTATTTGATTTGATTTTTAAAATGCTAACAGAACTTAATTGAAATGTTAAGAAGGTCTAGACATGTTTAAACATTGCCAATTTAATAGAGTAAGGGTGAAAAATTGTGAGGGGCGCCCAATTATTTTTTCCCCCACTGTGGTCCGCAGCATTAAATAGTTTGAAGACCTTACAGTGGCCTTACAGTGATCATTGCCCGCGAAAACGAGGAAACAAGAAGCACTAGTAACCCAGAGAAATCGAAACTTTCTCCGGTTGACCCTGTCATAACAGGCATGTGATCATGCTCTGGGTATCTTTGATTTCACTTGTTAGAGACGTCAGGTGCAAAATATCAATAAAAAGTTATCGTTTTGTGAAGAATCTTGGTAGTGAGCCCCGCAGAGATGTTTAAAACAGCGAAACCTTCCTTTCAGAGCATCCAATTGCATCATCATTGACCTCATTGTTCAGAGTTTCAGCACTCTGGACAGCACTGCATTGTGCTGCACACTCATAAGACAACATTTCCCAATTGCTTCTTAAGAAAGCTGTTCCGCCAAGATGATGACAAGTACACCGCAGAGCAGGGACCCTTACTACACATAGTATTTTACAATATCTAAGGATACTTGAGGTTACTAATAATCCTGACTAGTAATTTGTATTTATTGTGTGTGTAATATTTGTGTTACACATTTATTGATCAACTAAAAACCCAGGAGGGTCAATTTCGGGATGGAGGATCTGCTTCCCATTTCAGACCCAGTACCCAGAATCCTGAGGTACCCAAAACGCCTGGATCTGAGAAATGCCTAACAAATCACTTGCTAGGTTTTGCAACTTGCGTTGTGTGTGTGTTTTATTGCTGCTAGTAATGCCCACAGCAAGACACATTTTGTAAAAAAACAAAAAAACAGCACTTATTTAATCTCACGTGGTTCTCCTTCTAACCAAATGAATCAACATGAAGTGGCCAATCGGACAAATATGATATTTGATTGACTCTTACTTGCCCTATCTGTCTTTCGGAGGCACTGATATGAGGTATCGCTAATGGTTCCCCATCCTACTCCAGAATCTTTGAATAAATTGTCTGACATGTATCTGATTTGTCTTAGCCCAACCATTTTTTCTGAAGTGCAAGCCTAGCATGTGACTGACCTTCCCCCCAACCCTACCAGCATTGCTATGTTATGTTGATTTGTATAGAGCACTCTTCACCCAAAAGGGTATTCAGGCTCTCGGGCAAGGTGTGTGGTCCCGTGGTGCTTAGGTGGTGAGCCAGGTCTTCAGCTTCTTGTGGAACTCAAAAAGTGAGGTGGAGGCTCGGATATGTAAAGGGGAGTTGTTCCATGTCTTGGGTGTGACGTAGGAGAATGAGCGACCTCTAGTTTTTCTTTTTGCGGATGCGAGCAGTAGGTGTCTGGTGGGTTAGTGAAAGTGTATGTGGCTGTTCAGGTAATCTGGTACTGTGCTGTGTAGGGCTTTGTATGTGTGTGTGAGAAGTTTAAATTGGCTGCGCTTATGAATGGGGAGCCAGTGAAGCTTCCTGGAGAAGTAGTCAACATGTAACTTACTATGTCTCTGCCCTGCTAGACTTTCTGAGGGTCAACTGACAAATGTCTGCATAAGTACTACCCTCACCATCTTTTCTGAGAGACTGCTGCTTTAAGAAATCATTAGGAGTGTGCAAACTTTGCACAATTACGCAATACTATGTGAATAAGCATGATATTTCACATAATTGTATACAAAATACAAATATGGCATTTAGCACTATATTTTAGTGTGAAGTGCATCCTCCCGTCCAAGTATTTTGTGCTTAATTACATCAAAAACATAAGCACTTGGAATGACAGATGCTCGCTTTACTGTCATATGTGTTGTTCCTGTGTTCTTGTGCAATAATCTTGCTGTGAACATGTTGTAATTACACGACAAGTTGCAATGGTGTCATTTTGGGAATTTTGCGTAACAAGTGTAATGCAAATATCCAGAAATTATGAAAATCAGAATGGCATAAACGGAATTTCACACAAACCTATTCCCTTGTAGCCATGCACACTTATGTTCTTGAGCTGCATCAGACGCTGACATTTCTAATGGAATGTGTGACAAGGGACTCTGATTTTGGGATGCGGCCCAGGGATGTTTTAGAATCTAAATATTTTTATTTTCTGAAATTGATGATATTGTTCTCTAAAGAAACTGGCAGATAGGAACACTTTTCATTAGAGCAACATGTGTCACTTGGAACCAAGCTACACCCGGGTTAAGAGGCCTAATCAGGCCAAGAGCATTCTTGGGTTGCTGGTGTTCCAGCTCAGAGAGGACCTAGCAGAACTGTTCCTATTGGAGCAGGACCAAGACTGATTTGCATACGGCCAGATCTAATTGAGGTGGTAGGGCGGGCAAAGAAAACAATGGACTGGAATGCTACTCTGAGCCATTGCTAGTGGTTAGACCTATTGCAAGTGTTCCTCCCATCACCCTTTGTGTGTTTATTCTAATTTTTTTTTTAAACAGCTGTTAAAGTCAGTTTTTCAGCCACAAAAAAATTGTTTTCTGGCATTTAGTGTTCTTTTTTTGCAACCTGCAGGCAAGCTGAAAAGGTGGGCGGATGATCGAGTTCTAGGCGATGGAGTGCTAGTGCTTGCTGTGTCATTATTAGTAAGTGCATGGGCTTTTATTCCTTTTTAGTTTGACTGGTACTGGTGCAGAAGCTGAGACATGGAGATGTAAATTGCTTCACCCAGGTTCACACATCGTGATCAAGTGGGAAAGGCGCATTTAAAATGCATGTCTCCTAGCTCTGAAGCTGACAACTTAACCGCATTTCCATCCCATTATTAAACCTGGTGGACAAAAAAACATAAAACGGTGACTCATAAGAGGAATGAGGAATGACTCATAGGGCGTGTGAGACATGGTTTAATAAAAGGCTAACAGTTGTATTTGGTAGGCAAAGCAGGGTGCCTGTCTATGCCCCTGTGGAGTGATTGGATTGTTTTTAACAAAATATGTCCAAGAATAAATTGCTCTTGCTATCAGCTAGGCCCTTGAACTCCACAATGATGAAGAAGTTAACTTTCTCCTGCAAGCATCTGTTTTCTAAGTGATTTCCCTGTCAACTTATTCGTCTACTTCTAGAGAGGGGTTGTCTCCCAACAAAATGTGGTAAATAGGGTCATCTGTTCTACCCTACATTGCCTGCTTCATGTCCATCCCCTCAGACAGGAAGGAGCAATCAGTGTACATTATTCAGACATGTCTTGAGGGTGCTACACCCCTAAGGTATATGTGTCTAAGACAATTCAGTTATCTGAAACTGGGTTGCCTCACTGTATTTGTTTGTGGATTTATATTTGGGCTCCTGTTTGGTACTATATATAAGTGCAGTGGCGGCTCCTTTGCTAAGGTGGAGGAGCGTCACCCCACCGTGGAGGAGCGTCACCCCACTGCTCTCAATAACACATTGTTATTATTATTTTCTTTTTCTGCACGGAGCCAGGTTGAGGTGGGAAGGGGAGGGGCTGGTTCACAGGCGGAGGAGTGGTATGGGCACTACTAAGTGTGCATGACGGTTTAGCCGTCCGCCTTGAGCCGGCCAAACCGTCATTCACACTTAGCATTTCTCCATCCAGCTGTGTTGCACAGCTGGGTGGAGAACTGTCCAAAGGCTCCAAGGCACTGGTCCAAAGGCTCCAAGGCACTGCCTGAGGGGCCAAACGGGACACTCAGACCAGTCACGACCCTGCTGTCATGCTTGTGAGTTGTTTTTTTCAACCGCCCTGCCTGCCATCCCCATGCCCCACCACCCCCGTTCCTTAGCAGCCACCACTGCATAGGTGTGCTGCAGAAGTTCTAAAACTACACACTCTAAAGGGGATCTTGGGCACATCTAGAGCTGTTGAGCTTCAGCCTTTGCCAAGTGAGTGCCAACATCGCTAGAAAAGATAGAAAGGATAGATGTCCACCACTGATGAGATAGCAGGGTGCTCATGTATGGTTTGAGAGCAAATCCAGGAAGGCAGTGGTGTAATGCAAAATGATGCTCTCACCTCATAGAATGTGATGAGGAGCCCCTGAGTCTCCCATAATCCACAGAGATCCATTACCTTGGGCTGAAAGGGAGTCCCATGGAGGCCCACCTGCACCGAAGACGGAACAGTGTCACACCCCTGCAGGAAGGCATTTCTGCGGCTTGCCCATTAGGTGTCAGCTCGTTGCTATCAGGCTTTGCTTCCCTGGCTCTGAATGGTACCCAGCTGTGGAAAGGGGAGTGTGTAAATTTGCTTACAGAGGAAGCTGCCTGTCTAATTCACATGGATCTACTCCTGTGTGGTATCTGTACTCCTGATTGGTTGATGCAGTACGAAGAGCAACGCGGAGTAGAGGGGAACTTGATCTGCTACATAAGCATATCAGTCACTTAACCAGAAGCAAAGCAAAGCTCAAGGCTTCCTGTTTAGTTACACACCATCAAGAGTTGTACCCACAGCTGGGGATCTCAGACTCCAAAATCTTTCATCCCAACATCAGGCTGACAATATTATGCGGAAAAGCACTAAGCTAAACTCCAAATAAGCTGTTATCCCTGTCTGTTTTTCAACCTACTTTCAGACGTTTTGACCAGTGACACTGAACGCCTGTGCCTGGATTAGGATTTCATGCTTCAGCTGTATCCCCATCCTTACGTACCTGTATGACAGCAGACTGGGCAATAACAGCAAGGGAACCAAAAGGGATCCCATATCACATGCCTCAGGCCAGCAAGTGACAGATGCCAAGGTGTGAAAATGTTTAGCCATTGCACTCAAAAAGGCCCCTTCTCTCACACTCCAGATAAAGAAGAGAGACCTCACTGACATGGAACAAAAATAACTCTGTGTAGAATTCTCTGCTGCAAACTCCCCAAAGGTTTTGTTTTCTGTTGTGCCTGTTCCTGAATTTCATTGACGTCTGAGACCTCAAGGTTTCAGCCTCATGCATCGCTGTAAAATGGCTCAGTCTTTTATCTACATCTTTTTAAGTACAACTATCTAGTCTGGCTGGATTTGAGGACATATGGAAGTTATATAGACTACAAGGGGGGCTGCAATCCCTGCAAAATCTTGTCTATAATTTTCTTATTGCATCTTTTTGCAGAAAATATATATCTTTTTTCGGTGTGTTTCATTTTTCACTACATATTCTAGTTTTATTCTTCATGTTTAAAAACATCCTATCTCATATACTTGAAAGAGCAAAACAGCGCAGATTTTAGCATTTTGTGGGAAGGGTTGTGGTGGGGCCATCTGTTATGAGCACTAAAGATTCAGGTACTGTATTTATAATGATATAGCAAGTCACCTCATTCCTCTACATGGTCTAAGAACTCCTCAGAGTCTTGCAATTTCCTTATAATAAACAACAGGATGTACTTTATCCCATATATATGGTTTAGTTGGGCCTACTGACTCTCTTCTCGTCTGCATCTTAGAGACCTTTCTTATTCCTGAGCAAGAACTAGAAGACGATTCTCCCTTCGGACCAGAAACCATAATACAGTGGATTTTAACAGCAGGGCTGATGAAGTGAATGAAGAACCTGGGACTGGCAACGGTGGGAGTGGTCAGACTGCCGATTCATGTGGCTCGCATGTAGTCTGCGGCAGAACCATGGTCTTGGAAGCCAGTGGGTCTTTGTAGCTACGATGACCCAAGAAGATCAGAGAAAATGGGACTGAAGCTTGAGAGCCTATGTGCCCCCCGCGATGTGTCTTGCTATGGACAAAGTGAAGCAGTCTTGTGTGGCATTCGATCAGCTGGTGGTGGTGTCTGGGCTCAGTTATATGACATAACCTCTATACTGAATACCAAAGTTAGAATTTAACCTGTATTGTATTGACCTTTACATGGAGCTTTCCAGTCCCTCGCGAAGCCCAAAGGGCGTTCTGGGCAGTAGAGTATCTATTCTGTTTGATTTATCTAGTGCTTAATAGCCATGACGAGTTGATTGAGCGCTTTGATTTTCACTGAGGGGCATATTTATGAGGAAGTCACATGACCCAGAGCAGCAAGTCATTTGCCACACTGCACGACAGAAAAAGGGCAGGAAAGCACCATATTTAACATAATATAGAGAATTCCTCTCTTTTCCCAGCACTGGCACACAATGTGCTGCCTAAAGCCAATGCAGACACTCTTCCACCATGGTGCAAGAGTGCCTGCATTACAGGCAGGATTATGTTTGAGCAGGAATGGACATCTTCCTTCACAAAAAGAAAAACACCCTTAGAGGCATATTCCTCTTTCTATGTGCGCTGTAAAAATCTAGCACACATAGAAAGAGGAAAAAAAACGAGGAGAAATAAGGGGCATATTTACCAATATGTCACGCAGCACAGCGCAGCAAGTCACCTTGCTGCACTGTGTGACAGGGTGAGGGTAGGAATGCACTGTATTTAACATAATATAGTGCATTCCTGCCTTTTCCCAGCTCTGGTGCACAATGTGCTGCCTAGTGTCAATGCAGGCACTCAATCACCATGGTGCAAGAGTGCCTGTATTATAAGAAGAACGTTTTTGTGAACGAAGGAACACCTTCCTGCACAAAAATAATCCCCTGTGTGATTTTCCTCTTTCCATGGGTGCTGCAGGATGCAGCGCTAAAGGAAAAATATAAAAATGAGGAGAAATAAAGATATTTCTCCTTGTGATTCCTCACCTGTGGAGGCATAGCAGTTTTGGTGCATTCCCAGGTCTAACACTTACGGTAAATGTAGGAATGCGTCAAAACAAATGGGTTTTGCTTGGTAACACCCATGCTCCAACCATGGAACGCCTCCCTGAGGAAGGGTAACACAACACAATGATTTGCGCTACATTGCATTACTCTGGACTTATCAAGTCATTCAGGCCTACGCATGGGGGGCTTTGCGTGGCGTGATAAATCGCATCTTAAGTGGTGTGTCGCTTTTGCACCCTTATGTGCGGTGCAAAAGCTACACAACCCTTTGATAAATATTGCCCGGAACTTCTAAGGACCTCAGAGTGCTGAGTTAATAGGAGGTTGTGGCCTTCCACTGAGCGTGAACACTTTATGTCTCACTGTAAAGACCAGAAAGTATTGCTTTCTGACAGTGGCTTCTAAAGCAGGAATACATCTGTTTATAAACAGGGACTTATAACGTTGATGTGAGCAATTATGGCAGTAAACACTACTGATCGCGTGTGCAACCTCTTTGAATTTGGCAGGCTGTCCGTTTTCATTTTCATTGCAGCACATTGTAATTATAATTAAAACAGGAATGTGAAATATAGCGATTAAATACACAAACACACCGACCTTTAAATATGAACTTTTTATTACACTTACCGTACGAGAAACTGGATAGATACGTGCTCACACTGACTTGGAGTGGGCGGGAAGCAGCTGGGAACTGAATAAATTGGTTTTTACATGTATTTATATAGAAGCGAACTGACTCGTGTGGGGGTATTTCTTGAATAAATAAAAAAAGCATTTTGAAAAGAAATTTTATACACTGTGTGTGTTTTTTGGAATATGCTTTTTTTTGCAGTTTTATATAGCACAAATTCGGCCAGACGGTATCACCGCGCTTTACATGAGCACCAGTTGCATTACAGATGGAAATATGAATTTGTACGCACAGGGAGATCAAAGGCCAGGCGTATGATCCTTTTTAGCAGGCGCAAAAAGGAAATCAGCCCGGTACGACTGCTAAAAAGGGTTGTGGTATGGACATACCCTATTTTGCTAGTCTGTAACCTATTACCGACTCGCAAGAGTTTGTGAGTCGCTATTTGGAAGCGGCGTGCCAAAGGTGTCCCTTCCTAATAGTGAGTGGCACTTGTATGTGCGACTGTTTTGCAACCACTAGTGCGGTTGCAAAACAATCACAGTTACCACTTACTTCATTACTTCAAGTAGGCGCTAAGTCAGTCGCAAATGCGAAGGGTGTCCCCAGAAGGCAATTTTCCCTTTGTGAATGTATGCAAAATATTTTTTAAGAGCAGGCAGTGGTGGTCATGCCCTTAAAAAATGAAAAGAAAACATGTCTTTTTTTTTCTTTTAAACACATCCCATTTTCGTTTAAGGAAAATGGGCTGCATTTGAAAAAAAGATGTTACTTTATTTTAAAAAGCAAACACAGACTTAGAGGTCTACTGTCCTACAGCGCTACGGAAGCATGCATCTCACAGTCCATAGAGCCCTGCTATGGAGACATGTGAGTGGCAGTGCCAACAGTAGAACTACTGGAGTACAGAACTGGCACTGTGTGGAACACTTCTAAGTAGTAGCTGCCAGTCCCCCGCAAAAGTGACATGGTGGGACGGAGGAGGGAAGTGGGGGGGGGGGGGTGGTTCAGTGATAAAAATTAAAATGTAAAAACCTTACCTGAACGCCGCCACGCAAACACCCCACCTCCTGCTGCATCGTGCTCTTCCTGCTTCTATGAACAGGCTCCCAGACTGCACTTCGGCCAAACCTGCCGCTGCATGAAAGCAGCATCAGGATTGGTCTGAGCGCTGGCAACTTGCACTCCCAGGCAGACTGGGAGCCGGTGCCTCCTCTCCAGCCCCAGCAACGCAGCTGTGGCGAAGAGATCTTCACTGCACATGAGCGTTTGGCCAGCCTGAGGCGGCCAACAAAACCCTCATGCGCAGTGAAGGGAGTGCACTACCTCTCCCCACCAGAAGTTTCAACCTCTGAACCCGCCCTCCAGACTCGTTAGAGTCCGGAGGGCGGGTCCATGGAAATAAAACAAAACAATATGAAAACAGGTTTAAAATCCATTTTTTTATTGTTTTATTTGAGCGTGGTGGCAGGGGGTGGTGCTCCTGCGCCCTCATGGAGGGGCCAATGCTGCTTCTATGGATGTCCACAACTGGATTTACAAACTGCGCTATAATATAGAGACAAGAAAATGGCATTGCATGAGCTCTGCTATGGATGTACAGGACAGCCACTGCTTACTACAGTGCTTTGAAGTACAGAACTTGCATAGTATGTAGCACTTCCACCGATGCCCAGAGCTAGTGTCACTATAGAGAGAAGTGCCTGGCATTGCATGACCTCTACTATAGAGGTTCGGGAATGGCATCGTACAGGCAGTATTATGAAGTACAGAGCTGGCTCAGCATTTAGCACTTCCATGGATGGGCACAGCAGGCATTACATTCAGCACTCCTTCCGAGGCAGTGTGCTGGCATTGCCTACATCAGTACTGTAGAACAAATGCCTACAGCTGGCAGTGCCAGTGGTCTCCCTCTGGGATTTCCACTTTTTTCCTTGAAAGTTCTCATTTTACATCTGTATTGACCCTTAATCTAATTCCCCCAAACACCTGCCACAATCGAGCCAAAGCAGTGCCCTGGGCAGCTACTGGAAAAAGGGCCCTTAAAAGTGTTGGCCACTTTACCGTATCACTCCGTTCACTTATGTGGGGACTGCTGGTTGGGTAGTGGTTGGTAAGATTTTTGGGGTACCATCTTGTTTTGCTGCACCTCTAGGGGGGGTTTTAGCCCCCCAGGTAAACGACTGCCAGGTATTTTCCCCTTTGTGTGTGTATATATGAAACACTTGTGTTTGCTTTGAATGCACTTTTGCAAAAGGGGTGATTTTGCGACTCTTGTGACGGTAGGAAACAGAAATTGTGATCGACTGAAGAATCAATGGCTGATTCCAAGTGATTCAGTGGCTGGCCCACGCATGGTCTGAGCCACATTTTTAAATCTATGGTAGCCAGTATCCTAAATATGCTGTGGTACATTGAAACTCTGTGAGGAAATAACTTAGAGAAAGAAAGGGCTAAAGACAATACAATTTCTCCATTCATTATTTAAACGCTCCTTTTAATATCAAAGTACATTAAGGACAAATTAGGTTATTTTGGGTTTGACCTAGCACAAGTACCTTGGAAAATCCTGCCCCACCAATCTCACGGTTACCCTATCTAATTAGAGTCGCTGAAATATAACCTGGGGCCTTATTTATAGGAAGTCATGCAGTGGAGTGCAGTGCAGCAAAGTATCTTGCTGCGCTGCCCTGCGTCACAGGGAAAGAGCAGTAATGTGCCGTATTTAGGACAATACAGTGCATTCCTGTCTTTCCCTTGGACCCTTTTGGCAACCTAGCACCAACACAGGCTCCCTTACAGCGTAGTGCAAAGGTGCCTGCATTGGAAGCAGCATTGTTTTGGGGCAGGAAGGTACAGTTTCCAGCACAAAAAGAATCCCGGGAGGCATATTGCTCTTTCTCTGTGTGTGGCAGAATTCAGCACACATAGAAAGAGGAAGAAGCTAGGAAAAATAGAGATTTGTCTAATTGTTACTCCTCCCCTGGGAAGGTGTAAGATTTTGGTGCATCCCCAGGTTTACATGTTCTTTTAGATTTGGGGATGCATCAAAAGCAATTGGAGATGCATAGGAATTACCATGCAATGCCTTCCCATTCCAGAGTAACACAACGCAGAGATTTGCACTGCGTTGCATTACTCCAAATTATTGAAGCCACTTAGAGCTGCATAATGTGGCTTTGCATAGCTTAAAAAAATCTCACTTAGAGGTTTGCGTAATGCAAGTACCATGTTGCGTGCTGCAATTGAGATGCCACCCTCTCACAAATAAGTCCCTTGTTTCCAATGGTGAAGCCTAAGCTGGCCCCACTTTCAGAAGCCTCTAACCCAATGACCCGTCCACCACAGGGCCATCAAGTCATAGCAATCGCTGTCCTGTCCTCTTTAGGGCATGGAGACCTCAATGGGATGCCTTGCATGATAGTCTCAGGCAGGGAAATAGCTCAATGCACCCCACACACACATAGGATACTTCCTGGGCTTCAGCTTCATTGGTGATTTATTTTCCAAGAATAAACTCTCATCTTGGAAGGTTATTCCTGAAAAGTAAAAAATGCTGCCAATGGGGCACATCAATCATGCCTCCTGGTAGGCAAAGATTCTCGGTCTTCAATGGGGCCGTTGCAGTGGTTGATTCATTGAAGACCAGAAGACCCTTGCCTGGGCGGAGGGGGTCTTTAAATACAGCTGGTGGTTCATAGTCTTCGTTGACCTGGTGGGTCGGCCGCCAGCTCACTATACTCTAATCAGGCCTCTTGTCTAGCTGAAATCACTGTATCTGGCTCGGCGCTAACATATAATGATTGTGATCAGTTGCATTATACAGCATTTAATTCAATCTCATTCACATAGCCTCCTATGAGGAAGCCCTAACTAATGGATCACGAGAAACTCGGGGTGAGTATTACATTTCGACTACTCCTGAATGCTCCATACAGGCCATAGGATGCGGAGATACACACCCTACAACACACAAGAGTAGGTATTGCAGCATCTGCATAGGGAAGGGGTGCACTTTGTGTAACTAGAAAATGTGTGGCTTCCAGAAGCTTTCTGCCTCAGGCTCCACCCTGCTCGTACCTATGTCACCGTTTCCTCATAATGACACTACAGCATTGTAGTCAAAGTAACAAGCCCACTCATCTTTGGTGCTGGGTTCCTGAGTCCACCTGTTCCTGCACATGGAGCTGGCCTCACCTGGCGCCAAGGCACCTCATCGCCTCTGCTTGCACATGCTAGCTGTCTGAGCATCCTTTGGGACCTTGTTTCAGTGGGATGTCTCTGGATCTATGGGGCTTTGGAGCACAAACACCCAGCTCTGTACTTACAGAGAGAGGGAAATGTTGCTTTAATGGGGGCATTGGGTGTTGGGATAGAAGACTGTGCTGGACCGGTGGATTTGTGTTTCATTGCCATGATGATGCCACAGCAGGACAAGCTTTGAGGGAAGGGCATTATTAGATCTAGGAAAGTGGGCCTCGTGGATGAACATTGTGGACATGGAGGCAGAGGGGAAAATGATTCACCCAGACAGGAAAAGTCACTTGCTAAAGTTACTAATGGTGGGAGGGAAGTCTCAGCACTAAACCCTAACCTTGAGAACACCGACGCACCAGGAATGGCTGGCCAGATTCGACAATAGTAGGAATTGGGCCTGGACAAGGGGGGCACACGACAATCCAAGGGCTCTGGGCTCCACTGGTTTCAATTAGGGTATTTTATCTCTATTCTCCTGCGGCCACCTTACTACTGGACCCAAAACTTAGCATCAAGTGCTCCCATTTAGCACTTGAACTCGGCAGAGCCGCCCAAGGCTTAGTTAGCAAGGCGGTATGGACTAGAACATAGAACTCACTTGGTGCAATAATATGTGTGAATATTTCTGCCAGGCCAGCTAGCACTTGTACAGCTGGAAAACAAGAGGAGGGTTTTAGGCTCATTGTAAAGATCTCTGCACATTGCGAGGGAAAACATCTATTACAAAGCAGGCATTACATCGTAGAGCCTTGACAACACAGTCAGTTCCACGACTGTGATGTTACCACGAGTTCCAATACAGCTCAAGTCATTACAACAACTTACTTTAGGGGATGCAGTGTTGGACTGATGTTGAATTTTAAGTCCAACACCTTCCCTACTGGTACACCGGCTGGAGTTGGAATAGTAACTTAAACTATTCCAAAGTCCAGCGCGTTCCTAAAGCAAGTCATTGTAATGACTTGCATTGTAATGGAACATGGTAACGACACAGTTGTGGTGTTGACTGCGTTGTTGAACCAGGCGTAGTTTTGGCATGTGAGGCAACAGATGCTAGTCCATTGCGAGTTCTGTCGGTGCTGCAGTCTTTGTGCACAGAGGTCTCTCACTGCTCCCTAAGAAAGGTGTTGCCTTTGGTATGCAGCCTCAATCCTTCCTTCGTTCCTGCTCTGCCACGTGTGCACACCACAATGGTGGCAGGCAGTGCAAGGTGGTCGCTGACTCCATTGTACCAAGATGGCCGCGCATGGCATTGATAAGGCCAGTAAACCCACAGGATGCAACTAAAGGAGGTATTAATGCTACCCAGGGTCAAACATTGCATTCCTTCTTTTCATGTGCAACACATTTTAGGCCACTTTTTCTTGGGAGTTGCCAGATGCTGACAGGTTCTCTTCTGCCGAAATCAGCCACTACCATATGGGTGGAACGATCAGTCAATCACGGGCCTCGTAAAACTGGGGCCTAGTTTATACCACACTGTATGTTATTGAATTTTGTATAGCGTGCGATTACCCTAGAGCGTCTTGGCACTAGTGTCTCTTCTAATAATGATAGAGCAAAAGACTGATTATAAACAGAGCATATCTATTAAGGTGGATCACTAAAAAGGTGGGGTTTCAGTTCTTTCTTAAATATCAGGAGACTGGATTGCTCTCTGAGATGAGAGGGGAGGGAGTTCCACCATTTAAAGGCAGAGTAAAGAAATTGTCTTCCTCCCCATTGAGGTCCTTTGATTCTTGGCACACATACCTGCCTGGCAGTGCTCGGCCCAAGGGTGCACAGTAGGGGGGGTGCTGAGCAAGAGGTGACCTGGGACGCACCATGAGGTTCATGGATAGAGGAGTCTAGTCTCTGGTCCTCAAAGAGCTGCTCCACCTCCTGGGCCTTGCAGTAATGATGCTCTCAGTTTCCTCAGACTGCCGGCCTCGGGCTGTGACCAGCCGCAGTCCGTGCAGGTAACAGCGGTGGGGCCCCGTTGGGGGGGATTTCGAGGAACGATGCAGAGGAAAGATTAAATAAGTAAGTAATGTTCCCTCTGCATCGTCCTTCGAAATCCCCAATGCCGCCCCACCGCTGTTACCCCCACGGACCGCAGCTGGCTGTGACCTCCTATTATGGACACTGTCGTCTCCTGGAAGGATACCTCCACCACCCCATCTCCACAGAGGTTGTCTCTAACCCCTAAATACAAGATGAGGCCAGCCAGGGCACGTATAGGGAATGCCACTGGGCGGTGATGTGGGGCGGGGGATGAATTTTGTTCCGCGTGCTGCATCGCCAAATGCAAAATTCTGTATTTTTTTTCGTTACTTATCTGAAATCGTCTGTTTGCCGCATTTTACAACCCCCGACCCTGTCCTTACCCCGCCCCACATCACCGCCCGGTGGCACAGCCTATATGGGCCATGGCTGGATGAGGCAGCCCTTTGATCAGAGCTCAGGAGCCTCAAGTCTTGTGACAGGCATGGTAGGGAGATTGGCAGTCAATTCCCACAGCGCTGGAGCCCCGAATCCAACTCTATGCAAACCGCAGTGTGTTTTCTTCTTCTAAACTGATCTGGGAATTGCACCGAGTGTGTATTCCTGGCTGGCAGACGAGGGTGTGGATTCTGGAGCCCTGTTCTCTTTTGGGGGGTGTTTTATTTCCAGGGAGTGGACATCTTTCAAACAGTCTCCCCAGCCTTATGTCTGTTGATTCTTCCGGCATTTTAATAACATCCGGTTTGTTCAGGATAGGTTTTAGAGAGCTATATAAACAAATAAAAGAGACTCCAATATGTGACATTTCTTGAGAGAAGGGCATGAAGATATCTTGTAAAAAATGTTATTAACCGTTTTATTAATTACAATCATTACAGTAACACATAGAGAGAAAAACAAGTTTTTGTTACCTTCTAAAATTCTACTTTTTCTTGCGGATAAAACCATCCTCCATTAATGATGGTATCCAAACCATACAGCATTGCAAGGCCGTACTAATGGCAATAAAGTGCTAAACAAACCTTTTTGAACCAAATAATGCTATCAATATTATTGTTGTTATTGTTGTGCTACAACGCAGATCACGTTTTGAAATTTGCACGGACAAAGAGCAGAGGTTAGTTTTTTATTATGTAAAATCCTTCTACCTATTCTGCTAATCTAGGGGCCAGATGTAGGACCCTACCAATTTGCGAGTCCCAAATTGCGTTGTTTGATGACTCGCAATTTGCGACTCGCAAATTTGAATGTACAACAGTGTCTCAGACACTCCTTGCAATTCCAAATGGGGTCACAAATTGTATGCCTCATTAGTATTCATGAGGCAGGTGCAATTTGCAACCCCATTAGGAATGGCTGGCACTCCCAGGGATGGTAGCCTGCTGGGGTTAGTCACTGACTCGCAAAATAGAGTTTGGACATGCCAGGAACCTTTTTTGCTGTCACAAACGGGATGATTTCCTGTTTGCAACTGCAAAAAACAGTCATACATCTGGCCCTAAGTGTTTAATAATAGACATAGGGTCAGATGTAAGACCCTTTTTTGCAGCTACAAATGGGAGATTCTCCCGTTTGCGACCGCAAAAAAGGGTAATGGCATGTACTAATGCTATTTTGCGAGTCACTGACTTGCAAAATAGCATTTGCGACTACCACTATTAGGAAACTGTGTCCCTTCCTAATAGCGAGTCACCATGCCATTTACAATTGTTTTTGCGACCGCATTTCCAGCCGCAAAACCCTTGAGTTTATCACCTACTTCAAGAGGTGGTAAACCCTTCGCAATTGGGAGGGGTCCCCAGGGGACTCCTTCCCCTGGGGTCCTGCACTTAAAAAAATGAAACTGAAAAGTTTAATTTTTCTTTTATAAATGCATCCCGTTTTCCTTTAAGGAGAACAGGCTGCATAAAAAAAAGACTGCTTTATTTGAAAGCAGTCCCCGACATGGTGGTCTGCTGAGCCCAGCAGGCCACCATCCCTGGCAGTGCTAGCAATTCCTAATGGGGTCACAAATTGCGACAGCCTCATATTCATGAGGCATGCAATGTGCGATCCTATTAGGAATCACTACCAGTGTCTGAGACACTGTTATATGTCCCAATTTGCGAGTCGCAAATTGCAAGTCGCAAATGCGATGCAATTTGCAAGTCGCAAATTGGAGGGTGGTACATCTGGCCCATAATTCTTTAAGTGCAATAATTTAGCCAGCACTTTGGCCTTTATGACTTGATCACTTTGTGTAACACTGTCTTTGTTAGCAGCCTTCAGTAAACGCCCACAGTGACAGGTGGATAAGAATAATTATCCTAAAAATCACAATCCTATAGGGAGAAAGATCAGTGTCACCTTTGACCCTCCGTGTTCTCCCTACAGCCACCATGTTCTAGAGCAAAGCCTTGAATCGGGACCAGATCAGCTATTTTCTCACTAATGTTTATTTTTAAACCTGTGAAGAAGGAAGAATGTATTTTCGAGTGTAATAGCCTTGGTACGGGGTTTGTCTCGCGCTGCTGCTTACGCACACCATCTAAACCTGGCAACAGGGGTAATCAGCAAGATGGCGGAGTAAGTCGAACACTACAACTGAACTGACATCAGCCAAGACCAGCAGGTCATGAGTTTGAATGTATTACTTTAAAGAAAAATCACCCCTCTGGGGGCCGGTAAACTCAGTATTATTAAATGACAAATGGCAACACCGGTTATTTGCGCGGGCTGTTGACAGCAAAACTGCTGTATGACGCTCAGTATAAAAGTACACGCTATTATTGTCAAGGCATGTGTGCTGGAAACGTGGCTGTGTTCTATTTCTCTGGAGTTTGGAAATTCCAAATCTGTGTTTACCTCACAGGGGGGCTAAAGTCACAGGCCCTTTCATCCTAAAAAGCCAATTTGGCACTAGCGAACGATGGCTCTAATGAAATAGTCCTAATAACAGGCCGGCCGGCTCATATTTAGCACATTAGTCATCATTTTCCACTGAGCTGGTCCATTAGCGCTCCATACCTGGGCCTTCCAAGGCGGCTTGTGCACAGGCTTCAAGACGTACAGACGGCAGGAAGATCAGAGGCAGGCGCTGTGCGGGGGCGACCCGGAGCGCTTCGGCTGCCAGTCACCCGTGTGAGCGGCAGAAACCACAGGCCCCGCCGTTCGTGCTCCTCTGTGGGTGCCCCTCCCCCCCTCCTCCTGTGCAGAATGGATGCGCCTGTGTATTGAGCCAGTATTACTACACACTGCTAATGAACAGTGAGCACGTGCCCGTGTGTCGTGCGGGTGTTACTGTACTTAAAAACTAACAATCAGGCCAACTGGAATTATGCGTCAGAGGAGGACCAAATTATGCGGCAAAAAAAAGTTATGCTGCGTAATTTGGCAGATTTTGTGCCAGTATTACTGTATTGGTATTATGATGCTATTTTTACACTTGGTGGAACTACCTGGGCAAAGATTTCACCCTTTCACTATCAATTTAACACACAAATGGAGCAATAAGTAGTTGAAAGATGGCTAGTCAACCTTTGCAAAGATCTTTCCACTACACGGAGACGGGTGCTGCCACGCTTTTAGTAACTATGGATCCGAAATCGACACAATTCCCAGATTATGCAGCAGATGATGGATTATGTGACAAACACAACAAATCCATAATGTATGCAAAAAAGCCAGAGCCACATACATATTTCCACTGGCACTGCTAATGATATCCGTGTGACGTGCAGATATTGTGTGTGTGTGGGATGCCATGCTGCATGCGTTAACAGAAGGGTATATGGGTATACAGCATGTGTCCTTCTGGATCAGGCATGAATTACTCCATGCTGTTACAGGGCAATGCACATGTGACATGCAAAAATGTGTACCCCTGCGTGTGGTACTTGAATTACTCAGTACTCTTGCAGACTGCTTCACATGTGAAGTGTAGAAGATGTGTGCTTGGGGATGCAATCTTTTTACTGTAAGCTATTATACTTTATTCAAGGCTGATGGAAATATATGGCAAGGGAGGCCTAATTTATGCTGCAAGAAAATGCAAATTATGCAGTATAGTGATAAATTGTGATTTGTTTTGAATTGGAAATTGCATCACAACATTTACCTCAGGTTTGCGTTAAAAAAGTAATACAAATGCAACACATAGTGTTGGCACATCTGGGCAAAGGCTTTTGCTTGGCTATGTCCTCTTAGTGTGTGCTGCTGCACTGGGTTGTATGACCAAACAACACAGGTAAAAACATTGCATGCCTTATGCACACATTTTTTTACAACATATGGCATTACCACATATTGTTTATATATATGTATATTTATATATAAACACAGTATATGTCGGGGGAGACCCCCCATGCTGTCCAATTTACCTTAAATGCGTGGTATAGGCATGCGTTGTAAAAACATATACGTGGTAAAAACATGCCTGCTAAAAAATGCGTGGTAAGGCATAACGTGGGGAGACGCAGTGCCCTGGGACATTGAACTTACTGCTAGCGGCAGTCAAGCAGGCATCAGGACACCCGAGAGGCAGAGAGAGGGAGAGCGGCGGGCAAATAGCGCGAGGGACTCGGTGTCCCGTGAGGCACCAGCGCTGCACAGCCCCGCCCCCTCCTACCGGGCAGAGTTAATTGACCTCGCGTCTCCCGCTCCGCGGGAGACACAGCGCCCTGGGACATTGAACTTACTGCTAGCGGCAGTCAAGCAGGCATCAGGACACCCGAGAGGCAGAGAGAGGCAGAGCGGCGGGCAAATAGCGCGAGGGACTCGGTGTCCCGTGAGGCACCAGCGCTGCACAGCTCCGCCCCCTCCTACCGGGCAGAGTTAATTGACCTCGCGTCTCCCACTCCGCGGGAGACGCAGCGCCCTGGGACATTGAACTTACTGCTAGCGGCAGTCAAGCAGGCATCCGGACACCCGAGAGGCAGAGAGAGGCAGAGCGGCGGGCAAATAGCGCGAGGGACTCGGTGTCCCATGAGGCACCAGCGCTGCACAGCCCCGCCCCCTCCTACCGGATATCCCTAGCTGGCCATTCCCGCCCCGCGGGACGCGCGCGGGCGAAGCCCAGGCCAAGGGCGGGCCCGTTTATGCCCGTTCAAGACCGGACTAGGCCGGGTCGGGCCACCCCCCTGATATTTAACACACGGACTACCCCTGTGAGTACTCTGTTTATGGTTATTATCGTATTATATTAGAGTTTTATGTAATGCCCCCTAAGGAGAAGGAAGAGTGGACACAGCTAATTTCACAGGAGCCATGGATCAATTCATTACAAGGATGAACTGTGTTGTTGACGAGGGGATTTCCATAATGGAGCGACGTGTCTCACAGGAACGGGCTATTGCAAGAAGATCCTCTATGGGACATATTGCGAATGCACATACTCCAGTCAATTTAGGCGTAAATGTAGGTAGAGACGCCTCACCAATCTTAGAACTCCTCATTCCACAGCTCCCCTTATGTGACTTATCACTGCCTCACTTGATAGTCATTCTACGGCCTCTGAATCCTTGCTGCTATCCCCCCAAAGGTTGCCCATTGTGCCTAATACAGCAAAGGTGCATAACACTAGACAACAGCGTGGGAAAGACCCGGGGGCAATCCCAAAAAATAAGCAAGGACAAGTAAAAAACACTGGTGGGAGAAAAAAGAATGCTTCTAAAATTATAAAAGAAAATCCTATTACCCTTGAGCAGCCGATTGTAAACCCTGGCCAGGGTCCAGTAGGTCTTTTAATGCCTAGTGTGGCGCACCTGGTAACAAGTGCCGCTCCAATTCAAGGTGACGGGGAAGGGGTGATGGTGAATGAGCCGAATGTTATTTATGAGACCCTTAGAGCTCTTTTAGCCCCTCTAGGGGCTAGGTTGACTAATATTGAGGTCAATTTAAAAAGGATTGAACGTGACCTCAAGGGAATAGTAGAACCCCCTCTAAAGGATAGTACAACCAGAACTACTAAGCTACCAGCTAAAACACGTGAGGATAGGGTTCCAGCTGTAGCTGTCCAGAAGGACGCAGTAGCATCGAACATAGCCCATAAGGCTTTGCTACCACTTCCAGTTGTACCCCCCAGTAATGACATAGAACCAGTTAAGATAAATAGATCTCAAGGACATAGCACACCGCAAGATAGCACAGGTGGTGAGATTGCAACCGTCCATTCTAATATAGGGAAAAACATCTTTAACTTACCACCACAGGTCTGCCCACTTGTGGTAATCCTAGCCGGGGTTCCGGAGTTGCATAAACGTGAAGTGGAAACACCTATTAAATTATACAACAGGGTTGTACACTGGTTAAATTCGAACAGACCATTGCCTCCCCACCTTGCTGGTCAAATACTCATGACCCGGAAGGTTCCATGGGTTGGCCACCTGGCAAAGAACATAAAGGGGGATTGCATTGTGATCAATTTTAATAACCCGAGAATTGTTGAGCATATTTGTAATTGGAATCATCCTAGTGCAGGTGCATCTATTCATTCCCTTCCATTGACTTATTTTTACCCTCCTGGTCATTTTGCCTCACAACCAGATGGTTGGTCACTGGTACAGCGGAAAAGGAGGGGACCACTACAGGGGGGATGGCTTATGCCTACATTTTATTTGGACCCTATTCCCAGTAACAACCGGTTTGACTGTCTGGAGGAGGTTGATTGACTTGATGCTGAAGTACAAGTACTGGATAGCCCCTCTTCTGCTTTGGGTGGTTGCTCTGCCCACTCATCTGTGTTTCCACTAAGTCCTGAGCCCTTAACCTCAGTCCTAGAAGCTTCAGGGGTTACTAACATTGTAACTAGTCAAAATTTAAGTGTCATTACATGTGTCCCAAATCCCGACAATGTCCACATTAACAACCTCAAGCTTGTTTCGTGGAATGTGGCAGGTCTGCGAAACAAGCTTTTATTGCCAGACTGGAATAATTTTATTGAAGGGTATGACATATGTATGTTTCAAGAAACATGGTTCCTTGAACCCTTATACAAACAGGGATTCTCGTGTTTTCATATACCTGCTACCACGGTTGGACGAGGACGTCCCTCTGGAGGGCTTATGGTATGGGTAAGGGCTGATCTCAACCTTAAGATTATCCATCATATATGCACCTCCTTGGACATTATGAGACTCTCCATTAGGGACCCGAATGGTGCCACCACATGAGAATTCTTTAATGTATATGCGAGAGGCACCCAAGGGGGGGCCAAATCGTCCACCATCGTCCTACTCTATCGGATTTGCTTAAATTGTGTTCTCCTGACTCCTTAGTTCTGGTTGCTGGGGACTTTAATTGTTCATTTGAGCCTCTGGCTGTAGATGACATCCTTGGAGTGTATGAGGATGATGCTCGGTGGGGTATCCCGCCACTCCAGCTTACGCCCATAAGGAGATGGTCCCCAGTTGTCATCCAGTTGAATGCCCTTATGTTAGAAGCAGGACTAAGAGCTCTAAATGGTCGTACCACCTCCGATGTTCAGGGGGCAAACACATATAACAGAGTATCGCACAAAAGCAGAATTGATTATATAATGGTGGATGGGAGAGCATGGAAGTTAATGGTGGACATGGTTATTATACCGTCAGAGGAGACTGACCACAACCCTCTATCCCTTACATTAGTGGATGTATGGCAGAGAAATAAGAGTATTGTGCCAGATAATGCGAGGTTAATAACCAAGAGAGTGGTACCATCTAACTGTAAGAGATTCCTCAAGTGGCCCAAGTTCAGCATGGATGAAACTAGATTAAGTGCACTAGATGGAATCCTCTGTGAGCAGTCCTCAAGGCTTGCAGCAGCCTGTAATGGTGCAGCTGGGCCTGCGGAGGTAGAAATTACTTACACTGACACTATGGATCAGATTGGCAAACTCTTCATAGTTTCAGGTAATAAGTGCTCGACAACTGTCAAGCCACTGCAAAAATGGTTTGACAGCAACTGTAGAATGAGGAAGAACAACTTGATCCTTGCTATTAAATTGAGCAATCCAGTTGCTGTTCGAATGGCCAGATCGAACTATAAACAAGCAATAATATCAGCTAAAAGGGAGTGGGAAGAATCCCATTGGGAAAGCCTCAGAGCTGCAAGCCATGCTAAGAACGGTGAGCAATTTTGGGCCCTAGTTAGAAGATCTAATGGGTGTGACCCGGACCTAATCCCCAACCACATCTCAGACACTGAATGGTTTGAGCACTTCTGCAAACACTATGGGGGTGGTGAACCGTCCGGAGCTCCAGGGCATTTGAGCGGTGCCCTGGCTGTTGATTCCGGAGGGATCCCCCTAACTAGAGTTGACAAGAAAGAGGTGCTGGTGGCAATATCTAAGATAGTATCTTCTAAAGCCCCAGGGCAGGATGGTGTACCGGGCGATCTTTTTAAAGCTAATCCTGAAGGCTGGGCCTCTTACTTTGTAAATTTAACGAATGCTCTGTTGGAAAGCGCACCTGTTCCCAGTTCATGGAAGGGGGCTGAAGTGATCCCTATCTATAAATAGGGCCCCAGGGAGGACCCTGCTAACTATCGTCCAATCAGTCTTATAGATGCAGGACAGAAACTGGTTGGCAGGGTACTCCTGGAGAGGATCATTTCCTGGGCTGACGAGAATAATATCATCTCACCCTTTCAGGCGGGTTTTAGGGCCTGCACGGGCACAATAGATCAAGCTTTTAGGCTGGTGCTCCTACACGGGAAGGTGGTTACCATTGGCAAAGGCGGTCTTTATTTGGCATTTATTGACTTAAAGACCGCCTTTGACTTGGTTCCTCGAGACCGCCTTTGGATGATACTGGAGGAGATGGGGATTCCCATACCCATAGTGAATCTCCTGGCACGCATTCTGTGGTACTGAAAATTTTGGACCTGTGTCATAAACATCGTCCTATCATGACAATTGTGATATCAGCAGACCGAGAATGGCTAGTACACTTTGCACAAGCATTTTCGTCATATTCAAATGACAGAATCACCCTGAAATCAGAGTTTTCGTCCTGAGGCCCTCAGGTTCCATTTTGTGAACGGCAGCCATTTTGTGGATTGCCCTTACAGTAGGCCCTCACTGTGGCAGAACAAGTATTAAGGACATAACCTTAGCATGGGTTTGTGCTGACTCCTGCAAGACCTGGCGAAAGCTGACTCCCTTGCCCGAGGCTGACCTCGTTGAGCCAGTCCCATGTTAGGCAGCTGGTCAGATAGAGATCAAAGAGCAGGACATTGCAATGTTTATTGTACACGCACACACCCCTTTATCTTGCTCCTATCTGTTCCTGTGCCTTCTTTATGGTCTATTTATGATGTGGGCTGCGGGCCTTTTCATTATGGGTCTTGTCCAGCTTGTCTAAAGAAGAATGTTTATTATGGGTTTGTTTGATGATTAATTATGGCCTGGACTTATCTTGAAAGTGGGTTTGTACAGTGCTTTGTGTGCACGTCCTGGGAGTGACCAACAATAATGTACTTCAAAGAGAAAATGTGTGCCTAGGGCATAATAAATGGTATAAAAGGTCTGTGCTGAGACCATTCAGGAGGCTGCCTCATTCAGTTGCTTTAGATGTGACTGGGCGACGTAGCCTCACAATTAATTGTAATAAAGATGTCTTTTCATATTTCAGATTCTCTGTTGATTCCTTTGCTGCTTTTGAATGGACTACTTATTGGTAAGACCCCTGAGTAGGAGTGCGAATTATTAGGTACTTCAATTGGCACCCAATGTTGGGCCTCATCAAGAAGTGACTATCTGGAGGAGTAATCTTGCCAGAGGACGGAAATCTACTGGGGCAGCCAAGACAGAAATCTACTAAAAGAGGTACTCTGTGCACAGAGGTTCTGGGGGATTCTTTGTCTCTGCGGCCCAGTATATTTTTGATTTTTCTGACTTAAACTCTCCAAAAGATGTCACTCCTGACTGAGGAACCTTTTTGGCGTAAGTTTTTTTAAAGAGACTGTTAGTGCAGTTAGAACTTGGCAGTTAGAATTTGGACAACTATTTGTTTGGTATAGCTTTGATAGGTTTGTATAGGTTTGTATATGCAAATTGCAATTTGTGTAGGCAGGTAATGATGAGACTTTTCTCCATCTGCTTTAGTTGAAGTATAAGTGGGTCGCTCCCAGTCCTTAGTTCTTAGTTATTTGGTCCTTAGTTTATTTGAACATTGCAATATTCAAAGACTGAGGGTCTCGTACATTTGCGAGTGTATTGATAGAGATAGCCCCTTGAAGTTTGAAGCTTGGTTAGTGAGCGCAGATGCCTAATCATAGCAAATTTGGTATTTGGTTTTGTTTAAGATGCAACAGGGATTCCTGATTGGAGGGTTCATGTCTCATACCTCCGGTTAGAACTCCAACTTATGAGCTCTATTTAGCTAAAGCGCGCTGTATTGTGTGTCCTGACTGTTTGACCCCCTTTCTGTTTGTGTATGGAGTGGGCCCAATGTGTGTTTGTTGGTTTTCTTGATGTTCTCAGTCTGTTAAGTAAAAAGCTGGTTGGTTAATGTTGAGTAGAAACTTGAGTAAAAGATACAGAAATGAAACATGTAATGTGCTAAGATGGGTATGTGTTGCTCTTTAGTTTGTAGAATGAGCAATTGTGCACATATACAAAACTGCTGTTACACGCTTAAAGGATAAAATTAGGAAAAACATTCAATGGATATAAAAAAAGGCCCCAAAAGAAAAAAACGAAATTGTCTATTTTTGCAGAAATAAATAAATTTACAGCATTTTCCTTAGATGCACTGTATTAGATGTTCACAGGCAAACATCTCAGCTGCAGTATATTTGGTAGGAATGTTCATTCAGCCAGCACTTTTCCAGTTAAACACGGGTGGAATTTTGCATAACCGTCCTTTTAAATAAATGTGGGCAAAATTGTGACGCAGGAATGTGACGCGTTTTAAGTTAGGCATATGCATTTAGGTTTGTGAGTTAATGCATCTAAATTATAGGCAAGGGATGCAACGGGCTCTTATATGTAGAACAATCACAAAAAGGAATAATTGGTTTTATTAGAAGAAGAAAATTATGAAAAATAATTATTAAAAATAAGTGCTACAAAAATCGTTTTTTAATATTTATAAAGCTTAACACTCATACTATGACCTCCTAGCATTAAAATTTGATTTAAGTTATGTTGCATCACTAAAATGACAAGCATTCGTGTGTATAATTTCCCCTTGGCATAGGCGCAAGCAAGCTCATTTTTATAAAGTATAAGTTATTATTTTCAAATGCCTGACTCAAGGGTTATGTAATAGACATTCTAGTAATACATATTATGCAAAAAAATTGTAGGATATTCATTTTTTAATGCCCAAAATATGAAAGTCGATTTTGAGTAAAAGCACTGTTTAAACTGCATTTTGCTTTCATTTAGAGTACTTTTTAAAGTGTCTCAGGCCTCAGTAAATGCATACATTTAGGTTTTGATATATATTTGTAGGTTGTGCCTTCTTATGATTCAATGGGTAATGTGCCAGTCCAAACGCTTGTTTTAATATCAGGGTTGAAGGTTCTAAATTTAGCGGGGCCCATTTCAGACGTTCATCAATGTTAGGTTGCTAAAATGAGTACCATTGTAGAGGGTGGTAGCAAACATTTGTTCTAAAAACTGGTATGTGTGAACCCTTCACAGTAAATGTAATAGGCCTTCTGTCTTTGTCATGTTGACATTGTGACCTTTTAAATTCGAGCCTTGTCTCTGTGAAATGCAGAATAACATTGCTAACAGGCCTCTGAAAGGTGGAATTTCAGGTTTAAAGTTAAAGATTTAATTCCAAAGGGAAATATAAAAAAGGTTTCTTGAAAGGTTTCTTTAAAAGTCCCAACATCATGACATTTGTATTTCTGCTCTAAAAAAATAATGTCTGCTACTACAGAAAACGAAGTGTTGCATTACGTCTTAGACAAAAAAAATAATAAGATGCAGCCTTTTACTAAAATTTGAAGCCTACATCAATAAGTAAGAACGATTTGCTAATTAAGAAGTTTTTTTTATCATGGAGATTGTGGCACAAGACTAATTCTAGGTGTCAGGGAAAGGATTTTACATCTAAAAGTTAAAAATGTTGCACGGTGACTGACAAGATGGTAACAGTTAAGTAATGGAAATTTATTTTTGTGTTTGTTAATGGTTATCATGTTTTGTCTTCTGCTTAAATGTTACAATTGATGTCTGTTTTATTATAAGAAATGTCTCTCTTTTGTGTGCTGTGTATTTTTTTCCTTTTCGCTTCTGCTCACAGATCATTCATAGATTGCTCTGGGGAATTTTATGCCAAGACACGTGAGTTTGGTTGGTTGAAATGAGATCATGAATTGTTCTTATTGGTTCTGTGTGTCCGAAAGTTGTATTTGACAGCAGATACCCACTATTGGTGATCTACTGTCAAACAGGAGGGTATCCTTACACGGTATTATGCGTCACCGCTCATTTATATATGCTATCGTTTTACAGGAAGTATATGATGGCTTGACGTCCGTTTTGTGAGTTTTTGCATGTTTTATGTTGTATGTTGCCGCTTAAGAAATTAGTACAAATTCACCCGTGTTGTTGTGAGGGACATGTATGACGATATGTGTCGCTGTCAACAGTTGGGTAAAATTTTCGCTGATACTAAAATTCACAGATATGATTTTTTTTTTACATATTGTGAACCAGACAGACAACACTTCACCAGTGTATGTCAAATTTGGCTATAAGTATTGAAGAAAAATAAGCAGCAAATTGTGTCATTTGTAGTCACGATACTGCCCTTTCCTGTAAAGAACTGGCAGCCCTAAAATTATATATCCTGATTGGACGTAAGGATAAATTATAGATTTGTGAGTCTTGTACATGGTGACCTAATTTCTATTTCACATTAGTCAGTTTTATTCTGCTTCCTAAGTGGCCTTCCTATGGCTCTGGACCATAAAAGAAACCAGGTTTCATTTTTTCCTAAAGGAGGAACTGGAACATTAGCTGAGATTACCGTATATGGTGTAGTGGCCAACGGTAGAGTTAAATTTGTAGACTATTGTGATTCTTTTTTTGTGTATCACCCATACTCTTGGTATTGTGTCACATGCCTGACTATCACCCAAGCACATCAGGCCTAGTTATTGGGGATTTTAGCTGTGTCCTATTCTCTTTTCCGTATCCCTTTCACCAGTCACCTTTTATTTATTATTAGTGTATTGTTCAGGTGCGCACTTTCAGATTGCAGTAATGTGCCATGGACCCCCATTTTATGTATAATTCCCTGTTGCATAACTAGACTGGTTTCTAAGAATTTTCTTTAGGCCTATTCTGATGTTTTTCCAGTCTAACTGTTAGGACTGTTAGGACTGATTAACTGACTCAATACTATAGTAAGATAAGCGTTCCACCTCAATAGGAGACACATTATGTTTTTTTTTTTATATGACAAATTCAATGCCTATTCTAAAATTGGTTTTTAGTTCCTTTTTACTGCTTTAATTTTTGATGGACCAGATGTATTTTAAATAATGGAAATACCAGGACTCTCTAGTTTTTGTCTTTTGTTTCCACTACTTGACCATTAGCTTTTGCATTGCATAGTCCCACCGGATGCACAATTATTATGATAATATGTATGTGATCCTGCTTTTGAGATGTTCTAGATGAGGAATTTATGTACACCTATAATGCAATCATTGAGATAAAATGTGTTTGCCCCATTAGACATGCCACTATGTGTGAGGACATCCATTCAGATAGAATTCCCATGTCAATGTTTACTCTTAGATGGTGAAGGATATGCTCTCACACGGAAACCCAATTGAAGAGCCTAGAGACACTGTTTTGCCTATTGCCTTTGTTTTTGTATTGCCTTTGAGAATGACAGTGTATTTCAACGCAGAATTGTCCCATGGCGTGTGGCCACCCCTTTGAAGATCGCAGGCCACCTGTTTGCAGTCCCCTTGTTGTACAGTGAACTGTTTAAAGCATCGCACTTGCTTCATCAGAAGGCGTTCAACATCAGAAAAGAAGAAGGAGCTGGTTTTGCCACAGTCCCTTGAGATTTCAGTGCAAAAGAGCGCCTGTTATGTGCTGGTTAACCCCTGACAGTGTGCAGTCCCTTGAGATTTCAGTTCAAAAGAGCGCCTGTTATGTGCTGGTTAACCTCTGACAGTGTGCAGTCCCTTGAGCCCCTTGGCCTGAGTTTTGGCCACGCACCCCTTTTTTTCCTTGCTTCAACGGAAGTGCAGTGCACCGGAGGATCCAAGAGTGGCAAAAGGCACTCCATTCTGGTGCCCATGAAAGAGCAGCCTGAGCGTTCTCTGACACTGAATGACGAGTGTTGGAGTCTGAGAATGGTCCCGGGTCTGCACAAGATGATCTGTGCCCATATCTGTAGTGTCTGCCGCAGAGGAGAGATACGGTGCACTGCCTTGAGACATTAAGACTTTTTGAATGAGCTATGAGTGTTTGCCAGGAGGGCACTCCAACAGATACTGAGGATCAGAGCATGGGAGGCCTGAATCCAAAGGCCCATGCAACAACGGGAGCAGACTTGATTGGACAGCCTGCCAGAGAGGCTTTTTGAACAGACTCTGGGCATAGTTGGTTTCACAGGAGGTTTCCGTGTGATTGTATAGACTAAGTGTTAGGAGAATGATTTTATTGTTCAACTGGCATTATTTTTAAGTAGTATTCTGTTTAGTAAAAGCAGAATAAAGTCCATTTTCTGTGAAAGAGTATCCCCTTTTCACCTCAGAGCATTAATGAGGGTCACCACTGTTTCATTTGAACATATAATGAATTACAGAAATGCATAGGAAGACCTACAATGTTACTAGATAATTTTAGGATTTACCTTTTGCTTAGGGTTGTGAAAAATTATGACTTCATTTGTAAATAGCGGTCACTACTTTGTCTATATGTTCTTAATGACGTGTTTTCTAGTGTTTTATAAACATGGCATTGTCTTTTATGGGTGGGATTGTTTTTGCTGCCCAATTCACATCTGTACCCACCTCCGAACCTATGTCTCTTCCTACTTCTACTTCTTTGCATACTTTCCAGATTTTACCTGAACATGGACTAGTTAGGAGGTCAGAGTTTACTGATAATTCTTTTTGTACAGTTTCTGCATCGACACCAGTTAGTAGTGAACATCACTAATTGTTGGGTGTGTGGTCTTATACCACATACTACAGATAGAGGCATTCCCTATTTGGTCTTGCCATATATGGCCTTTGTGCTACTGCGTGTGTAAGGAGACCTGTCCCGAGAGAGTCGCTAATAATAGGATTATGCTTCAGCAACATCTTGGTGATTTGATAAATATAGACCTGGACTCAGACTAGCGTGAGTATAGGTTATTGCCTATGTAAGGGCAAAAGGAGCGTCTGTGGTACTGAAAATTTTGGACCTGTGTCATAAACATCGTCCTATCATGACGATTTTGATATCAGCAGACCGAGAATGGCTAGTACACTTTGCACAAGCATTTTCGTCATATTCAAATGCCAGAATCACCCTGAAATCAGAGTTTTCGTTCTGAGGCCCTCAGGTTCCATTTTGTGAACGGCAGCCAATCGGGAATTGCCCTTACAGTAGGCCCTCACTGTGGCAGAACAAGTATTAAGGACATAACCTTAGCATGGGTTTGTGCTGACTCCTGCATGACCTGGCGAAAGCTGACTCCCTTGCCCGAGGCTGACCTCGTTGAGCCAGTTCCTTGTTAGGCAGCTGGTCAGATAGAGATCAAAGAGCAGGACATTGCAATGTTTATTGTACACGCACACACCCCTTTATCTTGCTCCTATCTGTTCCTGTTCCTTCTTTATGGTCTATTTATGATGTGGGCTGCGGGCCTTTTCATTATGGGTCTTGTCCAGCTTGTCTAAAGAAGAATGTTTATTATGGGTTTGTTTGATGATTAATTATGGCCTGGACTTATCTTGAAAGTGGGTTTGTACAGTGCTTTGTGTGCACTTCCTGGGAGTGACCAACAATAATGTACTTCAAAGAGAAAATGTGTGCCTAGGGCATAATAAATGGTATAAAAGGTCTGTGCTGAGACCATTCAGGAGGCTGCCTCATTCAGTTGCTTTAGGTGTGACTGGGCGACGTAGCCTCACAATTAATTGTAATAAAGATGTCTTTTCATATTTCAGATTCTCTGTTGATTCCTTTGCTGCTTTTGAATGGACTACTTATTGGTAAGACCCCTGAGTAGGAGTGCGAATTATTAGGTACTTCAATGCATGATGGCACCTACGCCCGTATTAGATGGGGTACACAGGAGCAAAAAACTAACAGAATCCCTGTGAATCGTGGGGTACGTCAGGGCTGCGTGTTAGCCCCAATACTCTTCACGCTATTCGTGAATGGTGTAGTCTCTTTTCTGCTTGATATCAATGCTGATGCTCCGGCATTGGCGGGTGATAAAGTCCCCGCACTTCTCTTTGCGGATGATACACTGTTGGTATCAAAACCCCCGCAGGGTTGCAGAAGTTGCTGGACCATTTCTGTCTGTTCTGTAAGCTTAGGGGCCTTGTAATTAACACCTCAAAAACTAAGCTCCTTTGCATCAACCCGAGTAGGTCGTTAAGATCCACCCTTTCCTTGGATGGGGTGCCATTGGAATGTGTACAGGAATTTGATTATCTGGGAATTAGAATTTCTGATAAAATGAAATGACAGCCACACATAGATAAAATGACTTTAAGCCACAAAAGGGTAGTTGGAGTGTTAGGGAGGGAACACCGTGCGTCTACGTCTAAGCCCATTGCTCCTGCTCTTGATATCTATGCAGCGAAAGCTGTAGGCTGCGCTCTTTATGGCGCAGAGCTCTGGGGCTTCGATTGTATGGATGCCCTTGTTACTTCAGAGAACAAGTTTTTTAAGGAACTAGTTTTGCTCCTGAAGGGTACACCTACTAAACCACTACTGAGCGATCTGGGTCGGCGTTCTATTAAGCATTTAGCCACTCTACGTCCTCTTTTATATTGGGCTCGGCTATGGAGGACCCCGGAGCTCTCAAGGTATGTAGATGGTTTAAGAGAGGGTATGAATCTTTGTGGTGCCCACAAAATTAGTTGGATTAGAAACATAAAAAAGCTCTTAATTGTAACGGGCCTACCAACAGAGTGGGAGCCTGGGGCATCGCTACCCAAGGCCGTAATCAAGCGAGCTTATTGGTCATGGGTTGACGACCAAGAACAGAGGAACCCAAATCTAGGAAGGCTGACTGAGGCATTTTACCAGCATAAATCAAAGCCTCGTCTGGAGCCCTACCTAGATTTTATCAAGAAACCAAGGGATAGATCCCTCTTTATCCAGTTTAGGCTGGGAACACTCCCCCTCCGTGACCATACTAGTAAGTGGAAGCCCCCGCACCAAACCTCTTCTGACTGCCCCTTTTGTGAAGGCACCATTGAAAATATCCCGCATGTCTTCTTTGTATGCCCAGCCTATGCTAAACCTAGACAAAAGTGGCTTAAACCGGTGTGCCTATTGCTTGGAATCAGGGACCACTCCACTGCACTAAGAATACTTATGGCAGATGTTAGCACAACCATAGTGTGTGGGGTGGCCAAATTTCTGAGCTGGGCCTGGTTGATTAGGCTTAAGGCTACTTGATGATCCAACTTCTGGTTGATTTTTTATATTTATAAATCCTCACAAAGCTGCTAAAGTTGAATACATTTTTAAATGATTTATTATAACATAACTGAATTTTATTGTAACTTTTGTCAAAAAATGTATTGTTATGAATTGTGATTTTATATTTTTATGTGCTTTTATGATATCCTGTATATCGAAATAATGCTTTGATGATGATGGCATAACGTGGTTAAAACCTCGTTGTAAAGGCTGTTTCCCGCTGTACTGTAGGGAATATATGGCATGCTGATTGTGACTACATTGTTTTTAATGTTGAATGCATGTAATTAAGATGTGAATTGTATAAGGTGTGAACCTTTGCCATGTTCACACTGTTTGCATTGTGTTGCTGCATTTCCCCTGGATAGCTCAATTCAATAGCCTCCAGTTTGGCGGGGAGAGTCTATGCAATTAAACATAACAAATGTGCACGTTTATGTAACATGTACCAATCGAGAGCCAATAAATCGTGCCTGACAAATGAAGTTTTGTCTCAAGTCCTTGCTCTTTTGTCGAACAGATTTCTATTAATTTGGATCGATCAAATATCCATTAGGTCACTCTAAAGATGAAATAGAAGTGGTAGAAGCAAAAAAGGCTTTTAATACTTTTTATCTCACCGGGAGGAGACAGCAAGGTGCATTTGAAGAGATGAGAGAGGTGCAAGGAAGGCAATCAGGGGAGGAAAGGGGTGGGCGGACGGAAATGTCTCGCTGACACCCAAGCATTTTATTTTTTTAGATTCTTGAGAGATGGGGTAAGCAAAGATAGTGCTGCAAGTCTGAAGAACAGAATAAATAAATGTAAATAAAAATAAATGCAAGGGCTTTCCACTGGTGCTTCTGAATGCTGAATACCAACGGCGTGAAATCTTGACTCCACCTCATGCCTCTTTCTTCCACCACCTACACTTCCTGTCTCATATTTTTCTCCCTTGCTGGTTCTTTTTGATCTGTGCTTTCTACTTTTTTTTCATTTTTTTCCTATATTTCTCTTCCTTTCTCTCTTTTCTGCCTTCCTCTTGCTCTTGGTCAGAAAACACCACCACATGCACCCACCAGCACACATGGCTGCCAAGCTGGCTCTCTCGCGGGCTAGATTTAGCTCTTCCACTTTGGCTCTAAGAGACCTGCACTGGCTTCCGGTGCATCTGCGAGTGATGTATAAGGCCGCGTGTTTGGTGTTTAAGGCCGTACACCAACAGGGCCCAATACCACTTCGCGACATGTTTGCTTGGTATGCTGCCTCGCGGCCCCTCCGCTCATCCTCAGCCAGCTTGTTGGTGGTCCCGAGGTTCCAGAGAGTCAGGATGGGTGGCCGCTCATTCAGTGTTGCGGCGGCCAGACTCTGGAACTCCCTTCCTCTCTCTCTGAGAAGCCACAAGGACTACCTACCATTTAGGAAAGCGCTGAAAACACATTTGTTCCCGAAAATTGTTTGAGCAGTGAGTTGTGTGCCTGCCGAAGTTCAAAGCGCCAGGATGCCCTCTGGGTGATAGGTTGCGCTTTATAAGTACACAAATAAAATAAATAAAATAAAAATTAAGCTGTGTTCACATTGCAAACCGTTACCTATAGGAAAGAGGGCTCAGCTCATGGAACTCGAAGGCTCCACCTCTTCATCACCACAACCCTTCATGCACTCCAAAGGGACTAACGTCACCAACCCTATCCCCAGAGCACCAACCACAAGCATGTAAATAAGCGTTGTTTATAAAATATCGTTTTTTTGTCTGTAACTCGACCTTCCTGCTGTCTAGCCCCTGTGTCATCTACTACTGCAGTGAAATTGAAAAGAAAGTAGACCCTCCTGAGATTCTATGGTTTTACATACTATGACACATCTGAACCCTTTCATAATGGCAGATAACTCTACTCTTTCATAAACAAAACACATACATTTCACTTTGGCATTATTCCTCAAAACCAATAGCTGAAAGTGGTAGTTAAGTGCACCGTGATTCAGTAATATGTTCCAACCACTTGAACAGCGATGACTTGAAAGAAACATTTCCTGTAAGATTTAATCAGTCTCTGGCCATGTGAGAGGAATTCTGCCCATTCCTTACAACACTGCTCTTGAATGTTGGCTGGCTTTTTTGTTTAATACACAATGGTGAATGAAAGATTGTGTGCGTTATTTGTCACAGGAGGTTAAATGTATCTGCTTGTGAGGGCGGGATGAAGGCCAGATACATTATAATATTAACGTAATATAGTCTTTAAAAGGGCATACTTTCTTTCTTCACATAGCTGTCTGTAAGGCACCTCTGTCAGAAGGGCTCCAAACCCCAATGAACAAATAAGAATGGAATAAATTGTTGGATGCCAAAAATAGAAATAAAAGGAGGTGAGGTGGATATGAGTACTAATAAATGAAAGGCTCTTACTGAAATTAGGAATAAACCGTAGTGCAAGGGAGCGAATATTCTAGCTAAGGAGATGGATGAGAATGCTGTAGTCGCTGGAGCACTACTAACAACACTACCTACTTATTCAGTGGAGAGAGATATATATACTTTTTCGACTGCAGAGAAGCAGCGGTAATAATACTTCACAATAGTGTATACCAGGATGAGTGCTACAACCATCAGCCCATATCATTGACTTCCATGGTGGGACCCATAATGGAGATAGTGATGGAAGAGCAGCCGGTGGTGGCTCTCCGGGCCACAGCACCGTAGTTTCACTGTTGAGATGGGGGTGCGGGGGAGTGCTACACAAATAATAGGAATTACTTTTCGCTGTTTAAAACTAGGACAAAATTAAATAATGATATGGATGAACTAACTGAACTGTGACATAGCCACCGATACGTTTCGACATGGAAGATGCACAGTGGGCAGAAAATGGACATCGATTCACCAAATGGTCGCCTACTATGTCCTTTTGAGTGGTTATTGGAAGGAGAACCTATTGAAATTATAGGAATTATAGGAAGTAAACAGAGCCATCAGACTTCCTTTTACCTTCTTCTTCTGCCATTGCCTTCATGATGCCTGAGTCTAGGGGGAGCGGGAGGCGGGCAAGGGATGGGAAAGGGACAGTGAGGGCGGTATAAAAGGGAAATCCAGCTATCAGCAATTGGCATCCACGTCACTGAGTGACTTCAGTGGTGGATCCATTTTGAGTACACTGGAAGCAATGGTTACCTGAGTGTGCAGGTAAAAGAGTGAATTCTGGGGCACATGAAAGGGACTTAGAGTGGAACAATAACCAGCTCTATGCCCTGTCCATCGAATACTTTTATTATAAAAGAAGACCCCACATCCATCGGGAGTGCCACAACCCATCAAGACACAGCTCTGCAGGGAACACTACATCATAATAGAAATAGAGCACCTGCCCTTTCAGAATCTGGCAACTCCTGCTAACCTCTGCTCTCTTTATCCGCGCTTCAACCCTGTGCAGCCCTCTGCTGCCTTAAGGCTATGGTCACACTATGCAAGCATCCATACATAAAATTACAGAGCAGCTGCAAAGAACTGCAGTAGGACTCAAAGATCTGCAGCAGTTGATACCTTCAGAGAGTGGGAAACATGAGGAGTGTGTAAAAAAAAACCTGAGAGATGACAGTTAAGATTCAGTGAAGCTAAGTACAAAGCCAGGCACGTTGAGGGTTAAAAAGCACTAGTGAACGACAGAAAACACAGGAGCGGGCATCTTAAATGTGAGGGACTGGAGGAGGTCATTGCACACCAGAGAGAACAGAAGGCATCACAAAGAAGCAGGAGTAGAGATCAGAAAACAGTGATGGACTCAGAGAATATCACACAGGAAAGGGGTTTAAAGATAATACAAGAAGAGATGCTCAAGAGCCTCGCACAGGAGAGCAGCCTGAGGGAGTTATACAAACAAGGACTGAGATATCACACAGGACAGAACCAAAAGGGAATTACACAAGAGAGTGTCCAGAGGACATCACACATGAATGAGACCAGAGAGCATCAAACAGGAGAAGGGCCTGTGGGTACCACAGTGGAGAGGGGCCAGCGGGGATTGCATACATGAGGATTCAGGGGCATAACATCCCACAGGGATGGGTGTTTTCCGTCTGTAATGACACATATATGCTAAAGAGAGATTAAATGGAATGTGCCTGAAATTATTACCATTGGCTGACACTACATTCAAGCATTCCATAGATCAGTGTTTAAGCTGTCTAAGTGAGTCTCACTGAGTAGAAGTGGTATGCCCAGACAAAGCTATACCTTGCTGATGACGATCAGCCAGGTTGAAACCGGTCTGTGGTTGCTTGCGTTCCCTTTCAGTAGGGAGGTGGTTTGAAGTTCTGGCTTGACGGTCACCTATAAGGTGAGATCAGGACTGACATGGATATGGTTTGTCCTTATGTGTAACGGTGTAGCTAAGCTAATAAAACAATGGAATGGAAATGCAGCCCAGAGTAATTACCAAAAGCAGCTGTGATTGATTCAGTTCTTCATCCACCACTTTCATGCTGCCTATGGGATCAAAACTTATCACATAAGAGAAGGACTACAGGTCATTGAGCAAGGGCGCGATCCTAGGGCTTGAGGCGGGCTGGAATCCAAGAGCGTCACAATGGAGCAAGGCCACAGTGCTATGCACAGAAGCGGGTCAGCAGAGCAAGGCACAGCAAAATAAATGCTTTGTCATTTCATAGGAAATTGATTGGAGGTCATCAGACAGCCGAGGGTTCAGAGGGCAACTGTTATGTTCTTATCTCTTTAATGCTCGTGCTTAGAATATAGAGCGTTAGACAACAGTTCCATGTGGAACTCCTACCATCAGGTAATGTTGGATCCGAACTCTAAGAACCTCACGGCGTTTATAACACCGTTTGGTTGTTATCAATTCAGGCGTATGCCTTTTGGGTTGGCCTCAGCCGCTGCTGTATTTCAGCGGCTGATGCATAGACTGTTTGGAGACATGGAAAATGTCTCATTTTTTCAAGATGATATTCTGGTGGCAGCTAAAGACAAGGAAAGTCATGATTCCAAATTGAAACAAGTTTTAGAAACCTTACAGTCAGCTGGTCTGACTGTAGAGTTGTCAAAGTGCAAATTCAGCCAAAGAAGTGTTTCATACTTGGGGCATATCATAAGTGAGGAAGGTGTCCAACCCAAGCCTACCTTGGTGGAGAATATTGTTAAGTTCTCGGCGCCTATATCGAAAGATGAAGTGAGAGCTTTTCTCGGAATGGCTGAATACTGTGCCAAATTCATAAGAAATTTTGCAGCAAAAGTTCACAATATGCGTGCATTGCTGAAGAAGAACTCTAAGTTCTTTTGGAGTGATTTGTGTGAGGAAGAATTTAATTTGATCAAAAGGGAGTTGCAAAAAGTAAATGCTCTTGCCAGTTTTGACCCTAATGCTGACTGTTTGCTCACAACTGACGCAAGTGATAAGGGTTTGGGCGCTGTGTTATCTCAGTATGATGACTGTGGTAAAGAAAAGGTAATTCTTTTTGCCTCTAGGGCCCTTTCCCCTGCTGAAAGTAGATACCCTATCATCGAGAGGGAGGCCCTAGCGTGTGCGTGGGCGTTGGAGCATTTCCGAGCATTTGTTTGGGGCAAACCTGTGACCATTCGTACAGACCATAAACCAGAGTATTTCGACAGATGTGGGGTTAAACACAAAACCACTGCTTTATATAACCCTAGTGGCAACGGCACTGTCGAAAGGTTTAACAGAGTGATCAAGGGCGTCATTCAAGCCTCTGTGCACAGTGGGCTTGATTGGAAGATACAGGTACAAAAAGCAGTATGGTCATATAGAATTACTGTACAGAACAGCACTGGTTTGTCTCCGTTTACCATGATGAGAGGCAGAACGGCTAGATGTAAATTTAATCCTGGATGGCTGGTTGATGGAAAGGTGGCATGTTGGTCTCCTGTTGAGGTCAAGGACAAATTAATATCCAGTCATGAGAAAAGCAAAGAATTTTATGACTCTCACCATAATACTAAAGATGTTTCCATCAAGGTTGGAGACTGGGTGAGAGTGAAAAAACCTTTTAAGGTTCCCAAAGGTATGAGCCGTTTTGAACCACCTTGTAAAATTGCTGAGGTTTTAAGGAATTCCGTAAGACTGGATGATGGTAGAGTATGGAATCTTAAGAATATTGCATTCAACCCAGATCAAAATTGCGTAGAAGTACTTCCTGATTCATGTGTCAACAATTTTGATTGGGTAGAAGATCATTTTGAAAATAGCCAAGTTCAGTCTCAACTGGGTAAGGATTTGACGACCATTTCTGGTGAATCCAGGCAATCCTACCTTCCCTTGTGTTTTGAGGGGGGAGTGGGTGAAGGTTGTAGTCATGAGCATGATGTTCAAACTGATGTCAATGATTTTACAGACTTGGACGCAGGTGTCACACAGAACAAGACTAATATGCTACCTGACAAAAGAACAAGAGTTATACCCAGATGGCTGAAGGACTATGCTTTGTAATTTTATTCCTCCTGTTGTTCTTTTTCTCTTTGCTCCCTATTCACCTTCTCTTTTCTTTTTGTTTCACCTTTCCGGGTTGCTTAAATGTATGGGGGGGGGATGTGTTATGTTCTTATCTCTTTAATGCTCGTGCTTAGAATATAGAGCGTTGGACAACAGTTCCATGTGGAACATTGATGTTACCGAGCCGGTTGGAGAAGGACGTCGCTTCCCTGGCTCTCACCTGTTATATATATATATTTATCTTAATAAATATACTTGTTCCACATACTTCATAGTCTTCTACATCACTTCAGCAACGCACAGGAAAATGGACCTTGGGACCTTCCATAATGACCATCAGTATTCCAAGCAGTTTATAGAGGCCGAGCTGAGAGACATGGCTTGTGGGGCAGACATAAAAAGCCTTAAGGAACAAAAACCCCAATGATGTATTTACTCTGCATACATCATTGGTGAGGCCATAAGTGGACTATTGTGTTCAGTGTGAACCCTGCATCATATGTGAGATAAAGCATGTTAGAAACAGCCCACAGGAGTGTAAAGCAAATGTACAAGGCCTGCCTCAGAACTCTTAACAGCATCGACGCGTGGACTTACAGTGCCATCGTTTGATGATATGCGGAGAAGGTGTGAGAGTCAATATGATATGTATTTTAACAGTCTTTAGGGAATATAAAAGTGACCACGACCCATAGGAACACATGATACATCTTTGGGGAGTTGGTTCAATAGTGACAGAATTCAGGACAATCCTGAAAGGTTGTAAGAGAGAGACCACAGTGCAAGGACAAGGATGAAGCCGGAAACTGCAACCAAAATCCTGAGACTAGAAAAAGGTGATTTTTTAGGTCTCAAACTCCTCAAAAAGCATGATGATGGCATCGAAATGAAATTGCGGGAGACCCGATCATCACAGTGGAGAAGTGTGGCTCAGTGGTTAGAGGCGGCAGACCCGGAATTTGAGATCGACCGTGGACCAGGGTTCAATTCCCCGCCTCGGCGGGTCTCGGGCTCATAAATTCCACAGTCTCGACAATTCTCGCTCCGGTGCCTACTTGACTCACGGGGTCACACTCTGCGACTCTGGGCAATAGCTTGCTTAATCTCCACATCGGCCCCTCGCGGCGGGATGCCTGGCTTTCACCTTGTGGATACCCTGCCGGGGTTTCTCACAGGGGAATACCAGGACGGGTTCCCTAAGCAAGCGCGGAGATGCCCCAGGGTAAGTCCTGCGCTATATAAGTTTCATACATTTACATTTACATTTACAGTCCAGCGCTGCATGGCATGAATGTCACGTTCAGTGAGTGCGTTTGTGCTCCAAAGTGTGAAACGCGCTCCGTGAGTTAGATGGGGTTCCACGCTGTGGAAGTCTGAAGTATCCAATGAGGCCCCTATTCAAGGATTTAGCGACCAAAACGTGCTTCTCAGGTGGGCTTCTAAAGATGTGTGAGCCTGTGCTGCTAAGACGGCTCCATGGTGTGGATCAGCTAGGCACACATTGCTCCTAAGTGTAAGGCTCACAATCAATTCGTCAAACACTATCAAGTGACAAGACTGTGCTTCACGAAGTAAACTTTCTGGCCCCTAGTGAGACTTTGCTCAAAGGCACAAGGGTGACATTCAAATAAGATGAGACTGTAAGACTCTCCATCACTCAGGGATAGTGTACTGCCAGATGGGAAAATACTATAACCAGGGCCTCTGGAATTTTGTGATTGTGCAGCCACAGCGATTTTCGCACAATTATAGATTTGCCGCAGTTGCCACATAATTCATCACCTGTCACATAATCTGTACATTTATACAAAAAAAAAAATTGTTTCTGGCTCAAACGGTTCAAAAGTTACTAAAAATGCAGCGATATGTTGCCGGACAGTGGAAGGCCCTTTGCAAAGCTGGACTGATCACCTTTCTGTTGCTTACTGCTATTTTTGGGCATCAAACTGGTACTAGTGAGGGGCAACCAATATCCAGACAGTTTTACCAAGTTTAAAAATGACAACAAACTGAAGTAATATTATTACAAAATGTGCTGCATTATATCACATAATTCGCATTTTCTTGCTGCTTAATATATTCAACCATGCCATATAATTTGTCCCTCTCCTGCCGCATAATTCCGGTGACCCTGACTATAACCAATGCGTTAACTAGTAGAGAGGTTTCCGGCCCCAGGAATGTACTTTGTGGGCCTGTGGTGGTTTCTAATGCCCACACTGCTGGTAGAAGACGCATACAAGGCTGTATCAGGATGTGGTGGTGAGATAGGGGCAGGGAAAGATGGGAATTTGCATGTAGGCAGATACATTAGTAAGGGACAAAGAAACATTTATCAAACAGTGAAAAAATATAAGAAAGATTGCAAGTACCACAGTAGTGCTACTGTTCAGTATCAGTGCAGGTATTAGGTGGCAGCTTCCTCGACTCATCTTCAATTGCAGGGACTCGTGAGCTTGAGAAGACACAGGCCATTATTTATTTTCATTAGGAAGCCCTTGTTCCATAACCTTTCTTTTCCTGCATCTCTTGGGGGTACAAGCAGTGGCCGGCATGGGCTGTAGCTGGTTGATCTATCCCTCCCCTAGGCTTCATCATTTCACCATCCCTTGTACAGAGAAACTCATAAAAGCAATGCCAGAGCAAGCAGCCATTGGTTGAATTCAGATCAGGTCTCTGGAGAGCCAGGGATCTCTGTTCTGCTTCCAGCCCTGCTCTGATGTTATTTGGCCCCAGCCTAGTCCACCGAAAGGGAAGAAACACAGTACATATATTTTCATTTATTAGTTATTGCTTACTGTGTCGTCACTTTACCAAACAGCTCCCTATTCTGTACTTAAATCTGAAATGATGTGAACTAGAAGTCAATTAATTTTCTAATTCACTGTATAGATGAGGTTTTATCCATTCCAAGTATGTTCAAGATTAGGGGAGAGTATGGTAATCCTTTTTGCCCCAAAATGAACCTGTTGGAATTGTAGTGTCACACCGGGTTATACACACGATTTGTCTTACAGTAGAAAAAAAATGTACCAGCAGACTACAAAGGACTGCAAATGACGTAGAACTGCTATGCATTTATGGCCCAACAAAGTTCAGCACATTGATCATTAAAATGTGTGAAAATAATAAGTTAAACATCACATACATATGTTGTTTAGGAAGTAAGGTAAAGACACACATTGCAGTCTTTCACTAATGACAATAAGTGATAAGAAGGCTAGACAAAGTAGGCAAACAATCAAATTGTATCTTTTTCAGTATGAAGTTCACAAACTTTCAAACAACCACAAAACACGTTAAAGAGTAAATTAGGCTATGAGAAAGATCACAGTGAACTCATGACAGCCTAACTCAAAACTCACGTCTACCTATGTGGTTAACACTAATGTACATGAACTTACTGTCTCTCTGCCGCTCAAACTCTTCCAGCTGAGAATGAAGAGTGGGTCGTGCAGCATTAGGGACTCTCTGGTACAGTGGTACCTTGCGGTGGTACCATAATGTCCTGGGTCTTAATGAGGGCCCAGAGACATAGGGCCTCCCTGCGTTGACAGCACAGCTTCACTTGTCAGATGTAGTTACCTATTCCACTGCAGCGCATGGTGATGTCCCTCCATATTTGGGTCTGTGCTGCAAAGCTCAACTGGGTGTCTGGGCACACATAAAGGTAAGGGGGCTATGAGCCACTTACTGATGATTTTTAATTCAGTTTCTCTAAAAGAGAGGACTTTACCTCAAGTCCCTCAGCCATGTTGGGGGCAAGCTTTGCTACAGAAGCAACAGCATGGAGGAGGATGCTTCTCTGAGAATGAAAACAGAAACAAAATGCTGAACTTCCTCTTCGTATAGGTTAATCTATGTAGGCACATATCACAGCCAAAGTGTGGAGTCACTGCCCCAAGAGCTGAGACTTCATCCTGAATGCAGAAGTAAAGGTCCGCACAGAGGGTGGAGATTCTGGATGGAGGAAGGCGAGACAGTACATGTAGTAGAAAACCCAGAAATGTTATATAGTGATAAAATATGAGCAGTGATGGCTTATGGACATATTGTGTTGTAATATGGGTCAGGATAAATGAGCTAATGATTTTGAGAAGATGAAGTACATTTTTATTCATCTAAGCATTTACCTGAGCATACCATGTTAGTTACATACATTTTGCAATATAAACAGAGTTGTCTTATGATGGTAGGTTTGGACAGTGTATTAGATGTCCAACATTTGCCATTGACAACACACAGTCCAACCACATAAATGCAGTAGCCAAACTAGCAGCTAAAATAACAAGCATTTACAATGCAATAGGTCTCGCAGCATTAAAGTTTGAGCTATTGGCATTGTATATTACAATGTGTTGCATTAATTTGTTATCAAACTCTGAATTGTTTTATAAAGATTGATTGCAAACTGTCAAATGTTGCTGAATAGTAAGCAACGTTGTGAATAATATTGTTTGCTAGTCATCCTTGGGTACCAGAGTACTTCACTTGAGGCAGAGGTATTATCTTTAGACTACAGGTGCCGGTGCCGCTTGAGCTAGAAACAGGGCCAGCCACTCACTACTCTGCACTCACTACTCACCACTCACTACTCACTACTCACCACTCACTACTCACTACTCTGCACTCACTACTCTACTCACTACTCACTACTCACCACTCACTACTCACCACTCTCTACTCACCACTCTGCACTCACTACTCTGCACTCACTACTCTGCACTCACTTCACTACTCACTACTCACCACTCACTACTCACCACTCACTACTCTGCACTCACTACTCTGCACTCACTACTCTGCACTCACTACTCTGCACTCACTACTCACTACTCTGCACTCACTACTCACTACTCTGCACTCACTACTCACTACTCTGCACTCACTACTCTACTCACTACTTTACTCACTACTCTACTCACTACTCTGTACTCACTACTCACTACTCTGCACTCACTACTCTGCACTCACTACTCTGCACTCACTACTCACTCGGCACTCACTACTCTGCACACTCACTCTGCACTCACTACTCTGCACACTCACTGTGCACTCACTACTCTGCACACTCACTGTGCACTCACTACTCTGCACTCACTACTCACTACTCTGCACACTCACTCTGCACTCACTACTCTGCACACTCACTCTGCACTCACTACTCTGCACTCACTACTCTGCACTCACTACTCACTCGGCACTCACTTCTCTGCACACTCACTCTGCACTCACTACTCTGCACACTCACTCTGTACTCACTACTCTGCACACTCACTCTGCACTCACTACTCACTACTCTGCACACTCACTCTGCACTCACTACTCTGCACACTCACTCTGCACTCACTACTCACTACTCTGCACACTCACTCTGCACTCACTACTCACTACTCTGCACTCACTACTCACTCGGCACTCACTACTCTGCACACTCACTCTGCACTCACTACTCTGCACACTCACTCTGCACTCACTACTCTGCACACTCACTCTGCACTCACTACTCACTACTCTGCACACTCACTCTGCACTCACTACTCTGCACACTCACTCTGCACTCACTACTCACTACTCTGCACACTCACTCTGCACTCACTACTCTGCACACTCACTCTGCACTCACTACTCTGCACACTCACTCTGCACTCACTACTCTGCACACTCACTCTGCACTCACTACTCACTACTCTGCACACTCACTCCGCACTCACTACTCTGCACACTCACTCTGCACTCACTACTCTGCACACTCACTCTACACTCACTACTCTGCACAAGGGTAAGAACACCGCCTTCATTCTTTGAGTCAGGCTAACCTTAAAACTTTAAGAGCCTGAGCTCCTAACATATCTTCACTAAAGGGTCGGGTGTGGTATATCACAAGCTGAGGGGTCTGTTTTCTAGAGGTACGCGTGGTGGCTTGGGTACCATTTGCGATGGGCAACATTTTATTAACTTACGAGAGTATCGTCACCAAGCTTTAAAATGTAAATACCCCCAGGGCGAGACGTTTCTACTCCTCCACGCCGACAACTCTTTGGTACCCCGGGGGTGTCAACTAGAGCTCAATTCTGTTTTACGTGAGAAGTCCTGCCTCCTCGTGCTTCTGTCAGTCAGGCCATCGAGCGCGCTCTCGTTTCTCCTCCCTCCTCTCCTTACCTCCTCCCGCAAGCTCGGCCCCTGCCTCCCACCGCTTTCCTCGGCAAGCCGCTCGGTGACGCCCCCATGCAGTCGGTGGAAGCGCACTGCAGCTGCCCCACTCCCCGCGCCTCTCGATGTCAGCCTCCCGGCGGAGCTCGCTCGCTCTCCCGGTTACATTTCCGTGGATCTGAGCGCGCATCCGGCTCGGCGCCGCTGCAAAGGTAAAGCCACAGCCGGAGCTTGGGAGGGAGCTGGGCTGGTGTTCGGGGAGCAAGGATAGACGAGGGATTTCCCCAGGGGTGGAGGCGGGAAAAGAAGACACACGCAATGTGAATACATCCAGTTACCGTCATCTGCAATTTCACGAAGCACTTGATGTGTGCTTCACAGGAGACAGCGCCTGGCCGCAGCGCTCGTTCGCGTGCGCGTGTCACTTTCAAATCGCCTCCAAGGCGATGCGCGCGGCCAGGACTGTCTCCTGGGAAGCACACATGCCGACAAAAGGGGCTCGGCGGAGATGCGCTTCGCGCGGCTAGCCGAGACCTAAAAATGAGTTCACCAGCTGATCCCGCACCTGCATACCCTGACCTCTGTTCTGGGCTCCATGCTGGTTCCCCTGATGTGCACATAGGTCATGGTGAACATCTATCTATCTATAAGCCTGTTGTATGCCAATGTTGTGCAAAACACAAGCTACAATATTCTTGCACACAAATTACATCAACCCCTTGCACAATTGAGACATCTGAATCATGAGTTGAGGAGGCCTAAAGAGCGTTCAATAACTGCCTATGTACGCATGTATACCACGTTGTACCTCTGCTGAGATGCTGTGGTTGGATGTCTGTAGGGTGTGAGGAGATGGGCATCGAAAGTATCACCTGAAATCTTTTCTTTTTGTCATAAAGGAAACTCTATTCTAATTGAATTACATTATGCACTCCTATGTACATACAGTTTGAGTCAGGGTCATGCATGTTGATTGTGGTGTAGTCATGTGGGTGCAGACAATGGCACATAGCACATGAGAGGAGTGGGCAAACATACTACATTCTCTTCACCCTTTGCCTTTTCATTAGTGAGAGTGGCATGGCAATACACTGATGCACTCTTGTGTTGATGCATCTTAGGACCTGATACAAACATCAGTACTGGTGTGCCACTGAGGTGCCAAATTGTCTCAGGAGACTCTCTGAAAAGATCCAAGGGCCATAAAACTAGTGCAGCTGGTATTTTCACATAGTGAAGGCTAGAACAGAGTGGTGATGCATGCCTTCCATTGTTATGTGGTCAGGGTGGTTGTGATAGGTGGTTGTGTTCTGCTGGAGATGGGTTGTGTATTTGAGAACAATCACTACCTTCATTACCAAGTGTGTTGCAAGTGATGAAATAATTGTTAAATATATCACCAACATTTGACATATACGTTTCAGGAAGTTACATTTCAAAACACATTATTTTTATGAATACTTATTTTAATGCTTATTAATAATTTTAGCTGTGGTATACACTTCAATGAATCAACTGAATTTACATTATTTTTATAATTATGAAGTCATTTTAATTACAGTTTCATTTGTGGTGTTAGATTATTAAAAATGTAATATTTAAATATTTTTGTAAAATGCATTTTTAACAAGTCAGTATATTTACCAGTACATTTTTACATACATTTATTTTTACCAATATTTGCTATGTGATTTTTGTAAGTCCCTGCCTCCATTACTTTCTGTTTGAGGGTGTTGCAGTATCAGTTTGTGACCATGTATGATGCTTGACTTATAACACTTTTGTAGTTTTGCCTGTAGTAACTTTAGAGGCGCAATTTGTGATCTTAATGGTCTTACTCTTTTGTGGATGGGTGTTGTCCCTCTCTAAGCTCCTCCCTGCTCCTCCCTAAACCTCTTCTTACATCTTATATACACTACACCCGAGCACACCCAATCATTATTTCTGTAATCCAGTTGTGGCATGTATCACATATTAACATATAGCAAAGAGAATCCTTTTATAACACAATACAGCTCCAAAAAGTACTCCAATCACACTTTCCTATCAGGTCTTGTGTACTTTATTTCAAATACATATATGTTGACACGGCAGCAGCCGACGCGCGTTTCGCCCACAGGGCTTTTTCAAGGCTCAAAATGAGTATTATATCAAGGATTGTGGTTTTGACTGCCAAATACAGTTCGATAAAGTGTTGATACGTTTTCTCTAAAAAACCACTTTCCCATGTAAAAGCAGAAGTTTATCTTCAATGTTGAAGTATAGGTATGAGTATATGCGGTCGAGGCAGTATGGAGTAATACACAATCCAACGGTACATCACAATTGGCCCACCGGACCTTGATAAGTCCAGAAGCCTGTAATATAACAGGCGGTCTCTCAGGCGCGTTCACTCTCTCGAGAATCAGAGAGAGTGAACGCGCCTGAGAGAACCAGAACCTAGATATATAAAAATTGATTCTAGAAAAACGCATAATGTGAAGCATAATGGAAAACAGTGCACTTTATTTTACATCAGTTAACATAGGTTCTTTGTCTTAAAAGAACAACCATTATGAGCTACCAAATATGTAAGTGACAGCAGTTGAAAAGATTAGCAAAACAAGGTAGCCCACAGATGATTTTAACAGAGTTGGCCCATCTGGTGGCTTAGTGGACTGATTCCTTCATTATGGGGGCCTGTGTTTTTTTTCATGGTCACAGATCCAAATCCTGATGGGTCCACTCAGCCTTTCATCCTCCTGAAGTCAATAAAATGAGTACTGTTGGGTAACAATAAACATCTGCTATTCAGCATACCCTTGGTTGAAAGTTCACCCTACAAATACACGTGTTATGCAGGTAACAGCTGTGAAAAACAGCTCAGCTGGCCATGGAAGGCATTTAATACAAAAAATGGACTAAAGCAAGGACAGGCATACCTCCCATGTGCTCTTTACTCACAGACCCCATGTCTGTAACCTTCCAGTGTTTTAAAAAGTTCACAGTGATATTGGGGCCCTAGATGCTTTAAATGGCGTCAGAAGGCTAAGCTCTAGTAACCTGTATTCCCTGTGCAATCTTCATTCACATCAGCTGTTCCCTGTGCTTGGTGGTCTCAACTGCACTGGAAAACCTTTCATAGTAGAGGGAAAAGGGCCGAGAGACAGCGGCTGACATCTTACATTAGTCAGAACATCTCTGTACAGACACATCATTTGTTGTGTTTTATGAAGTATAAAAGCCTCCTGCACTGCCTCCTGTAGGTGAGGCGAGGGAGTGCAGGTCAACGCTGTGAGAGAGCAAGGGGCGGCATGGAAGACCGAAAGGAGAAGACACTGAAAAGCTCAGCTCGTTTTGGGCTTCAGCTTCCAAGAGGACCTTGAGATGAGCCAGGCTGGATCAAACATTCATTGACTTGCAGGTTCTACTTAGCTGTTTAAGACAAATGAGTAAAAATTATAATTTAGTTATAAAAAACTAATATTGAAAATGGTACATTTCTGAAATATACAAGACTGTGATTTAAATATTACTACTGCCTGTGAAAGGGATAATGGTCTTCAGAGTGTCTCAGTCACTCATGTTCTTCCCTTCTCACCATAGCTTATGATCGCATGCAATGGAGCTGAAACAATTTTCAGAGTAGAGATGCTGGCACCAATGTTGCATCACTGAAGCCAAAGGAACAGTGAAAAATCCAAGTGTCACACAAAGAAAAAGTATAAGCAAATGAGTCACACCCATTTACCAGGAGAGGGCTGAGGGTGTGGTATATAGCCGGTGGTACATTTTGGAGCACGTTCTCAAAAAAGATTTACTAAAGCATGGTGGGGCAGTGCCCTGTCATGTAAGGACGGCTCATTTTCCATTGAAATGGCCATAACATTTGCACCGACATACAATTTTACCAATACAACTATATAGTGCACAAATGATAATGTGTGGGGATTGGTTTTCAGCAAATCTTCATCATTTGTACATCACCACGTGTCTTGATTAGTTTTAATCCTTTTAAAATCTTTGTTTCCATCACACTTGAGAATTACAAAAAAATATATACTTCATTTGTGTTTTCCTACCTACTAATGCATTTTGAAATAGTTGTAGAACTATTTACCAATATTTAAAAAACTGGTGGAAAAAAAGTCAACACCCTATATCCTATCCTTTCACACTTCCTCTATCCCACCAAGATTGTCAGATACTTGACTTTACCAAATCCTCTCAATGTCCAGTGTGAGAAACATAAACACCAATCTCCATGTTAAAAGAACAAGCAGCTATTTATCAGAGCACAAAGCCTGCCATTTGATCTCTGCCTTTGAAAGCACAGCAAATGTGACAACATGAAAATAAATGTAAAGGCATCTTTATTGCTCGTTCACCTTCTGAATTCCAGCATGGTTATTTTTGGGTGCTGCAGCACCTCCACATCCCTGCTTCCAGTGGGAAAGAAAAAGAAATAAAAGAAACTGTTCTTAATGCCAAGCTGCGTCCTTTTCAGAGGTGATACTTATCACCCGCCCTAAGAACACATTGTTCTTGTTCCACTCTTTGTGTCTGCCTGCCTGTGATTTATTTCAAGCTGAAAGCCTCAGGCATATAATTTTTATCAAGAACAAACTGGAATTGAAAGTCAAGGTTCGGGCACAACTGGTGCAATATTCGAGCTGCGACGTGGCCCAGGGCAGCCACACCAACCAGTTTTTTGGTTTTTTTAGAGCTTCATTCCACACCTGACATTTTTTATGCTGTAACAGCATAAAGTACTCACAAGGATGAAGACTTAGGGCCTCATTATGAGTTTGGCAGTGTGGGAGTGGGACCGCCCAGTTCCCACACCTCCGAAACCGTGTACGAACCACCTGCCAGATCAGGAGTTTTCTCCTGGTCTGGCGGGTGGTTCTTCAGCAATCCCAGGGTGGTGAATATGACACAACCACCGCAATGGGAAAGTCAAAGGCAGTACCTGCACAACATAAACTGGGTTGCATGCAAACAGGGGGGCACTCCTGTGTGCATCCAAATGGCGTGAGGCACAAGGGGACCCAGGAGGGTCCTGTTTGTTTCCTCTCTGCCATAGCCATGGTTTTATGGTGGGCTCACCACCATGAAAACCGTAGCGGAGAGGAAACTCCTAATATGTGTATCAGGATTTATATAGTGACTACCAGTCACGGATGACCTGGACTATAGGGCAATCAGGCAGTACCCGGTGGGCTGGTCCAACAGGTCAGTTTATGGGCCAATTTTTGGGGCTGGTGTAGGCCTATTTTAGGTCTGCTGGGCTGCTCTTTCCCTGATACCAAAACAAGCAGTGCCTGCAACAAACTCAAATCCATGCAGTTGTCCAAACTTTGCAAAAAATAGCTTGTCTTTGCAAGTTCAATACTGCCCAATTTGCTGGCATTAGCCTTCTTATTCAGTGATCTAATTTAGTAATTGAGGACTTTTTATTTATTTGCTGACCGGGCTTATTTTCTGTCCCAATCCTTGCAGTTTACTCCAACTGTTTAACTAACTTAGCTGTCCTGCCACATTGCAGTCCAATTATTTTTTCACAGTGAGCACAACCTTCAAAGACAGAGATTCAGACACTGGGAGGGACAACTTACTTTCATTTTCGGAAGCCCAGCAAAATAAGAACAACTGTGTGTCACTTCTTGTGCTAACAAGGAGTTCGGTATCAGGCACTATTAGAAATATATATTATTACATAGAATCCCTTTCCTTTTTCTGATCACATTTCATATTGTAGATAAAACATACATTTTTACTCATTTGTGCCTTTGAAGGAGCCTAAAACATGCCTCCTCTTAAAGAACTGTAGGAAGAAATAATTGGGAACCCAGTCGCTTTTTGATTCTGCCACTTTTTTTTATTTTGAGCAGATTTTTACACACCACTGTATTTAGTCCGTGGGTGTTATAGTTATTTTTTTATAATATACAAGTTGCGTCACTTGTGTGGATTATTGTGATTGTCTGGGGACTTGCCTTGTCATACACAAGTGGGTATTTGCTATGTACACAATTTACATTAAACACCATAAACAAACAATTATGTTACACATATACAAAACATTTATATTATGCAATTCTCACAAATTACTTTTACGTGAGGAAAATTACGAACTATACCCTACTAACTGGTTTCAACACTAGACCTTTGTCATGTAGCTTTTGTGTGTTTGTGGTCTAGTAACGCAAAGGCAAAATTTACAACAGTTATTTTTTGATCATAACTTGCAGCATAGTGTCAAAGGTCCTTTGCGTTAATTAAAGTTCGTTTTTTTGGGTGAACCAAGGAAAGCCGACGCGTTTCCAAGCCTGTGTGTATGATCGTCAGGCTCTTCTTCAGGGCGTTGGTTAGTTGGGTACCTATGTGAAGATAACATGAAATGCATTTAAAAGTAGGGCCTCTCTCTAATTCTGAGTCGGTGTTAGTTGGTGAATTGCACTTGGTTTTACCTTTCTGCGAAAGGCAGGTTGAGTCTGTCTGTTAAGGGGCGCTTCTGGCTGGCAGGTCGTCCTGCAGAGGTAAAGGGCACATTGTATGTATGTTTTCTTTGTATTAACAGCAAAACTCTTCGCGTTTTTGATCTGATTAGATGTGAAAAAGGGGGGGGGCAGGACTCACATTTACCTATTTTCTCTGTAAGTGCGGACCGTGATTGGGATTCTGGTTTTCTTTATTCTTTGGTCCCACTTTGTTTGGGCGGTGGCGGCAGGGTCTATATTAATGACAAAGTATGACAAGAAAAGATTTTGAGTATTCAAATCTTAAAGGGAGTTGTTAGCTCTGTTTACCCATTTCTTGCCTTTACTTACTTCGAATTTCAGCCCGCAGGCTGACCGCTGCTCGGGCACTGTTAGCGGCGTCTTTTTTTGCTCTGCTACAGTTTTGTTGCTTAAGCTGGGAAAAACGAACAAATTCGTTTTAGATTTCAGTCCTACCGCATTGCTACTGCTATCCCCTCGTTTGTTATCTTACCTGGGGAGTTGATTATGGTTTCCACAGTCTTCCTGCTTTCTTCTGTGTTGAAAGATTCGTTACACAGAGCAGGTCACATGACTATTTAAGTTTTACTCGTGTCATGTGATTTGGGGGTTATGGGATATGTAGTCCTGACAAGTATGGATCGCTATGCGACTTTTACTCCTGTATGGATGGCTACGCGACTTTTACTGGCACAACACCGCTCCAGGATTAAACAAAAAGTATTAACTGCTCCCATGGTGCAACACTTCATTGATGAAAACCACACAGAAAAAGATCTAAGGTGGTCGGTTCTCTCTGGAATAAAAGCTCCATTAAGAGGAGGAAATGTGGAAACCCTTTTACTCAGGAGAGAAGCGTATCTAATTATGAAATTCAACTGCGTGACCACAGGACTCAATGAACAATTTGAAACTTGAATATATGGCTGCGTCCTCTGTATAAGAGCACTCCATCTAAACATGTCAGGACCACATATCCCATAATCTCTAAAACACATGACATGAGTAAAAGTCGCATAGCCATCCATACTTGTCAGGACTACATATCCCATAACCCCCAAATCACATGACACGAGTAAAACTTAAATAGTCATGTGACCTGCTCTGTGTAACGAATCTTTCAACACAGAAGAAAGCAAGAAGACTGTGGAAACCATAATCAACTCCCCAGGTAAGATAACAAACGAGGGGATAGCAGTAGCAATGCGGTAGGACTGAAATCTAAAACGAATTTGTTCGTTTTTCCCAGCTTAAGCAACAAAACTGTAGCAGAGCAAAAAAAGACGCCGCTAACAGTGCCCGAGCAGCGGTCAGCCTGCGGGCTGAAATTCGAAGTAAGTAAAGGCAAGAAATGGGTAAACAGAGCTAACAACTCCCGGTAAGACTTGAATACTCAAAATCTTTTCTTGTCATACTTTGTCATTAATATAGACCCTGCCGCCACCGCCCAAACAAAGTGGGACCAAAGAATAAAGAAAACCAGAATCCCATTCACGGTCCGCACTTACAGAGAAAATAGGTAAATGTGAGTCCTGCCCCCCCCTTTTCACATCTAATCAGATCAAAAACGCAAAGAGTTTTGCTGTTAATACAAAGAAAACATACATACAATGTGCCCTTTACCTCTGCAGGACGACCTGCCAGCCAGAAGCGCCCCTTAACAGACAGACTCAACCTGCCTTTCGCAGAAAGGTAAAACCAAGTGCAATTAACCAACTAGCACCGACTCAGAATTAGAGAGAGGCTCTACTTTTAAATGCATTGCATGTTATCTTCACATAGGTACCCAACTAACCAACGCCCTGAAGAAGAACCTGACGATCATACACACAGGCTTGGAAACGCGTCGGCTTCCCTTGGTTCACCCAAAAAAATGAACTTTAATTAAGGCAAAGGACTTTTGACACTATGCTGCAAGTTATGATCAAAAATAACTGTTGTAAATTTTGCCTTTGCGTTACTAGACCACAAACACACAAAAGCTCTATGACAAAGGTCTAGTCTTGAAACCAGTTAGTAGGATATAGTTCGTAATTTTCCTCACGTAAAAGTAATTTGTGAGAATTGTATAATATACATGTTTTGTATATGTGGTAACATACTTGTTTGTTTATGGTGTTTAATGTAAATTGTGTACATAGCAAATACCCACTTGTGTATGACAAGGCAAGTCCCCAGACAATCACAATAATTCACACAAGTGACGCAACTTGTATATTATAAAAAAATAACTATAACACCCATGGACTAAATACGGTGGTGTGTAAAAATATGCTCAAAATAAAAAAAAGTGGCAGAATCAAAAAGTGACTGGGTTCCCAATTATTTCTTCCTACAGTTTTGTGTCCTACCCAGGGCTAATTAGGGCACGACCCCCCTCTGATCCTCTTAAAGAACAGCATCATTCATTTTAAATACAAGTTTGAGTTATAATAAATCATAACAATAAAACTAAAGGCACGCTGACTTAAGTGGCACAATGGCTGAATTGTAAAGGCATAAGCAACAAGCATTGGCAAAACCAAAAATACATGGCTTTAATGTTTTACTTAGCATGTTTAAACATGGGCAAACAAAAGAGCACATATTCATGCTTGTGCTTGCATACATTGGCATATTAAATCCAGTCCTTATGAAGTGCAACTTGAGTCTTTGTTTCATATATAAATGAAAGCAGGGCTATACTGAAGGCTCCCTAGTCGTCATTATAGTCTTGCTTGGGCATGTTGAAGGGCTGATGGTAAGAAGGCCTCCATTACAGCCCTGCTTTCATTTACATTAACATATTTAAACTATAAAAACAATTTGCATATGTAATGACTGAATATATTACTTAGACATAAACTAGTCCCTCATGCATTGCATTGAAATTGATATGCCATTCCTTACATTTGTAGGTCTGCAATACTTAATATTACTACTATTTTGACATATACCTAGAGTGAGCGCTGGCGCAACCCACAGCAGGATTCCTCACCCATCTCATGCTGTTTATTTTTTTGATGCATCCTTACACATTTCAATGAAATTGTTTTGATGAATCCTTCCACATTTCAATGCAATGCATGAGGGACTAGTTTATGTCTAAGTAATGTATTCAATCATTACATATGCAAGTTGTTTTTATAGTTTAAATATGTTTAACTAAAACTATGCCGTATAATATATGTGGGTCACAACACTGGATTCATAATAGACACTTTTGTTATTTCCTATTTCAACTGTTCTATCTTTCCAACTATATATCAAAGGAATTTTCCTGTTTTAAAGAAATACATCTGACTGCACATTGTTATTTATTATGTTTGGAAACTTATTTCTTAGAGTGAATCTCAAACGTCCTCACACTACCTCCACTGAGCAAGCCATTAGTGGTTTTCCCATTACTTTTACATTCTTGTACATTATTTATTTTATGTTTTGGGATATCTGCCGACCACTGTCTGCCCCGCCCTCAGTTGCTTCACTATTGAAATGTGGAAGGAAACATCAAAACAATCAACAGCATGAGATGGGTGAGGAATCCTGTGTTGGGTTGCGCCAGAGCTCACTCTAGGTATATGTCAAAATAGTAGTAATATTAAGTATTGCAGACTTAAAAATGAAAGGAATAGCATATCAATTGGCAATTGTCTATTATGAATCCAGAGTTGTGACCCACATATTTTATACTGCATAGTTTTAGCTAATATAAAGCTAAATGGAGAATACATCTGCATGTTGACCTGATCTGTGCTAGAGCTGGCTTCCTGATCAGTCAGAAGCCCTTAGGTCACATACTTTAGGAAGTGTTGTGGCTGCAGCTCTTCAAAAAATTACCATTTTTTTTCTCAAAAATACAGACAGTGATTAAGCTATGGTTCTAGGGGCCTGTGCAATGCATCCCAGAGTTCCAGATCTGTTTAGCACACGTGCCCTTTGAAATCTCTGTTTCATATGCAGGTGTTTTCTTCTTTTTGCCAAAAATCTAATATGATTCAACAAAATAAAAAAAAATAAAAAACAAGTGGATGCATGGGGTTTTATGCAGTTGTGGTTGACGTTGGTCAGTGCTCACTGGTTACCTGGAGTCAAACATGGTTCATGGATTTCTGGTTGGGCTAAACGCTGGATAAGATAGGAAATGCCTCAAAATTGTTGCTCCAAAGTAATGCTGGCATCTTTGTGGGACTACCACACAGACAGGCGTTATCAGAGTGGGTAGAAATACTGGGCTCATATAAGATCGATATTGTCAGGATGTTGCTCATCACTTAAACACCAAACACATTTTTTTATAGATCCAAGTACAGTGCTTTTCTACAGGTTGTGAGGAGGGCCAATTAAATAGTGTGGCCATGGAGGAAACACAATATCAAGTGTCCAACCACCTCCCTTGTAGTTCACAAACATACATAAAACAGTTTCACTGAATATATTTAAGTGAATGTAAAGATCCCAATATCGGAAACTAGAGAAATCTTTAAGAGTGTTCAGTAGAGGGATGCGAAGACCCCTATGATGGAGCATGACACCAAGAGCCCTTTTGGTGTGTGAGGGGTATTTAAGAAACACAGTGTGCTTCCCACCAATGTAGGAAACACCCTTGACCCATGATCAGACCTCATGTTCATTGGGTGGATCTTTTTGTTTATTAATAATTACAAGGGGAGAATGCATCCACCCCAGGTGTTCGTGTAGGATACCGATTCTCCACTCCCTCCTTTATTTTCTTCTCTACTCCCACTTTTTGTCAAGTGCTATGCTGTTTCTGACTAGTCTAACTGGGATCCTGCTAATCAGGAGCCCAGTCTCTGTGCTTTCATACCTAAATTGGTTATGGTGAGTTCCTAGGTACACCCCAGATTGGCTACTGGTGTACACTTATAAGTCCCTAGTATATGCTTCTAAGGTATTCAGGGCATAGGTACACCAGGGGTTCCCCAATGGGCTGACGCATGTATTGTGCCACCCATGGGAGACCCCTCAAACTATAACTACAGGCTTACCAAGCCAGCTTCTCACACTATGCCCAGCCATTCTGGGCCAAATTTAAGACCGTTTTTAGGTTGAGGACTGAAAGGCTGCGCTTGCGCAGTCTCCGGTCGGAGATTTAATGTTTTTTAGTACGGGCTTGAACCCGCCTCTCTCCTCCATCTCTCCTCCATTGGCTGGCTTCCTAAACGGAGGCCAGCCATTAGAGGAGAGGGGCATCACTCCAATCGAGCCCCGTCTCTTTCAGATTCGGGGGCGTGTTTTTTGCGTTCTTTTCACCTGTGACGTCATCCGTCACTCAGAATGCCAAAACACGCCCCCGAATCCGAAAATGTTCAGAGCTTTGCGGCCGCCAATTTTTTTTCACCAGCCAAAAGCCTGGTCCTCCTCGCCGCTTTGTCTTGTAAGCCATACTCAAGTTAGGGAACCAAGCCGTGACTGCACGGGCAGCCGCCGCCCCCACAGCCCTCAGCAGAGCGCAGGGGGCCCGGGCCGCCCGCCGCCACTCTCGCCGTGCTTCCTGCTGCGGGTCTCTCCCTCGGCCGGCCTCCTCCTCCCTGTGCCCCCCTCTGACAGCCCGGGGGACAGTGGCAAGGATTCTGGCTGAGACCGAGGGGTGCTGCTGGCAACACATGCTGCCCTGAGAGGAGACTCACACCGACAGGAGGGCACCCCAGAGACCTGGCAGCGGGCACCTGCTGCCCTCAACCCTTCCAAAGCCAGGCGGATTCCAGCGCCTCAACTTTGTCCCCGCTGCTTCTATGTTCTTTTCACGACCGGGGAAAGTTTTGAAGTGCGGACCAGGATGAAAGCTAAGCAAGGTGAGTTGTGTTTGAGTGCCAGGGAGTGGGTTCGAGGCTGGTTACTATGCCAGGAAGCGTTCACGGTGTGCTTAGAGAACATATGGGGGGTCGGGTGCCAAGTTTTGTAAACTTTAAGATGCACAAGCTGAGGTAATACAAAAAGTGGACTGAACCGTGGCAAGAGGCTTTTGGTTTCATCCGGTGGAAAAAGCTACACAAAGGGGTGCTGTGTGAGAGTTTCGGGCTCAGACAAAACATCCACAGTTGTCCTGTTTCGGGCTCAGACAAAACATCCACAGTTGTCCTGTTGTGTGCCCCTGCACGTTTCCATGCTGCTGGCGCGCTGTCAAAAACAACGTGTTCAACTGCCTCCCTCCTAAACTGTCGTTTTGTTTTCTTACTTCATGCACCTTATTTTGTCTACTGAAGCCCACCTTTTAGTATCGCGACTTGGCGCTCCTTTTACCTTATTTCAACTTGCGAGATTGGGTATGTGTGAGAGAGGGGGGTGCATGTGTGAGTGGGATGTGTGAGAGCGAGAGGGGCCAGACTGTGCATGAGACTGCGTGTTTACAAGAGAGGGGGCTTGCGTCTGGGAGAGGCTGTGTGTTTGAGAGAAAGTGTGCGTGTGAGGGTATGAGCATGAGAAATTGGTTTTGGGTGTGTGTGAGAAACTATGCCCAGGTGATGGAGGGGTGTGCGTGTATAAGAGAGTATGTGCGAGCGAGAGTCTTTTCATAGTGAGATATTGTTCTGTCAGCTCATTTCATTAATCCCCTGTGTGATCCTGTGCAAAGCTTCTTGGACGTCTCGTTTACCGCGTGTCCAGGATGCTTTTGGGCGTTGAGATGATGCAGTCGTAGTGTGAGCGCTTTAATCATGCCTGGCTGAAATCTATATGGGCAGAGGTGACACCCACTGCATGCCTCGGTGTAAATGTAGCCCACCCACCCCCCTGCCAGGGTCTGCACTTCCCCCTTGTAAAGAAGATGTGGCCTCACACAGAGCCGAGCAGAGCTACTGAAACAGGAAGAGACCTATCTACGCACACCCGAAAGTTGGGCCATGGTGTAATCCTGTTCTAGCAAGCCGCGGGTATTTAATTCATTATAAATACATTTATGTGAGAATAGTCACTGAGCCCTGCCTCCTCAGAGTCCCATGAGGCCATTTTGTTTTGAGGTGTCTGACATAGTCAACAAATAGTCCAGGAGCTCTAATGGTCGACGGTAGCCCTCCACTGGCAGCTCGAAGTTTCCGCAAACATCGGTCACACTTGTAAATTTCCCACCACCTACAGTTAGGTTTAGGGAGGTGCCCCCTGATTGTGCCGTTTTTTCTTGCCTTCTGCCACCTGATTGTGCAGTTTTTCTTGCCTTCTGCCCCCTTGCTGTGCTTGCTCCCCTGCCCCCTGGCTGTGCTTGCTCCCCTGCCCCCTGGCTGTGCTTGCTCCCCTGCCCCCTGGTTCTCCTGCCCCATGCCTGTGCTTGTTCTCCTGCCCCCTGGCTGTGCTTGCTCTCCTGCCCCCTCGCTGTGCTTGCTCTCCTGTGTGTGTGTGTGTGTGGCTCTGGATGTGGCTCTGGGTGTGTATTGCTCCCCTGCCCCCTGGTTCTCCTGCCCCCTAGCTGTGCTTGTTCTCATGCCCCCTAGCTGTGCTTGCTCCCCTGCCCCATGGCTGTGCTTGCTCCCCTGCCCCCTGGTTCTCCTGCCCTCCTCGCTGTGCTTGCTCTCCTGCCCCCTCGCTGTGCTTGCTCTCCTGCCCCTCCTGGCTGTGCTTGCTCTCCTGTGTGTGTGTATGTGGCTCTGGATGTGCATTGCTCCCCTGCCCCCTGGCTGTGCTTGCTCCCCTGCCCCCTGGCTGTGCTTGCTCCCCTGGCTGTGCCTGCTCCCCTGCCCACTGGCTGTGCTTGCTCCCCTGCCCCCTGGCTGTGCTTGTTCTCCTGCCCCCTGTCTGTGCTTGCTCTCCTGCCCCCTGGTTGTGCTTGCTCTCCTGCCCCCTGGTTGTGCTTGCTCGCCTGCCCCCTCGCTGTGCTTGCTCTACAGTGTGTATGTGGCTCTGGGTGTGTATGTGGCTCTGGGTGTGTATGTGGGTCTGGGTGTGTATGTGGCTCTGGGTGCGTGTGTGTGTGTGTGTGGCTCTGTGTGTGTGTGGCTCTGGGTGTGTGTTTGGCTCTGTGTGTGTGTAAATGCAATAGGTCATGCATTTGCGAGCGATTAAGCAATTGGCATTGAAAATGACAATGCCATTTATTTAACGATTAAGCTATTGGCAATGCAAATGACAATGCCATGTATTTATGATTTTAAAAAAAAATGTCATGTGCAATGCCAATAGCTCTACCTTTAATAATGCCGAGACCGTTGCATTGTAAATGCTTGTTTGTGGTAGCAAACAGGAAATTGGCCTGTTTGCAATTACAAAAAAGGGTGTTGCTATGTACAAACACTAATTTGTGAGTCGGTGACTAGCAAAACAGTGTTTGTGAGTCGCTATTAGAAAGGGACGTGCCAAGGATATCCCTTCCTAATTGCGAGTCAGAAGGGTATATACCATTGTTTTGCAACCGCATTTGCAGGCGCAAAGCACTTGCAGCTTACCACCTACTTCAAGTAGGGGGTAAGCCACTTGCAAACGGGAAGGGGTCCCCTGGTGACCCCTTTCCCTTTGTGAATGGATGCAAAAATATTTTTTAAGAGCAAGCATTGGTCCCAAGGACCACTGTCTACTCTTGAAAAATGAAATAGAAACATTACATTTTTCTTTTTTAAATGCATCCCATTTTTCTTTAAGGAAAACGGACTGCATTTAAAAAAAAAACTGCTTTATTGAAAAAGCAATCAGAGACATGGTGGTCTGCTGACCCCAGCAGGTCTCCTTCTCTGCGAGTGTTGGCCACTGCCAATGGGTCGCAAATTGCGACCTGCCTCATGAATAGTGATGAGGCAGGTCATTTGCGACCCCATTAGGAATCGCAAACAGTGTCTGAAACACTGTTGCACATTCCATTTTGTGACTCACAAACCGCAAGTCACAAAACGTTGCAATTTGCAACTCACAAAATGTAATGGTCGTACATCTGGCCCTCTGAGCGCAACTTGTTTCTCAGTCAAACAGTGGCCACATATTCTGGAAGGTTTGACCCATTGGCCATCATACTGTCTTTATATCTCTCATAAGTATGTTAGGTTAATAAAATTGAATATCAAGCTAAAGTTACTCCTACAGAGAGAAACTCCTGTATAACATAACAGACGAAAATAGCACAAACATGGAAAAAAGACGACCTCAATTATATCTGTATGCTATTCAGTAGTTCTTAAATACCACTCTCCGTAATTATGTTGCGCTGGTTTTGCAAGCACTTCTCACACGGTTCATGTCTTTGTAGTTACTGTTGTGTTTACAGTTCAAAGTCACAGTCAATGGACTGACACACATTAACGAGAAGTGCGAGGTGTGTTTAGCACATTCTTGATTTACATTATTGATAGTTCAACAGGTCTGGGCTCCTAATGCTGTGCACTGGTAAAAAAATACCAGCCCGGTACCCAACAGTCAAAGTTTGTGTAGATCAGTGGACTTGGGATGTTTTCAAAATGGTTTGACGGCCAACATTCTTCAAACGTCAACCAGTGCTGCGGAGCTTCCCTGGGCTCCCAGTTAATACCAGGGGCTAGAATCTTAAAAATGGTTGGTCACTGTTAACATTTTCTTGTATAAACAACAAAGAAACCTAGGGGACTAAAGAAGAGAAATTATCTCAAACAGTCATAAATGGTATTGACTACACTAATGACTTACAACTAAATTCATTGAGTGGGAAAAAAAATGTGAAATACAGTGTCTACAATGATTTGTGAGTAGAACCCAAGAGGTATTCGTAGGATTCCCATCAAAAACTTGCGATGATCAATGTTATCATTTGGTCATCCAACCAAGGTAATAAAGTCTCTTGATCATTGAGACCGTATTCTTACCTTGTACCATGGTCGGGTCACTGCCCACAAATACTTATGGACCAAGTGATATCAAATTGATGGGTAAGAGTGCAGTGCAAAAATCATAAGCGTGGTGAGTGTTAAAAAAGGATAGAGGACAAGAGGAATACATTTATTAGAGATCTGGCCTCTTCCTAATTAAAAACAAGAACAGTGCAGGAAGGCAGTGTTAAACAAATAACTGCATAGGGGCCAACATGTTTCAGCCTAAGTGGGAAAGACCCAAGGCTTTCTTCAGGGCCTCTGTTCGAAACGTTGATACTGCAATGTGGTTTTGTCACACAAAAGAAAATGAGGCGACAAAAGAAACAATAAGGTGAAAGATCAACAAAAGGATACAATAATCCAGTAGCATATCCTCCTGGTCATTGGATGATTAAATGCATCCAGCTTGACCGGGGATTAAGCCTCACCTCACCTGGACACGTACTCTGGAATAATGAGGCCACGCTCTGTCCGTCGTTACCTCTGGCAGACCCCTGAACTCGGGATCTGCCAGAGGTAACGACGGACAGAGCGTGGCCTCATTATTCCTGAGTACGTGTCCAGGTGAGGTGAGGCTTAATCCCCGGTCAAGCTGGATGCATTTAATCATCCAATGACCAGGAGGATATGCTACTGGATTATTGTATCCTTTTGTTGATCTTTCACCTTATTGTTTCTTTTGTCGCCTCATTTTCTTTTGTGTGACAAAACCACATTGCAGTAGCAACGTTTCGAACAGAGGCCCTGAAGAAAGCCTTGGGTCTTTCCCACTTAGGCTGAAACATGTTGGCCCCTATGCAGTTATTTGTTTAACACTGCCTTCCTGCACTGTTCTTGTTTTTAATTAGGAAAAGGCCAGATCTCTAATAAATGTATTCCTCTTGTCCTCTATCCTTTTTTAACACTCACCACGCTTATGATTTTTGCACTGCACTCTTACCCATCAATTTGATATCACTTGGTCCATAAGTATTTGTGGGCAGTGACCCGACCATGGTACAAGGTAAGAATACGGTCTCAATGATCAAGAGACTTTATTACCTTGGTTGGATGACCAAATGATAACATTGATCATCGCCAGTTTTTGGTGGGAATCCTACGAATACCTCTTGGGTTCTACTCACAAATCATTGTAGACACTGTATTTCACATTTTTTGTCCCACTCAATGAATTTAGTTGTAAGTCATTAGTGTATTCAATACCATTTATGACTGTTTGAGATAATTTCTCTTCTTTAGACCCCTAGGTTTCTTTGTTGTTTATATACTGTTTAAGGGGGTGTTAACCTAGGCCAGGTCTTTAAATTCCCTCAGACCCTTCCTTCATCGGTACGTTTTGATAACATTTTCTTGTACCCCAGGGGCATTGGTTCTTTGCTGTTGTGGAATGTGGCAAATATTGTAACAAATGATGTGGCAAATACATTAAATCCATAGATATTCAGTAAACACTGCAGCCACAGAATCATACAAACCCACCATACCTCGCCATTAACCACCACGCTTCGTGACCAATTTGTGTGGTGTAGTGTTAAATGCACATTTAGAACGCCATAGCATAACTTGGAGGTGCCTTGGTCTTTGAGACCTGTCCATCTGGGACATTTTAGTTCATACCTATGAGCTTTTTTCCTTTCTGGATATGTCTCCTCAGGATGACAGATATGCGGCCTAGCAGAGGAACATTGAGCCATGGGCAGAGCTTTCGAACCATGCATGCAGAAGGCTGAATACTAGCATCAAAGATCATCCTATACAAAAATGAGGCACCCCATTTTCGCAGTCATAGGAGCTATCGGCTGGATGTGGGTAAAATCAAGTGCACCCACCACATTTGAGAAATTTACTATGGCAAAAAGAAAATTACCGCTGCCCTGCATTTAAAGTCTACTTGTATGCAGGAATTCAAAGTGGTGTCCCCCTAGGTTCAATTAGTTATCCATGACCTGCTCTAATATTTGGAAGGACATGGGCCGTAAATTACCAAGTGTAAAGGCGATCTTACCCTCATAGGCTGCATTGGCGCAGTAGTGAGACAGCAAGCAGCTTTGCAACCAGGGACATTGCATCTCTCATATGAATGGTAGGCTGCAGACCTGTCTCAATGAGGGCCGCAGTATATTTTAGGCAATCAAAGCGGTATTACATGAGCATGTGTGCTGCACTATCAGTATTTGGGTTGATCCCTGGATGGATGGATGGATGGATGGATGGATGGATGGATGGATCCCTGGTGCACTCTATGATCCACTCTCTTCCCCCTTCCTCTGTGTAAGCATTTTGTGTTTGCAGCTGCTCCTCTGTTTCCTGCTGGCTTGTGTGTTGTTGTCATGGGGGCATCACTGGCAGTGAAGTGGGCTACTGCTGCACCCATGGCCCAGAGTGTGTTGGTTGTGGTGTACTCAGTGTTATATAGTTTGATATATGCTGCACCGGATCCAAAAAGGTTCACTCTTCTTACCACTTGTTTTCGAGTGTGCTACATTTCTGTGAACTTTGCAGTCCTTCTTATCTACGCTATTGCTCTCCGATCGGCGTAAATTCCACTATTTAATATACAGTTTATTTCTCAGTGGCACGTGTATTATTCCTTCATTTCCACTGCAGTTGGACAGTCGTATCCGTGCTCCACATTACCCAGAATCTGCAGCAGTGAGAGTAATTCTGTTAAATTTGGTGCCGCTATGTTTCTTGCTTCTCCGGTTGTAAATGAGCCTTTGGTGTTAAATAAGTAATGAATGCAAATGTTAAAGTACTCTTTTTTTCTTACTGCTCTATTCGGAGCCCGTCAGATTTAATTTAGTAAAGGGAAAGGCCGTAAAGTACGTCCTCTCCTCAGAAAAAAAAATCCGTAAGATCTCTGGATGTAAAAACATCCTCGTGCGCGAGTTCCTCTCTGAATAAACCGCTTCCTCCTTCCCCCGAGAGGCACTAAATCTGACTTTATTCACCCGAGCCTGTGCTTAATTGACTTTCAAAGTAGCTTCGGATATCTCTGAAAAGAGGATTTATTTCATCTCATCAGACGGTCTGCAAAGGAAGCTTTTCATAAACTCCGAGCTGAAAAGCGACACGGGAAAAAAACCTGTTTGATTGCTGCAGGGCGAAAACATGGCGATAACGGCGGTGCCTAATGGATTCTGAGAGTGGTAGGGGTGGGGGTGGAGAATCCATGCCTAGACAGAGAAATGGGCGCACGGGGGGTGGGGGGGGGGGTCGGTGGATGGGGGCTTCAGTTTGCACCAGACAGACAAACTTCGAATTAGGTAGCGAGTGGGGGCATTTTAAGAGAACAGGAGCAAGCCTCCAGTTGAAAAAGCTTTGGCAAAACTGATACATCTGGTTTTCTTGTTATTGAGGGTGACCAGATTTTGAAATGCAATAATTGGAACAGGTGAGAAATAGAGGTAGGACAAGTAACTAAATATAGGGAGGGAGGAGCGTGAACTCCATCCCAATCAATCAATCAATCAATCAATCAATCAGGGGTTTATATAGTGCACTACTCATCCGTGAGAGTCTCAAGGCGCTGGGGGGGGGGTACGGGGGGCAGCTCCGGATCAGTCGAAGAGCCTTGAGCAGGGTTTGCGAGCATCTGATGTTCACGGGGTGCTCGTTCCAGGTCTTGACTGCGATGAAGGAGTAAGCTCTCGCGCCAGTTCTGTTTCTGCGGATGCGGGGCACCTCTACCAGGGCGAGGTCGGCGGAGTGGAGGTTTCTCTTGGGTACGCAAAAGGATACTCTCTTGTTGAGGTATTTGGGTCCGATGTTTAGAGGGATTTGTAGGCGTGGGTGAGGAGTTTAAATGTGACCCTTTTCTCGACGGGGAGCCAGTGGAGGTCTAGCAGGTGTTGGGTCATGTGTTTGTGGCGCTGGGTTCCGAGGACGAGTCTGGCAGCGGCGTTCTGGGTGGTCCGGAATCTGTGTAGTAGGTTTTTGTTGATTCCGGTATATAGGGCATTGCCGTAGTCCAGTCTGCTGGTTATGAGTGCATGGTCTTTCTGCAGTCAGGGATGATCCACTTTAAGTTTTTGCGTAGGATGCGCAGGCAGATGAAGCTGGTGGAGGGGACAGCGTTGATCTGGAGCTCCATGGAGAGAGAGGAGTCGAGGATGATGCTGAGGTTGCATCCGTGGTCAGTAGGAGTGGGTGGAGTCCCAAGGGAGGAGGGCCACCAGGTGTTGAAAGCCAACTTAGGCCCGGGTACCCAATCCCCAGGGGTTAGCACGTATCAAAAAGGGGGATGGGGGCTGTGTGGCCCCCACCACCCGTGCTCTAATAAGACCTGTGCGGCCACATCCCCCAGGGCCTTAAGTTGAATTTAAAAGGGATGGGGCACCCTTTCCTGATTCCTTTAATGGCCCGGGAACCCTATCCTCCAGAGCCAGCTCACTTGCAATGATGCCCACCCCCACGACCCAGTGGTATCCCTGTCCGTACCGGTGTGGCCAGGAAAACTTGTGTTTGCTTCCATCTTGGGGGAGCATTTTCAAATCTACCAAACGGGAGGAAACACCAAGTCTGCTCTCAGCCAACGGGAGCTTTCTAGAGCATCTCGATTTATTATGTCACCAGAACACCTTGATGACAATACAGGACAATATATCACAGTGTTATTTTTATGTGCGCTTTGTACATCTATATAACGACACAGGCACGGTAACAAGACAAAATATCGAATTCAAAATATAGAATTACCAAAATATCGAAGTCAAAATATAGAATGAACAAAATATCGAATGGACAGAATATAGTGGTGAAAAATATCGAATTGAATGTATGTAATTTAATATCGAATAGTAATTTTTACCCCTACGCTATCCAACGCTTTCCCTACTGTTGAACTCTCTGGAGTGGGAATAGTAATTTTTACCCCTACGCTATCCAACGCTTTCCCTACTGTTGCACTCTCTGGAGTGGGAATAGTAATTTTTACCCCTACGCTATCCAGCGCTTTCCCTACTGTTGCACTCACTGGAGTGGTAATAGTAAATGTTATATTTATTATTTCATCAAATTTAAATTACTTTTAAGACATTTAAAAAAATTCGATATTTTGACTAACTATATTTTTTAAAACTATATTTTTGATTCGATATTTTTGTACTTACTTGTTTGTAGATAGGAATTCGATATTTTTGCATTCTATATTTTTTGTTCGATATTTTGGTAATTCTATATTTGTGAATTCGATATTATGTCAGAGATCCGAACAAAGAGAAACTGCAGAAGCAATTATCTGAATGCTCTAGGAAGGAGCAAGGAATACCTCTGCTAGACCTGTTAAGATAAATTCCACTTCACTTGAGAGAAATGTACTCGCAGATTTTTTTATGTGCACATATTTGTAGCATTAGCGGCCCGGAGCTGTCATGGGTTGAGTGCTGCATTACCTTTCCTTTCCCTGGCACAAAGCCTTAAGAAGACCATTAATTAGGTGTTGGTACGAGATTTCTGAAAGGAAGAATTGAGAAGAAGTGCTATTAAAATGTTACCCTGGTAACCAAGGCAAAAGTTCAAGAACCTGCGGCACATGTTTCCGTTCGGTCGACAGGTGTACGCAGCTGTCGCTTTGCCTCGCCTGAGGCCTGTAGGCGTCACAGGGCCTCACCATCCCACTAACCGTATGCAGACAACTGGGTCAGAAACAAGGAGGTGCCCTGCCCAGCGACCATTCAGAAAGTACGCTGCATGCTCGGAGTTCTGCCAGAGTTGTGGGTACTTATCTGCTGGGCACAGAAGGAAGAGTACGAGAAAATCATGCAACGTGTCCTCTTCCTCTGGAGTGAAACTGATTTTTGTGCAACATGGACACCGCATGGGCAGTGACAGTCAGTGGTTAATTTGTAAACAAATAAGTGCCAGGGTTCTCGTCAGGAGGCGGTTCACATCAACTGTTAGCACCGCCTAAAACAGAACCAACTACTAAACATGAAACCTTTCAAGTGGGGAGAGGATGTGGTGTAAGGGCCAGAGCTTCTGACCTCAGAGTTAGGGACCGAGGTTCTGGTCTCAATGTCAATTCAACAACCTGTGAGTCTAGGCAAATCACTTAATCTTCCCGTGCCTACCAAAAATGAATGGGTCGAGTTCACACTATAAGGGTCGGTGTTGATGATTAAGTGACGGTGCTGAGCACTGGAAACCATTGGCTCAAATTAAGCAATGTTCACAGCATACCACTGGCTCAAGTGTAGGAAGGAGCAGATAGACCCTGGTTCACACTGACACCCACTGACCAGTCGAGTTCTGCCTGCACAGGGCCAGTAGTTCAAAAAAGTGCGGTAATACCAACTGCAGGAATACAGAGGAATGTCCCTCTTTCTGTGGGGAGTGATCCATCGGCAAAAAGGAATTATTCCTCTAGTGCTAAAATTATATAAAATATAAATCCCATCATCATAATGACAGCCCTCAAATCACTCTGCAGAGCATCAACTTTGTCCAGTCTGCTAGGATTATGTTGCATGGAGTACCAAACTATGCAGCAAAATTATGAAAATTATGTTGCAAAAACACAAATTATGCAGCAGATTATCTGACAGTGTTATTTTCATTTATTTGAGATAGAATTACATTTTGTGGCTAAATTGCAACATTTTGCAAATTATTTGGAAGTTATATGACAAATTATGTAGCAAAGTATGTGGCAAATACCATAAATCTATAATTAAGTAGTAAAAGCTACAGTCACAGACTCATACAAATCTACTGAATTCACCATTGTCCATTGTTTTATTACCTATTTATTCAAGAAAAATACACATAACCTGAACATTCTAATTAGCCCGTTATTAGATCCACGTTGAATTATACAGATTTTTTAAGCTAACTACTAGGGGTGTGTGAAATTTGCATCATTTGCAATTTTGCATTTGCATGACATTTTGGGAAAATTATTCAAAATTCATCATTTAGCGCTCTTCGGGGGAGATTAATAAGATTTTGCACCGAGCTTGCATCACAAAAGTAACGCAAATTGGTGTAAAATCTTTTTTTCCCAACTTACTTTCCAGTGCTAAATTTGGCCTTTGGCCCTGTTCATTTTCACCTTTGGTGCTGACTACTGCACTAGAAAAAATTATTTTTGTCCACTTCAGCTTTTTATATGACAGTTAAGGGGCTTTATGGGAATGGTAGTCCTGTTGGATTCTGGGCGCATACTCGGAGGCTGACATTCAAGTCGAAAGTTCACACATGGTGTATAATTCGGTCCGGGGTGCAGATGGCATCAATTTGTTTCCCTGCCCCTTGATGACTGACTCGGTACCATGGTATTTACATCACGACAGGAGTTCACATTATTTTCGGAGCAGAGGTCATGGAGACTCTAGAATGGTGAAATCGTTATCAGCTTGGGCAAGCATTTTGGGTCAGAGGCTGCCTCTATTCGGACAAGTTAGCGGAATAGCAGCACTGTTGTTTTAATATATTTAACAATTGTTGTTTTTATGAAGGCAAATTGTGATGAGACTCTGGCGGCACATTTCTAAATATTCACAATACTCCCTCTATGGCGGGTGACATTTTTTATATGCTAAATTAATTTACCGATGCAAAAGTAACAATGGTAAATTATGTAGACTGCTGATCTGCACTGTGCAATTGATATTATACATATTGTTTTACCTGTAACATTGCTGATACTCAATTGGAGAGAGCATGTATTTACCTCATAGGGTTGAATATGCGGTTGCGTACTGATGAGTATGTTGTTTATGTCTACTCTTGCCTTAAGTGGGAAGGGCTATATATACTGTGATAACAATGGCGCCAACCAGATTGATAAAGGCTTCTAGTAAGCCGAAACGCGTCTCTCTTATATCAGGGGTTCAGGGAGGACCTGTGAGAATAAATATTTGCTGTATCTTCACTACCTCGTGTCTATGCCTTCTTCCATCGATGTTTCTGTGGGAGCTGAATATTTTGTTCATATATATGGTCCAGTAAAAGGCTAGTGGTAGCCGAAACGCGTAGACCGTCCTATTTTTGCTCACTTTGCACAATGGTGTGGAAATAAATCAATTTTAAAAACAAGTACCTTGCTGTGGTGCCGTGACTTTCGCCATGACTGAAAAGCTCCACACGGAGGTGAGGGAATCCCAGGAGTAATATATGTATATATATGTATATATATATATATATATATATATATATATATATATATATATATATATATATATATATATATATATATATATATATATATATATATATATATATATATATATTTATTTATTTATTTATAAAGTTTTATATAGCGCGAACAAGGTCCCGAAGGATATCAGAGGGCTTTACAATAAATTGGTGGAGAGGTCAACATGAAATAAACATAGTAATTGAGAAAAGGAGAAAAACAGGGGAACAAAATGCTAAACAGTAAACAATGGTACAAATATAAGGTATAATATTATGCAGAGGATACATCCGTCACTGTTGGTGTGCCATGGAGCGTGGAACAAAGAGACGGGATGTAGAAGGTATTCTATGTACTAACCCAAGAGCAGTAGCCTAGGCTTTTACAACATAATATGCAAACCTATGCGCGAAAAGGTAAACCTTATCTTCTGATCAAATCAGGGAATTTTTGAGGGATATACCACCAAAACCAGTACCCAACAGTGTATGGGAACCGCTAGACGTACCTATTACAATAGAAGAACTCACGAATGCCATACTGGGCATGTGCCCGAGCCAGGTTCCAGGCACAAATGGGTTCCAAGGAGAATTCCTAAGACTACACATACCCCGATTAGGCCCCCACTTACTCAGGGGACTTCTGGAAGCCCTTGATCAACAGATATTCCAACTGGACTGGCGACATGCAGGGATTATGGTATTTCTTAAGCCTGGACGCCCTCCAGAGGAACCTTCATCATATCGCCCCATCTCATTGTCTGAACCTGAAAGCCAAACTCTTGAGTAAAATTTTAGCAAACTGCCTTCTCCCACACATATTAGATCTGGTTCACCCGGACCAGGCCAGCTTTATGCCACGATACACATGCCACAATATCAGGCGGGTCCACAATGCCTTGGCCATAGAGCAGAAACTCGGGCGACCAGAAGCCATTTTACTTGCTGATAATGATAAAGAATTTGATCTCAATTGGGAGTATCTATTCTTCCTGCTAAAAGCCCTTAATTTTGGTCAGAAATTCCTATTGTATATCCGCCTTTTATGAACAGATTCTTCAGTGACACAGAAAGGTTGGGGCATGATAATCCACAAACAAATGTGTTTCAGAACAATGCCTTTATCAATATTATGAATTACGACAAGCATCAGTGGATTTCACAATTTGAAAGGTATCGGATGTTGCTCCCATTGGAGAATTCAATATGCGGCAATGAAAAAAGGACTCACAATGTTATTACTTTGTTAATCAAATGTAGTCACCATATTTACATTGTAATTTTCACTGTTCTCCAAATGGCAGTGTTGGCGCTTTGTCTATGTACAGATAATTACTGATTTCCTCCCAAGTACGCACAAAGTCAACAAACATTGACTCTTTCCTCAACTATGGTTGTATAGCCAAATGCTTAGCAAAGTCCTTTTACAGGGATTTATCCTGCATGGATTCTCCACTTTCCGATCACTTTCAAAGCATGCCTGTCACTGACATGTATTACCTCGCCAACCTCTGATTTAATAATCTGCCGTACGAGAAAGTAGAATTACTTAACATCCTCAAACTTGAATAGTTTGCACCTCACTGTCAACAGTATATCTTATATAGAGGTGGTTACGGCCGTTCGAATTGACATAATCCTCCAAGTCCCACCTGTTTGCTGAACTCTTATGGTGAGTGCCTCCGAATTGTGAAGGAGGGATTCATGAAGGAATATAGGAGCTGCACAGAAAAGAATAAGATATACCATTGACAGTGCATTGTAAACTATTCAAGTTTGAAGATGTTGAGTAATACTATTTTCTCCTACGGCAGATCGTTAAATTACTAGCAGCGAAATACTCAATGTGTTTCGAGAACCCAAGTGCTCATGATCTAGGGAAGTTTGGTTCTTGAAACAGATTGAGTGTTTCTGTGCCAGCGCAATAAAAACTTGAAGATACTAGCATCTGGAGAGCGTGTGCGACTCTTTGTTATTTGCAAGGATTTGGATTCTGAATAGTAGAGGTTCCCCATACCTGTGTCACAACCATTAGGGACAGATGTATATATACACACACATACATTCAAATATATAGGTCTGTTTTTCAGGCAAAGTTTTAAAAACTTTTTAAGTATAGGATTAGCACAGTGCCATCCACACTGAGCTAGAAAGGGACACGGCCTACATTTGGAAACCACCCAGAGATCTCAGCCTCCTATTTTGCATAATTTATTTGGCACTCTAAGCCTGAAAGGGTATGGTTTTGTTAAACATATATATATATTTAAAACATGCCGCTTTTGGTTGAATATATATATATATTACCTGTTGGCGGTCGCCAGTAGGTATTTATAGTTAGGACCTAGTTTCCATAGGAAAGGCATTTTACTTATTTGCCTATAACTTTTGCGCCATTCAACGAATCCTCGCGAAATTTGCAAAACTAATGGCCTACTCACCGAATGGGCCACTCACGTCAGCTGCTGTATTGAAAGTTTCGGGGTGATCCGTCAAGCGGGGGCTGAGAAAAAGAAGCGGTCCCAAAACACTTTTTCTCCATGTTAATTTCCATAGGAAAATTTCGACACGAATACAGCCTGTACTTGTGAGCGAAATTACACCAAATTTGGCAAAAAGGTAGCTCTTGGTTCAGAAAGCACTCTTTTTGTTAAATGGTGTAAATCCGTTCTGTGGTTCCTGAGAAATTTAAAGATTTCTCAGATATACAACCATGGTCGTGGTGGATCCACGAACCCTCCCGATCTCGTGCATGAGATCTGATTGGCTGCCAACACTTCAAACTGGAAAGTTTTAGCAGCCATCTTGTGACTCAGTTTCTCAGAGTCACAAGAAAAAAGGTTAAAAAACAAGAAAAGGGGAAAGGTAGAAACACCCTGACCCCCTAGGCCTGTTCATGGGGTCCCACAAGGACACTAAGGGCCAAAAAAACATGTTTTATTTCAGCAGGATTCGCGAATCTGTCAGAATTTTTTTTTTAAAGTAAAGCATGGCCTCCCATGCTTCGTTTCCTTTAGGCCCCCGGATGTGTCAGGTTGCGGGGGATATTAAAAATAGTGATCCAGGCCCAGGTGGGCCCCGCAGCCCTGGGGACCACCACCTCCCCGGGGCAATAGGTCTAAAAAATTGCATGGGGGCACCAGCCCCCCCACACAGTCCCGCGGACCGCCACCTCCCTGTGGCTCATAGTGTGAAATGCGAGGGTACCACATGGCCTCCCACGGATCTGGGGATTGCCCCCTCTGTTTACAATACTGCATGGGGGCCTCCTGCCACCACGCAGCCCTGGAGACCGTCACCTCCCTGGGGCTATTTCAAAGATGGAAGGGCCCTCCTGGAGCCGTAAATTGCCCTGCAGGCCACCACATCCCAGAGCCGGCACCAGCAATGTCCTGGGGTGCCTATCCCCAGGACATTACAGTTTACTATTTCACTATTACAGTTTCATGGAAGCGAGAGCATTGAAAAATGAACTCACTTCTATGACGCAGAGCAGAATTGCTTTTGGACAGAGGGAGCTGCATGTATGCATCTCCCTCTGTCAAAAATCATTGCCAGCTCCCACAGGAGGCTTGGAGCCAGCATGGTCTGCAGGGGCCTTGATGCTACCCCCGCCGACCCAAAAGACCTGGCAAAGCCCCAGGGAATGGGGTTCCCAGGGCTGAAAATGGCCCGGCAGGGGTTCTGCACAGCCCCTTCCCTTAAAATAAAAAAATGTAAAAAAAAGAAATGGGCAAGCCTCAGGGGGAATGGGTTCCCCGGGGCCGAAATAAAATAAAAAAATTGGTCAGGCACCTTTTTCCATTATTTAGCAAACGCGCCTCCTGGCGTGCTCTTGGTTGGGGGATAAGTCCCCTTCGCTGCTCCGGGTATGTTGTAAAGAGGAATATACCATGTGAGGGAGCCATTGCAGCAGTTAAATGGTTCATAGATGTGTACAACATCAAATGCAATACCAACTTTATCATTGACTGCCTACGAATCATTCTAGAGGAAAATGTATTTGAATTTCGAGGAGACCTATATAGACAAATAAAAGGAGTAAGTATGGGTGCATCTTGCGCCTCTAATATAGCTAATATCTATGTGGCTCACTTCGAACAATAATTCATTTTCAATGAAGTGGCACCATTTTTCGAATCCATTCTACACTGGTCACGTTATACAGATGACATTGTGTTTATATGGGACGATAATGAAGACATATTGATTGAGTCCATCACATGGTTGAATATCTGTGATACTAATCTAACATTTACATCTCATGTTAGCAACAGGCAAATGGAGTTTTTGGATATATTAATCAAACACAAATGTGGTCAATTACTTGTAGATCTTTTTGCCAAACCCACCGCTCACAATACCCTTTTGCACTAGAACAGCTTTCATCCTACCACCCAAAAAGATAGTATTCCATTTGGACAATTTTTAACCTGAGGCGTAATTGTACAAAGTTGGAAGACTATGATATTAGATCAATAGAAATGAAGAAAAAGTTTCTAGATAGAGGTTACCCTCCTAGATTGATTAGAGAGTCGCATAAATGTAAAAGGTTTTACGATCGGCAACATCTTCTACAAAGTACTAACCAAAAACAAGAAGCTAAACTAGTTTTTGTGACACGTCATTCACTTCTGAATGAACAAATTCGTCAAATTATCTGATCCAAATGGCATTTGCTCAACATAAATAGAGAATATTCTGACATATTTCAGAAACCCCCTTTTGCTTACTGCAAAAATAGAAACCACTGGGACCTCATTGTTAGATCACGCATGCCACCACAAAAAGAGCCAATACAGAGAAGTATGGAAGGCATAAATCGGATTGAAGGTAACTATAAGTGCGGTACATGTAAGGTTTGCCCCCTGGAGATAGAAACCAAAGAATTGTCCTTCAAAGGACAAAAAATTTTGTCGAAAGGCTTAAATAACTGTAAAACCAAGAATATTGTCTATTTGTTTATCTGTCCCTGCAGTAAGGGTTACGTGGGTGAGACATCACGAGAGCTGAACGCTGAATGTTAGGTTGACCGAACATAGATCGGCAATCAGGACTAAAAAGTTGGCTGCACCTATGGTCTCCCACTTTGTAGCGAGTAATCATACCCCTGACGACTTACGCTGGTATATTCTTGAAAGAATTCTAACAAGAGATGGCCAATGTCCAGAGACAATAAGAAAAAAACGTGATAAGGGATTACATTTGGAAATACCCTGGGAACAGGCTATTACTTAAATCGCATGGTTTCCAAGAAGATTTACTATTGCCTTTGTAGCAAAAAAATTACCTTCGATTCAGTGTGATGGGCTAAAATAAACCCGGATGAGTTAGAGTCCATTATTGATTACCCAATTTAAGGGTAGTCTATCAATCTCTTCTTTCTTTTATCCTTTTACCATGTATTGTTTGTAGTATATGTACATTGGCTTTTGTGACATGGAACATTGCTTCTAACAGTCGCTAGGAATAAACTCTATGCCCGCACATTAGTATTAAAGAATTTCTTACAAGCACGGCTCTTTACGCTCTAAACAGTAATATAGGATTTTTTTTCTGCCGTTTTTCCTTGTTTTCACAGGTTTGTTTTTTCCTTTTTTATCCGTTACAAGATGGCGCTGACTAAAAATAGTGTTGGTTTTAGAGTGATCCTTTTTCTATCTCTATGGTTGGGAATATGTACTCTCTTTGAGATGGCACCGAAAGAAACGAGTAGTTTTTGCTTGGGAGCAGTCCATCTTTTGTTTCTATAACCTGAAATATGTTCACCTCCAATATGGTGCCCATACTAAATACTATCGGCTGGTCTCAAATTTTCCAATTAAGCCCCCGTTAGCACAGGTTTTTGAACAATAGGGCACCACATCCTCTAGCGTTCTCATGAGGGTAGCCCCTGATGGCGGACGCTGCCCGACGGTATCGGCATCTAACGTTGTTGAAGTTTAAACTATCAAAAATTAGAGGTAAGACCTATATCGAGAGAGTAGTTATATACCTATTTGCGAAGTTGCTTCATATTGAGGCATTTAAATAAGACAACGTACAGACTATAACTAAATATAATCTTATACTCCCATGTTATAGAGTCCTAAGATGAAGTGGAGGATACCCTGAATGGGAGGTTGAACCAAGACGCTATTATTGAGCTGCCCAGGCACCCTTTCATGTTACGTTGCATCTTCCACGTCTAACAGTAAGCGCTTTTGCGTTTTCTTCATTTCTACAACGTGAGATATCTATTGCTAATCGGTTTGGGAATAGTAAATTCTTTCTCTTTTTCAGTAGTTCAGGACCTGCATGAACCCGACACTGATTTTGATTTATGTTTCCACTTCTAGTGGAGCTCATTTACTTGATCTTTGTATCGTAGTAAGTCTATACTTTACGATTGTTAACACTATTTAAGCAGGGTACATTTATATATGTCTATTTGAAATTTCATGGTTGATTTTGTTGTTCATTTATAGAGACCCACCCAATATTTATTTAGCATATATCCGCCTGAAAGCTGAGGTCTTACTTCAAGTTTAAGCCATACGCCAATTCGAAGTAGCTTCCTCTCCCTTATTCTATTTATATACAGGTTTTCTGCATATTCTAATAAGGCTGAGTGTTAGGCCATTCTTAATATGATTACCGTATCATGTAGGACATCAAATATTACATGATTAATTATCCTCTTTTATGTGTGACGACAAGCTGTTTTGGGCCATGTAGATTTATAATTTTACAATTCTCTTTCTTTGTCTTCTTCTTTTTTTCTATTATCTTTTTCAATATTATTTCTCCATATGATGTCCAGTTTGAAATTGTGTATATTTGTAATAACATTGTTGTGTGATCATATATATATTAAGTCCTTTGGTTAGAATTGTATTTTGTATAAAGATATTAGTATAAGGTCTAGTAATGATTGATGAACAAAGTTTCTATCAATGTATGTTTTGATTATACATTTGGAATTAGCCGTTTAGCTATATATGATGTTTAGATTTATATCATGGATCAAGTTTCTAGGTGCATATGTATATTTTATGAAATTGTAACCACTATATATATTTTTTTTCTTTTTCTTTTGTTTCAAATAGTTATATTGCAATAGACGGTCCCCTGATGTAGACATTTTAGCCGAAACAAACATAGGTCACATCTACCGCTTTGCCCTTATCAACTATAGATCGACCGTAGAATACACTTTATTTGATCAAACCGTTAAATTGAATATGACAATTAATTTGATAATCTTTTTTTGTATTTTCTATTTATTGTCACTGTAGATTCCATTGAACTATATGTATTGAAATGAATTTCAGAAAAAATCTATAAAAAGTAGAGGTAAAATAAATAAAAACCATATAATTGTTGTATAACTTGGTTTGTTGTATTTAAGTGTAAGCATATTTAGTGGTTGTCTGTTGCAATACACCTAGAATATTTATTGAAGCTTGCTATAGCTACTTTACCTACTGTGTTTTGTCCCTGTGTATAGCAAGTATATTAGTTATGTAGGGGTCCCCTTCTTTAAAAAAAATATATATATATATGTTGTAAAGATGCTACAGGAAACAACAGGTAGATTAAGGAGTATTTTATTAAAAATCATAAGAAGGGACAAGAGCGGACTCTTCACCACGGAGGCTACAAGCAACTGTCGTGGAACAGAACCCTCACATGAGGAGAAACATAGAACATAAACATAAGAGCATTCTGTAAGCAATGTAATGACATTCCATAAAGACTAGAGATAAAACCTAAGAGTTATGTACTACACATGTTCTTCCTTTCTATTGTTAACAACAATAAAGGAAAATAAAAACCCAACAAGTTAAAATGGATGAACATAGTCTAGCAGATAAAGTCGTGTAAATAGGTTGGTGGTCTGCAGTACCTCAAGGCACGTGTCGGGGCAACCCCAACAGAAGCAGAGTCTGACACACGCACTGAGTGATCATCAGACATGAGAGAATCACCACCACCACGATGTTCACCCAAAGGGCAGAAGAAGTGATTTCCTAAGGGATTTGAGCTAAAAGATAACCACTACTACTCAAAGAAGAGGTGAGGTTGTCCTTTCGTGAAGTTGCAACCCCTCTTTGATATAAAGCAACTTGTCTAAAGTTCCAACACTCACTGTTATTGAGAATAACACAATGACCAAGTACCTTTTTTTACAGTGAAAGGCCCCTTGAACTTTGACAACCCTCTTCCCACTCTACCACTTCTGATCCTACCCAGATCACCCACCATAAAAGGACGAGACACCTTTGGAGAAGACGGGAGGTTAGGACATCTCCCCTGCAAAGTAACCACTTGCGTCATACAAGAGGGAACAAGTTTCAAGCCAGGAGCCCGCCCTCTCATTTCATTGACCATTTTACGTACCACAGACCCAGTAGCTGAGGCCATTCGTATAATTCCTTTAACTACTTTGTTAGCTCTCTCACACATTCCATTGCCTTGGGGATTATATATTGAAGTGCGATGATGAAAAACACCACAACTCTTGAGAAAAGTTTGCATCTCTTTGGAGACAAGTTGAGTACCGTCTGTGATAAGAACCGAAGGAATGCCCTCACCCTTGAATAAGTTGCCCAAGAACGTAATGGTACTCTCAGTGGTGACACTATTGGTGAACTCAACTATTAACCATTTGGAAAAAACACCAACTACAACGATTGCAAATCTGTATTTTTCGTGTAGCTCCCCCATAGGACCAATACAATCAAGACAGATGCTATGCCAGGGTGAGCCTGGATTCTGTATATGTGCATCATTGGTTTTGGGACCAACCTCAAGTCTTTTCTCACCCTCTTTGCAAATGGAACAATTTTCCACCTACTCAACCACTTGAGTATCAATGCCTGGCCACCAAAAGTGATTCTTAAGACGGCGTTGTGTGAGCGTCTGACCAAGATGGCCTTCATGAGCTAAAGCAAGCAGTTTGTTCCTGCTGTCAAAAGGAGGAATGAACTTTTCCTCTTTGACTAAAATGCTGTTATTAACAAGGGAAAGCTCATCAAGAACTTTAACATAAAGTCGGACAGAAACTAGAACACTACTTTCCCTCCTGGAACCATATCTTAAAAGTTTGACAACTTCTTACAGAGTGTGATCAGTACTAATTTCACGTTCCCAATCACAGACCTCAAAAGCACCCTCACCTACAAACACAGCATCTTCTATAGAAGCTACAGCAATGTCATCAGCACATCCAGCAACACATGGGTCAAGAATAGTTCTCCAATCCAGAGACATTCTAGAAAGACAATCAGCCTGAACATTCTTCCACCTCAGAATATATTCAATAAAGTATTGAAACTCTTGAAGTAAGTTTTGGCAAGTCTTGCTGACCCCTTTTCAGTACCACCAGGAGAAATAACTTTGATGAGTGGCTTATGATCAGTTCTTAAGAGAAATTTCATGCCCACAAATATGTTCTAAAATAGTCTACAGCCCAAGATGCAGCCAACGCTTCCCTCTCGATTACTGAGTAGTTTTTCAAAGGCAACAGTGCGTTCAGACCCACCTTTGGACTGAGATAACATAGCTCCCAAGCCTGTAGCGCTTGCATCCACTGTTAAAATAGACTTGTTATTGACATCAAAAGGAGCTAAAACATTCGCATTGCAAATCTCTTTTTTGATACAATCAAAACACTCTTGATGTTGAGCATCCATGAAAAGCTCACCCCCCGTTTGAGTAAAGAACGCATACAGGATGTTTTGTCTGAGAATTTTTTTACAAACTAATGGGAAATACTGAATGAGTCCCATAAAGGAACGTAGCTGGTCTTTATTCTTGGGGTGAGGCACTGATTGAATGGCATTGCACAAGTCTCTCTTGGGTTTGATGCCAGAAGCACTAATAGTATAACCTAAATAATAAATATGATCAACTAAAAACTTACATTTCTCCTTTCGGAGTGGGAGACCTGCTGCAGACAACTTGTCTAGAACAACCTTGAGAGTAACATTGTGTTGTTCGACTGACTGACCATATACTAATATGTCTTCTTGAAAATAAATAGTATTACCCACACATTCAAAGATGTTGGATACCATTCTTTGAAAAACACTGGCCACAGAATTGAGGCCAAATGAAAGACGTGTAAATTGGTAAGTACCTTGAGGTGTAATAAAAGCAGTCAGATGCTTAGAATCTTTATGCAAATTGATCTGGTGGTACGCACTCCTAAGGTCCAGTTTTGAGAACACATTAGTGCTCTTTAAAGTAGTGACAAATTCTGTAATATTCGGTAGGGGAAAGGTGTCTGCGACCACACATTGATTTAGAGACCTCAAGTCCACACAAAAACGGAGCTTGCCATCAGCCTTCTTGGTGACGACGATGGGCGAAATCCATGGAGAAGCCTCACCAGGTTCTATGACTCCCGTTGTAAACAATAGGGACACGCCTAACCTTGTGCTTCACAGGAATGGAACCTTTTTTTATTAAAATGCGATGAGAGTAACCTTTAAGTTGACCCAAACCTTCTCTAAAAACACTGCTGGCTCCAGCAAGTATTTTATCTAAACCCTCATCTTTAATGACCATGACTTGAGTGGTAGCTCGAGGGTTGACAATAGTCCTAAGGTAGTACTGATTAACCCACCCAAGAATGGCTGGCCCCCATTTAGACACATAAACCTTTCCTTGAATGTGTCTATGAGAAAATGTGATGTGTGTATCTAAGTATCCCAGAATGTGAAAAGACTCCCCTTGATAACACCCTGGGGAATTATCCTTATGAAGAAGTGGTCTATCACCCCACTTCCCTTCAAATAGAACATTGGGAATTATAGCGTACTTTGAGCCAGTATTGACCATGAGAGAAACATCTTGACCATCAATTGTGAACATGGCTTTGGGTCTATTCCTATGCTTGTCTTCTTCTTACTCAGATGCAAGATCTGACTCAACAACCAATATTTTGTCATTCTCACCAACTACATGTGAGGAACACTGCACACTGGTTACTCTAGAGCGAGATTTGCCTTGACAGACACTAGCATAGTGACCCATACCACCACATTTCAAAAACTCTTGTTTAGATGCGAAGCAGAACTTAAAATCTGAGGTATGTACTGTACTTCCACACATATTACACTTCCTGACATTAGCAGACTTCAGGTTGCTTGTAGATCTAGAGGGAAATGTTTTCTTTGAAAACTTCTTATTTTTGACCGCCACAATTTTACTAGGATCATTGTCATTCTAAACATAATCTGATGACTCTTGAGTTGACACTTCATTGACATCATTAGTTGTTGACCTTTATTCTAATTCTTTCATGCATCCTTCAGACTGTTCTACCCCTTTGGCTAAGTGAATTGCAGTCTGGAGATTGGGATTCTTCGCTGCCCAGAGACGCTCTTTATATTTAATAGACATTTCTCTTCGTCTAGAAACAAAATCATTGATTGATTCTCCCGTTTCTTGGCTTTGAGTCTAAAATGTATACCTATTCATGACTAAATTTTCTTCTTCAGAGTATCTAACTTCTAAACGACAGACTGCTTCTTTATACTCATCTGGAAGTGCTTGTCCATTGGCCTGGAGGGCTTGAAGAAGAAAGCAAAAAACTTGTTGGCCTTCTATACCCAGAGTACTTAAAAGCAAATCCTTTTTCCTTTTTGCAAAAAATCTTGACAATCTAGTGCGTCAAGGTAATTGTCAAACATAGGAAACCAATCTTCCCAAGATATACTTGGTTGTCCAGGGTGAGGCAAGAAATTAGGTGGAAAAACAACAGAGATATTTTGCGAAGCCTTGTTAATAAGCAATAAAAGAAAATTAGAAATGATAAGAGTCCCAGAAACAGAGTTAATAACTGAGTGAAAATACAAGAAATTGAAAAACTTGAAGATTTCCGAAGTCTCAAAGGCTAAAACTCAACAGCAGTGACATTCAGAACGATATACAGGCGTGTATATCACCGCAGAAACAACCAACAAATAAAGAACCTGACATGTGTGAACACACTGTAGGCGTGTGTATCGCCAAATAAATGGAAGAAGCATCAGACTGTAAGCAGCATTTACAGCTAAAACAGGGCTTCGTAGAAATAGAAGAAGCATCAGACTGTAAGCGGCATTGGAGCTGAAACGGGGCTTCGTGAGTATGGTTACCACAGTAACCAAAAAAAAAAACAAAGGAAAATGGCTGTCAGCGTGGGGACGCTATTTCAAAGAGTGAGGACGTAAGAGCAACATGAGAAGACTGGGAAGAATATTGATGTTTCACTGAGAAGTGAAGTGCGTCAGCAAAGCGTGGACTAACAGTTATCAAGCAACCACTGGCTCGAATACTTGGTATACGTCACCTTCCAACGTGGAGTTGCTCCACCAATACTCACGGGAATTCTACGATGTCATCAGAGAGTGAACGGCAGTCCGATAAGAGGGATCCTTCTTACAAATAACGGTGAGTGAGACACAGTGAGTCAAATGTGCCAAGCTTCTCTCATGAGCAGTCACAACAAAGTTGGGCTTGTTCGCTGTAAGATGCGGAGAGTCAGACATGCCGAGCTTCTTTCCTCACAGGTTACCTCAATGCTGGGTCTGTTCACTGTAAGACACCACGAATATACCAACTTCACTCGTCCTATGTCGCCGATGTCAAGCTGTGTCGCAGCTTGTCTTCACTGCACACTACACGCTCTGATCGTAACTCCTTTCAGAGTTCACCTCCGCTGTTCGAGTCGATCCCAGTTATGAAACGTGTGCGCCATCAGTGATGTAATTTGAGATGTAATCAACGATGTCATCAGTGATGTTACTGACCATGTCATGAGTGATGTAATATGTGAGGTCAAAAGCAGTGCATTACGGGGGCACAAGTTATAGTTAACTCAGCTAACAATAACGGCTGAATTTCTCTGGTTTTGTATGAGTAAAATCTGACTCTAACCATAACATCTCTGTAACCTGTGTTTTTTTAGTGAATTTCTAAGGCTGTTAAATTCTATTTACTAACTATAACGTCATTGTAACCTTTGTTGTTTTTAGTGAATATATATATCTATCTATTTTCCACTGAAAACTCCAAAGACACTGGCGAGTGCACGGGTTATAGTAAACTTCGGGCACAAGTTACAGTTACTTGAGAAAACTCTAACTGTTAAATTTCTATGGTTTTGTGTGTGTAAAATGTGAGCCTAACTATAAGGTCCTAGTAACCTTCGTTTTTTTAGTGAATTTATAAGGATTTTTTAAATTCTATTTCCTAACTATAACGTTCCTGTAACCTTTGTGTTTTTAGTGAATTTCTATGTTTTTTAATGCTATTTCCTCACTATAATGTCCTTGTAACCTGGGTGTGTGAGTGGTTGTGGGGGGATGTAAGTGGGTGTGTCAGTGTGAGGTGGGTGTGTCCATGCATGTGTGACTGGCTGTGTGGGTCTGTGAGTGGGTATGTCAGTGTCTGTGAGTGGGTGTGTGAATGGTTATGTGAGAGTTATGTTATGTTATGTTATGCGTTTTATAAAGCGCATGGCTGAACCAGCAAAGGGACATCTCAGCGCTAGAGAACCGGAGAGAGAAGAAATTAGAGGAATAAGCTACTGAAATAACTATGTCTTTACTGTCTTTCTGAACACCAAGAGATTGGGGATGCTCCTAATAGCGAGAGACATCAAGTTCCATAAAATGGGAGTCAACACCTTGAAAGAACGGCCTCTGGCTCTACGGAAACGCGGCACCCGCATCAGATGTAAATCCGCAGAGCGCACAGAACATAGTGGTGGCCCAGGTTTCTGAAAATTGGCGGGCCAGAGCTAGTCAAAACTTTATGAATGACACACAGTGCTTTGACCCTGACTCTGCTCCACGGGAAGCCAGTGGAGTCGACGCAGCACCCCTGAGACCAAGCTATACTTAGGCAGTGCAAACAAAATGCGGGCTGCCTCATTCATGGTGCGTTGGAGCCTATTGATATCGTATTTGTTAGTCCTTAACAGAGGATGTTATAATAATCCAGCCTTGCTAGGATTGTGGCTTGCACAACCAGCTGGCATGTATGAGGGTCAAACAAACCCAAGATGGGTTTAAGTCTATGCAGGTTACCAAAACAGGTCCCTGCCACCGACTTAGCATGCTCCTCAAAGGAGACTGCAGTATCCAACCGTATGCCAAGATTTTAACCACGACTTTGGGCATAGGGGGATTGCCCAGCACTGATGCCTGCCAGTTGTTACCCCACTGGTGTGAGTCTCTAATAAGCCAGAGGATCTCGGTTTTGGATGAATTAAGCTGAAGACAGTTTGCCTCCATTCAGCCCGCTACGGCTACCAGATCCTCCTGAAATTTAAACATATCCTGGCTGGAGTCTTTGGTTCAAGAAAAAATCAGTTGCCTATCGTCCGCCTATGATACCAACTGTATATTGCGAGTATTGGCCAACAAGGCCAGCGGACAGACAGAGATATTAAATAGGGTCGGACTCAATGCCGACCCCTGCGGGACTCCACAGCAAACAGAGTGCGTCAGGGAATGGAATGGAGGAGCAATGACCTGGAATGACCTATCACATAGAAAGGAGGTGAGCCAATCGAGGGCACTGCCTGAGACACCGATCTCACACAGCCAATGGATCAAGTACTGTGTGAGACTGTATCAAAGGCCACGCTAAGATCGAGCAGAATAAGCGCGGTCAATTTTCCCTCGTCCATGGAGGCTCTAAGTTATTCCGTTACAACTAATAGAGCTGACTTCGTGATATATTTAGGACGGAAACCATTCTGGGACGGGTCCAGTATGTGATGAGACTCCAAGTACTGCGTCAAAATGGCATTCACATAAGATTCTGTGATTTTGGACAAAAATGGCAAGAGTGAAATCGGGCGATAATTCTCTGGTTTGGAGGCATCCAGAGAAGGTTTCTTCAAGCGAGGGATTGCGTTTGCATGCTTCCAGGTCTGGGAAACTTCAGAATTGGACAGACAGAGATTAATGAGATCCAAACAGCCAGGTAGAAGGCAGTCATGATGTTTGACAACAAGATCACGCTTAATGGAATCAGCAGGGGACCCTGATTTAATCTTCGTAATCAAAGCCTTAAGGCCGTCTAAAGTCATTGAAGAGAGGATGTACAGAGAGATAGCCTCCGTTCCTGCAGACTCAGCCACTAGCATCACAGAGGTTTTACATTCCCCATTGAAGCTATCATAACTGCCTGCTACTTTATTAATAAAGTAGGTGGCCAACACCGCACATTGGTCATTCAAAGTGATAGAATTGTCACTAGTATCTGGAGATTTCATCATATCCTTTAGTATGGAAAAGATCGTTTTGGAGGGATTGTTGCTCGTTTTGATATTACCGGCAAAAAAAGCGGCACAGGTTTTCCAAATCAATTTCTGGTAGGTTTTCCTAGTACCTATATACTCAGAATTGGCAATGGGACAGTAGGAGAGTCTCCAACGATGCTCAAACTTTTTACAGTTTTTTCTGACCTTAACCAGAGACTCATCAAACCACTCCTGGGAATGGCCTTTCTTAGGGCGAGTCCATTTAGGCTGGAATGCACCTATCTAGTGGCTGATTAATCCAGTTTTCAAAGTCAGCACTGGCCATCTCAATGTTCGAGGAGAGAGTAGGCTGAGATGTGACAAGCATATTATGGAAGATGGGGTGATCCAATTTCTAGTGGGTCACTAGAAACATCCCCTTGGGCACTCCTTTTGTACCTCACTACATGAAATGAGGATATTCAACACAGTTTTGTACTTCAAAAGTTTTCTTTTTCTGTTTATTTTACTTTTTCACAATCATTATCCATGTTTCGTTCATCATTTTATTTTAGCGTGAAGGCATTATTATGATTGAATCCAATGCATTTCGGGCCATTCCTTGCGGCCCTTCGTCAGGGAATAACACTGTCAACAATAAATAATAACAAAATATCATGAGTATACGATCTTTGTGAACTCCTATCCTACTGTCTAGCGGATACGTCTAAGGCGTGTGTTGGTTTATGTGGATCACCACTTGCTACCTTATATCCCCGTGGTCACTGAAAACATAATCTGATCGGCGGATCACTCACATGCCTGCTTTGTCACTTCCCGTTGAGTGTTTGAAAAAAACGATCTTAGTTCAGAAAGCGATGAGCTACGAAAAAAGTTTGTAGTCTCACGTTAAAATCTTCATATATTATTCCTCGTCTCTACTACAACACAACTTTTAGTCCCCGTTATCCCACATATAAACTAACCTTAAAACGGTATGAACCTGGATGGTTACTCGTCTCAGCATATCGCTCTCTCGCATTTAGTGTCTAACGTGGGTTGGCGCCAATAAATCTAAACCTGTGTTCCGATCACGTGATGTAATGAAGACTGAAAAAAGACTACAATCCGGGCTGTGTATAGCCGTATACTAACTATATTGCTAAAAAACTGAGGTTATATTTTGATGAAATGTTAACGGGAAAAAATAGAGTAATTTATGGAATAAAGTGGTGAATTGGACAAATAAGAAATCCTAATGTTAAAGTGTAATAAACATCGTATTAAATGACTGTCTGAATTAAATATAATTCTGGCAGTACGTATCTCTCAGTTCTACAATTTATCTCCAAGAAACAGTTACAATGGTTCATAAGAAGCATGACAGTTCAATCCGGTCGTTAAGACCATTCGGCTTCTGTGTGCATAATTTCTGAATCCAAACATTTTCTCTTTGGAGAAGGCATTTGGTGTTGTCTCTGCCCTCTACTCTCTCAACTGTCTCCAGTATTGTAAATTTCAGTTGCGATATATTATGTTTCATCTCATTAAAATGTGAAGCCACTGTTGATTTGATGTTGTTAAGTCTGATGTTTGACTTATGTTCAATCAGTCTCGTCTTTATGCGTCTCTCAGTTTTTCCGACATATAGTTTGCCACAGGGACATTTCAATGCATAAATTACGTTGGCTGTGTCACATGTAGCATTCACTCTTAGTTTAATGCTGTAACCTTTCATTGGGTGGTTGATGGTGTTGCCTTTCATTATGCTATTACAGTTTCCACAATTGAAACAAGCTTTGGTACCTTTAAATATCTCGTTTTTCGGTGGTCTACGTTGTATGATCTCTCCAATATTTTTTGCCCTGGTGTGGGCAAACAAAGGTAGGTTTTCGAAGGATTTATTGAAATCTGGCTCCAAATTCAACATTGGCCAATGTTTTCTGATGATTTTTTTAAACTTGTGACTAGACGTCGAGAACTTAGAGACTACTACCAGTCTTTTTTGGTCTGGTTTCTTTGTTGGTTTAAGTAAGTCCTTTCTTTGCATTGAATCAACCTTTTTTCTTGATTCTTCGATGACAAATGCTGGGTAACCTCTTTTTGCAAATTTGTTTGCCATTTCTTCCATTCTCAAGGTCATTTGAGGTTCCGTAGAGATTATTCTTTTAATTCTCATCATCTGTGATGTAGGGAGATTTCTTTTTAAACTTGGTTCATGAAAACTTGAAAAGTGTAGCATGTTGTTTCTGTCTGTTTTTTTGGTGTATAGGTCTGTTTCAAACCCATTGCTTGTGATTGATACGTTGACATCTAGAAATGTAACTGATGTTGCCGAAATGTCCCAGGTCAATTGTATACGTTCATCTATGGCATTAAAGCTGGTGAGAAGGGTGTGTAGACTTTCTTCAGAAGCTTTCCAAACGATGAATATATCGTCTATATACCTAATGAAAAGTTTTAGATTCTCTTGCCAGTCCGGTATTTCAAGAATGTGTTTTTCTTCATAGTTATGCATAAAGATATTCGCATATGCAGGCGCCGCAGAATTACCCATAGCCATTCCCACTAGTTGTTGATACCAAGTGTCATGATAACGAAAGTAGCTGTGGTATAGCGTGAATAACATGAGTTCCATTAAAAACATCTGAAAAGAAGGTTCCAACTCAGAATTGAGTAAAGCTCTTTCTATTGCTTCTATTCCCAGGGAATGAGGTATAGATGTGTACAGTGAGCGCACGTCAGCCGTGCATAGAATCAATTGTTCATCCGGGTTGATGGTAAGAGTATCCAATTTAAGCAAGAAGTCCGTCGTGTCTTTTATGTATGTTCTCATTTTTATGACCGTTGGTTGCAGGTATTTGTCTAGGAGTTGACCTATCGGTTCGTGTAAACTGTCGCATGTAGATACAATGGGCCTTAGTGGTGGATTTTTAAGATTTTTGTGAATTTTAGGTGTCATATGTAGTATCTTTATGCATAACTATGAAGAAAAACACATTCTTGAAATACCGGACTGGCAAGAGAATCTAAAACTTTTCATTAGGTATATAGACGATATATTCATCGTTTGGAAAGCTTCTGAAGAAAGTCTACACACCCTTCTCACCAGCTTTAATGCCATAGATGAACGTATACAATTGACCTGGGACATTTCGGCAACATCAGTTACATTTCTAGATGTCAACGTATCAATCACAAGCAATGGGTTTGAAACAGACCTATACACCAAAAAAACAGACAGAAACAACATGCTACACTTTTCAAGTTTTCATGAACCAAGTTTAAAAAGAAATCTCCCTACATCACAGATGATGAGAATTAAAAGAATAATCTCTACGGAACCTCAAATGACCTTGAGAATGGAAGAAATGGCAAACAAATTTGCAAAAAGAGGTTACCCAGCATTTGTCATCGAAGAATCAAGAAAAAAGGTTGATTCAATGCAAAGAAAGGACTTACTTAAACCAACAAAGAAACCAGACCAAAAAAGACTGGTATTAGTCTCTAAGTTCTCGACGTCTAGTCACAAGTTTAAAAAAATCATCAGAAAACATTGGCCAATGTTGAATTTGGAGCCAGATTTCAATAAATCCTTCGAAAATCTACCTTTGTTTGCCCACACCAGGGCAAAAAATATTGGAGAGATCATACAACGTAGACCACCGAAAAACGAGATATTTAAAGGTACCAAAGCTTGTTTCAATTGTGGAAACTGTAATAGCATAATGAAAGGCAACACCATCAACCACCCAATGAAAGGTTACAGCATTAAACTAAGAGTGAATGCTACATGTGACACAGCCAACGTAATTTATGCATTGAAATGTCCCTGTGGCAAACTATATGTCGGAAAAACTGAGAGACGCATAAAGACGAGACTGATTGAACATAAGTCAGACTTAACAACATCAAATCAACAGTGGCTTCACATTTTAATGAGATGAAACATAATATATTGCAACTGAAATTTACAATACTGGAGACAGTTGAGAGAGTAGAGGGCAGAGACAACACCAAATACCTTCTCCAAAGAGAAAATGTTTGGATTCAGAAATTATGCACACAGAAGCCGAATGGTCTTAACGACCGGATTGAACTGTCATGCTTCTTATGAACCATTGTAACTGTTTCTTGGAGATAAATTGTAGAACTGAGAGATACGTACTGCCAGAATGATATTTAATTCAGACAGTCATTTAATACGATGTTTATTACACTTTAACATTAGGATTTCTTATTTGTCCAATTCACCACTTTATTCCATAAATTACTCTATTTTTTCCCGTTAACATTTCATCAAAATATAACCTCCGTTTTTTAGCAATATAGTTAGTATACGGCTATACACAGCCCGGATTGTAGTATTTTTTCAGTCTTCATTACATCACGTGATCGGAACACAGGTTTAGATTTATTGGCGCCAACCCACGTTAGACACTAAATGCGAGAGAGCGATATGCTGAGACGAGTTACCATCCAGGTTCATACCGTTTTAAGGTTAGTTTATATGTGGGATAACGGGGACTAAAAGTTGTGTTGTAGTAGAGACGAGGAATAATATATGAAGAGTTTAACGTGAGACTACAAACTTTTTTCGTAGCTCATCGCTTTCTGAACTAAGATCGTTTTTTTCAAACACTCAACGGGAAGTGACAAAGCAGGCATGTGCGTGATCCGCCGATCAGATTATGTTTTCAGTGACCACGGGGATATAAGGTAGCAAGTGGTGATCCACATAAACCAACACACGCCTTAGACGTATCCGCTAGACAGTAGGATAGGAGTTCACAAAGATCGTATACTCATGATATTTTGTTATTATTTATTGTTGACAGTGTTATTCCCTGACGAAGGGCCGCAAGGAATGGCCCGAAATGCATTGGATTCAATCATAATAATGCCTTCACGCTAAAATAAAATGATGAACGAAATATGGATAATGATTGTGAAAAAGTAAAATAAACAGAAAAAGAAAACTTTTGAAGTACAAAACTGTGTTGAATATCCTCATTTCATGTAGTGAGGTACAAAAGGAGTGCCCAAGGGGATGTTTCTAGTGACCCACTAGGAACACAATCAATGTTCTAATTTTGACGTCTTGGGATGACAGACGTTACCCAAGGAGCACCCACTAATAACGATAAAAACCAGTGAACAAATTCGAGAACAACAGTGTTGTGCACTAATCTCATATCTGGAGTGATCCAATTTCTGCCAGGGATGGGTGTGTGAGTGTATGTGTCTAAGTGACGGTGCAAGCGAGTGGATGTGAAAGTGGCTGTATGGGTAATTGAGTGGGTCTATGAGTGGCTGTGTGGGTGAGTGAGTGGGTGTAAGAGTGACTGTATGGGTCTGTGAGTGGGTGTGTGAGAGGCTATGTCAGTGTGTGAGTGGATGTGTGAGGGGCTTTATGTGTCCATGAGTGGGTGTGTCAGTTGCTGTATGGGTACGTAAGTAGGACTATGAGTGAATGTGTGGGTCTGTCACTGGGTGTGTGAGTGCTGTATAGGTATGTGGATGGGTATGGCAGTGGCTGTATGGGTCTGTGAGTGGGGTTGAGAGTTGCTGTACGGTCCTGTGAGTAGATGTGTTAGTGATTAATGTGGGTGTATGATTGGATGTGTGAGTGGCTGTTTGTGTCAGTGATTGGGTTTGCCAGTTGCTGTATGATGTGTGTCTGTGGGAGTGGCTGTATCGGTATGTGAATGGGTGTGGGAATGGCTGTATGGGTATGCGAGTGGGTGTATGAGTGGCTGTATGGGTCAATGAGTGTGTGTGTTAGTGGGTGTATGGGCTTGTGAGTGTATCTGTGAGTGTCTGTGTGTCTGTGAATGATTGTCTGAGTGGTTTTGTGTGAGTCTCTGGATGTGTGAGTATGTTTAAGTGTATGTGAGTGTTAGTGGCTCTGTGGGTCTGTGAGTGGGCATGTGAGTGTATAAAAGTTGTATGTATGTAAAAAGCTGAACACGTACTTTAAAGTTTTACATGTTCCAGTAGTGAAATAAATCTTTGTTTTTTTACTACTGCAAGGCCTTCTATTCCCATGGGATAACTTTAGGTTACCTTATTACAGTTAATAAGTGACAACCTCTGAGTGGGAGCAGGTGGGAAAGCCATGTTTGGTATATGAGGAAGTGTAATTTAAAACCCTCTTTAATGGTAAAATCTAAGTTTAAGTCACAATTCTGAAAATGTCACTTTTAGAAAGTTGTACACAGAGACACAATTGCCAATACTGACTTCCATTCACCAATACTACTTTAGTCTGTGGTCACACAACCTTATTGATGTGAACACCATTTATTTACAGATTTTTTTTAATTCTTTGCAAATTTCAACACGTTACATTCTATTCTTTCTTCAGAGCAAACAACAGTCTAGCAAATGATTTCTTCAATTTTGCTATTAAATGCCAGCTGTTTTTGATTATCCGTTTGAGCTGATACGTTGATACACAGACCATACGTTCAGACTTTATTTTATCCTTTTTTGTCAAATCAGAATGTGGGTTCAATTGTTATTGTTTTTCACAAAAAAGAGTTCCATTTGTCATGATTTAATATAGTTCATAATATGGTATTGATAATCATCGCATTCCATATGGTATGGCAGGGGTTATCTGTACATGTTAATGTGAGAGGTCTATGTAAGGTATGTTATATATATATGCTGTGAATGAGTTTATGATTATGAGAATTTGATGAACAGAATTAAGTTTTAAAAGTCTGAAAATAAATGGTGTTCACATCAATTTGATTGTCTGATGACAGACTAAAGTAGTCTTGGTGAATAGAAGTTAGTATTGTCAATTGTGTTGTTGTGCACATTGTTTAGTGACCAAGCCTTGTTGACAAGGATACACCCCTCAGCGGTTTGTTGTGACTTTTAGAAAGTTAGCATTTTCTTGTCCGAAACATATGCTGCTTACAGTGTGTTCCATGTTCACAGGTTGGCAGTTGGCCTTTGTGCATTCCTCCCAGACAGTGTCACAATAGAGGGCCTGGGTATTGGCAGGATGGGCCATCCTGGCTTCATGTGCAATCCGCAACTTTTTGATGGACGTTCTGCATCTGCTCAACTCTAAATAAAGTATTCTTTGTCATCAGGGTAGATCAAGCTGGGAAAAACGTTGTCCAACTAGATTAGAATTTTGGCATTAATGTTGTTATTTCAGTGTATTACTGACATGGGGCTATCATTTCTAAATATAACAAGGCCTTTCTCTGGCCTCAGCAAGGAGGGTGTGCTTATGCTCTCTATGGAGTGACCCATGGCTGTACTCTGTTTGATGATCTAATGCGGACAATTTCCAGGAACAAAGGGCCTTCTTGACTGGCATAGAGACTGGACTAGAGACTCAAAGTCCATATACAAACATTATAGGCTACTGGGATTCCAATGTTTTCCCTGCCTACTACTATCTAGAATGTCACTTCCATAGTGGGGTGATATATAATGAATATTAGGAAGTCAAATGTGACACATACGATTCACAGTGACCTAGTAAGAACAGCAAGACCTGGTACTATGTGCTCACACTGCTAAATATCACTCCCTAGGCTCTAATCACGATGGCAAACATCCTTTACAACGCAACTTTTACCACGCAGTGCCTTTACAACGCAGGTTTTTCAACGCAAGTCATTACAATGAATTGCGCTGGGGGGCGCTCTAGGATAGGTAATAGTTTAATTTACTATCCAACATCTTCCCTACTATCCACGGGGACTGGAGTTGGAATAGTAAATTAAACTATTCACTATCCAGCACCCCCCAACGCAAGTCGTTCTAACGACTTGCGTTGAAAAACCTGCGTTGTAAAGGCATGCGTAGTAAAAGCATGCGTTGTAGCAACGTACATCCAATCACGATATGCTTAATGATATCGGCACAAGATGGTGTGCTCTGGATGAGAACATATCAGACAGTACTATTACCAAAGAGAAAACCCTTTAACTGAGAGCCATTTATACATTCTCCAAAAGCAATATAGCCACTGACTAGAGGTATGATCCCAAGGGGGGGTGAACAGACTTACAAGCTGCATAGCAAAGAATGGGAAAGGCGGCCTATGGGATAATTTACTGCGGATTTACATGCCTATGCCTAATACAATGAACAGACACCTCAACAAGTTGCTTGACAAATTAAAAAAATGAATAATCTGCAATAAGAGCGCACTTAGTGAAGTGTGCAGCATCTTCAATGCCATATTGTAGAATTTGCTGGCTGTGATCCCCAAGTGGCGTTTCCACTATCCTTGAAGGTTCTCCAGAAGTGGGCATTCTTCTTCGGGCTTGCTCAAGATGATTCAAGTCGCCCTTTCTCAGCTTTATCCCAATGTGACTTAGAGTTTAGATACAGCTTTGTAGAGTACAATATTTTGTACGTTCCTTTTCCCTTATTTGACTTAAGATGATTGCAAATACATCCCTTTGACAAGTTTTAAGAACCTGCAGAATTTTTTTTACAGTTTCTTCGTCTGGAATTAATTGAATTCTTGTGACTCAAGAAAGGAGTGTGTCATGTTATGTTTCTAACTAACTTCATTTCTGAGTAAAATTGTATTTGTTACATCTTAGAGCGGGAATCTTTCCAGCCTTGTTACTAAAAGAAACTGGAGGTTAGGGTACCATTCAAAGCCCCACTTCAGATATAATGTGTAGACAATTTGATGTCCAGATGAGTAGAAACTCAGATGTTTGGATGCAAGCAACAACAGGGTTGAGCGTTAGGGTTCATCAAGCTTTCTGTCCTAGTGCAAAAGCTTGGCAATAAACACAGTGACACTTGCTCATCAATCAGCTTCGGGTGTCTGGCAAACGAACTACAACGATGATGAATGCTTTGGTAGTTTGCCTAAGTGACCTTAAATACTTCTTTTAAAGTTGAAGGCATCCAGGTTGAGTTACATCTTGGAATCCTTGGGAAAAAGGTCAAAATGATTGTGGTCATTTCTGGAAAAAAGGGTAGGTATAAGGGGCTTTACATTCCAAGGCCCTACTTCCTAACTATTTTTTTTCTTAACAGTAGAAAAAATACATGTAATTGTATCAATATATTTGAATTTCATGCATTTGTCAACAAAGAATTGTCAAGCACCTTTTTATTTCACACATGCATTACAGAATGTCAGGATTGGATCTTGGTGATGTGTTCTTATTTACTACGGCGCAGTGCTAAAAGTGTCAGAAACTTTATCACAATGAGATATGTCTCGATGTCATTAACAAGAATTACAAAACAAACAGGCCTGGGTTTAATATGCCAACGCATGAAGTGTTAGCATACTTCAGTCAAACAAGAGAAGGAACCAGCAGGAGCAGACAGAAAGGACTATAGTCAGGGCCACTGGAATTATGTAGCTGGGGAGAACCAAATCATGAGGCAGGATTGGCAGGATTGACTAAACTATGGGGCAAGGAAACCAATTATGTGGCATAATATGGCACATTTTTTGATAGTATGACTTTTGATTTTTTGAAATTTGTACACATAGTAATACTGTCTGGGCAAAGATTGCACCTCATTAGTATCAGTTTAACAACCAAATACACAAATAACCAACTGAAAATGACCAGCTAACCTCTGCAAAGGGTTTTCCAATGCATGCAAACATATATTGCCATGTTTTAATCAACATTGAATCCGTTTGAGCTAGAAATTTTTTTTTTTTGTCAAAATATGCAGATTATGTAGCAGATGATGGATTACGTAACAAATGTGGCAAATTCTTAACTATGCAAAAAATGCCACAACCGCAGAATCGCCTAACTCCTGTGGCCCTGACTATAGTTATAAAGTAGTCGTTTCTCCAGTTCTATGCACTCAAGTGCAGATTGAAGGATAAACCCAAACAATAACATTAGAGGGAGAGAAATACTTCCTTGGTTAAGTCACAACATGATTAACAAAGACTGTGATTAACAAAGACTCAAGTCAAAGGCTCAAAGATGTTAGAAGAATGCCATTGGTTGAAAGGGACAGACCCAAAGCCCATTCTAAGCATATTGCTCGCAATGTTTGTTTAGACGACTGCACTGTCAATACCTCGACTTAAAAAAGGCAGAATGACACTGTTGAAGGAAATGAGCATACACTCAACTGAGACAAGATATGGTCTTACTCTTTAGTGGCTCTTTGGATCAGATCTGAAATTTGACCCAACAGTAATCATAGTGCAATTAGTGCACTTCATCTGGTTTGAGGATTCCTATTAGGGGCTGTAAGCAAACATTAATTAATGACCTTGCCAGCAATCTACAAGTTTACTTCTGCACATGTTAGATGAGTGTTAGATTTTCTGCACCATTATGAATAAAATCGTCAAAATTGTATATTTGGCTATAGGCAGGGGTGTGCGAGGTTTGCATAATTTTCATAGTTGGCATACAATGGGCTATTCATCTCCCCTCTCCAAGCACCCCCTAGAGTGTGGTTAAGACCCAGTGAAACACGCGGGACAGTGGTTGGTCTTCACAGCGTAGTCTTTATTAACTTAAGATAACGCCAATTTCAGCATTGGCTTACTACTGTTAATCTCTCTTGACCAACTTCAATCTTGCTTTATTTATTACACCACAACACGCAAAGAAGATATCAGGGTTACACATCTGCAATTTGCATTAGTACTTACATTTGTTTTTCCACAGGTCCTTTGCTTCGGTTTGTGCCAGCAGGCCACAACCAAGATGTCCTGCTCTCTTTGTGTTGGCCGCCCACCGGCCAACAGAGCCTCAGGTAAATTCACCACTACTATTGACTAGCGCCGGCTTCCTGGGTAGGGCTAGAGAGTCCAGGGCCACCAGCAGTTCAGCCCCCTCTCCCGCCAGCCCGGAGCCCCCATTAGACTACACACCCTGTTCTGGGGCTAAGCAGCCGCCTCCAAACGGAGTCCCTGTCATTTCTCTTACCCAGGACCCCGCCCCGCCTAGCCAACAATCTACAAGTTCACTTCTGCACATGTTAGATGAATGTTAGATTTTCTGCATCGTTATGAACAAAATCGTAAAAATTGTATATTTGGCTATAGGCAGGGGTGTGCGAGGTTTGCGTAATTTGCATTTGCATGATTGTGAGATTTTCGGAAAACTTTGCGAAAACGCGCATAATTTAGTGAAAAGCAAACTGACATTTGGAGTTATATTTTAGCAGGAAATGTATCCTTGAGCCTGTTTCGGATGCAAAAGCACATTTCGTGCAAAACAATGCAAAGAAAAGAAACCCAAATGCTGCAAACAGCAGCCTCTTCCGTTCGGGGCATTTGTATGGTTCTGGGCAAATGAGCTTTTGCCAAAAATGTTGTTGCAAACGGCTCATACTTATGTGATGTGGTATAATATAATTTCGGGAACGTTCTGTAACAGATGTGACACAAATTAGGGAGATTTCACTAGTGTAAGAGATTTTACCTGGGCCTATGTGCAACAAGCCAAAGCCTTGGCATCATTGAGTGGTGCATTACCACCTGCAAAATAACATTATCCGGAGAGAATGGAGATCAAAGTAATGTCTGCATTCCAGCCACTGGCTTAAGAATCTCCTAAACAGTATTTTGAGAAAATGCAGGTTGTACTATTCGAAAACTCTGGGGAATCTACGATTGGAATGGCATAGCTCATTGAATGAAACTCGTTGGCGCTCTGTCGCCTCACCTTTGTTGCTAAGTATTTTTGTCTACGCCTGTGTGTTGTCTGAGAAGAAAATGGACCTACAGTAATTACCAAATGAGAAAACATATTTAGTTTTGTGTTCTAATCATGTAAACGTTATTAAGCTTGGTTAGCAACCTAATTTGACATTAGGCTATATTTACGTTAATGACTAATTACTGAGAGTACAGTGCTGCAAAAATCTGACATCATTCAAAGTGCTGTTGGTAATCATTATTTTTTGTAAATACAGGAAATAAATAAAATAAAACAAATGGAGCGTGGAATGAGTTCACGTTGTTAACTGGAGAGCAATCAGGAAACGTACAGTTTCGCTGACAGATGGATATCTGGGATTTTGAACAGACTTGATATTCTTTTAGGTTGCATTTAAACGCACCGGCAGAACTTCGGGCACCGGCGCTCATTCTTTTACAAATTAAGCACTGGACGCCTGCCTGCACTGGTACATAACCTGCGCATAAGGAAACAAGGGAATGTCAAGCTTGTCAATAGATATGTATAAAGCCCAGTGTGGTGAAACACTGGGACTCTAGTACGCACAAAACAAGCAGTATTCCATTATACCATTTTAATTATTTTTTCATTTCATGATACCAAAAATTTTTGAATTAGTTGTGATATTCATCAAACATATCATTGATAAACTGATGTAATATTTTTTCACAATAACATAAATTTCATGATACAATATTATGACAACACAGGATTACAAACATAAGATTTAAGAAAAAACAACCCAATGCATTTCGGGGCGTGAAAGCCCCTTCGTCAGGGGTCTATAAAAAAGGAAATAAACAAGGAGAATGTTATTCATGTAAGCTGAACTATATTGAAATCTAAGTCGTCACCAATATGAGTTGATTACTCTTACCTAAATCATAAGGGACAATGCTTATCCTGCGGTCTATTTGCTTATATGTTTTGGACAAATTATCTATGGAAGAAACCGAATAGCAGCATGTAAGATGGGCCAGTGTTATGCTCAATGATAACCTGTTAAATATTTTATTAAATTCGTAAGTGATAGTGAAGCTTTACCTGCAAGAGCGTATTCTGGTTGCAATTCTGCATATTAAAGAACAAAAGATGAATAAATAAACAAACGATCGGCGAAATTAAGCCAACCATTACAAAAATGCAAGTTAGTTTGTTTACGTAAGAGAAACCAGCGGAGAGGCAAATGGCTCACCTGTGTGAAATACGAGTCTTGTTATCACAGGGAAACAACCTGTACCGAACAAATGGTTGGTGTCAGTACTCTATTATATTTGTATGCTTCCGCATAGTAATAGAAAAAATAGAGGCTTGTTTACCTGCGAGTCTACCGAATGAGCTTCGATCTCGCTGGCGTTTTTCCCACAGCAATACTAAAAAACGAAAGAATATCAAAAACTAATAAATTCCCTCTCACGTTTCAAAGAGAATCCAAAGATTCTACTTAGAACAAACGTCAAACTGAAGCTTACCGTCTTTAAAGTATAGGGTTCTTATCTGGTATTTCCTCCGTCGCCTAGCTTACACGCTAAAAACCTCCGGCGGGCGTCTGAGTCCTACCTCACTTTTTCATACTCTCGAGATAATAGAGAGTGAAGATAGACAGTGGCTTGTGTTTGTTGTCCAAAACAAACTCTAAATGTAAACTTATGATTGCTAAAGTCATCTCGTCATTTTATTATGACAAGCAGTTGAATAATTAACATTTTAGGTAGATGGACGCGAAAGTCACAAAAGCGGTTGTTATAGACGTACCTACTCTATGAACGGTGTCTCCCTCAATAAAGCATTTGATTAGAAAAAAACGTAAAACAAAAAGATATTGTTGCTAGTTTCTGTTTGTGAATTGTTACTGAGTTAAAGTGTTATGTAAAAATACGTGAACATTTGTATGTTTAATCAGCCTGACCTACATCATTACGAGCATATAACATGAAGTAATTTTATACAACTTCAACATAATGCGAGCATTAAATTTCCTGCCTATTTACAATCTATATGACAATGATCTTTTGAACTTTATTATCAAACCATAAAAACAAAGCCTGTATGAACATTCCCATGATCATTTTATTTACATGTAATGTGTGTATCAAATGTGTTAAATAACTGTAAGACTTCTATGCACATACAGATATTTTCAATGATAATCTTATAGGAAACACGACATCTCCATTTTATCATTTAATCCTAACGGGACCATCGTTTGTAATTTCCGGATCCAAAATGTTTCTCTTTGTAAGAGTATCTTTGCATTATCCATGCCAAGTCTCTGGGGTACTATTTCAATGATTTGGAAACGTAGTTGTGCAATGTTATGATTTTTTTCAATCCAATGTTGTGTGAGAGGTGACGTTAAGTTTTTGTTGCGAATCCGACTTTTATGCTCACTGAGCCTTGTTTTCAGTTTTCTGTCAGTTTTGCCGATGTATAGCAGCCCACATGGGCACTTGATCGAATACACAACGTGCTCAGAGTCACAACTGGAAGTGTGTCTAAGTGAAATCTTTTCGCCAGTCCTGGGATGTAATAAGATGTTGCCTGTGATCACGTTATTGCAGTTCTTACAATTGAAACATCTCGATGTTCCTTTATGGACCGATTCTTGTTGTGATAAAGTTGATGTATTGGATCAGGGTTGTAGCATGCAGGCGTTGGTTCAACTCGCGTCTGGTTAGATATTCAAGTTGTTTTAACTTTTGTTCAACTGATCCTCCTTGTGTATCAAAAGTTTTTGATTCTTTGATGAGTTTATAGATTTGACTTGCCTCATCTGCTGTATAGGCCTTAATGTTAGCTCGATTGTCAGTGATTGAAGCAATTGAATCGAACGACATTTTAATTTAGGTGCTAGTACCCTTTGTGGCAGTGGAAGTAAAATATGAATGAAGAAGGGTTCTGCACTCTTATGTTTATAAACATAAGAGTGCAGAACCCTTCTTCATTCATATAAGCTTGTCAATAGAGGCAGGCCTCTTGTACACAGTGCTCTAGTGTACTATCTCCCCAAATTCCCCAGGTAGACCCTGGCATTATATCTTTAAGGTATGAAATGCACTATTTATTCATCATCAAACTGGTTTTTACTTGCAGAAGGCAGAACTGATGTAGTACATTTTTTGTATTCAGCAGAGAGGTTTGAGTGTGTTTCATTGGCTGTGGCACAAGTCAACTATTTGGCAGAGGTCACAAAGAATATCACTGTTCTAAAGAAGTCTCAATTTTGCTAATTTGTGAAGTTCTACAAAGCCAGCAAATCTCACATTTACTGGATAACTCAAGCTGCGTATAAACTGTAGCAAACAAAAACAAAAACGGGTTTCAGTGGAAGGACCGCGGAGACTGACCTCCTGAACGATGCAGTAGGTTTGAAAAAAGTCTGGACCAATACCACTCAGTTTCCTACTTAATAATGCTAGTATCCATCAATTAATTAACCCCAGTGTTAAACAATAACATTGTAAACACACAGAGCCCTGTCAGAATAATGTGACACCGTCCCACATCACACTTTATGTTCTTTTTGATACAATGACAAATCTATTCTGCAATGTCAATGTCCTATGAAAGAAATGCATGTTTTAAAATGCATGTTTTTAATATCCTTACAATGTGCTTCGCATTTAAAATTTGATTTATACTAATACACATATTTGATACGTAAAACACATTTTGAATGTTCGCACATCAACAAAAAAAAACACATTTCTCAAAACATTGAAGACTTATTTGTAGTCTCAAGCAAACAATGAATAGTGAACGGATACTATCTAAATGCTACAAATCCTTTTAAACAGTGCTAAAATCAATCATCTAATACACAAAATGTACAAAGAGTAACATGTGAAATCAGGTCCTATATTGCCATCTTCGAATTCAGGTGACATTTACAAACCATGAGCCCATTGGCGTTGAAGGTTTGTAAATGTCATCAGAGCCATGAGATGGCAATACAGGACCATATCACACAGTTACTATGTATTCTCTTGTTCTCTCTCTCTCTCTCTCTCTCTCTCTCTATATATATATATATATATATATATATATATATATATATATATATATAAACAGATCCTGCCCGTCCCCGTCCGGGAACAGCAGCAAACAGCTTGCAGGCACGGACCTCTTGATTCCAAGCGAATTAATAACGACCTCCACACAAATAGTAGTTTCAAAGCAGGAAAGACAGTTTATTACGGCATAAAATATCTCAGGCAACTGCCTTCTATAACGCGTTTCACTCCTCTAGGGAGCTTTTTCACATATATGCCCACTCAGACACTAACACACGCTCTCACAGACCCATTTAGACACTGACCAAGCCACTCAAAGATCTAGTCAGACACTGATGCACCTGCTAAGAGATCCACTCACTCAGACAGTGACACACCCACCCACAGATCCACTCAGACACTGATACACTCACTCCCAAACCCTTTGAGAGACTGATGCACCCCACTCACAAACCCTTTGAGACACTGATGCACCCACTTACAGACCCACTCAGAAATTTACAACGACAAGAAGATAAAAATAACGACATAAATATTATAGCTATGAAACACATTTTAACAAAACCTTTGAAATTCAGTGAAAAAGGCAACAGTTACAGGGATGTTGCAGTTAGGAATTAGCATTTAAAAACCTTAGAAATTCACTGAAAAAACAAAGATTACAGGGACGGTGTAGTTAGGCTCAAGACTCATTTGTACAAAACCAGTGAAATTCAGTCGTTATAGTTAGTAAGCTAAGTGTAACTCGCCTCCACATTGCACTGCTTATGACCTCACATATTACATCACTCATGACATGTTCTATGACATAATTTATGGCATCACTGATGACATCCTAAATTACATTATTGATGACATCACTGATGACATCATCCAAGCTTTTTTTGCACACATTACCCTACAAACTAGTATGGCATTAGAGGCCAGAAAGTAAGAACAAAATAGCTCAGAATAATATGAAGCATCATTCATGTCATCACAGATGCAAATCCTTTAGGTGTAGTAAGCATGTGTTATCAGGGCTAGACTGGGACCTGAAACCGGCCCTGTCAAAGAGCTACCCGGCCTCATGGAGGGGTGGGGGGGGGGGGGGTTGCGGAAAGCTTTGTGCCGCTTTTGTTGCTGGGGGCTGATATTGCAGCTAAGCTGTAAAAATGGCCCTCTGTAACAAAAACGGTCCGGGGTCTAAAACTGGCCCCCACTCTGGTTGCCCACCAGGGAAACCCCGGTGCCTGCTATGGTTAGTCCGGCCCTGTGTGTTATGTGCAACATTGACCTTGTAACATGCACTTCATGGGTAGCTGACTTCACATTATCTTTCTACTGTTCAGAGAAAACCAAATACTTCAAGTTACTCAATGTCTGTACCAAAATGAATGCTCTATTATTGACAGCTTTTATCTGTATCAAACCCCTCACAGTCACCAGACCTACATTGAGAAATTAATCCATCCCCCTGGGTCACCTGTTTTTAAAATGGGTGGGAGACCTCATGAACCCCCCAAGCCTTATTGGGTCCTGCAGAACACATCTCCTCAGGGTGCATTAAATTAGAAAGGGGTGGGAGGCCACATGCCCCTCCTCAAGCCTTTTTTGGTCCTTTGGACCCCATTCCCTGGGGCCGTATTTTATTAAAATATCCAGTCCCTTATATCCTTTAACCCTGCCAGTCCTGTATTGGCTACCAGCACATTTTTCTCATGTTGCTGGTAGCCAGTCAGAGCGCTCACTCCCGCCAGAGTCTGACTCCCGCAGGAGCAAGATGGCCCAAAGGAAAAAAGCATCCTGAGTCAATCAGAGTGCTCTGTTTTAAAAAAAGCCTACCTGCACGATTCTTGCCAGGCTCTTGCAGGCCCAACTGTCCAGATATGCAATTATTATTTCAAAACCTTAATTTCTCAATAATTACTGAACAAATTTACACCAAATCCCAAAAAGAACAATTTAGGGAACAAAATCTAGTTTCCTGCCAAATTTGGCGTAATTCCATTCAGCCTTTTTTTGCGGTAGTGATTCTTACAGCAGTACATATATATATATATATATATATATATATATCAAGTTTCACAAGTTACCCACAAGGCAGGGCGCACTCACAATTCGGCGTGTCATCTGGTAAGGAAATGTCAGGCACATCCAGCGTCTTGCAGTAACCTGACGCGTTTCGAGTAAACCACTCTTAATCATAGGTTTTCACTGCCACACACAAACTGCCAACAAAATGGTTTCCAGCAATCTCCCTTTAATAATACGCCATCAATCACAGTCAGGTGAGTTCAGCTTCAAATGCATCATGGGACTGGAAGTCCATAACATAAATCCCAAGTGGGCTGTAGGCAGTTCTGCATGAAATAAATTGTTCATCACGGGTGTGCCAGCCCGAACATTCCCCAAGTGCACCTTTCGCCTGTTTGTTCCGCTCCGCTGAAAACGAGTCCAGCAGCAGAACCGCCTGCTACGCGGCGGTGCACCCCTCGGCCGGGTCGGCCGAAATAAATCAAGTTTCACAAGTTACCCACAAGGCAGGGCGCACTCACAATTCGGCGTGTCATCTGGTAAGGAAATGTCAGGCACATCCAGCGTCTTGCAGTAACCTGACGCGTTTCGAGTAAACCACTCTTAATCATAGGTTTTCACTGCCACACACAAACTGCCAACAAAATGGTTTCCAGCAATCTCCCTTTAATAATACGCCATCAATCACAGTCAGGTGAGTTCAGCTTCAAATGCATCATGGGACTGGAAGTCCATAACATAAATCCCAAGTGGGCTGTAGGCAGTTCTGCATGAAATAAATTGTTCATCACGGGTGTGCCAGCCCGAACATTCCCCAAGTGCACCTTTCGCCTGTTTGTTCTGCTCCGCTGAAAACGAGTCCAGCAGCAGAACCGCCTGCTACGCGGCGGTGCACCCCTCGGCCGGGTCGGCCGAAATAAATCAAGTTTCACAAGTTACCCACAAGGCAGGGCGCACTCACAATTCGGCGTGTCATCTGGTAAGGAAATGTCAGGCACATCCAGCGTCTTGCAGTAACCTGACGCGTTTCGAGTAAACCACTCTTAATCATAGGTTTTCACTGCCACACACAAACTGCCAACAAAATGGTTTCCAGCAATCTCCCTTTAATAATACGCCATCAATCACAGTCAGGTGAGTTCAGCTTCAAATGCATCATGGGACTGGAAGTCCATAACATAAATCCCAAGTGGGCTGTAGGCAGTTCTGCATGAAATAAATTGTTCATCACGGGTGTGCCAGCCCGAACATTCCCCAAGTGCACCTTTCGCCTGTTTGTTCCGCTCCGCTGAAAACGAGTCCAGCAGCAGAACCGCCTGCTACGCGGCGGTGCACCCCTCGGCCGGGTCGGCCGAAATAAATCAAGTTTCACAAGTTACCCACAAGGCAGGGCGCACTCACAATTCGGCGTGTCATCTGGTAAGGAAATGTCAGGCACATCCAGCGTCTTGCAGTAACCTGACGCGTTTCGAGTAAACCACTCTTAATCATAGGTTTTCACTGCCACACACAAACTGCCAACAAAATGGTTTCCAGCAATCTCCCTTTAATAATACGCCATTAATCACAGTCAGGTGAGTTCAGCTTCAAATGCATCATGGGACTGGAAGTCCATAACATAAATCCCAAGTGGGCTGTAGGCAGTTCTGCATGAAATAAATTGTTCATCACGGGTGTGCCAGCCCGAACATTCCCCAAGTGCACCTTTCGCCTGTTTGTTCCGCTCCGCTGAAAACGAGTCCAGCAGCAGAACCGCCTGCTACGCGGCGGTGCACCCCTCGGCCGGGTCGGCCGAAATAAATCAAGTTTCACAAGTTACCCACAAGGCAGGGCGCACTCACAATTCGGCGTGTCATCTGGTAAGGAAATGTCAGGCACATCCAGCGTCTTGCAGTAACCTGACGCGTTTCGAGTAAACCACTCTTAATCATAGGTTTTCACTGCCACACACAAACTGCCAACAAAATGGTTTCCAGCAATCTCCCTTTAATAATACGCCATCAATCACAGTCAGGTGAGTTCAGCTTCAAATGCATCATGGGACTGGAAGTCCATAACATAAATCCCAAGTGGGCTGTAGGCAGTTCTGCATGAAATGAATTGTTCATCACGGGTGTGCCAGCCCGAACATTCCCCAAGTGCACCTTTCGCCTGTTTGTTCCGCTCCGCTGAAAACGAGTCCAGCAGCAGAACCGCCTGCTACGCCGCGGTGCACCCCTCGGCCGACTGTGATTGATGGCGTATCATTAAAGGGAGATTGCTGGAAACCATTTTGTTGGCAGTTTGTGTGTGGCAGTGAAAACCTATGATTAAGAGTGGTTTACTCGAAACGCGTCAGGTTACTGCAAGACGCTGGATGTGCCTGACATTTCCTTACCAGATGATACGCCGTATTGTGAGTGCGCCCTGCCTTGTGGGTAACTTGTGAAACTTGATTTATTTCGGCCGACCCGGCCGAGGGGTGCACCGCCGCGTAGCAGGCGGTTCTGCTGCTGGACTCGTTTTCAGCGGAGCGGAACAAACAGGCGAAAGGTGCACTTGGGGAATGTTCGGGCTGGCACACCCGTGATGAACAATTTATTTCATGCAGAACTGCCTACAGCCCACTTGGGATTTATGTTATGGACTTCCAGTCCCATGATGCATTTGAAGCTGAACTCACCTGACTGTGATTGATGGCGTATCATTAAAGGGAGATTGCTGGAAACCATTTTGTTGGCAGTTTGTGTGTGGCAGTGAAAACCTATGATTAAGAGTGGTTTACTCAAAACGCGTCAGGTTACTGCAAGACGCTGGATGTGCCTGACATTTCCTTACCAGATGATACGCCGAATTGTGAGTGCGCCCTGCCTTGTGGGTAACTTGTGAAACTTGATTTATTTCGGCCGACCCGGCCGAGGGGTGCACCGCCGCGTAGCAGGCGGTTCTGCTGCTGGACTCGTTTTCAGCGGAGCGGAACAAACAGGCGAAAGGTGCACTTGGGGAATGTTCGGGCTGGCACACCCGTGATGAACAATTTATTTCATGCAGAACTGCCTACAGCCCACTTGGGATTTATGTTATGGACTTCCAGTCCCATGATGCATTTGAAGCTGAACTCACCTGACTGTGATTGATGGCGTATCATTAAAGGGAGATTGCTGGAAACCATTTTGTTGGCAGTTTGTGTGTGGCAGTGAAAACCTATGATTAAGAGTGGTTTACTCGAAACGCGTCAGGTTACTGCAAGACGCTGGATGTGCCTGACATTTCCTTACCAGATGATACGCTGAATTGTGAGTGCGCCCTGCCTTGTGGGTAACTTGTGAAACTTGATTTATTTCGGCCGACCCGGCCGAGGGGTGCACCGCCGCGTAGCAGGCGGTTCTGCTGCTGGACTCGTTTTCAGCGGAGCGGAACAAACAGGCGAAAGGTGCACTTGGGGAATGTTCGGGCTGGCACACCCGTGATGAACAATTTATTTCATGCAGAACTGCCTACAGCCCACTTGGGATTTATGTTATGGACTTCCAGTCCCATGATGCATTTGAAGCTGAACTCACCTGACTGTGATTGATGGCGTATCATTAAAGGGAGATTGCTGGAAACCATTTTGTTGGCAGTTTGTGTGTGGCAGTGAAAACCTATGATTAGGAGTGGTTTACTCGAAATGCGTCAGGTTACTGCAAGACGCTGGATGTGCCTGACATTTCCTTACCAGATGATACGCCGAATTGTGAGTGCGCCCTGCCTTGTGGGTAACTTGTGAAACTTGATTTATTTCGGCCGACCCGGCCGAGGGGTGCACCGCCGCGTAGCAGGCGGTTCTGCTGCTGGACTCGTTTTCAGCGGAGCGGAACAAACAGGCGAAAGGTGCACTTGGGGAATGTTCGGGCTGGCACACCCGTGATGAACAATTTATTTCATGCAGAACTGCCTACAGCCCACTTGGGATTTATGTTATGGACTTCCAGTCCCACGATGCATTTGAAGCTGAACTCACCTGACTGTGATTGATGGCGTATAATTAAAGGGAGATTGCTGGAAACCATTTTGTTGGCAGTTTGTGTGTGGCAGTGAAAACCTATGATTAAGAGTGGTTTACTCGAAACGTGTCAGGTTACTGCAAGACGCTGGATGTGCCTGACATTTCCTTACCAGATGATACGCCGAATTGTGAGTGCGCCCTGCCTTGTGGGTAACTTGTGAAACTTGATTTATTTCGGCCGACCCGGCCGAGGGGTGCACCGCCGCGTAGCAGGCGGTTCTGCTGCTGGACTCGTTTTCAGCGGAGCGGAACAAACAGGCGAAAGGTGCACTTGGGGAATGTTCGGGCTGGCACACCCGTGATGAACAATTTATTTCATGCAGAACTGCCTACAGCTCACTTGGGATTTATGTTATGGACTTCCAGTCCCATGATGCATTTGAAGCTGAACTCACCTGACTGTGATTGATGGCGTATCATTAAAGGGAGATTGCTGGAAACCATTTTGTTGGCAGTTTGTGTGTGGCAGTGAAAACCTATGATTAAGAGTGGTTTACTCGAAACGCGTCAGGTTACTGCAAGACGCTGGATGTGCCTGACATTTCCTTACCAGATGATACGCCGAATTGTGAGTGCGCCCTGCCTTGTGGGTAACTTGTGAAACTTGATTTATTTCGGCCGACCCGGCCGAGGGGTGCACCGCCGCGTAGCAGGCGGTTCTGCTGCTGGACTCGTTTTCAGCGGAGCGGAACAAACAGGCGAAAGGTGCACTTGGGGAATGTTCGGGCTGGCACACCCGTGATGAACAATTTATTTCATGCAGAACTGCCTACAGCCCACTTGGGATTTATGTTATGGACTTCCAGTCCCATGATGCATTTGAAGCTGAACTCACCTGACTGTGATTGATGGCGTATCATTAAAGGGAGATTGCTGGAAACCATTTTGTTGGCAGTTTGTGTGTGGCAGTGAAAACCTATGATTAAGAGTGGTTTACTCGAAACGCGTCAGGTTACTGCAAGACGCTGGATGTGCCTGACATTTCCTTACCAGATGATACGCCGAATTGTGAGTGCGCCCTGCCTTGTGGGTAACTTGTGAAACTTGATTTATTTCGGCCGACCCGGCCGAGGGGTGCACCGCCGCGTAGCAGGCGGTTCTGCTGCTGGACTCGTTTTCAGCGTAGCGGAACAAACAGGCGAAAGGTGCACTTGGGGAATGTTTGGGCTGGCACACCCGTGATGAACAATTTATTTCATGCAGAACTGCCTACAGCCCACTTGGGATTTATGTTATGGACTTCCAGTCCCATGATGCATTTGAAGCTGAACTCACCTGACTGTGATTGATGGCGTATCATTAAAGGGAGATTGCTGGAAACCATTTTGTTGGCAGTTTGTGTGTGGCAGTGAAAACCTATGATTAAGAGTGGTTTACTCGAAACGCGTCAGGTTACTGCAAGACGCTGGACGTGCCTGACATTTCCTTACCAGATGATACGCCGAATTGTGAGTGCGCCCTGCCTTGTGGGTAACTTGTGAAACTTGATATATATATATATATATATATATATATATATATATATATATATATATATATATATATATATATATATCAAACAGCAACTCCGGTATGAGGGTAATGCCAGGCTAGCTCATGGACGGTTCAGGATGGGGCCACCGGCAGCCCTAAAAGTATGTCCCACAACGCCTTCGTTATCAGAAAAACGTACCCGGACACAACAGGATTGCTGGTGCAAAAAGTGAAGTTAAATGGCAGGAAACAACGCATTTCACCTATCGGCTTGTGAGCAAGCCGATAGGTGAAACGCGTTGTTTCCTGTGTTCTTACCCTTCTAGGTCCTGCATGCAGTGGGAAAGACATAGTGAATCTCACTACTTCTTCTTGATTTTTTTGGGGACTCCATTTTACTGCATGACACGTTTTGCTTTACTAGTCTATGGTGGGTATGGGGTATATTTGTGCCTTTCTCTCCTCTTTAGTTCCGTATCTCTGTATAGTTTTCTCTTTCTGACCCTAATCTGACCCTTCACCTTCCTTCTCGTAAGAGACCTCATTTCCTGGCTCTCCCTAGTCATTCATTTCCTTTGCATATGAAGGTTACTGTTCCCTGGTGACCATTCACCAGTGTCTCTAATCTCTTTTGCTCATTCATCTCTGCTTTGCTGCTGGTATCTCTGTCCTTGGCTCACCACCTTTAGATTGCTCATCCTAGCTCCATCAGAAATGCGCCTTATTTCTCTGACGCATGATTTGAAGCAAATGATCTCCCGCGATTGAAGCAAGTGTCTCAAGTGCAGAGCAACTAAAGATAGTTATGCTCTGGGAAGCGCCCACTACAATCAGAGGCTATGATGGAGGCTCTGTCCATCAGAACATATTCTCTGGAAAATTTTCTGAATGAGGCAGCGTGCTGATGCTGCAGGCACCGTCTCCAGGCAGTGCATCACTAAGTGATCAATTTCTCTATACAGCCAGAGGTCATTGGCACACAAGGGAACTAATCCTCCATTTTCACAGTTCGGTGGCTCATCCGAAGTGACACTATTTCCGGAAGTAGAAGAGTTCAGTGGCATGATGCGAAGGACTCACCATGTAAGAAAGTCTCCCTGGTCTAACCCAAAAGGAGCACTTCTCTTTTTGTGAAAGAGGGGGCTGCCTTTCCCTGATATTTTGCTATAACTTGGAAAGTGAGTCAACTCCCTAAAAGACTTCTAGGGCCCTGGTCACAGAACTAACTTAAGACAAAATCCTAAACTTACTACCATTTTGGTATTCACAGAAGGCACTTACTCATTTTGGTATTCACAGAAGGTACTTACTCATTTCGGTATTCACAGAAGTTAGGAGTCCTAACTTTAGGACTCCTAAATGCCTTCTGTGAATACCGAAAGTCTTAAAGTTAGGATTTTTCTCAGTTTAGGAGGAGTAAAGTTAGGAGTCCTAATTTTAGGACTCCTAAACTGAGAAAAATCCTAACTTTAAGACTTTTGGTATTCACAGAAGGCATTTAGGAGTCCTTAAGTTAGGAGTCCTAACTTTACCACTCCCAAACTGAGAAGAATCCTAACTTTAAGACTTTCGGTATTCACAGAAGGCATTTAAGTAAGATATTCCGTTGAACATGCTGCAATATTAGGTAACAATAATAACTAAAACATCTTATTAAAATTCGGGAGTTTAACTGGGGCTAACTGTTGCAGAGTTGACAAATATAGAAGTATTTGGAAAGTGGTCCTCAGCTCTTACCCTCTGAACTCAGACATATAATTATGCATTGCTTTCTCCTGGATTCTTGGGTTGGGTTCATTTAACAGAAAATTGGAAATGATGCATATATTACTCCGTGACCATTTACCTTCATTCTGCTCCTGTCATTTTGTCTTTCTTTCTACCACGTCTAGGCAATCGGATAAAAATTAAGGGGCAGATTTATCATTATTTGAGGCAGCTCAGCAAGCCACCTTGCTGTTCTGCATGAAAGGGAAAGTATTTTTTTAAACAATGGTCCCTCACAACATACAATAATCACTGTAATTCACATAGAGCTACAAGGATGTCTATGTTTATATGTCGAACTGGACGTAATCATTAATGTGAACAATTACAAAAACAACATATAAGTGGGACATATTACAACATAAACTTGGGAAAATTAAAGAGCTCAGCCATTGAGGTAGAGTGGCTTGGAATATACATTGTGGCAGCATAGCACATATTAATAAAAAAAGAATAAGATTGTGTCAAGATGCGAGAAGTCGATGACTTTTTGATCCCTTTAGCAAAATATTGGGATCATCATCAGGGCATATCAATTGATGCCTGAGACAGAAGCCAAGCCAACGTAGCGAGCTCAATCAGGCAAGAAAGAGTGGAGTTAATTGCCTGACACGGAATATCTGAATGGCTCTGAGGTGGTGCCCAGTGAATAACGGGAGATCAAAGCTGGGTTGCTGCCGAGATCAAATGGTGAACCGCGGCATGTCCAATCGGATGCGACCTTTGAAATTCCAACAGTGCTGTTTTGTGAGAATTCACGTTATTGAGGATCTGTGGAGAATGGCATGAAAGGGAAAGGGCAGGAATGCACTGTATTTAACATAATATGGCAAATTCTTGACCTTCCCTTGCACTGGCGCACAATGTGCTCCCTAGCCCCAACATATGCACCCTTGTGCCGTGGTGCAAGGGCATCTGCGTTGCAGACACGATTGTTTTTGTGAGGCATTTTCCTATTTCTATGTGTACTGCAGAATGCAGCACATATAGAAAGAGGGTAAAACAAGGAGAAATAAAGATATTTCTCTTTGTTACGCCTCACCTGGGGAGGCCTAGCATTCTGATGCAATCCCAGGTCTACCAGTAATGGTAAATCTGGGAATGCGCCAAAATCTAAGGGTGGATGAGTGGGAACACCCATGCTCTACCCATGAAACTCGTCCCTGTGGCAGAGTAATACAACACAGAGATTTGTGCTGTGTACGTTACTCTACATGTATCGAGCCATGCAGGGCTATGCAAGGTGGCCTTGCATGGCTTAATAAATCTGACTTAGTTGTACATCACGCTTGCGCCCCCTTGCGCCCCCTTGCGCGATGCATGGACTGCACAACTCAGTGATAAATCTGCCCCTAATTTTTAGGGGCTGTAGTAGTTTTCTTTTTATGGACAAAGAGTAGACTTCTTTGATGTCGAAAGCAGTCAAACTCTACTCGCACTTATCATTGTCAGCAGCCAATTTGGACTTTCTCTCATTATTGTGAAATTTTGATGTAGGGTGGGGTCTCTTTTAGTTTTTTCTCTCTATTTTCACATTTTTCTTTGTAAGAAACCGCTTTTAACTCCCAAGACTATTTTCCCAGCATTTCCTCCATTCCATCTCTTCCACTTACTCTCTCATTTTTTCCTTTGGTTTGGTTTTTGCATGCCTTCATTTTGCTCTCTTTCTGATCCTCCCCAGCATCCTGCCTCTCTCTGTTTCCTCTATGTCCTTGGCATCCTACCTGGATTACCCACTCTTCTACGTGTTAGTACCCTGGCCCTCTCAATCAATTCTCGAGTACTCTCTAGGTTGAGCTTAATTGGAATGTGTCTGTTTTTATTGAGCACTGTAGTCAAAGAGGAAGACATCATTTTTCTAAAATTCAATATGTGGGCGTTGAGGACCCTAGGAAATCTGCATTACAGCGGCACGCTCAAACACTGGGTGGAAGGGGGATGGTATTCATCTCAAATTTATCATGCAATGTGTCCCTCAAGATGTTTCAAAACAGGATTTGAAAAAGCAGTCAATAAGAAATGACTGGCTCAAAAAGGGAGTTTGAGGTTAGAATTTAGGAACACCAAGACGTTTTATTACAATTTCAAAGGCACAATACCGAAATATCAGATTCAGATGCACCAGTATTCCCATTGAATTATATAAAAAAATGGGAATGGGGAGATATAATAGGTATGTTAGGCTCTACAAAAACAAATCGTTCCCGGCAGAAATATTTGCAGATTCAATAATGCTGGGTTGGACGCAGAAAGGGATAGAACAGATTGGAGATGTAATGGATGGGGACGGGACAATCCAGTTTTCAGACCTTATTGCTAAGTATGGGATTGAGAGGAAGGACTTCTTTAAATACCTACAGGTAAGGAGCTTCCTCTGTTATAAGCAAGGTGGTAGGGTGGGGTTTAACAGTAATGAAGTATTGGAAAAGATAAAAGTAGGAGGGGACTGTACAATTAGATCTTTTTATGCAATTCTAACAAAAGGGAAGGTGGACGACTTGGAAAAAGTTAGCAACAAATGGGTTGGAAAATTGGGAGTGGATCCCGGAAGTTTTCAAGAATCCTTGAATTTGGGATGTAATATCTTGTGCTCTGGTCCCCTGCAATCACAGCATTATAAGACGCTATTCTCGCTGTATTATACCCCCGCTAGAATAGCCAAGTGGGGAGGCACCACTGGTATTACCTGTCCACGCTGTAATGCAGGAGATGCAGATATCATTCATATGTTTGCTACCTGCCCTCAGCTATATACCTTGCTCAGAAGCATAGAAGATTTTCTTAGTAATACTCTTGATATAAGAATTAAACTAACACCTAGGATGATATTGTTTGGAATAGACAATCAAGATGGATTGGACCAGAAAGAATTCATGTTTATAGCCACTGCAGTATTGAGACTGTCAATAGCAAGAGTATGGTTAGACAAGGTACCCCCGGGTATTCAAGTTTGGCTGGCAAATCTAATTGCTAGCTATAACCTCGAGAAAGCTATATATGCACGGAAGGGAAAAAAGGGAAGGAGACTCGGGTTGAAAATTTGGGAACCAATAACCAAATGGAAAGAAAGGATGGCATTGTAAGATAATGTAAAAAAATAGTGAACGTTAGAATTATGATTTATGATATTGATATATAATTATATTGTGTATATTTGTTTCGAAAAACTGCAAACCGGAGATACATAATGGATGTAATTTGTAAAATGTATAAAAGTATGACGTGTAAATCAATGTGCAAGTTAATATGAAAAAATTAAAATAAAAATATAAAAAAAAAAAAATGAATTATATAGAATAATTTGCCATAAAAGCCGTCATATGCAGAATACTATATTAATAGGCAATAATCTGGAAAATGCTTAGTCTCAAATGTGCAGCCAAATCAGTAAGAGGTAAACAAATCAGACAACATCCCTAGTAGAGGTCAAAAGAATGGCTGGATCATTCCCAAGTTCTTGAGTTTAAATATAGTTTCCTTGTATATAAATTGCTAGGAGCTGCAAAGTCAGCATAGTATGATTATTGCTCCAAAAACTCATATTTTCACAATTCTAATCCGTCACACCTTAGCACTAATAGAGTACATGAATATTGATTCACCCCTTCTGGCCTAAAATCATCCATAGATAGAACAACTTAGTTATGTAGACAACAGTGAAACATTGGGAATTCACATCTAGCTGCATGTACTATCAAGCGAGAAATATAAACGACATACAAACGTTATGATATTATTATTATTATTATTAAATCGGTTTTGTATAGCGCCCGGTTACCCTGGAGCATCCCTGCGCTTTTGCCAACTGCCGACATCAGAGATAGCAGAGACGAAGAAAAATTAACAGAAGAGAAGGGTCTTAAGTTGTTTTCGGAAGCGCAATTTTGAAAAAGATGGCATCAAGGGCTAACTGAGGACTAGTTAACCTTAGCCAGAAAAACACATTTTACCATTACATAACAAGATAATTTCAATTGCACTAGCTTCATGTCAATGTGTATGTGCAAATTGAGTTGCATACCAAGTAGGGTTAACATACATTTTTATTTAAACATACAAAAATTCCAACAAATGCAAACACAGTTCCAAGTAAAAAGGAAGGGAGACACAGTTGCACCAGACTAGAATAAAACATAAAGGGTTAACATAAATTAAAAAACACAAAATATTTGTAGTTCAGACAATGCATAATTTTAGTCGGAGGTGAGGCCCACTGGCACTCATTTATGGCGACCAGACTTTATTTATCAAGATCAGACTTTTACACAGAACAAGCAAAGTGGAGGCAGAGAGGTGGGGAAAAAGGAGGAACAAAAGGACAGAAAAACAGTTACAAAGAGAGAAAGCAGGGATGAAAAAACACTGCCAGCGGGATATAAAGTGTCGGGCAGAGTACGATGGTGAATGAAAGGGGGATGAACTTGAATCAACACTAGACAGTTTTAGTATCTGGCAACCCTGACATTCAAGAGTATTAGCAATGGACATCTGAAAAAATGCGTGCACTGGTACTTATTCGTTTATAAAATATTTTTCTTAATGCCAATGTTCATTGTCAAGGTAAATTTGATCAGTTGTCTTTCTATGCCTTGGCATTTATACATCAGTGGCAGGTGCACGTAAGCACGGTGGGGTGGTGGGCGCTATGGGGGGGGGGGATGTCGACAGACGACGGAATAGGATTTATTTATTTATTTAATTTTCTCTTTTCCGTCATCTGTCAACATCCCCCCTACCCAACCCCGCCCCACTGCCCTTACCTGCACTGCCGCTGATGCATTAATAGTATTGTATTGTAATATAATTGCATTTGTATAGTGCTTACTACCCCTGACAAGGCGTTGAAGTGTCACCGTGAGTTGTGCATCACATATCATTGAGTGGAAGCTGGTTGTGCTGTCATGATAAAGGTGTGAGCCGTCCTCTTCTGAGCTGTGTTTGATGATGCCTCAACAAAATGCTCCTCTGCACCTCCTGCCAGCCTGATATCTCTGCCACAATAATACTAACCCGGGGCTACTCCCCACCAGGCTGAGCAACTACTGTGCAGTGATGCCGCAGTCCCACTTACAGAAGGCTGCCACCTGAACCCACCATACTGTCACCAGCTGGAACCCATGCAGCTCCAAATGAAACATAAAGACTGGCATGAAGCAGAGAGGCTTGTCACTCTCTGCCCTCTAGGTAGCTTGCACCTGGCAGACATTAGGAGCTCTGCAGCGAGGGAAGAGGACAGGACAAAAAGATACCACTTTGCTGATCTACTTAATACTTGTTTTGTAAAATGATGTGATATGTGAAGAAGCTCACCATGATGTTGGAAAGCATCTTCAAGCAGGAACAATACCTTTGTTGGCCTTAGAACAGATAAACTTGGCCTGTGGAGCCATCAGGCAGTGCCTGAGGGGAGAGTCTGACAGGTCAGTATGTGGGCTCGTTCTGGCGCTGTTTGTGGACATGTTTAGGGGTCTGCTGGGCTCGTTTTTATTGTGGATTTCCTTGAGATTAAAACAAACATTGCCTGCCGCAAGTTCTAGGCCACATACTCTTCCATGCGTTGCAAAACATTCATACAACATGTCTTTAAAAGTGCAAAACTGCCCCAAAATACAAATATAGACTACTTTTTCATCTTGCTAATTCACTAACGAGGGTGGCACTTTTATTTTGGTGCCCGGGCCTATTTTCTGTCCCAGTCTGGTCCTGCTGATTATTGGTCTCCATAGCCCAGCATAGTGCCATGTTTGGTGGTTTACAAACCAGCACGCTTCTGCGTGATGTACACCCTGGATAAATGCACAAATATTCGGCCCTGGTAGCAAAGCACAGTGGGTATCCACGGATGGCTTTATCATAGAATGCCCTTTAATTCGCCTGGAATGGCGTCGTGTTGAAATTACTTTTACTGCTTAACTGAAACGGTAACTGACCAGATCCACGAAAGCGCGCGCTCAGAACTGCAGCACAATTAGAAGGCGCATCGTTTTCCGCGTTAACGCCATGTTGCTAGGCAACCAGTGGTAGCCTAGAAAGACTGAAATATCCGAGAGCGTCGTATGCATGTCTTCTGCAAGCGTTTAAGCTCAGTTAGTCCATGACCTCTTTATGGTACCAGGATAAACAATTGGTTGGCTATTGGAGATTTACTTAAGTGCTTTCGTCTGCATCCAGAGTTTGTTATCATTGCTGTAAACAAAACATGGGATCGATGGCTGAACAATAGAATGGCTCAGGAATAACATAAAAAAGCAGACAAAGTTTTGCAAAAAGAAAGAGAATGTACAATATGGGATCACAGCCAGGCTGGTTAAGGGTTACACTGCTCAACAAAAAAGAAGACAAATTGTGGAATTTGGAAACAATTGGCAGTCATAAGTATTCTTCCATTGGTTAAAGCCCATAGGCCCACAATGGCGGCTCTATAAACCCACTTATGAACAAAGAAACAGTAGCTTCCTCAGCACACTTAGCAGGATTGCTCTCTTACCTCACATTGATATCAAGTTCCGCCATCACAGGCGATCAGCGCGGAGAGCGGGGATGTTGAAACCCATAGAAGACAGCTTGTTCTGCAAGGAAGAGAAGGTGGGTTAGAACCTCTCAGCATTGTTTATGTGCTGCACTCAACATTGACTGGCTGGCCACCATGCAACACTTAGTAACCACAATTCCCCTGCAAAGAGGAATAACATTCTTCCCACTCATCCCTCTAGACGGAGCATGGGGTAAATCCCGGATGTAATTGAGGGGTTAATTTCATTAACCAGAACTTTCCTTGACAATGGAAAATCGATGTACCTCAGTGTAGCACTTACTATTAGATATACTGGGGTGTGGGTGTGAACCATTACATTCCAAGTATCGCTTTGAAAACTAGACTTGGCTACTCCTCAAATTCCATCGTATTGTACCTATTCGTTAAACCCCACCCCCTACATATAGTGATTATGTTATTTATTGGTGAGTTTTGATATACCGTTGGCAACGCCCAGTGCGGGGGAAGTCAAGTGAAAAACAAAGGTTAAATGCAAACAATGACATTGTTAAACACATTTGCACATAGATCACACACAATTGCAGAGCTAGTCACGGAATTCAAGTGGTTGCCAAGCTACAGTGCAACAAAGTAACAACGGGGGACTGCGTTGGCAGGTTGGCCTGATGCAGAGATATAATTGCAGTCAATTCTGCAAGAAGTTCTTCAGGGGTGGGTAACGTGAAGAATGACTGGGCTGATCTGAAATGCTAACAAAGGGATCATGGGTAAGCCTAAATTTGCATATTGCTTTACATATAAATCTGCTTAATTTCTAGTGTGAGACGAAGTAACCAAGCTGCTCTATGCAAATTTCAGTCTTCGAAAGACGTTGTGAAGTAAGAATTGTCTTCTGTAATGGTGTAGACCTATCACACTGGTTTTGCCAAGGATCCCAGCACTGAGATGGTCGAAAGAAGAAATGGAAAAATAGCAAAGCCTATACAAGGTTGAGTGAAATTAGAATGTTTCATATTGTGTGATCATGTGAAATTTCAGAAAAATTGCTTGATATTACATGAAATGCAAAACCGTCTTTTGGATCTATATTTTAGCGAGAAAAGCACCGGTGTGTCCATTATGAGCCATTATGAGAATATATGTTGTGCTACAAAGATTAAGGAAAAAACACAAGTGTGGCAAATAACAGCCACTTGTATTCTTGTCATTCACATTGTTCTCATGCTAAATTTTTGCCGCAAGTGGTGCATATTGATGGAGCAAGGTTTCAGAGGTAACAAAATTTGTTTGGAATCAATCCTCTCGAAATAACATGTAATAAAGTTAACCAACATATTTTGTGAGTACTAATAATGCACAACACAACATTTCTGTATCTAGGGGAAGCTTGTCTATGAGATTTACTAACCTGTAACCTGAGTGTCTTAATATGGCTGCCGAAAACGCGGGAACTCTTCTGCGCATGCGTCAACTGCATCTATGTAGTGTGACGTCCTTTTGCTTTTGGAGGGAATTCTTTGCAGCTGCGCAGGAGTGCCAGAAATGGCCGCTTTGAATCTGACATGCTAATGCATATGCTTCTGCCTAAACTAAACCTTGTCTGTTTTGCTTAACTACTAATGCAATAGATAAAATACATTAATGGGATTAGAGTAGGAATAAGTGGTATATAGTGCATTCATTTATTTTCATATTCTAACGTGTCCTTTTTAGGTCTCGTAACCTGCATTGCACTGCGCAGCAGTGCTTGCGCAGGTCGCGAGACCGTTAGTAAGTGAAAAACAGGGAAATCAAGCTGACCTAGGAATTGCACACGCTCATGCGTTTCCTTTTCAGATCCCCATTGGCCTTTGCGTGCGTCTTATTCTAAAAGACTGCACGCAATTGGCCCGAGGCACGCGCATAGCTCCTCCCATGGCCTATTGGTGTCTTTTACGCGCACCATGCGCGTAATAGACACCAATAGACCGTGGGAGGAGCTATCATCGTGCCCAGTGATGCGCGCGCCACTTGTTTTTCTTTACTTGGTATAAGCACGGCACCCGCGCTTTACTTGTGATGGTATAAGTAAAGCGCGGGTGCCGCAATTATACCAAAGGTAAAGAAATAGAAAAAATATCTAGTTCTTTACTTTTGGTATAATTGCGGCACCCGCGCTTTACTTACAACATTAGAAGTAAAGCGTGGGTGCCGCGATTATACCAAAGGTAAAAAATAGATTTTTTTCTATTTCTTTACTTTTGGTATAATCGCGGCACCCATGCTTTACTTTTAATGTTATAAGTAAAGCGCGGGCGCCGCGATTATACCAAAAGTAAAGGAATAGAAAAAACATCCATTTCTTTACTTTTGGTATAATCGCGGCACCCGCGATTTACTTATAAAATTAAAAGTAAAGCGCGGGTGCCGCGATTATACCAAAGGTAAAGAAATAGATTTATTTTCTATTTCTTTACTTTTGGTATAATCGCGGCACCCGTGCTTTACTTTTAATGTTATAAGTAAAGTGAGGATGCCGCGATTATACCAAAAGTAAAGGAATAGAAAAAACATCTATTTCTTTACTTTTGGTATAATCGCGGCACCCACGCTTTACTTATAACATTAAAAATGAAGCGCAGGTGCCTCGGGTGTGGAGCTTGACAGTTTTGCTTGTAGCCGCCCCCTTGCACCCACTCTGGTACCCCTTCTCTCCGCCCCTAGCTCTGTCCAGTTGCAGCACTTTTCCCCATGGCTTGGTATTTGCAGTCTACCCCACCTTGTGACACAGACGACAGTCTTCTCCCTCCTACCCAGGCTTGCCCTCCTCACATCCTCACCTCAGCATCTGCACTGCAAGCAAACACGGGGCACCTACCTACTCCTTTTCTGCTGCCTCCTAGGTCGACACTTCAAAAGGGCGGCCGCACTGCTTGTGCTGAGTAAGTGTCATAGACCATTACACTATGATTAACGGTCGTCGAAGTCCAGTACAGAGCAACGGGCGAAATGCAGGATACCAGGTGTTCGTTACTGACACTCACCCCTACACCCCAGCCACTTCGCCCCCCTTTCCCCCTCACTCCGCTGCTCCCCATCCTTCCTCCCCCCACATGTTTCCTTCATTATACACCATTCCATGTTGTGGTTCACTGTTGTATTCCATATGCATTTGAAAAAAAAGAAGGTATTACAAATCAAAGAGCATGAATCATCTGTGATCAGAAAAGGTGTTTGGATTATTTTATATTATTTAGTCATTATTCAACTTAGCACTAACATAAAGAAACACTTATAAGAACATATTCAAACAAGCATTTGCAATGCAATAGGTCTCACAGGGACATCACTGAGGGGGTACCTTGACGCCGCCGTGAGGGGAACGACCAGATACCTGAAAGCGCCGTGAGGGCAACGGCAGTAGTTCCGTCGGGAACTACATTTCCCAGCAACCCCGGGCACCCCGCACACCTGCCACGAGACCAGCGCGCCTGGAGGCGCTACAAAAGGCAGAGGCTGAACGAGCTTGTGTGGGGGACATCACTGAGGGGGTACCTTGACGCCGCCGTGAGGGGAACGGCCAGATACCTGAAAGCGCCGTGAGGGCAACGGCAGTAGTTCCGTCGGGAACTACATTTCCCAGCAACCCCGGGCACCCCGCACACCTGCCACGAGACCAGCGAGCCTGGAGGCGCTACAAAAGGCAGAGGCTGAACGAGCTTGTGTGGGGGACATCACTGAGGGGGTACCTTGACGCCGCCGTGAGGGGAACGGCCAGATACCTGAAAGCGCCGTGAGGGCAACGGCAGTAGTTACGTCGGGAACTACATTTCCCAGCAACCCCGGGCACCCCGCACACCTGCCACGAGACCAGCGCGCCTGGAGGCGCTACAAAAGGCAGAGGCTGAACGAGCTTGTGTGGGGGACATCACTGAGGGGGTACCTTGACGCCACCGTGAGGGGAACGGCCAGATACCTGAAAGCGCCGTGAGGGCAACGGCAGTAGTTCCGTCGGGAACTACATTTCCCAGCAACCCCGGGCACCCCGCACACCTGCCACGAGACCAGCGCGCCTGGAGGCGCTACAAAAGGCAGAGGCTGAACGAGCTTGTGTGGGGGACATCACTGAGGGGGTACCTTGACGCCGCCGTGAGGGGAACGGCCAGATACCTGAAAGCGCCGTGAGGGCAACGGCAGTAGTTCCGTTGGGAACTACATTTCCCAGCAACCCCGGGCACCCCGCACACCTGCCACGAGACCAGCGCGCCTGGAGGCGCTACAAAAGGCAGAGGCTGAACGAGCTTGTGTGGGGGACATCACTGAGGGGGTACCTTGACGCCGCAGTGAGGGGAACGGCCAGATACCTGAAAGAGCCGTGAGGGCAACGGCAGTAGTTCCGTCGGGAACTACATTTCCCAGCAACCCCGGGCACCCCGCACACCTGCCACGAGACCAGCGCGCCTGGAGGCGCTACAAAAGGCAGAGGCTGAACAAGCTTGTGTGGGGACATCACTGAGGGGGTACCTTGACGCCGCCGAGAGGGGAACGGCCAGATACCTGAAAGCGCCGTGAGGGCAACGGCAGTAGTTCCGTCGGGAACTACAATTCCCAGCAACCCCGGGCACCCCGCACACCTGCCCCAAGACCAGCGCGCCTGGAGGCGCTACAAAAGGCAGAGGCTACTCTCGCCACGCGAGTCGCGCGCGGGAGCTGCCCGGGAGAAGCCCGGGACAAGGGCGGGACAGTCTACGGCAGTCCAAGGCAGGATCAGGCAGGGCTGGGCCACCCATCGTACATCTGCTGACAAGATGGGTAAGCGAAAAAATGGTGCGACTGTGGATGAAGGGGGAAAAAAGGCTAAAGTTGCTAAACAGTCAGACTCTATCATATCTTACCTCACCACTGCGGTTGGGGCGCTGTCTAAAGAAATCGCGACGGCACAGCAAGAACTGGGCTTATTAGCCGTTTCTCCCACCACATCACAACTAACCCAAGCTCATGTCATCCCCTTAGAGCCTGACGTTATTATAATGAAACCCACTCCTACCCCTAGCGTGACACAACCATGTGCCCCACAAGCTCCGCAACCCATAGTGACTCTAGATCCACCTGCAACTTCCGAACCGACATTGATAAAGAGGAAGAGGAAGAAGGGAGAAGGAGAGGGGGACACTGAAGCCAGAAAAGTGGAGGAGGAAACTTTGAGGGACCATCTTGATGCTCTTTTTGAGGAACGGATTGAACCTTTATTAGTGGGCATTGCGAAGGATATTGTTGACACTATGAACACATGCCTTGAAGGTTTGCTAAAAAAATGTGTTTTGATAGACGAATTAGTCAAAAAATTTGACAATGCACACAAAGGACCCACTGTGGGACCTGAAGGCCCCCCAAATTTGTTGGCAAAACCATTGTTACCATCACCCACTAACAACATCATGGCTGTAAATAGCGTAGGGCTAGTTACAAATGAGAAACCCCAATCACCTATACCTAACATATTACAAGGGGTTCCTCTCTTGGCAAAGGAGCACACGCACTTAGAAAGTAGGTTCCATCTAAACCTGCCCTCAGCTGTAGCACCTTTTGTGGCAGTTTTTATAGGGGTTCCCCCGTTAAGAAAAGGAGAGGTTGAATCGACCGCTAATCTTATGAGAAAGACTAAAAAATGGTGTGATGACTCCAGCAGTGGAGGAGTAAATATCTCCTCCAGCATTATTTTGGCGAGAAGGGTGGGTTGGTGGGGAAGCGAGCCAAAGCTGTGAAAGGGGACTGTGTGGTGATAAATTTTGACAACGCTTACTGCCCAAATAGCTTGTTTTGGGATGGGTCTGATATCCGAGATAACGATACCCTTAGAGCAGTCCCTTTAGGGTTCTTCTATCCCCCAGCAAGGGGGTATGCTCGACCTAACATACATACGATTACAATCCCTAACATAGGGACAATGGGAAATGGGTGGCAAACAATACCTAGTAAGGCAAGGCAAAATAGACCTGTACCCAATAGTGAAGGCCCAAACCTGGATCTAGTAAATAGATTTGATCCATTAACCGATTTAGACACTAACGACTGACAACCAGGCTCAATATCGCCTCTAACATCAGTACCCCCCGAGGCGGCTACTCCCTCTTTATGCACATTCCTGACTTGGAATGTCGCAGGGACGAGAGCTAAAAGATTAGATTCAACATGGATTAATTATATCTCTAGACACCAGGTGATAGCCATCCAAGAAACCTGGGACACTTCACCAACCTTTCTATTAGATGGTTTTTCAAGCTTTACAGTACCAGCAACTCCAAGTGGTGCGGGGAGAGCGAAAGGGGGGGCTTGTTTTACTATTTTCTTTGGAGTTAGCGGGGTCTTTTAATCAGTTGGACTCAGGTTCACCAAATATCCTGATAATAGAATGGACTGTCTCCCCAGGGTGCACCCTACTTGTTATTAATTTTTATAATGCATGGGGAGGACAAAGAGAAACGGATCATGTGGAACATCTGGAGAATTTCTTGAACAATTATAGTCAAAATACACTTATTCCCCTTGAGATTTTCTTGATGGGGGATTTTAACACTCATAAATGTAAAATGCTGTGTCATTCAGGTGTTTCAGAGGGCCCTAACGGAGCAGACACCCCCCACTTTGAACACACCAAAACAGGAGAGGCGCTCGAATTACTGCTAGCTAATTTTAACTTGTATGAACCAGTTAACACAGTAAGAAATGAGATGGTACCCACTTATAAAGGCTCGCCAAATGGGTCGGTTATTGATTACATATTCATTTCCCCAGGCATTATTTTTAGGGTGAAAGATTACAAGGTATCTGTCTCACCACACAGTGACCACAACCCCCTGTCAGTGTAGTTACACTTGAGTGACTTATGGCGCAAGCAAGTAGGACAAACACGGGTTTGCACCATGGCGTTGCCCAGTGACCAGGGCAGACGACTTAAATGGGGCAGGGTTGTGGAGGATACGTTTATGAACAACTTACTGCCTAAAATTGAGGGCTCACTCGAAATTTGCATGGATCTTACCATCACGAACCCCCAAATTATAGTAGCTTTTGATTTTATCTGTGCACAAATTGCTAAGGACCTTACAAAACCCTCACTACAATTCCCTCCAAAACCCCATAAATGGTTTGACACTAAATGCTCACGGTCCTATAGAGCTCTGAAACAGGCCTTAAAAACCGAGAGATAAGGTGTTAATTTCAAAGCTGAGACAGGATTATAAAGCAAATATTAAGGCAAGAAAAAATGAGATCAAAAACAATGCCTGGAATGATCTCCTTAACATAGATGTCCTTAGAGATAGTAAACAATTTTGGGACATCATAAATCATTCATTCTTTTCGGGGGATGATAACACAGCCATAGATTGTGTGATCCCTGATGAGAAATGGGTGCAGCATTTTAGCAACATATATGGTGGTAACTGTAATGATACAGTTAGAATAATGGAGGGGGTTCATTGTTTATCTGCAGTAGAGTTTACTGAGGAGGAGGTTCATAAAGCTATAATGGAGTCCTCAAAAAACAAGGCGCCTGGCCCCGACGGTGTGCCGGCGGATCTTTTTAAATATTGTCCGACACTTTGGTCTAAAGTACTAGCTAGAGTCTTTAGGGTAATAAATGAAGGATTCTTTCCTGAAACATGGGCAATGTCTATCATTGTACCCATTTTTAAAATGGGTAATCGGGAGGACCCAGGGTGCTATCGTCCCATTTCCCTCATCGACTCTGCCTTCAAGATCTTGGGCAGAGTCTTATTGACCAAATTGAGGGAAAATTTAGAACTATGTGGGGGGCTCTCGAATATCCAATATGGGTTCCGTGAAAAAAGGGGCACCCTGGAACAATGTTCCAACCTGCACCTCTTGGTCTCTAAATACACGGTGGCCGGGGAGGGGTCAGTATATCTGGCCTTTATGGACCTCTCCTCGGCCTTTGACCTGGTGAATAGGACCAAGTTATGGTCTCTTTTACGTGAGATAGGGATAGAAGAACATCTAGTGGCTCTTATTGCTAGTTTGCACCAGGACCTCTCTGCTAAAATAAGGGTCACTAGGGACGGTAGGTGCACGGAGAGTTTTAGGTCGGAGAAAGGGGTGCGCCAGGGCTGTATCCTGGACCCCCTTCTCTTCACCATTTATATAAATGGGCTAGGGAAATACTTAGAAGCAGGTATGGCTGATGTGCCGCGTATAGGAGGAGAACAGGTGCCAGCTCTCCTGTACGCGGACGATGCTGTGTTAATCGCCCGTACTGGCATTGGTTTACAGGCCCTTTTAGATCGTTTTGGCTCCTTTATGGAGAACCTTGACTTAAAAATTAATGTTACAAAGTCACATACTATGATCATAGGCCATAAAGGAAATAAGTTGCATGCCAAAACTTTTACCTGCAAGGGTGAGGTCCTCTCTAGGGTTCCTGTCTTCCCTTATCTGGGGGTCCTTTTTGACCAGAGAGGTTCTTGGGCGCCCCAGATAAAGGCAAAGAGTATAAGTCTAGCACGAAGTTCATCAGCCCTATTAGCGTTCACAAGAAGATTAGGGGCTAAACCAATGGAGGCAGTGATAAAAGTATATAACAGCAAGTGTATCCCCATTGCCATGTATGGGTCTGCTATGTGGGGCTATGCAAACCTGGATAAAATCCAGAGGGTGGAAAATGGGCTTATTAGAAAATTTTTATCCATTCCCAATTCCACGCCTACCTTTACGATCCATGAGGAAATGGGTTTGCCTTACATTACTGACAAACTGAAATTAGCACCACTTCTTTTTTGGACCAAAACATGGTTGAACTCCGAGCTAACACTAAATCATGCAATCCTTAAGGATGTAACCTCAAGGGATAATGCCATAAGAATACCATGGCTGAAATACATTAGATCTGCTTTTGCCGCGCTTGGGAGACCGGAACTCTTTAATGACCCAACTAACATCAAGAGGGAAGACATTAAATGGATTAAGCAAGAGTTTCTGGAGAGGGCACGTTTCGCGAGAGAGGAGATGGAACTGAGGAAACCCTCGGTACGGGCTCACATAGTTTTAACCACCACTCCCTCCGTGCAACCATATTTAAAAATCGTCACTAACCCACTCCACAGACTCCTGCTAACTAAATTTAGGCTGAATTTAATTCATTTTACACTGGGCAAATTCCCTGTGTGGTCAAAACCTGAAGATGGACCACCCTGTGACTGTGATCAATTTTCAACCCAGGATACCCTCCATTTTATTAGGTTTCGCCTGCCGAAGGCTGCGCTCTGCGCAGCTTTTCGGCGCAGGCGAAATCTAATGTTTACTATATGGGCTACAGGAACGTCCCCTGGCTCCCATTGGCTAGCTCCATAAATGGAGGCTAGCCATTGGGAGCCGGATCTGTCCATCAAGGCCGGACCAGATTCGGGGGCGTTCCCGAGATTTTTTCGCTCTCCGCCTCTGCGATGTCGTCATAGCGGCGGTGGGCGGAGTTTCGTTTTTTTTTTTATGGGTTTGTTTTTGTCATACGGCCGCCGGAGGAAGCCCAGGTGAGTGCTTGTTCCTCATGATATCGATTGTTTTCACTGAAAGAACACTGCTCTGAAAACTGGGTAGATACTTGCTTCCGCAAAAAGGGCCAGTGTTGGATTTGGGAGCAGGTAGGTAGATGGTGGTTTGCTACGGAAAAAGTTACAGGGACGTAGTTGGTTCTTTATTTAGAGTTTGCGTTATGTGGTGAGTAAGTGCTTTTCTGCCTATGTCAGCGTGCGCCCGGGTCCCAAGGTCCGTGGCGTGTTGTGCCAGTTCCCACGATTACGTTCTTGCTATGAATGAGTGTCGGGTTCTTGGACAGAGACGACTCTGCGGCCAAGACCCATTTTGGTGTTCTTTCTGGTGGGATCAGCCAACTGGTGTGGGATGCTTGTTAATTTTACATGTGATCATGTTCGTTAACTCCAAGCTAGGGATGCATGTACAGGTTACCTCCCTGTGCAAAGTTCATGACGCTCACAAGACTCCTTCGTCTACATTCCTGCCATACAGGCGCGGTCTTCGGGTCCGTATTGCCATTCCCCCTTTTGTTTGTCGAACTCGCAGCATTCCACCGCGCTTTCCATTCAGCAACCGTAGGGTGCAGATGCCAATGTCTTGGTGAACTATTCGGGTGGGGGGTGGGGTGGAGCCGGGGATATGCACGCGCATTCCATCATCCTCTCAGACAGACCAGGCTACTATACATGTCTGCTAGGGCCTTCGTTGTTCTTTTGGTCTGCTCGCAAGCCTCGGCTCTCCCTTTTAAGGGGACGGACCCTCTCCCTGCACGTAGCCTAGTCAGAAAGACTTTTCCATGCAGTGGGCTGTGGACCCTTTCACATTGGATCGAGGCTCATTCCACACGGAGAAGGAAAGCCGCAACAGAGCTCGCTTTGGAGCATGTTACTTAACTGTGCAGGGTGTTTGCGGAGCTCTGCGATCTTTTTCAGTGCGTCACTACTGGAGGTAGCTCAGACTCCCAGGCAAACCCCTCTCTGTGCCTGTATGTTCAAGTGCTTGTGCAGCGGTGTATTGATCCGTGGTACAAGCAGGGGCATAAGAAGGTAACTTTGTAGGAGATGGTAATTGACTATTTCATCCATTGACCTGTTTGCATGGCCTAGTTCTTTTGCATCGGTCTTGCTATTAACGTCATTGCCACTTGCCCTCTTTTTGTTATTTTCCATTCCTGCTGCTCCTGCATTATTTGTATTCGTGCACACGACCTTGTGTGACTTTCCTGCTGACCACAGAGTACATTTATTTGTCTAAGAACGTGTTGCTTTGAACTTTGGGAAATTCTCTAGGCCGGAAACTTGTGAGACAATTTTCTGTGACCCATTTCTGACCTCTTGCGTGTGTATTTATTTTATATTTGCCGAAACAGCATAGCCAAGAGTTGTCATTTGTGTATAGTTTTACTTAGGCTATAGCACGGGTCTTGGATCTCTCTATCTTACATCGCACAGCAACGAGGCTCGCAACGTTGCCCAATGTAGTTTTCATAATCGTCATCTTCAATAAAGTTTATTTTGGATAAAATAAATCAATAAAACTTACATAATAAACAGACATCATTTAAATATCTCGTTTACAGTTACCGAATATTTTCCATCTTTAACAAATAACCAGGAATTCTAAATGTATATGAAAAGAGGCTAAAAGTATTTTAAAACTTGAAAGAAAAGTTAACTTTTAGCTCTACTTTATTTATGATATAAAAATGAAATTTCACATCAAGGACTTGCGTCTCCTATTAAGTTATTTACTCCTTCTCCGCGTAAGGACCACTAATATTCAGAGGCTAATATCCTAAAGCCCTAAATACTGAATTCATATTTAAGGGCTAACAATTTGACCTTACAATATGAGACTGCAAGCCGTTTATTTAGAATTAAGGACTAACTCCTTATCCTTACAGCTAAGGGGCCACCAAACATTTATTACGGCTTAGCCATGTAACCTGCAGATATTTAGCCATGCTACCACAGTCACCTCCTTTGTGTCAGATTTCGAAATTCGAAGTGCAATCTCGCATCTTCTCACCTCCAGGAGATGGCACACTGGAATTATCCATCTTTTGCAAGGGGCCGTATAGGCTGGGCAAAAAAATTATGAAATGAAAAATGTATTCAGGTGATAGGGAGTATGCGGAGCGCACACACATCATTGGAGCTATTCCCATCGCTCCACCTTGAGGTACACCCAAAGATCAGAAGTGTGCCATATTTGAATTTCAGATAAAGTTGTCCGGCTGGAGAGCCTTGTATAGCTTCAAGAGATGTTTCATACCTTGGAAAATTCTTATGATCTAAGAATTTCTCAGTGATATTTCCTGGCCTGCAGTTCTTAATCTTTTCTCCCCAGAGAAATTCTCTGCATTTATCTTTTATCTGTTGTCTAGGTAGCTTAATGGCTTCTTCCGGGTTGGCCCAAAGGGAATCCAGACCAAGATGGTAAAGGTTATTCTTTGTATTCGCTAGCCAATGGAATTCTTAAATGGTCACTCTGGCCTAATAGTTCTTTGATAGATTGTTTGTAGGGTTCCAGCCCCCGGATGGACCAAAGCCTATGCCAATGTAACAGAGGTCCCATTTTAGAATACAAGGAGATGAGAAATAATCCCATATCTTACGCTAAAGGCAACAAAGGTCTACTAGTGGGAAGATTAGTCAGACTCCATAGGAATTTGTTTTCTTCGTATGTCAACTCCTTTATATCCACATGGCCCCAAAATTCGGTTCCTTATAATACAGAGTTTTTAGCTTTGACCCTGTGAACCTCAAGAGCTGGTAGCCAATTTTTATGTTTTGTTTTTGCCATTTGAAAGGATCGCTCCTGTCTCTTGGGTCAGCATAAGCGCACTCCTACTCAGTGCTTCCGCACGCCACCTGAGCTTAATAGCAACACTCATTGTAAAACACTATTTATAATCTGCAGGCTTCAAGTTTAAAATCTGGCAAACGCATTGTTTCTTTATACTTGGCAATATGTATCATTATCAAAAGTGTATTGGCAAGGCTGCTCGATTTCTGTTCGATGTTGTGCGCTGCTTTTCCAATTGACAGTGTTTTCACATGAATGTTGGATTTCAAGCAGTGGAGGCCTTTCTCATTTAGGCAACATTCTGCATTGGACGAGTTGTCAAGGGTCTACCTCCCCATTTTCTCCTCACTCTCTATCCTGCACTCCTTAGCTTTTCTTTTCACACTCTCTCGCTTCTGCCCTCCTTCCTGCTCTCTTCTTCTTTCCTGTCCTCCCTATCCCTTCTGCCTTCTCTCACTCTATTCCCTCTGCCCTCCTTCTTGCTCTCTCTCTTCTACCATCCCTCTCTTTTCTGCCTTCTTACTCCCTCCTGCCCTCCCTTTCCACCTCTCTCTTCTGCTCTCTTTCACCTTCTTGTCCTCCATCTCTCTCTTGTTCTCTCTCCTTCCTGTCCTCTCCTCCTCTAGCCCTCCTTCTCCCTCCGGCCCTCCCTCTCGTACCTGCCCTCCTCTCCTTTCTGCCCTCTCTCACACTCCTACCTTCCCTCCTGCCCTCCCACTCCTTCTTGCCCTCCCTCTCCTTTCTGCCTCTTGTCCTTCCTACCCTCCCTCTCTCTCCTGCCCTCTTTTCCTTTTGACCTCTCTTCCTTCTTCCTTCTTACTCCTGCTCTCCTTAACTTCTATATCTATCACTTCTTCTCTTGCACTCAGTCTCCATCTCTCTCCCTCTCGTCCTCTCTCTTTATCTTACACTCTCTCCTTCTTGCCCTCTCTCTCCTGTCTTCTCTCACACTCCTGGCTTCACTAACATGCTATATGAAATAACTTGTATTCTAATTCACTGTGCATCTGCAACTAATTGCATTATAAATGCAATCCATATTTCTGTGTAAAGTAAAACACATCAACGTGTTACACATAATTCAAAGAAGTTAGAAAAGACCATTTGTCAAAAGCAATACCAAAAGCTCAAACTTTAACAAAGGCGAAACCATTGCATTGTAAATGCTTGTATTTTTTTGTGGGTTGTATACCACCGAGAGGGCAAAATATTTACTACCCGTTTTAAAGGCTGCTGGATTCATCCAAGTAAGGCCAGCTTTAATTTTTCTTCAATTGCTAGCAGACACTCAAACCATCTTTAGCGTTGCATGTTACTTAACAGCTGCCTTCAGATCAAGGAAGAAAAGAATATCTGGAAAAACTCTATTTTAATCTAAATCTTAAATCTGGTTTTATTTGTAATTTTAATCATTGTAAGTATGAGGACAAATGAAATTAATAATTTATGCCATAATTAGCAATCAAATCTTTTGCTGTTTTAAAAAATTTGTATTGTATTGTATATTGTCCTTTTATGATTTTAACAAAAATCGAATAAAGTGTATTTTGACTGACTGCAATAGGTCTCGCATTATTAAACTTTGAGCTATTGATGTTGCATTATTTAGCAATGCCACTAGTTTAACTTTATTATCAGCTTGAATTTGGGCCTGAAGGGTGTCTGAATCTCCATCTTGGATTTTCTGCACTTGCGCACTTGAACTTTGAAAACCTTGAAGTCATGGCATTGAAAGACTGCCAAGTCCCATCTTACCAGCGATGCGCCTGAGAACCTCACCTCTTGACCCAAAAAGAGGAAGACGATGCGAATAAAAATGTTATACATTGTTTATTAAATAATGTGAATGTTGTTGGGAGGATTAAAAGCATGGGAAATAAAATTATGGGTGGGAACATAGAACAATTAAGTCAACAAAGAGGATTTCATACTAGTATGGGGTGATTACCTCTGCCCCTGTCCCACTGTCCAATCAAATGAAGAGAATACACAAATATTGACACATTGGGGGTGGTACATACCCTGGAAATTGGAATAACTAAGGTAAGCTTAGTCAGTTAGATTGTCCGAATTGTCACAGACCTGTCACTGACCCAACGTAAGCACAGTCCATACAAAACAGTCTTATACACATATACACTCAGCCAGTGGCGGCTCCTCTATAGGGGCGTTTGGGCACCGCCCCCCTGCTTTCTAGCAGTGCGCGAAGGCAGAAACATAAATGGTAATAACTGCCATTTGTGTTTCTGCCTTCTCGCACGGCGAGAAAGCAGAAGTTCCTGGTTGGGGGTGGGCGGTCCTGCTCGAGGGCAGGGGTGAGTGGCTTGGCCACTGTTGTTCATACTGACTGTTTGAAACAGGCAGTATGAACAACAGTGGCCAAGCCACTCCCCCTGCCCTCGAGCAAAACCACCCACTCTCCCTGTTCTCTATGCATGCTGCAGCATACGTAGAGAAAATGACCCAAGTGGGGCAGCAGCCTCACCAATCACAACGCTGCCATAGTGCCATGGCAGTGTTGTGATTGGTGGAGGGGAGGGAGGCTGCCTTCCTGATGACGCGCGCTGCAGCTTCAACGCAGGACGGCGGGAGTCGGGAGTCTCGGGACGGTAAGTTTTACTTTTATTTTATATGCATATATTTTTTCCACCTCCCCCATCCCCTCCGCGGCGTGACAATCCCATTTCCACCCCCCCACCCGCAATGCCGGCCGTGACTGATTATTTGTTCATTGTTTGCTTTCTTGGTGCTAGTGGGAGACAACAGCAGGTAGGGATCGCACCAGCCTAGACAAAATGCACCATGCATGGGAGGGAGGGGGAGGGGAAGGGGTGCTTGAAAGAATGATGCACCGAGACGGCTGCCGTGTCAGAGCTGTGTGCAAGGCGTAGGTACCAGTCAGTGCGCGTAGTTAGCCATGCATGGGTAATCTTTACACAATGTAGGTGTGCCCCAATGTCAGGATCACTGCGCCCCTCAGAGAAACTTAAAACCAATGACGTGTGACCCACCTGGAGGGCACAGGACGTACCGGTTCCGCAGGACTGCTCGGATGTTTACACCCCTCCCCCAAGAGACATCGTTATTTACATCAAGGTTCCATGCTCATGTTAAAATGTAAAGTGCCCGAGGCCCTGCTGAGAGGTTGGCGCTATAATATATCTGTACTACTATAATAAAGGAAGTACTTTCAGCCTTTGAGGCGGGTAAACTCGGGAACCACAGCGCCAATCCACACACCCGATACACCGTTGAAATCATCAGGGTGTGTAGATGGTTATAGGCTATATACATTTTTTTTAAAAAGTTATTTAAAAAATGTACAGAAAAAAAAAAGAAGTCCCTCCGAAGTAGCGCCGGCCGCGACGTGCGTGCTCACGTCAGGAGCGCGGGGAAGAGCCGCGACCAGGAGCGCGACCAGGAGCAGCGGACATGACACAGGGGAGGAGCAGTGATGTGAGGAGCAGCGGACAGGCCAGCGGCGGCGCAAGCAGCGGACAGGCTGGAGGAGCGGCGGCTGAGGTAAGGGAGCGGCGGACATGGAGCGGGGGAGGAGCGCTGACGTGAGGAGCAGCGGACAGGCCAGTGGCGGTGCGAGCAGCGGACATGCGGGAGGAGCGGCGGCTGAGGTAAGGGGACCCATGTCGGGGCAGGCGGGGGACGGGCTGGGCGGGGGCCCGGACTGCAGGAGAAAAGAGAATGATCCCGTGTTTTTATGGTGAAACAGCAATCATTAACACACCTCTAGGCCAAAAAGATTAGCTATGATGTAAGCTTTCCTAGCCAATGTACACTCTGTAGAACGAATTGGTCAGCTGTACACCTCTGCAAAGAAGAACAGACATATTTAAAGCAGTATATCAGCCGCGGACAGGCGGGAGGAGCGGCGGCTGAGGTAAGGGGACCCATGTCGGGGCCGGCGAGGGTCGGGGCAGGCGGTGGTCGGGGCAGGGGGGGGACGGGCCGGGCGGGGGCCGGGCTGCTGGACAATGTCGGGGCGGGCGGGGGTCGGGGAAGCCTGTTGCTCCAGGACAACGTTGGGACGGGCTGCTAGTGTATAATATATGTATAGAAGTAGAAGGAGCACTGGGGAAGGCACACATACACATAGCATTAGAGATTGTTGGCAGGCTAGGGTGTAAACACTTGTTTTAAGTAGGTAGTAGTAGGCCTTACATGATGTGAAGAGAAAGTCATTGGCAGCGACTTCATGCTCAATTAGTGTTTAAAAAGCCGATTTAGTGAGCTTTCGAACGACTAAGATATCATAGTTGTACGAGGTTGTGCATGCATTTTCCTCACAATACAATCTACATTTCAAAATTGGCACTTTTATAGTCAGAATAGATTTGATCGTAGCAGTTGTTGGACTCCTCTTTCCATGGATGTTGCTCTGCTACAGATGTCTAGAGCAATGTATGAGAACCCTACAACTGGACTGAGGCATAACTATATAGCTTAAAAGCCACTGAGTCAATGTACGGACAGACGTAAAACCAGCTGAGTACAGACATGACGTGAATGTGCATATTCATTCTGTTACCCGCCGCACCTGAACCACAGGACTCACTTGCTCACAGCTCATTACAGTTTATAAAGATGATTTGCACACCACAAAAACCTAACTGTTGAACATATTTAATGCAGAAGGATATGGGGTCTTTTGAAATGTGTTTAACTCTTTCAAGTCTACAGATTCATATTTGCTTTATAAACCACCTGGCTCTCAATTTTTCCTTAAATGCTCTATTTGCCCTTTCTTTTATTTCTAAAAAAGTATTGTGACTAGCACTTGGCCACGACCTTCACGCCCTACCACTTTCAAATGTCATCAGTAGCCACTGCACTCAGCACCCTAATGCGATGTCTCTGGTACCCAGCAGGTCAATAGGAGCCACGCTGCAGACTCTGTGGCCCCAGCCTCCCTCCAGTTTACCGCGATTGTCCTATTTACCCAGACAGAAGATAACCAAGCCCGTGGCTGAAGTCACTTAGACTGGGTCCTTGGGAAGCAGATGGGAATATGTAGCAACTTTTAATTAAGAGGTAGACATAAACAAGTGGAGTTTAGCAGCCACTCTGGAAGTTCACCCACAGGTTTCAAAACACAATAGAGTCACGCAGTCTCTCAAACTGCTTCTGAACTGTCTCGCAATTGTACCTTCAACCCAGTCATTCTCCCTCTCTACTACCTGGCACCAAGATGTCTTCGGAAGGGGCCAGGTGTGGAGAGGGTTGTTGGTCCGCCACAATGAGATCGTTGATGTCCCTGAGAGAACACGAGGCCCACTGATGGGGCCCTTGGAGAGCACACTTCAGGGCGCCACACTTCAGCAGGTCTTCAGCCCAGGCCAGCAACTATTTAGAACGGGTACACTGTCCTCTTCAAGGGCAGTACTCCTCCATGGACACAACAGAGTCCTCTGGCAGTGTGTCCCATGCAGTCCAGTTCTCCAGTCCCACGTCCCCACAAGCATGTCTCCCCCTTTGCTGAAGGATGGCACCTGTAGATATGCCACCATGTGTCTTTGGTGTTAGGGGCAGTTTAGAGGTTTCCCTTTGAACCATTAATGTCTCCGCTAAATTGTAGGTGTGTCTGCCATGGGGTCTTGGAATGTAGATCTAAATCTTTAGTGGGCGATGATCCGGCTCCGAGAGACCAAGTGTCGGAACCTCTCTAAATCTAAATCCGGTATTTATAAAGTGAGAATTACTCACCCCTAAGGGTTTCACGGTGCTTGGGGTCATCAGAGAGATTAAGCGAGCTATTGCCCAGAGTCACATAATACTGAGCTGAGCTGACAACAGCACCGGGGATCGAACCATTAGCCCTGCGCTCCGGAGTCATCTCCCCTGGCCGCTGCGCTTCACTTCTCCCTTTCTCTCTCCTATCCATTCCATCCGACCCTCAAGTGGCAGAGGTCTGTCAATCCCATTGTATGGCCATGGTTTATGGGTGTTGCTGGGTAATGCAGAGATGTGCTCCATCAAACCCAGGTATCTACTGGAGCCAGGAATCACAGTACACTGATCTATGAGTATAGAAATACCCATATTCTATAAGTGGCATTTCTATGCGAATTATGCGAACATCGCCCTTACCACTTGAAAGGAGATGGCACAGCAATTCCATTGACAGGAAACATCACAAGGCTTCTCCACTGCAATCTACTATTGCAGTCTGAAGTAGTGTCAACCACCTCCTCATGTTAACCTATGGGAAGAGCAACCCTCATAGGTAGGGAAAACACACACTTACTCCTCACTACCTGGGCGCATGTACAATATTGTGCACATTTTCCTGCACTGGCAGGTCGAACACATAGTCCCCAGCCCAGAGGTGCAAGTGCACTCACACCAGTCTGCAACAACAGACTGGACACGGGTTAAACTAACAAGGGGGTCAATGCGCACGCATGGCCTGCGACGGTAGGCTGCCCATACAATCATGGGCACCATAGGTGCGGGTGTGTACACACAGTGGCTTGCACTAGCAGGCTGCTCATGAGAATCGTTATTATATATGCCAGTGTGCACACTTTATCATGGGTTGGTCTGCAATGGCTGACCAACCCATGTTAAAGAACATCGAGTCATTGCCACTTCCCAACATGGGTAGCCAGGACGCACCGACTTCCCTACTGCATTTACAGTGGGAAACTTCCCAGCGCCCAGAGGCCACACAAATGAATCAGCAAAACCCCAGCGGAAAAAGCAAAATGTTTAGGGAAACCTTTCCTGGTGAATATCAGTGCCTACACAGTTCCATAGGCTAAGGTGCCTGATAACTTCTTTACATAATCAATTAGATCTGAGATTTAAAAGTATTATTTTTTTGTTAGCCAATGTCTCTTAACCGGTGGCAGAGCTGATGACGGACTCTTTCACAGCCCTTCCATACTGATCAGACATAGCCACAGCAGAAAGTTTCAGTGTATTTTGTATCCGTAGGTAATACATTTGGGATGCCCCTACGACCTCTATTTTATGCTCATGCAATCAGAACACAACAGGATTACAAGCCGGCGATGCAGGGTACCGCCCACCACTAGACGGTGGTACATGTGACTGCCTATATGGTCATGCAAAAAACAAAGGTCTGAGCCACTGACCTCTTAGAAAATCAGTCATTTTGCATGCAGAGCAGGCCACACCTGGGTTAACACTTGACATATTCCTCGAGTTTTCGGAGGTAAAAAAAAATGAGTTTCATTAACTTGAGTTGGGGTAAGTTGTAAAACGTTGGCCCTCGAAGCTCACTTTGGATAATGTAATTTTAACTCATGTGGAAATCCTAAACATCTGGCAAGGCTCTGCCCTTGAAGGTCAATAGAATACAATACCTGGATGGGTAACAGACCTGTCATGAACTTCACTAGGCAACTCATTTTGTAAATTGTAATATTGCCAACTCAGAAATGATTTCCGCAGCAGAATCCCCAGAGAGCTGTATGAGTAATGGCGACGAGGATGTGTCCTCTGTTCGCCCCCTTTGTACCTCCGGCAGAGGACTGCGCTGAATTTTGGAATCCACCTTGTTTTAGGGCACGCGCATGATGAGCATTATCTGAAGAGTCAGCGTACATTCAAAGACAATGAACGCACGTCACTCTCAACCCACTTCCCGCGCAATCCTGTCAGGGCCCTGTTTAGAAACTCTTCAGCAGTCACTGACAAGGCCCCATGATAATTAACTCCAACGTAGAGCACGAGTTATTTCGGTATTCTTCCGACGACGATGCTATTCTGGTGTCGAGAGGGGGGGGGGGGGGTAGAAAGATGGGGAGTTGCAGAAGTGTAGCGCCCCTTGGATACGCATTTTAGGGGGTGCCTTCCCACAGCTCACGTTTCACTTGCTGGATGTAAACCTCGCCCTTTGGAGTACTGGCTTACCATTGTATTCCCTCAAATATGGGATCAATTCATAATTACAGAGCCTCGTACCTGGAATTCGAATCTTTTCTTGTTAAAATAGCTAAAATGAGGACCAAAGTTTTAAAAGTGGAATTTGCTCAGGTAAAATTGTATTTCTGACTTTTTGTAGCACGTTAAATTGTCATGTATATTGCATTGTTTTAAGGAAATAAATTGCCCTTCTTCGCAGGGTTGGCAGTTGGTATGGGCATGATTTAAATTACGCCGGCGTAATTCACATATTTCCAGGAATTTTGCATTACACTTGTTGTGGAAATTGCTAAATGTTTCCCATTATGCCACGTTGCACAATTACGGTGCTGTTCATGGCAAAATTATAGTGCAGCAGTGTATGAACAATGCAAACAAACAGAACATGAGCAGCTGTTGCTCATGACACTTGTGTTTTTTGAGGGTTTTTTTAAGCATCAAAGGAGCCCTTCCATCAGCAATTGAAACAAAGTCGCATTTCATGTTAAAATATGCAGTTAAATGACAAATTTTGAGTTTGCATATTTGCATGTAAGTTAACATTACTTCCTCGAATCTCGCACACTCCTTTCGCACCGAAGCTTGTAAATTTGCTCAAAGCCAGAGATCGAAATAAACGTTTGGTGACATTATTGTCAGGACTCTGGGACAGAGGAAATGATGTAGGTGACTTCTCCCTCCCCAAAGTTCTCCTGTTTTGTCTTACCTTCCAGCATGCAATCCAAGGACACACTGGATTCAATCTCCAGTGCTACTAGAGCAGTAGTTAAATTGTAAAACATTAAGTGCCAGGGCCCTTCTCTGAAGGTCACTGCAGCGTGCACCATGCATTGCCCATGCCAGCACTGCCAACAAGAATACCAACATAACACCCAATCATCTCACTCCTACATGTGTGACAATCATACTATTTCAGGTCACACAAAGCTATAATAATGATTGAGAGCCTGGTGTTATTCATTTTCAAAGCCATTTGACTTAATAAACATGGCTGTTGTGCACATCTCAAACAGTGCCACCATGTGGTGGACATTCACTAGAGCCGGTGCTGACAATTAAGTGCTGGTGCCGAGCACCGGAAAGCAGGGGCTCAAATTAAGCACTGTACCTGCACTGTACTGTGCATAATCGTAGGCTACAGTTAGGAGAAGGAAGATCACAAAAGAATCTGCTTGTTTGATGTCGATTAAAACCCTTATGAACCACCACTCCCATTGGCTCATGGGTGAATGTGCATGGTATGTTTTAAAGGTACAATCTTTTGCTTCTCTGAAAGGGCAAGTTCAACTGAATACGTTATCATGCAAAATACATACAAGCAATTTAGAGACTCTTTAGAAGTAGTAAAAATGTAGGGCAAATTAAATAAATAAATAACTCCTATTTAATGTCTGTCAACATCCCCCGCAGCGCTACACCCCACCTCACCGCGCTTACCTGCACCGCCCGCTGCTGATTAAAATATTTTTAATAGAGCTACTGTTACTTGCCTAATTGAAATTACAGATTTACCACAGGTCCCATAAGCTTAATCGGGGGCTGTGACTGCTGACATCTTTAGGTGAAACTACGGTGGAGAATGAGGAATAACTGGGGAAGACATACCTGTAGTTACTGATTCCCATAGTAATTCATCATTTCTCAGGAAACCAGAAGCACCAGTAAAGGGGGCACACAATGTGGTTTGGCAGTTTATTCTGGACTGTTCCCATGGGGCACAGGGTTAAGAGTGATTTGCATATAGCTGGGTCTGAACTGAGGTGGCGAAGTGAGCTAAAGAATGATGATGGATTCAATCCAGATCAGTGACTGGGGTGAGTGTCTGAAAAGTGTCAGCGCTGCTCCGATCATCATCTCCTTGTGTTTGCTTTGTTCACCCTAAGTTGGCAGGATATGCCCTGACGTGGGCCCCTTGCTCACTTTGCCACTGGATTCAAGTTAGCCTGGCTGATGAAGGGTGTTACCCAGAAACTGGTCCCAGGATGCTTGTTTCTGGTTCAGGAAAGAACTGGCTTTGCAGTTCAGGCTGGATTGTTCCCATGAGGCACAGGGTCAAGACTGATTTGCATATAGCTGGTTCTGAACTGATGCGGCGAAGTGAGCTAAAGAATGATGATGGATTAAACCCAGATCTGTGACAGGAGTTGAGTGTCTGAAAAGTTTCAGCGCTCCGTCTATCATCTCTTTATGTTTACCCACAATGTGAACCATATTGGCCCCACTTCCATTGTGTAGTGCGAGTGAGCTGAATATGAATGTTCCTTTTGAGAAAGAGTGTGGGTATGCAATAGTGAGTTGTGTGCCTGTGCTCACAGTCGGCGCCGCAGATGACATCATTCCCCACCGCAGTAGCTTCCAGCTTCTTGATGTTGTTCTGTTTGGTTTGGGTTGCGGAATCCGCATAACTTCCATCAGAGCGATCTCTCAACAAAAAGTGTAGCAAGAAGCCTATACAGTTTCTTTCTCAGATGAACAAAGGTACTAATTTGGTTTTCTTGCATTTAGCAGAGAGATGCAATGTATGCATACATGACAGGATCTGCGTCAAAGGAGCACAAAAGTGCCAGCCTGCCTGCCATGCCAAGATGACCTGATGTAACCATTGTTGATTGGGTGAGTGCTGGACATAGACCCTTAAAGTGGGAGTCTGCTTCCAAGCAGTAGATCACTAATGACATATAAAATGTTTTTCAGTTCAGGACCACCATTATTTTGATAGCTGTTTGTACAGAAGGGACACTAAAACACATTATGTTGATTAGTTCGATAAACATTGCTTCACCAAATCCAAGACTCACATTTTATGACCTCACATGACTTTGAAAACTTCATTCCTAGTCCTAACCTAAGCCATTAAACAGCCACCTTTAATCTCCCTGTTCATACTGCTGTCTTCAGAGGGATTTACACCAGGAGGAGTACTGGCAATGCCACTGATATTAAAGGGCAAACCACGGATTCCAGTTGCTACTTCTGGCGACCCCTATTGATGTCCATGTGTAGCCGTTATTTCTGTTAATAGTTTGTTCCTAGTGGGCCAGGACTAAGCACCTCTGCCATTGGAGCACAGCAACTGTCAACCTTTAAGGGTAGAAATTCAAAGAACCTGTGTGGATGGGATTTCTGTCAATTTTTGATTAAATTATCAGCCTTTCTCAAAATAAAGCTCTAATTATATTCAAGATTGCGCAGTATTATGCCAGACAAGACAAGCTCCCATGGCATATGGCTAGCTAGCACTTGAGGCTTGACTGGAAGGTAGAAAGCCAAAGTTACTGGATCCTTTAAGGTTTGGCAGAAGCAGGAGGTCAGCAGCCAATTGGATGATAGCCGGCTTCCGCCAAACCAGAATTTTTACTTCCTGGGTGGGAGAAGATTTTCAGACAGACGGACTTCCCAATAGGAATGTGTCAATCTACATTTTTCGGAGCTAAACAATGCCAACATAAAATGTCATTTTCTGCTCATTCCCCTCTATGATTTCATTTAGCTACAAAACCTCACAGATTTATTCTCAAAAAGAAGGGTGGATTTGCGTGGTTTTTCAATTCTCCCTAAGGAAGTGACAAAGATATAAATCCCACACTAAAATAATCCCTGGGTTTAACTAAATTTCCTACTCTTCACTCCTGCATTCTTTTATTCATCTTCTGTCCTTCTCTTGCTTTAGGCCAAAGGCTGATGATGAAAAATAACTTCCGGTCCCCAGAACTGAGTGCCCATGTGCACCACCTGCACACAGCCAGCAATGGACAGGTCTCTCTTTTGCAGGTAGACGTTGTATTACGGACTCTGCCCCAGACCTTTCTGCCTCAGAACCCCCCGTCAGAATTATGTATTGTTGCTGCTGCTGCTCTCTCATATTCCCTGCTTAAGTCTTAAAATGAAGGGGCGGACAGGACATAAACACTGACTCACCCCTTACATTTGCACACATACGAACACACACATATATCCATTCACAACATTCACTCCATTATATTCATGCATGCATGCACCAAACCTTGAAAAAAATCACACTTACCTGCGCAGCTTTGCCTTGGACGTTCCAGGAGAGTTGGGACTGCTGCTTTCCTTCATTGGCTAAGGTCAGCCAATGAGGTAAGGCTGCAGCCCCAACACATCACAGAGTTTGATAGGGTCAGTGAGAGTTGCTGACCTCATCCTACTCTGCGACGAGGTGTCAGTGTTTGACACTCAGCCCTGGGCACTTCAGGGTGTAGAACTCAAGCGCCAGGTCTGAGGCAATAAGTGACGCTCCCCCTCATCCCAAGGGGGAGGGCCACGAGGTGCGTTGCCAGACTGAAGAAGTCACACACATAGGAGCTGTGACATCTTCAGCCTGGCAAAGTTCAGCTCAGGCAGCCAGGAGCCTGTGCATTTTGCGCATGTCTAGCTTCTAGCTACCTGACCTGAAAATAGAGTGTCTGTCAGCCTGGCAGACACTTTATTTTGGGCAAAGGGTGAAAGTGTGTGGCTACTTTGCCCATTAGGATGGGCCGCGGCAAATAAACTGTTTACCTTCCTAGTGGATCCATGTAACCCCTCATGCCTACCTGTCCACTCCTGTTGACTTTCTTTTTAACCTTCTACAGTGTGAACCCACCTCAAACCATGAAACCTGCCTGGTGCTCCAGCAGAAGGGTCGGACTGGAAACCTAAAATGTTAGCAAAACCATGGCAAAAATGTTCAAACCACGCAAAAATGTTCAAACCAACCCTGCCTTTGTCTTTTTATGTTGAGCTTGGGCAGCACATATGCTGCTCTGGGAGGCATGCTGTATTGGAGCATGGACTTAAAGCCCCACCCACTCCCAGCCCATATTTTTCCCTCGCCTGTGTCATGGTCCTTCATAAACACTGGCTTCTGATTCGTTAATAGGGTTGCTAGTCCCTCCTTAGTACTGCCTTGTCTTCATTTGTAACCTCCCATGAGAACTGGCCCTTTTACTTCGGTTGTTAAACTGTATGTCTTCTTTAGTCTGTAAGCACTATTTTCTATAATGAGTTTCTCCTACTGCAGGCACGACATGCTTTCCTGCAGCATTTAGCGCGTCATGCGCGATTTCACTTTCCAAGCAGCCCGGGACAATGCCAGACTCTTCTTTGAAGTGAAATAGGTCTTGCATGTACAAGAGTTTGAGCTATTTGCATTGTAAATGACAATGCCTTTTATTTATGTGTTAATTATCAAAACACATAAATAAAAGGCATTGTCATTTACAATGCCAGTAGCTTAAACTCTTGCAAATGCAAGACCTATTGCATTGCAAATGCTTGTTTAGGTCTAGCCTTCCAGACAGAGAAAGTTGTCTGGTTGCAAAACACCTGTTGTGAACTTACCTGTGAACACTCTCAAGGAGTGTATGTGTTTCCCAGCTCTCCTGTTTGCGTGCATCACTCCCTTTTAAACACCTGCGCCCAGCACCCAATATTGTTCTCTCCCATATTTGATGCTTGCTGTCTTTTATGTGCTTCTCCCCCAAAGTCCCTCACGGCCCATGTTGCTTTCTCCATGGTACTCTTCTTTTTGCATTGCAGCCTCCCTCATCTGTGTCTTACTCTGTTGTATGCTTCTCCCCTGCCAAGCTCCATGTCCCACACTCCATGTTGCTCTCTCCATCGTGTGCTTCCCCTCTGCCTCAGAGTGTCAGTCTCTCTCATTTGCTACTTTTCCTTCCTTCTCTCACCCGCTTCTCCCGCCGTTACCCACCATACCCCGGGTCTTTTTAAATTTTATTTTGCACTGATGCGCTAAATATGTTTTTTCATTTATGGAACCAAGATTCTGCCATTTTGAATCAGTGAATAAAAAAAGAATGCCGCTGTGTTATCCTGTAGGTGTGGGAGAGTGTAGGATGCATGCATGCGCCAACAGAAAGACAAGACTGGCAACAATGGTGCATTATTCCTGCTTTGTTTTCTGCTTTTTTTGCCGATGCTCTGATGCACTGAGAAAGTCAATGGGTTCGAAAGGTAAGACCTATTGGCTTTGATATTAGTTGCTGTCCTCTTTTTCTTTCTCTGTCTCTCTCTCTCTCTCTCTCTCTCTCTCTCTCCTTGTCTTCACTGTGCCTGACGCAATAAGTTGGACGCAATGACGCAGCAATCTGGCCCCGAGTGCCATTTTAAGTGTTTTCCGCCGCTGCGGGCCCGCCTGCTTTACAGGCCCGCACACTTTCTGTTTACGAGCCTCTGCCAAGACAAATCCATTTAATGGGCTATTAGAGTTCCCAGATGCAGAGTTTGTACAGAACCTCCACGTTTGCGGCCAGGTCAGGGGTTAGACGAGTTTGATGTTCGGTTATATTAAAGGGATTTGCAAGGCGCCTATGTCACAGGAGGGAAGTGAGGCTCAGGGCTTCAGAATAAACAAAGGTCGAAAACTGAGTCAATACCTAGATTTTTTTTAATGGTTTTTCGGCCTGTAAGAGATTTTTTATTTCTCCCAAGGTGAGAGTTAGAGGGCTGGCAGAGTGTAGACCAATCGTTGCCTGTCTCTAAGCTGCTGTTTCTGATCTGGATTCGAAGCAGTCGGCTGCCTCCTCCGTCCATCTTTGCTGGCGCCGAACATTCGAACTAGGGTGGCCAACTTTCCATTATCACTTTGCAGGACTCTTTATGCGTGCCGAGAATCTTTCAAGCTTGGACAAGCCACAAACACGCTCAGCCATCGGAAAATGTTAATTCAGGGTACCCTGAGTGCATTTTTGGGATCTTATTCCATATCTTTTTTCTCTAAGTGAATTCCTCAGTCTCTTTAAAAGTAGGCCAGGGTGACATTTCCATTACATGGTCGGAATCTTGCATAATTTCAGTAAATTTGTGTTATTGTTATGCGATATTCCCAAAATGATGCCATTATGCCACTTGGTGCACGAGTATGGGAACAACCAGAATGTGCGTGCCTGTTAGTTGTGGCAGTGTTTTTTTTTTATAACCAAAATGCATCCTTTATTTTTTTGGTAAAATATTATTGCAAAACGAAATTTCACAAATGTATGCAAACGAAAATGATGTGTTTTTTATATCCGTATATAAAATACACCATTTTGACGATGCATTGAGTTTATTGAGGGTGATTACTGTGCCATACCTTACCTGAGTTCCAATCCTTCTACCATCTCTTAGAATCCATCTACCATCTCTTAGAGTAAGGGCCTGATTTAGAGTATGGTGGCTATTCCTCCCACCTTATTACAAGTGCATTTTATCCTGTGGCACTTGTACTAGGGCAGACGAAATATCTGTTGCTTTTGTGAAGGAGTAACCCATGCATCAAGCTTAAAATCAGGCCCTAAGCCTTGTCTGCTCATAGTCTTTATCCTTGGACACTTAAGTGTACAAAGAAATACCTTGATTAAACAAGTGGAATGAAATAGTATCTTAGGCCTTGGACACAATGGTAAACAACAGAATCTACTATACGTGCTGCCCTGTAACCACAAAAAAGGCTTCACGATTTTCTTCTGCTTTTATTCCCTTGTCTATAAACACTGGAAGTGCTTAGAAACAGGCACCAATCTGGAAGTGAGAGCAATAAAGAAAAAACCTTGCCAAAATCCTCAACAAGGTTGGGAGTACTTTGGGGTATGCTGTCACCACCACCTCACTACTAGATAAAACAGAAAATTGTGGATATGTTTTAGCCATGGAACTAGAAAACCTGAAATCTAATCCTGGTATATTCCACTTCACCAAGGTATTCTGGTGACAAAAGCTATTAAAAATCCAGACACGGTCCCTAATTCAGTGTCATTTTCCTGGGCATGGCAGGACCTGGGTCATTTAAAAAAAAGAAAATGTTTTAGAGTTTTATATAGCGCTTACTAGACCCGAGGCATTGGGTATCAGAGCACTATACATGAGCACCAGTTTTTTTACAGATGGACATATTCATTTTTGTTAGGCAAGGAGAGATTAAGTGGTTTGCGCAGAATCACAGGATGTTGAGACTTGTTGAATGGACTCGAACCCGGTTCCCCAGCTTCGAGGTCGAACGCTCTAACCGTAAGGCTACGTCCTCTCCTCATGTTATCAGAACCAACCCCTTGACATTTGTGGTGTAGTTAATAAATTAGGAAAGAAATCAAGGACACATGGTTTTCAGCCACAGCATACCTTGTATCCAATGGCATAGTGAGCATGGGACCCGGGTCTAGGCATATCCTTACCACTCAGGGCAACTATAGCAAAACCCAAGATGATGGACGGAATGCTGAACATTATCAAACACTCACCGATCTGGTGAAATCCATAATTCACCATGCCACCCCAGTTTGAATCCAGCCATGTACAAATCAGTCTTAACTCTGTTCTTCATGGAAACAGACCAGCCCAAATTGCCAGGTCAAGTCCTCCCTGGACCTGAAAACATGCATCCTTATACCAGTTTTGGGTTATCGCCCTCACCAGTCAGCCTAGCTTTAATCCAGTGGTATAGTGAGCTCAAAACCCACATCTAGGCTTACCCTTCGCACTAAGAGTGACTATAGCATCACAAAAAGATGATGGACAAAATGCTGTACATTGACAAATGCTCACCACCAGCCAGTCACAGTCCAGCCCAAACTGTCATGTCAGGTGCACACATAAATGATGGAAATAGGTCCAGATCTATGTACTGGGGTCAAGCTAGCCTGGCTGACAAGGGGGTGACACTCCGAAACCAGTCCCAGGATGCTTGTTTTCAGTGTAGGAAGGACCAAGTCTGGCAGTTCGGACTGGACCATTCCCATGGGGAGTAGGGTTAAGACTGATTTGCATATTGGTGGGTCCAAACCGAAATGACATGGTGAGCAAAATAATTATGGCTTGAATGTTTGACATTGTTCATCATTCTGTCCATCGATTGTTCTTTTTGCACTTTTAGAAAGTTGCCATTTACTTAGTTAAGCCATTTGGTGCCTGCTGCCTGTCTCTGTTCAGTCTGGGATGGGACACAGCTCGGCTCTATGTATTCCTTCTACACAGCCACACACAAAGGGAGCTTAGATGTGTCTTGTTGGGCCATCCTGGGAGATAGGAGGGATGAGCAGGCTATAGTTTCACACTTACACCTGATTTGGGTGTGTCCTGTTCACATACAAAGGGCTGCATACACCCCTGTAGTGAGCCTGGTGTCAGGGACGGAAGGGAAGACCTCTGTGCACTTCAAAGCTTTCTCTGAAGTCTCATCCATTTCAAAGGCACAGCTGGAGTTCAAATACTGGACTTCTGACACCATGACTTTAGTCAACTTATGGACCTGTGACCACTCTACGAGGAAGAGGAGCTGCTGTGCTGCTGGAAGGACTGCTACTCTGCAGGACTGCTGCTTTGCTGGACTCTTACCTTTCTGTACTCCTGCCTTGCTGAGCTGCCCTGTTGCCTGCTGTTCTCCTGCCTGGGTGAGCAGGACTGGACCTGCATCACTTGAACCCAGAGTGACTCCAAGGGCTTGCTGGCTAGCCTCCTGATTGAAGTCTTAGAGATACACAAGACTTCCAACTACCTACATCTGGACTCTGAAATCTGTGAGTCTGCCCTGCCAAGTGTTGCTAACACAGTCCTATACCAAAGTAAAATGAGGCCTAAGGCTCTTTCTCAAGCCCACCCACACATCCTCATCAGACCATGTGCATCTTTGCCTTTGCACGGGTCAGAACCAGCACATGCTGACAGAAGCATGGGCGGAGCAAGCACATAGCACTTGGAACCAGTGCACCGCCTTCGGTATTGATGCATCCAATGCCACAGGAGCCATAGCCATGCATCGCATTTGCATCCAGTGTCTCTCACTCTGAGGCATCACTTTGCCTCCATTGCATGGAGAACCATGACGCATCTCGCCCACAGTGTGGCTCGACACTGACGCATCACTTCGGCTGCACCTCGCATCTTCTTTGACGTAGTCCTGGATAGAGGTGCTGTTGTTCAGTGGGCCTAACCGGGTCCCTATAACCAGCCGTGCTCCAACGTGGTCAGCCTGAACCTTTGACTTTGCCGCGTTCCAGTGCGACGACATATCCTATTTAAGCATTTATTGCTTCTAAGTTCTATTTTACAGTTTATTCTTTGAAAATGTAAATCTTAACTTCCACTTATTGGATTTTTGTCGTTTAGTCATTTATAAAATTATTCTCTATTTTTCTAACCTGGTATGGAGTCTTTTTGTGGTGTTTTCACTGTGTTACTGTTTGTAGTGTTTCAGAAATACTTTACACATTGCCTCTTGAGTTAAATCTGACCGCTCTATGCCAAGCTAACAGAGAGTGAGCACAGGATAAGTTAGGGTGTGTTGTGACTTACTCTGACTAGGATTGTGGTTCTTGTTTGGACAGGGTGCATTTCTCTGCCCACCAGAAACCCAATTTCTAACAGTAAGGAGTTCCAAAGTTTAGGGGTCAGATAGACGAAGGAGCGGCCTCTACTTCTTGCCTTCTGAGCATTTTGTGATAACCATACACAATGAAGTTGCAGACCTCAAAGCCCTTATAGGAATATAGGGTTGCAAAAAAGGTTAAACCAATAGATGCACTTTTTGTGTTGCACCCTCTGTGCAATACAAAGGGCCTTACACTGGATCCTTTGTTTAATGGGTAGCATGTGCAATGCGGCCAATGAACTAGAGACTGAGTGATGCCTTGAGACCTTCAAAAGGAGATGGGAGCAGCATTTTACACTTGACTCATATAATGGAGATCCAAAATAAAGGGAGTTCCTGAAGTTGAGGAGTGACAGGACAAGAGCCTGCACAACATACTTTCCAGATAAGAGAAGTAGGAGGTCCAATATCTTTCTAAGCATCCTCAGCATGCCCTAGCAATTCACTGCAACTTTCCTAATTTGACTCTCAATGGAAGGTTTGCAGTCCAACCAAATAAAATCAACCAATAAACTTTATTCCATCTAATTTAAAAGCATAGATCATCAAAATAAACAGAATAAAAATACAATATCCATCTTCTTAATACACTAAAAGTTAATAAAAATTACCAATAAAAATAACACAATTCAGGTCACAAACCTCCAAACAGTCGAGGTATAGGGTTATAAGGTTAAAGTGTGCAAAAAGGCGCGGTTCAATACCTATGGTCTAAGCAATTTACGCATAAAAAGTCAAATAAAGTACTATATAATCCCAATTACCAAATTAATTTGTAGATAAATTATTAAAAGAAGTTAATTTAGATAGAAAATATACCCTTTAAGAATTATATAACAGTTTAAAAGGATCAAATGTATTATACAAATCTTGTCGCATTGGGCCTGATTCAGATCATTTTTATAATGGTTCCATGAGATTAAATAAATATAATGCTAAAGGTTAGCAAGACTTTTGAAATCGAATGCATGTCTCTTCGGCTAACAAGACCAAAGGAATGAAGCTACACAGAAACATACAAAAGGGTCATGGAGCTTCTTCATAAGGAACAGGGCGACACGACATTGTTTAAAATTGTTCCGTCTTAAAAGAGGTATAATATATTTTGCGCTCTGTTCACTGTAAAAATGACAAAAGAAAAGAAGGTGAAGATCAGACTGGGCAGATAAGTTATCGCACGGGCAAGTAATGAGATCACCAAGAACATACTTTTTCAAAGGGAAGCCCAGCATCAGGGAAATTAGGTTTAGGTGGAACCTTAAAAGGATAAACTATGCTGCAGGTTCTTTACCCCATCCAAATACAAATATTCACCCTCTGTCAAAGGTGGAATCAAGTAATAACATTTTACAGTTTTTTTGCCTTCTGAGATTCCTTCCTTCCATAAGGTAGCTGTGCTAAGAATAATGCCTTTAGCCTCTTTTTTGGGAATCCAGAGCATGAGATAGGATTTACATACATTTCAGGTACTCCTATCGTGTAGAGGGTCATTTTAGCATACTCTAGCCAGGGGATTTTATGTACCTTATCCAATAAAAGACAATTTTGTATAATAATCTGGTTATGGTCCACTGTATCCCTGCTCCATATTAAGTGCCAGAGCATGATCGGGCTACTCATGCTATGTCAGACACAAAGGGCAAGTCCAGCTCTAAGTAAGTGACATAGTTTGAGAATGAAGGAGGGAGGGAGACGATCATCTTAAACAACCCCTTCTCTATGTTCTGTAGGGAGTCGGTTGGTACTATGCCCCAGACCCCAGCCCCATATTTTGTTGCCGAGATTGTTTTGGCAATGTGAATCTTTTTCATTGTTGCTAGGGGGTTTGAGCCCATATTCTTAGTGAAACTGGTAAGTGCTGCCAGAGTGCAATCCATTGTTTGTGACCTGCTACCCACCATGTGTGACCAGGTTTGTTTAGTGTCAAGAACGACTTCTAAATATGAAAAGGTCTCCACAACGACTAGTTTGCGAGTCCTTATATAGAATGATGGAATGTTTTTAGGGAGAGGTAGACCTGAAACTAAGATGAAGGTTTTTGACTCGTTTACTTTGAGATCGATGGATGACATAAAACTCACATAGTTGTCAATTAGGCGTTAAAGTGCTATGCCTGTCCATGCTATCATTACGGCGTCAACCGCATAGGCCAGGATTGGCAATGCACCTGAAAGAAAAGATGGAACATCAGGCGTGCATCTTTTTCAAGGCGGCTTTCACCCCATTTGCATACAATGAAAAAAAGAATGGGATGACAACACAGCCTTGCCTGACTCCTCCCATGATCTTAAAAGGTCTGGTGCATTCCCCATCTCTTCTGTAGCGGACTGACCCCGTCGCCTGTGAGTATATTTGGCATTCAAGGGAAATCAACCTAGGATCTATGCCCATCTCATCCATGTTTGCCCACAGTTTTTGGTGGGCCACGCAGTCAAAAGCCGCAGAGAGGTCCATAAAGGCCATGTATATATTTCCTCCCTTTGTTCTGGTGTATTTAGAGACAATCAAACTTAGGTTTAGGCATTGATCATTTGTACCTCTACCCTTCTGAAATTCATATTGAGTTGTTATCAGGATGTTATTTTCTCTTGCCAATTAAGGGCTGCAAATGGTCGGTCTTCGTCCGATAGGAAGGGGAAAAATACTTATGATAATGGTACAAGATCAAGTAAAATTGACGTTATACTTGTCCTTTTGAAATTCTGGCACAATTTGGTGGATATGGAGGTGAAGATGCGTGCCGAGAGTGATCATAACCCTTTGACAGCATTATTTAGGTTAGGCCAGGAGGGAGTGGTAAATAAGCTAGAAGATCTATCAGTCCCCGAAACCATTTTAACAAACGATGAGCGCCATCTTAAGTGGTGTAAAGTGATTAACCAACCAGAAACACTTCATGCCATTACAAACAGCCTCCAAACTGTACTTGGTAGAATTGGAGCAGCTACAAACAATGGAACCAAGTATAGTCCATTTGAAGAAGATCATATTGAATTGTTTAACAATCTTAAAGACCACTTCTGTAAACCTCTATGGACCTTCTGATATTATACATGCCCTGACGAAGTTCACCCTGATGAACGAAACGCGTTGGCTGAGACTCTTTGCAACATTTTGGAATATTTGAATAAAGGATATATATTTTTTCTCCAAAAGAACTTGACTACTTGTTGTTACTTGGAACAGAAGACTAGGGTAGCGCACCGCTCCATTCTTTCCCTGATTTCTGATCATCTGCTTGGCAGTTTGCACCTCACAATGGCAGGTGCAGGAGCAGTCAGTGCACACCACATGTGAATAGCTTGGTAAAAAAGTTGTATAACTGGAACACAGCTAAGAGGTGTGGCCACTGGAGTCCGCCGTTGACCATCGCCTTTCCCAGGCTTCTTACAACATACTGGTTATTAAAATTAATGACAAAACAGTCACTGTTAATGTTTTTGATGGAATTGCCCACACATCCAACCCTCCTGGCCATAATAATATGCTTTTCCAAGCTATTACCCCAGAGACCGTGACCTTTGAGATGGAGGATAAACCAATGTAAGACTTTGTTCATTAACTGGTCCGCAGATTCCCTTTGGGCCAAACTTAGCAGGGGTATATTAGCCAGGACCAAAACATAAAGAATTGCTGTTGGGGAGGTCTAATGTGTGAGCATAGCTTGTTGCTGCAGGGGGAAATTCTGAAATCAGGGTTGCCTCCCGCCCGCCCTTCTCTTCCTCCCATTGTTTGTGCGTTGGCTTGAATGGCCCGGGTAGAGGTTGCATTTTGCCCCTGGATGGTGTTAGCTATGCTAACCAATGGTGGGAGTGGTGGAGAGAGGGAAGTATACTGGGGAGGTATGGGCAATATCTTGGGGAGAGTAGTTAGACTAACGGCTAGGGCGGTCGACCTCAAATCTGGGGAACAGGGTTCGAGTCTTGGCAAGGACACGCCACATCCTGTGATTCTGGGCAAACACTTAATCTCCCCGTGCCTAACAAATATTGATGTGTCCTCATGTAACGCAACTGGTGCTCGTGTAAAGCGCTCCGATACCCGATTCCTTTGGGTCAAGTTCGCGTGATATAAAACTCTGTTAAAAAAGTGTTGTGGTATCTGGGGGCTTAACCTGGTTTGCCTGCCTTAAGCTTTTGTCCCTCCCAGCTAAGTCCCCTACTAGTTCTCCCAAGTTACCATGGGGATGTTCTGCATTGGGAGGGTAAATCAGACTCTTAGGGAGACCACATGAAGTAGAAGGGCACCCATTATTAAGGAGCTCTATTTTCTCCTCAATCTTCCCCAGTCTACTATTTAAGGGCTTAAGTAAGGAGTGGACCACCTGTTCCAGTTTTAATGCCATATCCTTAGATGTCCCCATCACAAAGTCTCTTTCCACTGGCAGTGTTGTCAGGGCCGGTGGGTTTTGGGCAGTTTTTCTGGCTCTTGCCACCCTCATAGTTTTGGCTTGCTGTTTCCCTGCATTGCGGTTCCTTTTCACAGCTGGGGCGATTACAGACTTGTTAGACACAATTGAGTCCCCTTGGGGTGGAATGGGCACAGTCACAGTCAGGGCAAGCTCGGGTAGCACTAGGATCAGCATCCTCAATCAATGATGTCAGAGGAGGTAAAATGGGCTGTAACAATGGGCCGTTTCTTCTCCCTTCCTCCAAGGAGAGACTGCGCTCTGTAATATCAATATCCTGGGACAGCAGCTTTAAACAGGAACAAATAAAGAGTGTTCACTATTTCACCCCCCATTGTTTGCGCTACTGCTTTGCGCTTACCCATCTTTTGATGTCCACTTCACCAGCAGTTACTTGAAGGAGTTCCAAGTCCTTGCTGAAAACGACCCCAAGTGAGAGGAGTTAGAGGGGTAGCCCAGACTCCTCCGGGCTCTGACGGGCGTGGACGGACCCGCCCTTGGCCATGTGTCCTGTACTACGGCAGGCCTGCACTGCTTACAAGCGCCTCCAGGCGCAGAGTAACGTAGGTCCCATGGGTGTTGCTGGGAGTTGTAGGCTCCCGAGGCTCCTGCCTCACCACAGACACAAAAAGAAAGAATCGGGCTCCCCAGCCTGCGGGAGGCCCATGCTGCTTACAAGCGCCTCAGGGCACAGAGTAACGTAGGCTCCAGAGGCTCCTGCCTAACCACGGCAGGTGCATAACACAGACCCCTGCAGTCCCAACGGTGCAGGGGGGACTCAAGTTCCAGGGGGCCGCCTCAGCATTGCACTCTGGCCAGAGAGCTCCTGATTGAGCCTGGAGGGGCCCCTATTCGTACCATGCAGGGAGGCCCCCTCAATTTTAGTTACGCTAGTGCACCACATACACAAAAAGGAAGAAAAGTCAAAAGAGCTACTATGGCAGAAACAAGCAAGAAACAAGCAGCAAAGTGAGCAGGCGCTGCAGTCCGGAGAGAGCACTCCTGCAGGTGTACCAGCCGCAGCCTCACTCGCAGATTTACTGAATGGTCTCCCTAGAGGTGATACGGGCCAGCAGAATGATAACCAAGATAAAGAAAGAGGCAGGAATCTGATAGCGGTCAATAAGGCACAGAGAGGTGAAACACGGAGAGAAGCGCTCAACACTCACATCACTTCTGTGAGCTTACTGGACTTGAAACCAGGTTCAATAGTTCAATGGCTCAACAGCAGACTGCACCACCTCAGTGCGGGTGGCCACACAGTCCTCGCCTACCCTCGAGGTTGTTGCAGGACTTATAACCAGGCTTGATGGGCTCGATGATGGGCAACGCCGCCACAGCGCGAACAGCGCAGGCGGCCTCACGATCCTCGTCTCAGTTCACCTTCCCATGCCCAAAGACGAGCACTGCAAGGCTTCCGCCTTCTACTACTTCTCAGCAGGGTCTCCAACCAAATACCTAGATTTGGTACCACTGTATTTCCTAGAGAATCTGGCCACCAGACCAAAGGCTAGCAGATACATTCTTTGCCAACCACCATAATTGTTAGGCAACAACTTGCCATACAATCATCTACTTCCTACAAACAGGTCCGAGCTGATGTGCTTTCGAGCAGTTCCCTGTTGTAAGAGACATTATTATTTGAGTGACATCAGCATTGGAAATTCTTGAAAGACCGTACGATTGCACAATAGCGGTAAAAGGGCACACATAAAGAATAAATAACGTTAAGCTTATTGAGGAGCCCTGAGGCACTCCACACTTCATTGAACATTACTTCAAACGGGAAACAACGTTTACAACGCTGTAAACACAACGCGGTAGTTTACAATGCCGTTGTTACAACGACACGGTGTAACCACGGGTGCCATTACATCGCAAGTCGTATCAACAACTTGCTGTAGGGGGCATGCAACACCAGGTAATGTGATAAAAGGAAGGGCAGTAGGGGTAATTAGGCTGCGCACGGTGCTATGACTGTAAGTAAAACAAAAAACTTCTGTCTGTTGCATTTACGATAGTGCTCTAAGGAATTTGAACAACGACTGCCCCTTGTTGTTAAATGGGTGTAAAAATGTCCACACTCATATAGCACAAAACAAATTCAAAGTCCTGAGCCACAGTCGTAGCGTTAGTATCACAGTCAATCCAAGAAATAGTCCTCTCAAGTGATTCTTCTTGATGTTTATTCTCCTTTTTTGATAAAATTGTACTTCGATCCTTCAATATTACAGGTAGCCATAGGTTGAGTCAACACATGTTTTGTCTCTAGGTATTAGCCTAAGACTTCATCAGGGCTACAACAAATAAACACATAAATTATCAATGTAACACAAAGAGTAATTTATTGCATTAGAGTGATAGAACCTGCCACCAAGTCGGGTTCAGAAATGAGAAACCTCTCCTGTGCCTCACCCATCAATTCAACGACATTTAGAGAAGGGTGTAAAGAAAAGTGTTATATAAAGGGATGGGAAAATGAGAAATATGGTCACCAAAGTAATGAAAAGATAAGTGCCAAAGTGCAACCCATAAAAAGCCACCAAAGAAAATATAAAAAATCTAAAGGTGGCAGAGCAACTAGACATTAGTAATACTAGATCTGACATAAAACCTCACTGCATTCGACAGGTATCCGTGGGCAAATCAAACAAGTAAAGTGTCCTGCCACACTTATAAGAATTACCATCCTCAAAGTCAACAGATTATCCTATGCTCCAACATATATACAATAGCTAAAAAAGAAATACCAATCAAAGTTCAATATATCAGTATAATTATTTGCTAAAACAGAACTCAGCGTGAGGAAACAATACAATCCAGACTCACCACTGAGTAGCGAAAACACTAGTCCAAGCAGTACGACCTCCAGATTAAAAAAAGACAACACACGATCTTCTAGACACCAATTAGCGGTCTACAAAGAAAAAACACAAGAAGCCGGAGGGCTCATATTACTAGCCCAATCGCCAAATTCCCATAAAGTAGGTAAATCCATGCAAACAGTCTATCAATCTCATAATTTAGATTGCCATTCCTATACAGTGCACAATGTAATTCCAATAAACAAATAACAAGAAACAAAAAGCAATAAACCAAAGATACATATTCAGCATAGTATCACTCCAGTAATTATATAACAATTATAAGTCTTGTGTTAATATGTTGGATTTTAAATTCAGCACCTTCCCTGCTGTTGCACAAACTGGAATAGGAATAGTAATTAATACTATTCCTAAGTCCAGCCCGCCCCCTACAGGAAGTCGTTGATACAACGTGCGATGTAATGACACACGTGGTAACAACACAGTCATTGTAACAACCGTGTTGTAAACTACCGCGTTGTGAATGCGCGCGTTGTAACGTGCTAAATTCCTCTAAACATCATGGTGTGTCAAATTCCTGAATGCTCCTGTCTTCAAGAAATGATGAAAGCCAATTTAGGAATCATTTACAGCATACTCTCAAGTATCTGCATTAAGATGAAGTGGGCTACGGTATCAAAGAGAGTACTTGGGTCCAGTAGTATAACTTCTGCTGAACCCCCCTCGATCAAGGATCATTTTAAGATCCTCCACGACTGAAGAAGTGCAGCTTCAGTAATGTGCCCTGGTCTAAAGACCGCTTCTGTAGGGTGCAAGATGCCAATATTTTCCAGGAATTATGATAAAGGCTGATTGACATGTTTTTCCAACATTCCCCAACTCTTGATAGTAGGGATACTGGTTTATAATTTTCAGCTAATATCAGGTCCAAGGTAAAAAAAATTCACAATGGTTTTACCACTTCATGTTTCCAGGGGGCAGGACTACTCCATGCCCTCAAGACAGAGTAAGTAACTCTTGTAGTACTGAATACATGATTTGGCCTCTTGCTTCAAAATATACAATGGAGTAGACTCAAGCAGTGAGCCTGATTTGACCATATTGATTAATGCCAATAAGTCTTCTTCACTAACGGGTCGAAAGAATGAGAGCAGCTCCGTAGGTAACCTGAGCTGTCAAGGCGAGATAAGCAACTGTGTCTGCTTAACCTTGTCAGAAAGCGCTAAATATATATATGTGACTTTTTTTTAGGAAGATATTAGTCATCATTGCAAAGTGCCACTGAAGGTGTAGGTACAGAACATCTTGACAAAGGATCTGTAAGAGATTTGACTATTCCAAAAAATCTCCCTAGCTGAATGTCTATTTTAGATGCATAATAAGTGGACTGAGCACTTCTAATTTTGTAATGGTAATTTTTATAGCCTTTATATAACCCAGTTTACTCCTAGAGTCATGGGACTTTGCCCAGTTCCTTTCTAACATTTTAGAATCCTTTTTTAACTCCAGTAGAGGTGATTTAAACTAGGAAAACTGTCTATCATGTTATGCCGATTTGTGATTCCTAAATGGAATTATATGGTCCAGGGCCGGCGCTAGGCATGGGCAGTGTGCGCAGCTGCCCAGGGCCCCCAGCTCACCTCAAAAACATGGGGCCCCGCTTCCATATGAAAGGCAGGGATCACTGAAATAATATCGACTACCAAAATATCGACTACCCAAAATATCGAGGAAAAAATATCTACAACCAAAATATCGAGTTTGTATGTACAAACAGGTAAGTACAAAAATATCGAGTACAAAATATCGTTTACAAAAATATAGTTGTAAAAAATATCGACTTTAATAAAAACAATGTTTAATTACATTAATATAAAAAATTAATTACTAAAATATAATTAACAATACTTAAAATAACTTTTAATAATTAAATAATTAATGAAAGTAAAAAAATAATATTTTTTTAATCATATTTCTTAAAACATATATATATAGTAACAAAATTTAATTAAATAATAGCCAATATTATTAACGTACAAATACAAAAGAGTAAAAATTACTATTCCCACTGCAAAGAGTGCAACAGTGGATATATGACGTTACAACGCAACTTTTACAACGCACTACCATTACAACGTAAGTATTGGTAAGTATATCATATTTTTTTTTAATTTAAATTATTTAAAATTATTAAAATATAATTTAATTTAATTTAATTTCATTAAATTAAATTAATGTAAATTTAATTTTACTTTATTTTTACACTGTACCCCTGTACCCCAAAACTGACCCTGAACCATAAAAAAAACCTTTACCCAAAAACTCAAAACTGACCCTGAACCCTAAAAATACCCCTTTACCCAAAAACTAAAAACTGACCCTGAACCCTAAAAATACCCCTTTACCCAAAAACTAAAAACTGACCCTGAACCCTAAAAATACCCCTTTACCCAAAAACCCAAAACTGACCCTGAACCCTAAAAATACCCCTTTACCCAAAAACTAAAAACTGACCCTGAACCCTAAAAATACCCCTTTACCCAAAAACTAAAAACTGACCCTGAACCCTAAAAATACCCCTTTACCCAAAAACTAAAAACTGACCCTGAACCCTAAAAATACCCCTTTACCCAAAAACCCAAAACTGGCCCTGAACCCTAAAAATACCCCTTTACCCAAAAACTAAAAACTGACCCTGAACCCTAAAAATACCCCTTTACCCAAAAACTAAAAACTGACCCTGAACCCTAAAAATACCCCTTTACCCAAAAACTAAAAACTGACCCTGAACCCTAAAAATACCCCTTTACCCAAAAACTAAAAACTGGCCCTGAACCCTAAAAATACCCCTTTACCCAAAAACTAAAAACTGACCCTGAACCCTAAAAATACCCCTTTACCCAAAAACTAAAAACTGACACTGAACCCTAAAAATACCCCTTTAATTTAACATAATTAGCAATTAATCAATCAAATTAAATTAATTACCAATTACATTTTAATTAATTAACAAATATTATTTAATTACCAATTGATTAAATATTACTACCAATTAATACATTTACATATTTAATAAATAATAATTTAATTACTTCCCACCCTATTCCCCTATAAACCCACAACCCGCTACAGGAAATACATTATTTTAATTTACATAATTAGCAATTAATAAATTAAATTAAATTAATTAGCAATTAAATTTTAAATAATTAACATATATTATTTAATTACCAATTAATTAGTTATTACTACCAATTAATAAATTTACATATTTAATTAATTATAATTAAATTACTTCCCACCCTATTCCCCTATAAACCCACAACCCGCTACAGAATAAAATTACACAATAATTTAAAAAAAAATCATTAATTAAAAATAATTATAACATAAAATGACACTTTTCACACATATTATAACATAAAAACACTATAAATAATTACATATTATATAAAAAACGATATTTTTTACTTTCTATATTATTTACAGTCGATATTACTTCACTTACCTTACAAACGATATTTTGGCTGTCGATATTCTGTTCTGTCGATATTTTCTCCAAACGATATTTAAAACTCGATATTCTGTCCAAACGATATTTTGGGGTCGATATTATGTCTGTGCACCGAAAGGCAGCATTGTAGTCAGTTGGCAGGCCACCTGCTCCTCCGGTGTCCCCCACTCCCCACCCATCACTGCAATTTTACATTGTGCAAACGGGGTGCCTTGACATCAGCAGTTCTAAAGGCGTGGTGTCATTACTGGGATTACGGGGGTGGGGGGTGGAAAGAATGGGCAGGGTCTTGGGCAGCAGCAAAGACAATTGTGTTTGTGTGAGCAGGTCAAGGGCGGGGCTGTGCTCTGTTGAAAAGGTGCCATTTGCTGTTTCTTAGCAACAAATGGCCCTTTCATTTTCAGGATCAGCTGAACATTAATGGGTGAGCTGGGCAATGTTTATAGGCAAAGCACCACACTTCTTCTAAGTCCAGGGGAGGTAGTCACCACTTCCTTGAACTTCGAAGCACTGGATCAGGGCCCAAGTGTGGGGCCCCCTTCTCTTGACCTTGCATCCATTATCCAGTGCTGTGAGGCACAGGGCAGGAGAGGGATCAGGGCTCAAGGTCCAAGTGTGGTGGCCCCTGCCCTGGGCCGTACTGTCATTATTCAGTACTGTGTGGCCCAGGGTAGGGCACCCCCCATCTCCTGAACTTTGTAGTTCTTCAGTATGACTGAAGCCCATGGGATAAAACACTTTCCCCTGGGCTTTGCACGTATTGAGCAGCTTAATGGAACTGAGGAACAAGGTTAGTGTCTCAGCGTCTGCTGAACATTCTGTGATTCTGGGCATATCGCTATTTCCACATGCCTCTAAAAAATTAATATATCCTTTTGTAATGTAACTGGTGATCATGTAAATATATTAGGGCTGAATTTGCATTATATAAAACTGAAAATCCCCTCATTTTCTGGAACTGTGTGTCATGCCTGACTTTGCTTCCACAGTCCATGAAATGCAGCAGCGTTTTTAATTTGTGGGTGCATTTGCTGTGTGGGCAGTCCAGAGAATTTATACATGTGCTGGAAGTAGGGGTGAGTGGGGTGTTACAGCACCCTGAGAGAGAGGGGTGGGACCGGGAGCCAATGTTTAAGCAGGTCCTGCACAAGTGGCTCCAAGGAGAACGTGATGTGAAGGAGAGTGCAGTTCCTAAAGGGGGGTTGAGGGGGAAAGGGGAAAAGACAAAGCTTTTGTCATGTTGCCCTCACAAACCCCAAAAGGTGTCATGCTTCATCACTGGGCCTTGCTCCTCGTCAGGCCGGCGCTGCAATACTCGACCGGCTCACCGTTTCCAGGGCTCTTTGTCGGAGATCTTTTTTAGGAAGGGTCGTGCAGATGTGGGGACCGTGGGAGGTTGTGTGCATGCACGTGGGTAGTGGTTTAAAATAGGTCAGGGTCAGTCCTATACTCAATAATTTTTAATGGTTAAGGTAGATCCTGCCTAATTAAAAGTAGGAATGGACGCCCTACTGGAATATAATGTTCCTAGTGGGCAGTCTCTAAAGTGGGCTCGACATGTTTCGTGCCTGATTGTTCGGAAAGAATCGGGTGGCACTTCTTCAGGACCTATGTGAAGTGTGGTGCACACTACAGACAGGCTCAAAGATTATTGAAGGTAGCCTGTTGTGGGGCCCTAGTAGTCCTATACTGGGTGTTTTTAGAAACCTGTGGAAAGAATGAAAAGGGGACAAGGGAGGAGAAATTAGATGGGGGGAAGGGAATGTGGAGAAAACTGCAATGAGTTAGAGAAAAAGCTGTAGATCTTACATTAGCGGGGCAAGGTATCCTCAGCCGATAATAGGAGCTGATGGATGCATGCATCTCATAGATTAAAAACAAAGGAAAACAAGGGCACCCACTGTGAGTGCGTCATGGTGCCAGCAGTGTACTCACACAATATGTTTATTCAGCTGTCCAGTTTAGCAAGGCATAGAAAATATTGTGTCAAGTCCGTGCTGATTGTCACCAAGAAAGGGGGTAGAATGCCAGGAGGTCATGTGTGGACGGTGTCGGCGTCAGGAAATTATCTGTGGTTCAAAATTAGAAAGCGCTACAGCTACGCATCTATATGTAAGCACTGTTGATATGCCAGTGAATTAGAATACATCACTGCCACATGGACGTCTCCTGCCTTGGCAAGATGTCATATCATATGGTGGTAATTAAAACTGTATACGTTTATGACATGCAGATGAGTGCGCATGCCTCGGCTTCATTTAAACTTACAGGGTCAAATGAATAGTGCCCCCGGAGAGTAAACGAGCGGCACACAAAAAACCACACAAAACAATTACTGTGTTCGGGGTGATGGAAGCTCATGCTGATTGAGCTGCCCGTTGTACAAGTGTAATTGCGTACAGTTGGCAGAATGATGTACCCCCCGCAAAAATAAACAATTACAGAGATTGCATACAGTAAAACAACATGTAGTGCCCCCCGCAAGATTAAACAGTTACAGAGGTTTTAGATGGGGGAGATTGGTGCTCCCGCGCTTCAACTCACCTGTTACTATAGGAGCGACGGCCAGACGGGGGTGTAAGGGAGCACGATATTGCTCCACTCCTTGAAGGAAAAAAGGTTGATGCTCTAGCTATTACACGAATTTCTTCCCAAATACGCCGCTTCCGGGACAACAGTTCACGGGGATCCGGAGCGAGGGTAAGCTCAGAAGCAAGTTGCTGCCACCCTCCTGTGACTATCCTACAGGTCGTAGACACCACGGTAAGCCTTGTCAACGGTCGCCAACTCATCTACTTTAACCTAGCTCTCCCCTTTTTTCCTTCAAGGAGTGGAGCAACATCGTGCTCCCTTACACCCCCATCTGTAGCCTGTCTGTAGTTGTGCACCACACTTCACATAGGTCCTGAAGAAGTGCCACCTGATTCTTTCCGAACAATCAGGCACGAAAACCCACTTTAGAGACTGCCCGCTAGGAACATTATAGTCCCATAGGACGTCCATCCCTACTTTTAATTAGGCAGGATAATAATAAATAATACTACCACAAAATGTGCTGCATAATTTGTCTTTTACTTCATTAGTACAGCACCAGCATCCATTATGGTCCTCAACGCCAAGGCCCTGGAGTTAGCTGGGCATTGGTTAACAGCATCTCTCAAGGTATAGAACAGGAGACAACTGCCCCGCATTGGTAGCTGCAGGAGGACTGCAGGAATTGGGGGTTCCCACTACTGCACCCATCTGTTACTACACAGACCATTACAGGCACGCGTAAACTTGTCCCTATTCTACTGTCCAAAGTCACACACACAAGACAACAAAGGCATCAGGGGAGTGTCCCAACCCTGCACAGGAAATACGTTTAGGTTGTCTCAGCCGCCCGTCCTTGCGCTGGATTGTATCATGTTATTATTATGTACCATGACTAACTTGAACAGAAACCCACCCTTTCTGGCACACATCACACCGGAACAGTTTAGCAGCGAGGGGGTGGCAAGAGGGAAGATGCTCACACTGCACTCATGTGACCGACCCACACCATCAGCAGGTGTGCATGAGAACCATGATTGGGCGATTGGGGAGGATGCACCCACAGGTTTCAACAAGCACGAGCAACAAGTTCGCAGGGCGCTACACTGCTCAATTTTGAAATCTTGCTCAAGTGGCAAAATACTTCACTAGGTTAGTATCTATTGCTTAGATTATTAAAATCTGTAATTCACAGAGTTTAACAATTTACTGTCCACGTAGCAGAAAACAAGAATGGTAATGCCAATAGGTCTGGGCAAATACAATTTTTTTTACTTCAGACCGACATACCAAGTCTCTTCTGCAAATTTAAAAAATAAAGCTTTATCCAGTGTTCTGGTGCAAACTAGAATCGTGTTCCACAAAAACAGGCAGAGATACATCTTAAGATGAAATACAAATGACACCATGCACACAGCCATCCAGAAACATAGATGTGACCCATCGTCCCAACCTGTAAAAGGCACTGCGCTTACTTTTGAGGACAAACACTAGACTGTGTAAACCCACCCTCCCCCCCCCCCCAAGCACACACACACTCCTCCTCCCCGCCATAAGAAACGGAGGATGTGGTGTTCGACAGTTTTAGGCACATGGAGATCTTGCTATATCTCATATATGGTGTGCTAGTGGTTGGCACATGTGTACTCTGATTGGTGGTTGTATCTGGTGTTTCTATTGGGTTAGGGTTAATGTCCTCATTGGTTGGGTATTTGAGGCTTCAGATTGGTTTCTCGGTCTGTGATTCAATCATTGCAGGGTTGGGACTAGGGCTAGGGTTAGGATTTCTATTGGAAGTAGGGACTAGGGTTTCCTGTGTTATTGGTTGTTGGGAGTAGGGTGGGACTAGTGCTAGGGTTAAACCTTTAATTGGAAGTAGCTATTTAGGGCTTCTGGTGTGATTGGTTGTTCGACCAGTTGTGGGACTAAGAGTAGGGTTAGGCTTTCTATTGGAAGTAGGGACTAGGTCTACCTGCACCATTGGCTGCTTGGAATTGTGTTGGTACTAGTGGTAGGGCTAAGGCATTTATTGGATGTTGAGAGCAGGGTTTTTTTAACTGATTGGGTGCTTGGACTAGGGCTAAGATTGGCTGTAAGGTCCTGGTCTCCTATTGGTTCTAGATGTTAGGGCTAGTGTTGTGATTGGATGGTGTTAGGGCTAGGGTTCCCATTGGCTGAAGAGGTCACCTGATTACTAGGGCTACAAGAAAGGCCAGGCTTAGGGCGTCTCTGCCCGGGCGTCGAGGCTAAGGGTGGAGAGGACAAGGGTAGTTGCCTGTTTGGGCCTGTTTGAGACTGGTTGGGACTAGGGCCAGAAATGCTGCCCTCTGACTCCTTCCCACTAAAACTCCTTTTTACTCATCCATAAGCCTCTTCCTACTGCTAAGACTTATAAAAAATAAAATAATCCTTCACTCTTTTATCCCTCCACTATCCTTTTTCAATCAAAATTAACAGACTAACATGTTCACTTCTCAAATTCCATATTCCATATTCAGCTATACTAATAACTGAATAACATATCTACTACTCAAATTACCTCATATTTATACTATACTAATTTTCAACAGAAATCCTTTATGGGTTCCGGAGTGGCATGCTACTCGCCAGAAAAGCGCTTCAACACCCATCAGGGGTAACAAGTGCTATATGAATGCTAATCTTTCTTACCCTTTTATCTATCCGCTATCCTTCTTTCTCCAAGTAACAGACTAATATCCACCACTGAAATTACCTCATATTTCACCATATTAATTCACCACTAATCCTTTATAGGCTCCCTGAATAGCATGCGTCAACAAGCGAGCGATAAATAAATACAAACCTTTATCCTACTCTATCCTTCTGCTATAATTCCAAATCCGAATAACTGACTAACCTATCTACCACTTAAAATGTACTTGCATGTTTCACTATACTAATTCAACACTAATCCTCTGTGGGTCCCGGAGTAGCGTGCTACCCGCCGAAAAAGCGCTTCGACGCCTCGTCAGGGGTAGTAAGCGCTATATAAATGCAATTACAATACAATACAATACAATAAGTAAAACCTAGGTAATCGGGGTCACTGTCAAGGCGCTGCTACTCCGCGAAAAAAAAAAGACTAATTTTGTTTGTAAATAAAAAGATGAGACACATCAAACACTACTTTTCACTAACGTTGTAACACTAACATCCTCGGAAAGCACACAGCTTACATTTCTCACTCAGTTTGTATTTTTTTCCAACATTGTAGTTATTTAGCATGCACAAAGTAACCCCTGAAAAAAAACTTCAATGAAACTCGTCAAAACGTATTAGAAGACAAGCTACAGAATCTGATACTAAAGAAAACATGCATTAATCTATGTTAGGTAGATTTGATGGTCAACTTTGAATGGTACAGTTTCTCTTGATGCAATTAAAAGATGTCCAGCCAACGCTGGGAAAACAGACACTATTTAGAAAACTGAAAAGCATTGCAACTCAAACATTCCGACAACTGCTGGAAAAGCTCTGCTCTTTGATGGAATCATTGCAAGTGAAGAAGCAGATAAGAACTTGGTAAAACAATTTGGACCGGGCACTGGGGTTTCAGAGTAAAAACGGTGCTACAAAACTGCCCGCTCAGCCCAACACTCACCTTGATCCATTTCTGTGCCTTGCTGGAGGCTGCCTCAGGAGCCGGCTCCTGCGGATTGCTTTAAAGTGAAATAGATCCAAAGAAAAACAGAAGCTCGCGAGTGGTGCGCACGCCACTGCGAGCCATGGCCTATTGGTGTCTATTACGCGCACCAAGCGCATAATAGACACCAATAGGCCAATTGTGTGCAGTCTATTATAAAAATACGCAGGCAAAGGCCAATAGCTGCCCACAAAATGAAAAGCACACTCACAAGCGTGTGCGATTCCTAGGGCAGCTTCCAAACCCCGTTTTTCACCTACTAAAGGACTCACGCTGCGTGAGCTCTGCTGCGCCGTGCAATGCAGGGCGCGAGCCCTAAAAAGCATTACAATAACCAATGTCAATCATGACAATAATGTTGCTCCTATTTGAATTTAACACGTTTTGCCTAATTTACTTCCCTAAGAATGCTCGTTCTTTCCTGAATTTTCTTTTTCAGTATTTTTGCTATACAACACATCAACCTATTGTTCCGCATGCTATCAACTTGCTTAAAGGTGTTTGCACTAATTCAGGTTGTGGTTGAGTGAGTAAAATGAGTCATGAAATGTGCCTGACAGTAGTTCACAAAGGTGTTTAGAATACCTGTTCAACCAATCTTGTTTGGCTCCTCTGTGCAGGGCAGAGGGGAATGGTGGCATGTACTAATTGTACTTGTAATTGAGTGTAAAAGCCTGCAAAGGAGGTACAAAGCGCCTGTTGAAAATTGACTGGCCAAAAATAAATACAGTGTTCATAAGTGAATGGCTGTGTTGTGGGTTTGTGTTGGAGAATGGTAAAGTGTAGCAGATGCAAGAAAATATGTGCATCAGGAGAAAGTGAAAAGAGTGTTCAGAAAAGAAAGAGGGCTGAAATATGTACGGCCGGGGAAAAGGGATTTGAGCTGCCCCCGCTGTAGTTTTTCGATTTGCAATCCCGAGAAGTCAGAGCTAAAATACCTGGGCTCAGAAAATGGAACCTTGCACTTAACAATTGTAGATCCCTGTACCGTCATAAGTTTGAGCTACTAACACCAATGGATGATGAACAACCGGATGTCTTGTTCCTAAAAGAAATGTGGTTACATGACATCTCTACCCTAGACATCAATCAAGTGCTCTCCCCGGGACATTATATATGTAGGAAAAACTGCACGCACAAAAGCTGTGGTAGGTTCTTTCTTTTATCCTTTATTATTGTTTGCCGTCTCTCCCCCTGGCCCTTCCCCTATCCTCTGACAGCGGCCACTACTGCAATAAGACCATAATCAGCCAATGACGACGATGGTCAAAACTGAATAAAGAAATAAGAATGACCTCCTTAGCCTCAAAAGAAACGGCCATAGGTAAACATCCCTCTATAGCAAAGTCCGTCATAGAAGAGCAGATTACACATCTCCTTTCTTCAAGCCATGGGGAAGGTACTAGTAAAACATATCAATCAAGACCTCTCCCTGTTCCAGCAGGAGAACTCTCTTCTCAACACGACTCAGATTGGTTTCCATCCACAACATAGCATGGAAACCGCATTATTAGCAATAACTGAGGAGCTGAAAATATTGCTGGATAAAGGAGGTTCCACGGCCATTATCCTTCTCTACCTGAGCGCAGCGTTCAACACCGTTGACCACGAGACTCTGGTGCTCAGGATGAGTGAAATAGAAATAAAAAATGTTGCTCTGACCTGGCTTTTCATGTTCCTAAAAGAAAAGTTGCGAACCTCCCTGCTATTCAGATGTTTTCTCTTTGAAGTGTGGGGTTCCGCAGGGCTTTGCATTGAGACCTATACTTTTTTAACATTTATTTGAGTCCAGTGGCAGACATCGTTAAGGAATGTTGGGTGTTGATGGTCTCCTATGCTGACGACATCTAACTGATAGTCTCCATTTATCTGGGAATACATTTACAACAACAGCTAGCCCCTTGTCTAGAGAAAGTTGCATGGTGGATGGCTAACTGCCCACTTAAAATTGAAGGGAAACAAAACCAGGCTGATGATTATGGGAAACAAGCCAACACCACAAACAACCCTCGGATGGCCAGAGTTCCTGGGGACACCGCCAATCCCTTACTTCGCATTACAAGCTTAGGTATGTGGTTGGATAGCTCCCTATCTATGGAGGCCCAAGTAACATAATTTACAGCATCCTGCTGTGGCCTTATCAGAACCCTACAGAAAATCATAGAACTCCTACCTAAAGAAATTTAGAAGAATAGTGGTCCAAGTGTTCATTCTTTCCCGCTTGGACTATGGGAATTCCCTGTATATGGGCTCACCCAAATATATTATCAAGAGACTCAAGTTAGTCGAAAGTGTTGCAGCAAGTACTATCCTCAAGCTTTCCAAACATACCTCAGCAAAAATTGCACTGGCTTCCTTGCACTGGCTTGAGTGGAGGAAATGTTCAAATTAAAGGCACTTTACTTGCCGAATAGGGGAATCAACCATAATTGACCTTCCTTGATAGTGGCTCTTCAGGTACCTTACACTCCTTGCAGGACGTTAAGATCCTGCAATGCTTGATTGCTAAAGGTCCAAGGGATCAGATTGGGGGGGGGTGTATTCTTCTCGCATTAGACCCCTAAGCTTTGGAATGCTATGCCTGAGCTCAGAAACTAAATGAATGAGACCCGATTCAGACAAATGCTTAAAACATGGTTTAACCCCCACTAGCCCAAGACATGTGCCACCTCAGAATCCCGCTAGTGTGCACGATGTCTCGCGCAGAACTGGGAAGCCCTCCGGTAGCTATGCGCTTTATGAATCTACATAGCATAAATCCACATAGCATAACTTAAGGAGCATTGTTAAAGGGTGGTAGTGAGGGAATTCGTAGCGAAGGAGCTCATTGGCGAGGCGCCAACAAACATTGTCGCACCGAGGGCCGCCTGCCCTAATGCTTGGATGTTGCAAGTTAGAGGGGCCTTAAATCTTCCTTTTCACCCAGCGCCCCAATAGTCCTAGGACCGGCCCTGATATGATCTAAGGAGACCTTGATCCATTCAGTAACTTTAATGAAGCATTAGGAATATTGTTGCCTAGTTCAGGTCTGGAATTACAGAGAATGTGCTCCCCTTCTATGGGATCTAGTTTAGTCCAGCTGTGATCTGTCCTCGAGATCTGTGCTGGTGGGCTGCTGATAGGCTGTCCCCACAAGGTGATCGGTGTCAGGTAATGATCAAACCATGTAACCGGAAGTGGTTCCATTACAAGCATATTTGAGAGATTACTAAAAGTTCAATCGAGAAGAAGTCCTTTCTTGTGCCTTGGGCCATCAACGCATAGTGTCAATTGTAAACACGCTGGAACATGTAATAGATTGGTTGCCGAAGTGCAATTCAGATCGTCAAAATTAATATTAATCCCACCCACCCCAAATTAGCCTTCTTTTACTCAAAACTTCCCGCCTTGTATCCCCTCAAAAGTAGGTAACTTGAGTCTGAAGAGTGCGCAATATTACCGTCAGTCCTTTACAGCGCTTAGTAATAGCATAAGTGCGTTATGAGACGTTCTATAACCACACGTTTTTAAAATACGGATCTCTTGCACGTAGCAGCAAAACCCAGCGAGTTGCTCGGAAACAGGCGAAATGAGAGCCGTAGGTCGGGCCAGATGTGGCCACCTGCCTCGCCCTTCATCAGCTGGCCGGGGTGGGGGTGCACAGCAGCCCATTCAATCACGCCGCTGACGCGCTTTCTTCCTATGACAGATTAATTTAGATCTCAGGCCCAGATAATCGTCTAATCTCGGCAATCCTGCGCGGAGCGGGAGATTGTTTGACTTGACCGTGGTTGACGACAGAGAGAGCCGAAAAAACACGGGGCTGAAGGGAGGCCCCAGTGCGCGCGTACGTCACTGTCACTGGGGGAGACACGTGACCGAGGCATTTGTGAATGGAAGCTGGCTGGCCTGTGGGGGAATGAGGCGACCCCCGCCTTCTGTTGTAGTGCGAGCCACGTGCCATTCACTCAATCCCAACTCCATCAGCCTCTCGGAGGCAGCAGTCTCGCTGGATGTCCCTCAGGCTCATATAGGCCAGTCCATAAACATTTGGTGCAAGGACTTGAGGTGTTTGCCTGTGTGTAGGCGAGTGAAATCTGTGCACTTGGGAATGCCGGTCACCTGAATAATAATCAGGGACACTGGAATTATATGATTGTGCGGCCGTGGCCATGCTCGCATAATTATAGATTTGCCGCATTTGCCACATAATACATTATCTGCCACATAATCTCCAGATTTTGCCCCCCCCCCAAATTGTTTATCGATCAAATGGTTCAAAAGTTACCAGAAACGCAGTGACAGATGTTGCTGCTAAGTGGAAGGTCCTTTGTAAAGCTGGGCTGGCCAACTTTATGTTGCTTATTGCTATATTTGGGTGCTAAATTGATACTAAGGAGGTGCAACGAATGCCCTAACAGTGTTACAAGTTTAAAAATGACGAAATAATGAAGTAATACTGTTACAAAATATGCCACAGTGTTTTTTTTTCCTGCATAATTTACTCAACCCAGCTGCATAATTTATCTCTCTCGGGCTGCATAATTCCAGTAGCCCTGATAATAATGTATTGGGCATGCTTAATGTGTATGTGTGCATCTCTGTTTCATCTTTTCAGTAGCGGTCGGTGGTGGGAGTAGCTGCTGGGCGGTGACGTGGGGAGGGGCAGGGTGGGGGGTAGTCATCTATGGATTACGGAGGATTGCAGGTAAGTAAACATATAAATAAATAAAACGAATTTTGTTGCATGCACTGCATCCTCTAATGCGCTGCAGTGCATGCAACGAAGTTCGTTTTATTACTTTCTATTTACTTACCTGTAATCCTCTGTAATCCAGATTACTGCCCCCCAACCTGCCCCTCCCCCGCCCCACGTCACCGCCCGGCAGCTACTCCCACCACCGACCGCTACTGCTTTATGTGAGTTTCGTCGTTTCTTGCAATTCATGTGTGTTTGTGGCTGTGTAATAGTTGGTCTGCATGGTCTGGTAGCTCTGTCTTTGCATCGTTTTCATGAAGCGGTGGCTCTCTGTGTTTCAGTGATTTTTATGTTAAATGTGTCATCTTGTTGTAGGAACTGCATATGTGCTGTATGGGTAATTTCTGCTGGCATACCCAGGTTAGATGCACGAATGACTATTTGAGGCCCACTACAGACCTGGGTGAAATACAAGTTAACCCAGCATGATTTGCGAAATGTAGGAAATTCCAGGTTACTCTTATTTTGTGAAATTGCTGAAATTATGCTTTTTTGCCACTTTGCGAAATGACACGTGATTCGTGGTGAAAATTTACTGCGAATAAGCAATTAGCAGTAAAAATGTACCCGAAGTCGAGCAACTGCTGTTTGCGGCACCTTCGTTTAAAATCTGTTTCCAAATACAGAATATGAAAGTATGTATGTTGCACACCCACAGTCTGGAGAATGATAGTCGATTGCCACAAACCATCGAATGAAACATGAGTTTTAGTAGCTAATGTATACAGAAAATAACATAACCTCCTATTGCCTCTAACTAAGTCCCAATGCATGACCTCGGATCTCCAAACTTACCCTAGACTTGAGTGAAAGCATCTTAGTGCTAACATGACGCAGGCTGCAGCATGAACACCCATTGCTGACACATGATAGGCAGGACAACTGAAATTAAGTGATTGTGCGGCCGCAACGTTCTCCGCATAATTATGGATCTGCCACGTTTGGCACATAACTCCTCATCTGCTGAATGATCTGCAGATTTTAACAAAATACAGAATTGTTTCTAGTTAAAAGGATTCAAAGTTACTAAAAACGAACTGGTATGTGTTGCTGCAAAGTGAAAGGTCCTTTGCAAAGGTTGACAGGTCAACTTTCTGGTGCTTATTGCTTTTTTTGGGTATTAAACTGGTACTAATGAGGTGCAACTTATACCCAGACGGTGATAAGTCAATCAATTCAATTCAAAAAGTGCTTTATTCGAGTAATTACTCATAAAAGCATGACACACACAGTTATTTACAGAATTAAGATAGAATTAAATTTACAAACAATACCAAAGCACTAATTTGATCCATAAAAATATTTTCAGATAAAAAGATTCTCACAGTATGATAAAATATTTTAGAAACATGAAATTTAGTTAATACATTAAAAAAGATAATTACAATTCAGAAAAGCTGCAATATAATTTTCCATGATACAAAGGATTACATACAGAGAATAGTCAGTAAACTAGCAGTCTTTATAAAACTACCAGGTTTCTCATTTAGACAAAAAACGGTAAAAGCAAGGTAATAAGAGCCAATTTTACAAACAGAGAATAATCAAGTGACTAGCAGTCTCTGTGATGGTATCAATTGCACAAAAACAAAAGCTACATAGAGAGAATAGTTAACTAACTAGCAGTCCCTGTATGATTACCAAACTCATTAGAGAACAATTTCATAGAAATAGATTTTTCATACAGAGAATAGTCAATTAACTAGCAGTCTCTGCCGTATCACCCAAGCCCAAGAAATATATTTTGCTGTGGCTATCATTATCCATAAAAGAGGGCTTGAGCAGATAATGCGCAATGCAACAGAACTGCAAGTAGTTCCCAGATTCCTACACATAGGTGCTAACCAGACACGTCTTGGGGCGCAGTATGCTTTGCAGGAAAACAAAAAATGACCAAGAGTTTCCTTCCCAGTTCCACATGAGGGGCAGATGTCACACCCCCCAGAGCCCCATTTGGCTGTCAATGTTCTTAAGGGAAGGGCTCCAGCTCTTAATTGAAATAAGAGCTTCCTGGCACCCGGTTTAGGGATGACATCCCAATATAACTCCAAAACCGGGTACATTTTTACCTCAAGGAAACCCTCAGACATGGACCCATTGCTAACATTTCATAAGCTCCTGCTCGCAACGTATTCCCAAAATATATTTTTAAGAACTGTTTTAGAGGGAAATAATGCACCTAGAGGGTCAAACCATAGGGAACTTAACCCAAGCTCGAACAATGTAGCCTTTAATGACTTGAGCCAGCTAATTTTGTGGAAGCAGTCCGCTTTGATGACATCGATAAAGCCTTCAGCATAGTGCGCGAGCTCTAGGGTGGTCCAGAGTCTACGCCAATATAAGATTGGTCGTAATCTGGCTATATCCTTGATTTGTTTCCTACCGAGCTCATATCTTAATGGTAGAAGTGGGGTACTTTTCGGGGTACCAGTAAGTAACCTTAAAAATTTGTTCTCTGACCCTTGTAACGAGTTCAAATTTTCATTACCCCACATCTCAGCTCCATATAGTGCAGACCCTATAGCCTTAGCTTCATATACCAGCAGGGCTGGCTTAACGGGTTTGGTCAAAGACTTCCTATGTTCCAAATTAATGGCACCCGATATTTGCTTCTTGTCGCAGGGTAGCAATATTTATATGCTGACTCCACCTACTATTGTCTGCAATAAGAATTCCCAAGTATGTGAATGAGTTTACCACCTCAAGGGGTCGTCCACTCATTAGAATCTTACATTTAAAGCTTAAATGAGGCTTAAAGGTCATAAGCTTAGTTTTAGTGGCATTCACCTCCAAACCATGGTCCCCGCAGAAGGACTCAAAAATGGTCAAGGCACGTTGTAAACCACTAGGAGTTTTGGACAGGATTAGCGTATTGTCCGCAAACATTAGTATGGGGATTTTTAAACCTGCAAGGGATGGAGCGTCTACTTGGGCTGCTAACATAGGTGGGACAACACCATTTATGAATAAAGTAAACAGGGTTGGAGCCATTGAACATCCCTGTCGCACCCCTCTTTCTACAGGAAACTCCTCTGTGACCTTATCGTGACCGCCCCACTGTATTTTAGCAAAAGTAGACTCATGCAGTCGCATTACTATAGTCATTAGATCCTCAGGGACCCCCAGACAATGTAGAACTTGCCACAATTTTGCCCGAGGCACCAGGTCGAATGCAGCCCTCAAATCGACAAATGTCGCATAAAGGCTGCCACCTCCCAGGACCGCAGTCTTCCATTAGAGCAATTGGAATCTAAAGACTTGATCCACCGTGCTTGTTGCCCTTCTAAATCCCGCTTGATAGGGTGATAAAATATTATTTTCTTCCGCCCAATCAAGGAGCCTATTTACCACCACTCGACCGACTATTTTTTGTACGGTGTCGATCAGGCTTATTGGCCTATAGTTGCTCGGCTGTGCTCGATCGCCCTTTTTGTACACCGGAATAATCACTGCTCCTCTCCAGGAAACCGGGACCTCAGCACCCTTAGCAATGGAATTAATAAGTAGGTAGATATATTTACCCCACCGCTCCTTATCGTTTAAAAAAATGTCTGCAGGGACGCCATCTGAACCTGGGGCACGTCCTCTATTCACAGCTTTTATAGCAATCATAATTTCTTTATCAGTAAAAAGATTACCCTGGGGAAAAGACATAGTAATACTGTCCTCACCAGCAATCTGAGTATTAAAAGCATACTGTGAGCTGAAAAATTTTACCCAGGCCTCCTGGGGCACATTATTGTTTGGCGATTCATCTACTCTTTCACAGCCCCATTTAACAATATTCCAAAACGCTTTTGAGTCCTTTCTATCACTGGCTTTCTTCAATTTACACCAGTGAGCCTCATCCCACGCTCTTTTCGCTTTCACAATGCAGGCTTTGTAGCTCTTTCTGGCTATACGAATAGTTTCAACCTCCCTCTTTTTAATGGCCTGGCCCAATAATAAACGTGATGCCCTACATTCTGCATTGAACCATTTTGCATCTTTTTTAACTCCAACTACATTACTCCTTGCTGGTTTCAGAAAGAATGTTTTAATTTTAGCAAAAAGGGTATCATGTATATCGACCACCTCACCCAAACCAGAGGGGGAAGCACTCATTGTTTCCAAGGCTAAAATAGCTTTATCAGTTTCATAGTTGATGTTATCAATAGCCTGTTGGTTAGATAATACACTGGCCCATTTAAGCCGACGCATGTTATTTTCAGGGATGACCAAAGGCGGAACAAGAGCGTTCGAACAAATTATGTCTGATCCCCCAGACCACCATTTGTGCTCTACACATAGGGGGTTATGATCGCTCTCAGGTCTCGTGACAACCTCCATATCACAGATAGATGGCCACAGAAGTAGGCTACAAATAACATAATCTATCCTACTTTTGTGTCTTCCATTGTCAAAGGTCATAGAGCCGTTTTTATCCGAGGCTGTCCGGCCATTCAAGGCTCTTAGACCTTTTTCTAGGCACATAGCATGTAGATCTATGATGTCCTCAGACCAGCGTGTGACTGGCTTCAGATCTAACACCGGAATACCCCATTGGGAGTCCTCTTCCGAGCCAACAGATAACTCACACCTAACCAGAGGCTCAAAAGTCCTGTTAAGATCGCCTGCTATCACAATTTTATTACCAATGGAAAATGTGTCAAGGAAGTTGGACAAAGCAGTTATAACATCAGATCGACCACCTTTAGCACTTCTAACATATACGTTGTATATATCAAGTGCCCCCTCTGTAGCACCGGTTACCCTGATCAGCTGGAAATCATTATGGCTAGTCTCTATAGTTCTAATGGTAAGTTTAAGGGTCTGTCGAACCCAGATTGTAAGACCCCCCATTGGTCTACCCTTTAACCCCTTTATTGCTGGTACAGAAAAATTTAAATAACCTAGCACAAAAACAGGTTCACAGGCCCAAGTCTCTTGGAATAAACAAACATCATATAAATTGACAAAGCCAAGCCATTCCCCACAATCTAATTTAGAGCACAGCCCAGCCAAATTCCAAGAAATTAAATTTCCCACCCCAAACGAGCACTGTTCCGCTATATGGGCTGCTGGGTTTATCTGGGCTACAACACTTGTAAGGAACAATTGATCATCTTCATTCACATTACCATGGACAGGCAAGGCACATAGGTTTTGGTCTGTTTCAGGTGGTAGCAAAGGGCTTTCACCCCCAGGGAGTCAATCACAGTCATTCAGGTTGGAGAGGGCCGCGTACCTATTCTCAAGGTCTAGACCCCATTCAGTAGATTTGGCAGCACTTCTCCCCTTAGCAAAAACCACATTCCATTTAGTTCTTAATGTGCACCGATTGGGCCCCTTCCCTCTCCGGTAATAGAAGAAGTCTAGGGTAAGTGGAATAATGTCGGCGGATTTTCGTTGTGGTGGTAGGAGGTTGGGCAATATGTTAATTAAAACCTCAGGGTCTGAAAGGTTCAGAATGACACAATCACCGCTAAATTTTTTTGGACTGCTTCCAATCCACTCCACCCGCCTGGCCATGACTAATTCCTTTGCTAGCTGTTGCCTACCCCTGGGGGTGATCACCATATTATTAGTTAGCCAGTGTAGGGCCTTGGACATTAATGATGTAGAGGATTCGTCCTGACCATAGGCCAATTTAGGAACGTTAGCCAAGACAAGGATTAGGGGAGAAGCCTCAACAATAAGCTCAACCAATCCTTGCTCGGGTCCTTGTGCCAGGGGGACAACTGGAGGGTGTACAGCCCCATGCTCACCTTCTACCTCAACTAACTGTGGTGCCTCAAGATGATTAGGCAATGTACCTACACCTCCACGATCCTCGGATCTAGGGATTATCATCTTTAATTCAGCCCTGTTCACAACCTCTTCAGGCAGTTTCTCCACTTTTTCCAAAGTTTTGCTCAAAAGACCTCCTAATTGATTAACCTCGTTAGTAAGCTTATCAATCCTGCTAACCAACGGCTTTACAATTCCCTTGATCTTAATATCTATCAAACCCAACAGATTCTCAAATTGCTCATTGGTTAAAGACATACAAGCGTCATCTATTGTCCCAGCTTCCTCAACCACAGTGTTACTGACTGGAGAGGCAGGCTTCTTCCGACTTGAACGGAGCCCGCCACGCTTTGGTTGGCCCCTCCTAGCCCCTTTAACTCCTCTAGTAGCTCGTGGTGCAGGCGCTGGAGAAGGGGATTTTTCTTCTTGTAGGTGTATTTCCATCTCTTCTTCACTGCCACTAACTTCCATTACACAGTTTGCTTGGTCCACAATAGTGTTGCCATCAGGGTCAATTAGTACAGTAGAGCAATTACCATTGTCTGGGTCAGGGGTTTGGGCTGGGTCTGATGGTGGCACAATAGGAGAAGGTAGTTTAGGAGGTGAACCCACCCCAAGTGAGGATCTCCTCTCACTATTAATTTTAGCAACCACCTGGACTAGGTAATTGTCCATTGTATTCTTTATCGGAGATTGCTTTCTACTGGACATGGCGCACCAATACAGTAAACACTTAGGAGCTATGCGCAGACTCCAAACCAACGTATCCCAATACCAATAACCCACCAGCAACTTAGCCTCTTGTCATACACAGTTAGTGGAAAAAGATATCCAGAGGCGACCTTTAACAATGAGGAAGTCTCACCTAAAATTTAGAGTTACGGGCAGAATATCTGGCCCAAACCAGTCTCTGACAGTCACGGACTGTCGCAGACTGTCCGCCCTTAGTCCGGGCTTCGTCCGGCGCGTCCCGCGCGCGTCCTCGTGGGACGAAGGCTCTGTCGGAGCTTTAAGCGCCTCCTGGCGCGCTCGTCGCAACCGTCGTCGCTGACCCCAAAGGCTGCTGGGGGTTGTGGTCCGGCCGGCGGAGCCAAGCCCGGCCGGTCGGATTCAGAGCAGGAATGGCGGAGCCAAGCCCGGCCACAGTTCAGGAGCCCAGGAAGCAAAACGGAACTGCAGGTAAGAGGAAGACGGTGATAAGTGTAAAAAGGCCAAACTAATGACGTAATACTATCAGAAAATGTGCCATATTATGCTGCATAAATTGCTTTTTCTTGCTGTGTAATTTAGTTAACAGTGCCGCATAATTTTGCCCTCTCCTGCTGCATTATTCCATTGGCCCTGATGATAGGGTATTCATTATTCCAGATACGTAAAAAGTGACTTATCACCCCTAAGGGTATCCAGGCGCTGGGGATCGTCCCGGAGATTAAGTGAGCTATTGCACAGAATCACATGATGCTGAGCTGAGCTGCCGCCAGTGCCGGAGATTGAACCACGAGCCCCGCACTCCGGAGTCAGCCGCTCTGACTGTTGCGCCACACCTCTCCCTTATGAGCGCTGTGCACCGTTACACCACACACACACACACACACACACACGCGCACGCGCGCACGCACGCACGCACACACACACACACACACACACACACACACACACAATTCTACCAGCTGTCTCTTAGCCGCTTTCCAACACCAATAACGCGTGTCATTATCCTAAATAAAAGTACAGTATTCAGTGTTCTAATTAGTTGACAAATGCTCGCTAATCAACCGCAAGTGGCACGTGTTTTCCAAAACACAGATGTTCACGCTTCAGCCCGCTTCACAGTAACAAGGAAACTTTAATTATGAACTGCGGTATCAGCTGAAAATAACTTGTGACTGTTTGTTGTAAGCTTTAAATGCTCTCAGCCCCTTCAAGAAATGAATCTTGGTTCGTGGATCTACAAGCTTCCTTCTTTCTGCCTCATTCATAGCTCTCTTTGGTGGGTTTGTATCTAGGGTGTTTGTATCTAGGGTGTTTGTATCTAGGGGGTTTGTATCTAGGGGGTTTGTATCTAGATCCTCAGTGTTTAGGCCTCGGCTCCTCCCAAAAGGTGTGGTGGAGCACCTACCTCTGTCCTGGTGATGACGTCTTGATAAGTTCAATTTCACCAGTGACACTTACTGGCCATTTTTCTAAGATAGCTTGGTACACTTCACTGGGATATGGTCCTCAGAATGTTTTGAGCTGTGATGTGATTGGGTGAATAAAGCCCCCTGATTTGATTTGGGTCTGCAGCTCCCTAGATGATTGTATCTACACCTGGGGCGTGGCCAGAGCCGGCCTTTCCTTAGACAGCTTCCTGGGCGGAACCACATTTTGCACTGTCTCTCACTCCTCTTTAATTATCTGTGTATTAAAAACATCGGAGGTTTAAGGGGGTTGAGGGAGGATAATGGGCTCCACCAGAGGCAAATCAGACCAAATGAGGATACGGGTACCCGCTGACTTCCTAAAAAGTGTTGAAGCACAATGTTCTTTTGAGCTAGTGTGAAGGGAGAATATGGCAGGCAGCTCCTGTGCCCCATTGAGGGGCAGTGTCCTGGGCGTGGGCCCAGAACACCACTGCTAAAGGCTGGTCCTGGACGTAGCTACCATGGTATAGAGTCAAAATATCGAGTTTTTATTATCGACTAGACACAATATCGAGTCAAAAATATAGAATGGACATAATATCGACTAGACATAATATAGACAACAAAAATATCGACTAGAAAAAATTAATATAGATTAGAATGGACATAATATCGAATCGAAAATATAGAATGGACATAATATCGAATCAAAAATATAGAATGGACATAATATCGACTAGACATAATATAGACAACAAAAATATCGAATTTAAGGTAAGTTAATATTATTTTTAATTTTTGTGTGTAATATAATTCTGTAGCGGGTTGTGGGTTTATAGGGGAATAGGGTGGGAAGTAATTTAATTATAATTAATTAAGTATGTTAATTTTTTATTGATATTTATTTAGAATGAATAGTTTATTAATTGGTAATTAATTAAAATATAATTGGTAATTAATTATGATTGAATAATTGATAAATATTTTAATTTTAGTCATTTATTTTCTGTAGCGGGTTGTGGGTTTATAGGGGAATAGGGTGGGAAGTAATTTAATTATAATTAATTAAATTTGTTAATTTATTTATTGATATTTATTTAGAATTATTTGTTAATTAATCATTAATTGGTAATTAATTAAAATATAATTGGTAAATAATTATAATTGATTAATTGCTAAATATGTTAATTTTATTAAATTATTTTCTGTAGCGGGTTGTGGGTTTATAGGGGAATAGGGTGGGAAGTATTTTAATTCTAATTAATTAAATATTTAAATTTATTTATTGATATTTATTTAGAATTAATTGTTAATTAATTATTAATTGGTAATTAAATAAAATATAATTGGTAATTAATTATAATTTATTTATTGATAATATGTTAATTTTATTAAATTATTTTCTGTAGCGGGTTGCGGGTTTATAGGGGAATAGGGTGGGAAGTAATTTAATTATAATTTATTAAATATGTCATTTAATTTATTGGTATTTATTTTGAATGAATTGTTAATTAATTATTAATAGGTAATTAATTAAAATATAATTGGTAATTAAAAATAATTGATTAATTTTTAAATTGTAAATTAAATTATTGTTAATAGGTAATTAATTAGTATTAGTAGGTAATTTTTATAATAAAATAATTGTACAATGTATTTATAAATCATTATTTAATATATTTTATACAATTGTAAAATATTTTAATTATTTTGTAATTGGTATTACTATTTATGTAATTTATATTTATATATGAAGTATTTACTTTCCCTACTATTGCACTCACTGGAGTTGGAATAGTAATTTTAACCTCTATGCTATCCAACTCTTTCCCTACTGTTGCACTCTCTGAAGTTGGAATAGTAATTTTAACACCTACGCTATCCAACTCTTTCCCTACTGTTGCACTCTCTGGAGTTGGAATAGTACATTTAACCCCTACGCTATCCAACGCTTTCCCTACTGTTGCACTCTCTGGAGTGGGAATAGTAATGTTTACCCCTACGCTATCCAACGCTTTCCCTACTGTTGCACTCTCTGGAGTTGGAATAGTAATTTTAACCCCTACGCTATCCAACGTTTTCCCTACTGTTGCACTCTCTGGAGTGGGAATAGTAATTTTTACCCCTACGCTATCCAACGCTTTCCCTATTGTTGCACTCTCTGGAGTGGGAATAGTAATTTTTACCCTTACGCTATCCAACGCTTTCCCTACTGTTGCACTCTCTGGAGTTGGAATAGTAATTTTAACCCCTACGCTATCCAACGCTTTCCCTACTGTTGCATTCTCTGGAGTGGGAATAGTAATTTTTACCCCTACGATATCCAACTCTTTCCCTACTGTTGCACTCTCTGGAGTTGGAATAGTAATTTTTACTCCTACGCTATCCAACTATTTCCCTACTGTTGCACTCTCTGGAGTTGGAATAGTAATTTTAACCCCTACGCTATCCAACGCTTTCCCTACTGTTGCACTCGCTGGAGTGCGAATAGTAATTTTTACCCCTACACTATCCAATGCTTTCCCTACTGTTGCACTCTCTGGAGTGGGAATAGTAATTTTTACCCCTACGCTATCCAACGCTTTCCCTAATGGTGCACTCTGTGGAGTGGGAATAGTAATTTTTACCCCTACGCTATCCGACTCTTTCCCTACTGTTGCACTCTCTGGAGTTTGAATAGTAATTTTAACCCCTACGCTATCCAACGCTTTCACTACTGTTGCACTCTCTGGAGTGGGAATAGTAACTTTAACCCCTACACTATCCAACGCTTTCCCTACTGTTGCACTCTGGAGTGGGAATAGTAATTTTTACTCCTACGCTATCCAACTCTTTCCCTACTGTTGCACTCTCTGGAGTTGGAATAGTAATTTTAACTCCTACGCTATCCAACGCTTTCCCTACTGTTGCACTCTCTGGAGTGGGAATAGTAATTTTTACCCCTACGCTATCATATGCTTTTCCTACTGTTGCACTCTCTGGAGTGGGAATAGTAATTTTTACCCCTACGCTATCCTACGCTTTTCCTACTGTTGCACTCTCTGGAGTGGGAATAGTAATTTTTACCCCTACGCTATCCAACGCTTTCCCTACTGTTGCACTCTCTGGAGTGGGAATAGTAATTTTTACCCTTACACTATCCAACGCTTTCCCTTCTGTTGTACTCAGTGGAGTTGTTACAGTAAATTTAAACCTATTGCTATCCTACGGTAAAAATATTATATAGGTTTTGTTAATAATATATATATATATATATATATTCACTGAAAAAACCATAGGTTATGGACCATATATAGTTAGGAATTAGCATTTACAAAACCTTGAAAATTCACTGAAAAAAACATAGGTTATAGACCATATATAGTTAGGAATTAGCATTTAGAAAACCTTATTTTACTCACACAAAACCATCGAAATTCCATATATAGTTAGTTGCACTAACTATATATCGCGCACCCGCAATCCACTGCTGATGATGTCACATATTACATCATTCATGACATGGTCAGTGACATCACTGATGACAACATCCAGTGATTATGTGTTTCTGTAAAGTTTAAATATGTTTTACATATTGAAGAATGAGTGGATGTATAAGTGTCTGAATGAAGGTTTTAGTAGGTGCGTGATTGACTGTATGAGTGAGTGATTAAATGCGTCTTACTGAATGCACGGGTTAGTGACTAAACTGTCTGAAAGTGTGCATCAGTATGTCTGTTGTTGTGCAAGCTGCTGCATGTGTTGATCAGTAGCTATATAAGTAGCTATATGGGTTATTGATTGGTTGCACAAGTATTTGTATGGGAGACTGAGTGTGTGTATGGCTGGCTGGGAGGTGTGTGACTCTGTGCAGATCAATGTGTACTTGTATCAGTGATTCTATAAGAGAGTAAGTATGTGTTAGTATATGTTTCAAAAATGTAAGGTGTTCTGTGTTTAACTGTATAGATGAGAAAATGGAAGTGTGATTGATTCTTTTCAGGACTGACTAGGTGTGTGAGTTACTCCATGGATGAGTGGCAGAGTGTGAGTGTCTGTATAGGTGTATGAGTGCATATGATAGTGTTGTAAAGATGAGTGATTGTATGTATGAATGATTGTATGAGTGAATGTGTGTGTAGACATAGGAAAAAGTGAGTGCGTATGTAGTAACTAGTATTGGTGTGTCAATGGTTTCAAAAATTATACTCTCTATTTAACACTGGGTGTAACGGAGGTTATATTAGAGTGTGAGGAGATGCATTGTATTATCACATGAATGATATCATCAGTGATGTGATCATTGATCTCAAGTGAGATGTCATCAGTGATGTCATTTGAGATGTCATCAGTGATGTCATCAGTGATGTCACTGACCATGTCATGAATGATGTAATATGTGACATCATCAGCAGTGGATTGCGGGTGCGCGATATATAGTTAGTGCAACTAACTATATATGGAATTTCAATGGTTTTGTGTGAGTAAAATAAGGTTTTCTAAATGCTAATTCCTAACTATATATGGTCTATAACCTATGGTTTTTTCAGTGAATTTTCAAGGTTTTGTAAATGCTAATTCCTAACTATATATGGTCTATAACCTATGGTTTTTTCAGTGAATTTCATTGGTTTTTTAACAGCTAATATCTGTAGCTGTAAAATGTATTCTTCTTTAAATCCAAAAATATATTTTATATGTTTATTAATAATTTTTTTTTTAAATATTTTTTTTTCTTCGTTCCCGCTTCGCGAATCGGGAAGCTTCCCGTTAGCTGACCTTGATGCCGCGAAATAGACCGCGAGCCGGTAAACGTTTCTTTACCGCAACTGCCGCGTTAGAAAACAACATCGTGACGCCTCCCGTCCGCATGACGTTTCGCGTTGTCGCGTGATACGTCATATGACGTGCTACGTTAGCGAACTGGTACGCTTACCGAGTCGCAAAGCACAGGTTTCTGGAAGCAAACCTGGAGGCCCTGCAAAGCGTTTAACGTAAACACAGCAGGTCATGTGACTTGGTAATAACACTTTTCATTGGTTCATTTCGCTTTTGGTTTCCTAATGATGTAAGACTAGGTCATATAATCTAAAATGAACACTTTTCATTGGTTGAGAACTATTGTTTTTCCCAAATGATGAAAACCCCTCCTTCTTTCCTCACTCTGACTTTCATCTTTGTGAGAGAAAGACCCTTTGTTACCAGTGAGCAATGGCTTCTTTAGTAGCTTCAGCTGGTGCTTCCCCACCACCTCCACCACATCCAAGGAAGAGTGGACCACCTGCTCAAGTTATAATTCAGCAAGAAGAGGAAGAAGAAGAACAGGACGACGAGCACGAAGAGAGGCACTTTTTGCCTGAGGAGCCCAGGACGTCTCACCGGAAAGAAAACTTCATTTGGCAATTTTTTAAAATTCCCAAAGGTCAGAAAAAAGTAAATGCAAGATACGTAACTTGCCTTATATGTCAAGATAGACTGTCCAGAGGGACCGACAAAAAATACAGTTTCGGAAACTACACAATGCATCGCCATATGACTAGGTGGCATCCTAACAACTACAGTGCTGCACAGTTTCGTAACGACCTAGATAATCTCCCTATTATGGCCAGAAGATCTGTTGTACCGGAAGTAACGGGACCAGAGGGCAGGGAGATGGTGCCAAATATTCAAACGAGATTTCATGAAGTAAAACACGTCTGCGTACATTGCAATGGATTCATTTGCTACGGAGAAAGAAGCATCACTCTGATCAACAGAGCTATTGACTATCATATGCAAGTTTGTACGAAACGCCCCAAATAATAAATACTTTTTTTTTGTTTTGTTGCTCCTGTTGAGCCCTTTACAATGAATGGTTTTCATTGCCCCCTGCAAGAAAAACCCCAAAAAATATAAAACTGTTCAGAAACATTCAAAAAAAGTAAAAAAATGTTCAGAAAAATAATAAAAAAAATATAAAACAACAAAAACAATAAAAAAAGTTCTTTTCAGAACTACCTCCCCGTTATTAAAAAATTGGTACAATATTTGGAACTGTGCCAACCTCTATTTCTCGTAGTTCGCTTCCCAGTTTGCTCGCCGGTACGCGAACCAAAAGTGAACCAAAAATTTTTTTTTTTTTAAAAAACAGTAAGTATAAGGGAAGGAAACAGACACTTATGTTAAAAGAAAGACAGCTATAGGGGAGTATACTAGAGATACTATTACCCGTAATCCACTGCTGATGATGTCACATATTACATCATTCATGACATGCTCAGTGACATCATCAGCAGAGGATTGCGGGTTTTTTGGCAACGTGCCTTATCCACGGTTTAATAACGCTGCCTTTTGCTTTATATAAGTTTTCAAATTGTATGAAATATATACCAATAGGTCGTTATGAACCTTTAGGTAGTGCTTTTCTTCATGAGGTCTGGTCGCTTCCATACACATACAGATGTTTCAAAGATGATCAAGAAGTTTATCTGAATGGAGAGGAATGCACTGAGACGCCAGATCATTCACTAATGTGTAGGCACATACAGTTACACGGTTCATGCAACAAACACCGACCAAATATGGCTTGCGTGTTGCAAGGCACGCCAGTTCCTGCTATCATCCCCACGTTCAAGTTGTTGGAAAATGGTAGTTATTTGATGCTCAATAATGAAGATTGTTCTGGGTTAATTAAAAGTATTCCTTTTATCGTAACAGTAAGTGAACGGGTTATTTGCTGCAGAAATGTTCTATTTCCTCCCACACATGAACATAGGGAGTTTTCAATCTGGCCACAAATACCAACCTTGGGAGCACATTTCAACGGCATGGCAAGAATAAGAGCTCTTTTGTCTCAGAGAGAGGTGGCCTTGAGTTCGGCCCGTGAAACTTTCGTGCTTCACATAGCGAACACCCGTACAGAGGTGCAGACCCTTTTAAATACTGATTCGCCTTTGCATTTCAGCGACATGGTTCGGACTATCTTTGACGCGTCCTCCACAAAGGCCCTGGCGCACTTTTTTAAAGTTGTTACCAGTGGTCTCGTGACTTCATTTGAGAAAATCTTTGGAGTCATCCCTGCTTTCTTTCATTCTATTTTTTCCACTCTGCTTCGTGGATTCCCATTTTTACTTGCATTACCAGCGGACGCTCTTGTGCTTTTTTACATTTTTAATAATGGATGTCCCTCCTGTGCAAGCTCCCGCCCTGCAGCTGCTGACACTGTTCCGCAATCGCATGCTAGAATATTATGGCACAATGCCGTTGGCGATATTAAGCACGGCATATGGATTATCGTTTCGATTCTCCTACTTCACCTGTGTCCAGCCTGTATTTCACTGCCTGACCTGTGATTTCGATTGGGCCATTGATTTGTGTCTCTGCGGACCGGTTTCTCCTGATGTCGACTTTAATCAGCTGATGACTCCTATCATTACTCACGAGTTGGTTTGTCCTGGCGAAAGGATTATGGCTGTGGCATTGATGCATGGACTAATTGGTCCCTGGAATTTACTGGCGGCAACACAGTCTTTCTTGGAACAGAGCTTTCTTGAAAACCCACCGAGCTGTCCTCTGATGGTGATAGAGGATCCGGTGCTGGGAGAGCACGTATGTTCTTTTCCGCTTTTAAATTGGATGGCTGAACTCTTTTCGGATGAAGACGGTGACTTCCTATTGGAGGCTGTTGCAGCTTATTTTGCATACACAGTTATGTCATAGACCTTTTTCATGTTTGATATGCTGAGTACTAGCATTTCATTGACAATTCATTGACTTATTTGTCAAGTTTTTATTATTTAGCTTGCCTATTGGCTTAAGACTCGATAAAGTACTTGGCTGTTTTATTTTTCTTTAGCATTAAATTTTCCTAGTTTTTAATGTTTTACCTTGCGGACCGTCCACATATAAAGTTGCAATCTGCTCTCATGAGATGGCACTTCTATTATCTTATTCAGTTCGTTTCCGGATCATGGGGAGGTGTCATCTAGGTCCTGGATATCTTTACACCGTGTTAAGTTAGCATGGGCTCATTACCGGTTTAAACGCCATTTTTCCTTTTTTGCAACTTCTGCACACGACACTTAGTTGTTGCTTTAGCTTTCAACCTAGTAGTTCATCGTGGTTTACATGAGAATAATATGTTATTGCTCTACTATCTGCTTTGCTTGTTAAACTATATCTGTACAGCGAGTGCTAAAGTTTCAAGAACAACACGATACAGAATTGTTATGAGGTCTGATCTCCACGACTTCATACTCATAACATAAGTGCAGCTTCTGCCAATTCTGGGCATGAGGCGGGTTTTATATTGCTTTGCCGAACACACATACACAACAGTTGATGCGGTTCACATGAAGAGAGAGCTGGTGTATGCTGATGTGATTCCTTCAAATCTAAGACACTAAAGTATGGGCACGCCCTAAACCAACACAAACAGACCTTCTTAGCAAATAATATAATATGTGTATTAGGGAGGGTGAGATATAAGCAGCCGCGGGCCGTGGAGGGAGTTACGGTGGGGCAGGGAGGCGGGGAGGGGGAGGGGCAGGGTGGAGCCCTCTCCACCCTGCCCCTCCCCCTCCCCGCCTCCCTGCCCCACCGTAACTCCCTCCACGGCCCGTGGCTGCTTATAAGTGTTGCTAACTCTTATTCATTTACAGCATGTTAACATACTGTCACCATTCGCTTTTTATGTACTAGTAACTATGCTGGTAATTTTGCTACTGATAATATGTGTACTTGTATTATCTAAGATACTACGCCTGAGAAGACGGCATTAGTAAATAAACATTTCAAATACACATGTGTTCTTCTTAACTCCATGTTCTGGTTTCTAAGAAATATATAACGACCGACTGTTCATGAGTTCCACGTATCCTGAGGTACTATAAGTTCATATTCTGGATTGTCTAAACATTGAGAGTTTGTTATATCCAATGTGACACTGTACCTAGCTTGCTAAGGGGTTTTTGATTACTAAGGTGAGTTTTGGGACACCCTAATTCGCCGAGGTTCCAATCCTCTGTCCACAGTTCTGTGTGAGAACAGAAACCCTGCGACAGGGGCACCCCCGACCCTTGCTGGAGCTTCATCACACTTGCGATACAACTCCAGTAATGCGCCACCTTTACGGCACAGATACATCACGCATCTGTGCTGTTTTTGCCCCATGATGCGCCGCATTGTAAATGCAGCACACCATAGGTGACGGAACAGCGGCACAGAATGACTAACACATCCCTGGTGATGCACCAGTCATCATAAATCTATCCCTATGCTTCTTATCTTGTTAGAGATGAACCGCCATATGTATCATCAAAGTTTTTTGCATTTCCTAAATAGCGAACTTTAAGGAATAAATAGCGATTCTTTACCATTCCTAGTTTGCGATGAGCTATTTGCTAATTACAAATTACCCATTCATTTCCTTCATTTCCATAGGGCGGTTGGACTCACTTTTAGCTCGAACGGCTGAATGGATTTCCACGAAACTTGGCAAAATTGTAGGGACTGGTGCCTTTGCTATGTCTCAAGATATATGCTCCAGTGGTTTTTACGAAAATTAACTTTGAAAAATATATATTGGGCTACATTGGCCTATATATATGTTGGAGCCCAAATGTAGCCCAATGTAGCCCAATGAAGCCCAATGAAGCCCAATGTAGCCCAATGTAGCCCAAAGATGGCCGCCAGAGACAAAAAAAACAAATGTAGCCCAAATATCAGCCAGATGTAGCCCAACTATAGCCCAGTGACAGAATGACCAATCAGCTTCGCAAACCTCCGTTACGCGAAGCGGAGCGCTGTTACAGATATATATCTTTTTTTGAACGTTAATTTCTCAAAATCCACTGGAGCACATATATTGAGACCTAGCAAAGGCACATCGGGCTACCAGTCCCTAATATTTTACCAAGTTTCGTGCAAATCCATTCAGCCGTTCGATTATTATTATTTTTTTTTTTTTTTGCCCCGCGGGGCCCTTTTAAAACCTCCACATCAAACCTAGGGGGTCAGCGAGGATCTACTATGCCCCCTTATGGTCATTTGCCCCTTCGCTTTGGCCTCCTCTTGTCTCTGGATCCTACCGAGAGACAAGATGGTGGCCGCTACGGACTGTTTGGAATGTTTACAGACGCCGGAGAACCAATCAGCTTCGCTTCACAAAGCTCCGTTGCGCGAAAAGTACGCGTACTGGAGCGCTGCCCGGTCCGCTGTTACAGATATATATCTTTTTTTAAACGTTAATTTCTCAAAATCCACTGTAGCACATATATTGAGACCTACAAAAGGCACATCGGGCTACCAGTCCCTACAATTTTGCCAAGTTTCGTGCAAATCCATTCAGCCGTTCGGGCTAAAAGTGAGGCCAACCGCCCTATGGAAAACTCAATGTTAAAAACACGTTTTGGGACCCCCCTTTTTTCTCGACCCCCCCTGGACGAACCCCCCTCCAATTTTCAGGGGCTGCTCAGAAACAAAATGTGCCCTTTTCCTGAAAATTTCAGCCAATTCCGTCCACAAACGCCAAAGTTATTAGACATAGAATTTTCAAAAATCCCATAGAGAAAAAATCCTAACTATATATACCTACTGGCGACCGCCAGTAGGTAATATATATATGTATTAAAATTAAATTAATTTTTTTAAAGTTATATTAATTATTTTTTAATGTTAAGTATTTTAAATATGTTAAAAATAATTTTATTTATTATTATATTACTTTTAAATTACTTTTAAGACATTTAAAAAATTCGATATTTTGACAGTCTATATTTTTTACACTCGATATTTTGGAGTCGATATTTTTGTACTTACCTGTTTGAAGATAGGAAGTCGATATTTTTACCTCGATATTTTGGCATCTCGATATTGTGACTGTCGATATTCTGTCAGTGATCCAGCTACCATTGATGCAGTAGGTGCAGTGGCACCCGGACACAGAGCCTGAGGGGCTCATTGAACCCTGACAATGCTTTGTTTTACTACAGCAACATCAGTCAAAGGGACCATTTTCCTGGCTTGCAGCAGGGCCCAGGGCATCCTTGACAGGCTACTGATCTACACAGTTGACACATTGGCTGGGTCACCACTCTGTCTACACCAGTGGAAAATATCTCACCTGAAATGAGTAGATATACAGTCAACAACACCCCAGCTCCGGTTTTCTTGCGTTAGTAATTAAACACTTGATCTCTTTCTTCATAGGCTTCACTCACGGTAAAGTTGATGGTAACTACTCATCCTTCAAAATTTCCTCGCTCCTTTGAACTGGCAGAGGCATTGATCTCTGGCCCACTTTTCCTTGGTCCTTTTATACTGATATGTCCTTTAATATTGTCATGCCCCGGCCTCAGTACTGGTGATGGCAGTTAAGTCTGGGAAACAGCGTTTACAACGCTGTTATAACATTGCAGTGCTTTTACAACGCGGTCGTTACCGCATTGTAAAAGCACGCAATGTAATAGCATGTGTTGTAACATGCTAAATTCACTATGTCTATCTGTCTTGAGTTGTCTTGGGAGCAGAGATTACCAGTGGTCATGCTGAGATGCTTGTACCGGAAGTAGTGCATAAGGCTAACAGTGTCATGACTTTTTTTTTTACTTTCCGGTGTAACAATGACAGAATTGATCCAATCGGCTTTTCCCCTTCGGTGTGACACTGGATCTAGTATGACTCCTCCCTCTAAGTAGTCCCTCCGGCATCAATGCATACTCTCGCAGCACTTGCAACTGATAAAGTGCTCAAGGGTGGCACAGGCACCAGGTGGCATATGACAGCAGCTGGTACTCTCTTCAGTTGTTGTACTGTTGCATGCCTGTCTGCTAGCTTTAATACGTTGGGGTGCCCATCACAGTTTCTAACAAAGTCTTCCCACCACAACCCAACACTGGTTTAGACATGTCAATTTCCAAGGCTACTGGCCGTTCTGCCACTCTGGCTTTTACCCGGCTTGAGGCAGGTCCTACGGGCAGCTTTGATTGGGCAATAGGCTGCCATGAGCCATCCATGCCCCCATTATTCCATTCAACTTGTGGGCCCCTACAGTGTGGGGCTGGTTTAAATATTTTTGTCAGGGCTGATTTTGGTTTCCAGTTTGGCTTTGCAGTAACCAGTGGTGGCCCGTGCAGGTAAACGCGGTGGCGCAGGGTGGGGGCAAGTGGAAGTGACAAATGACAGAACTCGCAAAATAAAACAAATAAATAAATAAAACCCCTTACCTCGCGCTCGCCTCATCGCCAACTCAGCAATGCGGCGGGCGCAAGATAAGTGGTTCTATTTATTTATTTTATTTTCCGGATTCCGTTGTTTGTCACTTCTACCCCATGCCGCAACCCACATCGCCCGCCACACCGCGATTACCTGCACGGTCCGCCACTGGCAGTAACAATGAGTAGTTAATGCAAATATTCCTGATGTAATTGTATTTATATAACACTTACTACCCCTGGGAAGGCATCGAAACACTGTTCGGTGAGTAGCACGCTACTCTATTGTAACTTTATTCTGAGGACATAAAAATAATGGCCAAAGTACCGATGCCTGTAAATTGCTCCACGTGTTCTTCTTTTAAAGGCAATCTACATTGTCTTCAGTGTATACTTGGTATATGGTGATGCATGTGAAGGACCCTAAAAACATTAAAGGGCTTATTCTTTAATGCATCATAGTTGCTAGCCGAATTTGAGTAATGCTTTGAGTGATGGGCAATCTATATACACACACACACACACACACACACACACAATCTTCATGTAATGAGTCATGCTAAGAGTGCACAACAGTCGGGGTGACTGAAAGAAAGAGCCTTTGGGGCCTTATTTACATTATTTTCCATTGTGAACAAAGTACAGCACTTTGAGAACTTTAGCCTTATTTTTTTGTGAACACATACAACACTCTCAGTTTTTTTTCAACCTTTCATGCCCAGCTCTTTGCTGCCTTTTAGTATGAAAAAGTATTGACACAAACTGCCAACCTGGCATAAGAAAGCCTGATCAATAGTGTGAATGTGTGACATTTGGATGTGTGCACGCACACATATGTGCCTGTGTGTATTTAACAATCATTGGAATTCCTGCACTCCTCCACAGAACAAACTGCTGAACAACTTTGCACCAATGTAGCCACAAAAGAAGAACTTTACATGGCACAGACACTGTTACAATTTGGTGTAAATCCCCTTTGTTATTTTTTATAACACTTTTATTATAAAAATGTGTTGGATGGTTTTGAAAGGCTAATTTTGTATATCTTGACTGTTTAGTTTGTGAACCATCAGGCCTATTTTGCAGGGTATTTTTTTCTGAATTCTGCAACGTGGTATCATATAATGAGTGTCCAGCTCGACCTTTGCCCGAGCCCTAATGTGACGCAGTTTCCAAGATCCTTGAAGTTGCACTGACCGGCTTCCTGCAGTGGTATGTGCCACCCACCGACCAGAATATTGGGTCATCAGTCTGTGACGGAAAATTGGAACACCACAGTCACCCCGACTGTCCTCTGTAGACACACTGAGCAGTCAAGCCTAGCTCTTGGGGGTTGGTGTAAAGGCTGAAACTTGACACAGTATAACACAGTTATCAGTTACAAGAATAGCTGGCATCTTGAGCCAGAACATTGACTTGCTAGTAAGAAGCAAGCCTTTAAGGACATCTTGGAAACCAAACACATTAAAAAATAAATAGTATGTTAAGAAATTATACAGCACATTAACAGTAATAGAGCATCATTAATGAAAAATCGATGCTGAATGCAAAATTTACCTTGAAAATGTTAATTAAGTGATCACTTCAACGGTTGTGATCTCTGTGCTGTTCATAATCAAATGTTAAAAATGATTAATGTTCATTATTAATTTTACTCAACGGAAGCAGAATTGATGAATAATTGTCCCGCCAAATATTAGGAGCTCCGTAATAATGTTCATGATGAGTAGCTGTGATCACAATTACAAGTAAATTTATGACGCAAAACACAATAAGTTGAATGCAGACTGGTAATAGTTAAAGCATTGTCCCATAAATACCAACTTCTCAGTATTCACGCTCAAAAGGTTTAGGGTTAAGGTTTTTACAGTACCTTTAAAGTGGGCTGTCTCATGAAACACAAGTGCCAGTGGCTCTAGGTCATTGGACCAGTGATCTGGAAGACACGCGCTTGAAAAAGGTGGGGATCAGATAAGGTTTTGGCCCTCAGAGGACGGTAGAGTGTGAGATGTTAGGGACAAACCCAGAGTTCAGTGGATAGCGCAGGTCCTTCTTTAACTCTGAGCCCTGAATATCTGCCCAGCTCGGCAGAATCAAGGGATCCCCAACAGTGTCTAAAGATAACTTCTTGTAGAACTCATGACATTAATGGTGGTAAAGGGCCTGTGCTCAACATCTCACTCTATGAGGCTAGTGGATAGCAGGAAATCTAAGGTTACGGGGAAGTCTCACACTCCAAGCTGCGGTATGCCGTAAGCATAGCGTCCACTCATATCTTTTGCTTTTGCAGGGTAGATTCTGCTTCTCGGAGATCAGTCAGCTTTCTCTGCCCACCTTGCACTCCGGGGCTCCCACAACAAAGAAGATAGCAGGAGAATGTGAAAGAACCTCTACAACGCAACTTTTACATTGCACTACCATTACAATGCAGTCATTACATCGCAACATCCCTTACATCGCATACCATTACAACACAACCATTACATCGCATGTCACTACAACGCATACCATTACAACGCATGTCATTACAATGCAGTCATTACAACACATAACCATTACAACGCATACCATTACAACGCATAGTACCCTTACACTACCCAACACTTACCCTACTGTTGCACCCCCTGGAGTTAGAATAGTAATTTTTACCCCTACACTATCCAACACTTACCCTACTGTTGCACCCCCTGGAGTTAGAATAGTCATTTTTACCCCTACACTATCCAACACTTACCCTACTATTGCACCTCCTGGAGTTAGAATAGTAATTTTTAGCCCTATACTATCCAATACTTACCATAAATGCAATGTAATGGTATGCGTTGTAATGGTATGCGTTGTAAAGGTAGTATGCGATGTAATGGAATACATTGTAAAAGTAGTTTCTTAAAATGTGATGTTTTGTCATGCGATGTAATGGAATGCGTTGTAAAGGATGTTGCGAAGTAAAAAATGCATTGTAAAGGCATGCGTTGTAAAAGTATGCGTTGTAACGTCATACAACCCAGGAGACATTTCACACGGCTCATCAAGTTCTTCCGACCACTCCAAAACAAAGAGCTTCAACGCTTCTTCAGGGGTAGTACGTGCTATATAAATGCAATTACAATTACAATGCAGGTGATCTACATATAGAAAGTATCTCAACAGGGTCGAAATCCCTGCAAATTTAAAAAGCAGAAGAGCGCTCTAGTATATATTTCAGTCCTTGGCAGTTGGCTAACAGCCTACTGCCAATCACAGCTGGACAACTACTCTCCCAGAAGAGCACAGAACTTGCCCACCACAAGGTGCACCCGGCAGTGGATTGGCCAAGAAGGGGAACAAGAGTCCTTCTGTAGATGCAACAGGTTTTGGAAAAGGCCCCAGCCACTCCAGGTAGTGGGTCAGAAGGTAGGCACAGTAACCCTGAAGTGATCATTGCGTGGGCTTATCCTCCACAAAGCAGAACACTAAAGACAGAAAAACAGTAAGCTTGACACCCCAGGCAGAGAGCCCCAGTCTCTCCCAAAAACTGGGCAGAGAAAGCATCAGCAAAAAAGTACCTGTGAGGAGAGAGTAGAGGGGCAACCAGAAAAAGTAATAGCAAGCATGACTTCAGTAGAGGGCTTAGGACAGAGCCTCACACACCACAGAACACCGCCGGAACGGAAACCTAATACCACTAGCCTATCAACAGCCCATGGTGAGCCACTGACGCGCAGTACAGTCTGTGAAAGAAGACCAAAAAAGCAAGACATGATGAGGGTTTGTTGCCACTTAATAGTTCCTTATGATGAGGAGGGTCCTTGAGGATAGGACTGAAGAAAAGGATATGGAAGTCTATTTTTAATTTCTTTCTAGGTCCCATGGTGCCTGTAGTGAGGTGGACAAATTTGGTAGAATAAGCACTTGGACAAGGAAGGCTGAGAAGGTAATTTCTCGAGGTCTCATCAGCCTGCCAAACAGAACAGGACAGTAATCCTCCATCTTTAATGGATTCTGAGTGACAGGCTCTCTCCTCTCCAATCCTCCATCTTTAATGGATTCTGAGTGACAGGCTCTCTCCTCTCCACTCCTTGTCACAGAGAAGTGCTACCCCCTTCTTCTGCTTCATCAAGAGTCCCAGGCGAAGGGGATCAAAGCAGATATCAGGAGTTTGGCGGATTTGATGTCAAACGGTTATGAAATGAAATGAACAGGCCCTGGACCATCAATTTGGATCATTTGTATGGGAAGGAAATTTAATTTGATGGATCACCTGGGAGAGAGGTTGAAACAAATCCCGCCACAAACCTGTTTTATTGCTTCGCTTATGATTGGTGGCAGACATCTGCTTCATTACAGCTTTTATGAGTCTATAATATGATTCTTATATCTATCACAGCTAGAGATCAATACCTTTATCGCCTCATTTAAAGTCTTCTCCAAGGAGCATGCTTTTTATCAGCATGACATGCTTCGGCATTCACAATGCATTGGGCACAAAGATGTATTTCACACAACATTCAAGAAGGACTGCTTGCCTTGTGCTCCAACCCCATCAGCCTTTCTGAATGACTGATATGCGTTAACGCGGCTCTCGCAAGTCCCACCTTTTAAACAAGCACTGGCAAAGCCACTAGGTATGGCCCTGGGAACCTGATGCAGTGGACATTTTTATTTTTCATTGCACACATATGCCGCAAAAAGAAATAGGAAAAAACAAAAACATGTCCTCTTAGTATGGCTGCTCTTTGCTTCCAATAAACATTTTAAATGTACATATAATGCACTGAAGCAGCTGTATTACTGGAGGCTGCTTTTTAAAATAAAGACCCTGTTATTGCCCTATGAATTGTATTATTATTATTATTTGTAAAGGATGCAAGAATAAATTGCCACTTCACCAAGAACTCAAACTGTAGGCAGCCACTTTTTTCGGAGGCCATTTAAGACCTTTATAAAAGCAACTTTAAAAAGCAACATAATTCACCATCAAAATGGGCAGCTGAATTGCTGGGAAAATAAATAGCTAGTATTAAAAGTTAATAAAAAAAGCACACTTTGAACCAACTGTGCAAATGGAAAAAGGGATTATTTTTAGGCAGGTTGAACAATTTGGACAGGATTTGTGCAGGTTCTGAAAGTGAATGGAACCAATGGGTAAAGTTGACTGACCAATTGCCCCATTCGTAGCTGTGGAGTGTGAAGCAAAATGTGAAAGACGATTTAACAGGCCAGTCAGTAAAGCTAGGTTATCAAAAGCCCCTCTATGTATTTTAGGTTTGTATGATTTTTTTCTGTAAACAATAGTCTGACAAGACAGCTAAAGTAGTCTCAAAGGCAGGACCTAAAAAATGGAATGCTGTCCACTGATGCAGAGTGACAGGGGTGCTATGTGCCCTAATGTTCTCAAGGTTGGGCCTCCTTGCCCCCTGTATTTTACAAACAGGAGCCTAATTTGGGTTCAGTGAACCCCTCACACGTGTGGACTCAGGTTTCACTGCACCTCCTGTATTAATGCTGGCGCGATACCTGCACCATTTCTCACCGTCTTCGAAATTTCTTTATATGCCTTCTGAAATGTGTGTTGGGCACTCTTAGTAGATAGAGGCCACACTATTGCTAATCAAGTAATATACACAGGGGCTTATTTATGAGAGCCCTGCCTTACTTTTGCACCACATAAAGTGGTACATGCGTGACGCAGAGCTCTATATCTGATTTATGAAGCCGTGAAAAGCCACGCAGCACAAATTGGTGTGTCACCTTACTCTGTGCCCGGAAGGCATACGTGGGCATTGTGATGGGTTTTCCTATGCCATATCCAAGGATTTTGATGCTGCACCAGATTTACAAAATCATGTAAACCTGGGGAAGCTCCAAGTCCATAGGTCTTCTGAGGTGAGGAGTGACAAAGAGAAATATCTCTATTTCTGCTTGTTTTTCCTCTTTTTTGTGTGCTGCATTCTATGGGCCTCATTTATGAGGCCGTGCGTCACTTTTACGCCGCCGGTGCTTCACTTTTTGTGACGCACCAGCAGCGTAAATAATGTGCCTTCTTGCACCATATTTACAAAGTGACGCATCTAGGTAGAGGCATCACCTTGTAAACCCCTGCGCCACATTATACCTGCGCCAGGTATAATGTATGCAAGGTGGGCGTATTGACGCAAGGAAGGGTCGTAGAAGTGACGCAGTGAAATCTATGAGATTTCACTGTGTCACTTTTAGGACGCCGTTGCGTCAAAATCTTGCGCCTGCCTCACAGCAGGCGTAAGACTGACGCAGGCCCTTTCACATGTGAAAGGAAGCATTGCTGGAGTTGCGTCACTTTTGTGACACACTCCAGCAATGCGTCACTTTTGCGCTTACAGATACGTCAGAAATACTGATGTATCTGTAACTCCTTGCGACATGATGAGTCATACATTAAATGCATCATTGGTGTCGCAAGGAGTGCGCAGTGAAAAGTGACGCATCGCTGTATTCACGCAGCGATGCGTCACTTTTCATAAATGAGGCCCTATGTGTGCTGCATTTATGTGCGCATGTGTGCTGCATTCTGAAGCACATATAGAATGAAGAAACACCTCAGATTGTTTTGCGCAGGAAGGTGTCCCTTCTTGCACAAAACAATCCTGCATGCAACGGAGGCACCCTTACACCATGGTGCAAGGGTGCCTACACTGTCCTTAGGCTGCCGAAACAGTGCCAGTGCAGGGAGAAAGGACAGGAATGCACCGTATTTATGCAATATTGTGCATTCCTGCCCTTCACTGTGCCGTAGGGCAGCGCAGCAAGGTGCATTGCTCCGCTGCCTTACGCCAAAATCCCATACATGAGGGCCACTGTAACCAGCACAGGTAACCAACCGTATGTTGTATGATGTCATTGGTGGGTCCCGATAGGCTAGCATGTCAGACAGCGGGGTTAAGACCCACATGTAGTAAAAACATTTTCCCATAGACACAGAATGGAAAACCCCTTTGAAACATCAGGCCCTAAGCTCTGAGGAGATTAGAAGCCTTGAAAATGAAATTACGAGGCTATGATAAATGGCCATCCATAATGTGCATTTCTAAATTGCAGGCCTTTTTTTATTTTATTTTTATTTTTTTAACTTTTGTAAGTTCTTCCATATTCATACGGCACTAGATGACATAATCGCCATGAACTAGGGGTCGCACGTGAAGAGGATGACTAGAATGTCATGAATTAAGGGTTTTCTAACCATGGCTAGGCACATGCAAAACTTTAGATAAAATACCTCCAAACATAACATACTATCAATTACGCAATGTTCTCTTTGTGCTAGACAGTAGCACACAGATAAAAGATTGCTCTTTAAAAGCTGATTATCAAATAACAGACAAAATATCAAATGAAGTATTTCATTAATGGAGCCTCCCATCTTGGGAGCCCCCACAGTCAAGAAACTAGTGTAAGATGGCGGGCTGCTTTGTTGAGTTAATAAAAAAAGCATTAGACGGATACAAGGAGTAAAGAGAATCACCTCTGATACCCCAGAGGCCGGTTTGAACCTCCAGCAGCTAGTAATATATGCTTTGCATAGTGCGACGCTTGACTGATAGTTAGGTGCTTCTGTCCTTGCATCCAGATATATAATACAACAAGTAACATAACACCTACAACAAGCCTGGAGTTTTGTCTTGTCAATAGTTGTTAGTTCAATAAGATAAATAAGCAACAACTGTGGCTTCGTTGTATAGAATATTAAAAATGTTTCAGTTCTGAAATGATGAGACACTGAAATAACAAATCTCTTTGAAGTTACATGTAAGGCATTGAAGGGTGGTACTGCTGCAGAGTTAAAAAAAAAAAAAACTCCCAACCTGATGGTGAGAGCAAAAATGTAGAGCCTGATAGATTACGTCTCAGAACCTGCTTTTTAGAACTGCGGGTGCTGAGCACTGGCATGACCTGGCCCACTTAAAGCCCTGCCTACAGGTCAACACCGTGCAGCCATTAATGACAAAAAATTTGAAAAGTAAAGAGGCTAACTGACAAGGCTGGACTGGGGACCATAGCAGTCAATAATCATAATGTTTAAATAATAATAATAATACCGAGCTTATAAAGCGCCTGGTTACACTAGCCAGTGTGTCCCCGCGCTGTGCTGCTGAGGAACCCGTCCTGGCCTGTTCCTGTGAGGTGCCCACTCCTGGGCACCCCAAGGTGAAAAGTAGCTCTCCCGCCTAGGGAGAGGACGCCCCTGTGCACAACTGCGGGTGGACCAAAAGGTCTGATTCAATAAATCCAATGTTCAATAAATAGTGTTCATAACGAAAATATTTTCATCTTTCCAGTTTTATTGGAATATCTTTTTTTGATGCGTTCATGTATATGATGCAAATCAAACTTGGTAATCCAAAACAACGTGCATGATTCAAGGTGTGTTCATTATCACACAACCCAATGCATTTCGGGCGGAGCCCATCGTCAGGGGGTTACTCTACAACAAAAAACAGAATGGCTAGCTATAATCACACTGTAAAAACAATGGCGGTATGCAAAAAGAAAGAAAACTCAGTGCATGCAGCATGGTATACACAGAGACACTGTAATCATGCAGGGAGAGACGGGTCGGGGTATAAATATTCCAATCAGCAAAAAGAAATGCCTAAAGCTGGTGAACAAAGTAAAAAACAAACTCTGTGCCTTGAAGAGTAAAAGCCTTCACCAAGAAGCGGTCATGTTTCAAAACGGAGATACACCGTGTCTAAAACCGAGCGGGTTGCCCCACGTTAGTGAAAGTCTAAAGAAATCATAACCATGATAGAGCATAATAGCAAGCGTCCCGAGGCAGGGTACTTACTCGTGTGATAATTACAAGCGGACTCAGCGGAGTTCCGTGGAGTTGACAGAGCGGCGTGCAAAGATAGGAGATCAAGTAGCATGTGCTGAACAGTGAGAAGGGACTTGAGAGAGGCTAAACGACCCGAAGGGTCAGAAAAGGAGGATAACGTGAGCGCCATGTTGTAAAGGACAGTGTCACAGACGGAAGACATGGAAAAATAAATACAATCGGAGTCACATCCGAGTATGCAAGCATGAAAACGAAAACATAAGATTATAGGTAGCACAAGAATTCAATACGATCATTAAGCCCCAAGGGCGCCATCGTGGACAAATAACGAATCCAGAAATTCTCCCTTTTAAGTAGAAAGTTCTTATTGTTCAAGGTGATGGGTACTTGTTCGAGTATCTGATATTTTAGTTGGGCCACTGAATGTCTATTTTCCAGAAAGTGGGTAGCTACCGTGGATTTCAAATTCCCAGTGCGAATATTGCTCTTATGTTCTAAGATCCTGGTGCGGATCTTGCGCTCCGTGTGTCCCACATAGCATTTGCCGCAAGGGCATTTCAATACATATATGATATTCTTGCTATTACATGTGGCATTGACTCTCAATTTTATGGAATTGCCTTTCATAGGATGGTTAATCAGGTTCCCTGGGATACAGTTATTGCAATTGCTGCAATTGTGACAAGGTTTGAGACCGGTATATGTGACATTAGACTTAGGTCCACTGGTGTTATTCAAAAACTCTTTGAGATTCTTGCCCCTGGTAAATGCGAAGATAGGAGTTTCTGTGAATAGACCTTTGAAATCTGCTTCCATTGTCAAAATGGGCCAATGTTTTCGGATGATTTTTTGAAATTGTGCCGATGCTTTGGAGTACTTGGAGACGACCACTAGCCGGTCGGAGGGTGTCTTCTGTTTGGGAAGAAGCAAAGAGGCTCTGGAGCATTTATCACTTCTCTTCATAGCCAAGTCTAGTATCGGGGTAGGATATCCACGAGCTCTCAATCGTTCCAAGACTGTTTGGATTTGGACTTTGCTTTCATCAGGTTTAGAAACTATTCGTTTGACCCGCAGAATCTGGGCATACGGTAGATTGTTTTTTAATCCCATGCGGTGAAAGCTCTGGTAGTGTAGTGTCGAGTTTCTATCCGTCGGTTTTCTGAAGATGGAGGTGGACCAATCACCCGGTTCTCTTGATATTTTCACGTCCAAATAATGGACGCAGGATGTGCTGTAATCCCATGTAAATTGTATCCGTGGTGTGACATGATTCCAGGTATTGAGAAAGGTGACAAGGGTTTCAGCGGTGCCAACCCATAAGAGAAAAATGTCATCAATATACCGGAGATATAACCGGCCGTGTTCTCGCAAGAAAAAACTCCACCTCCAAAAAACAAGAAACCGAAAGGAAGACGCTGACCACCGACGAGAATCTGGTCATCAATATCTCTTCTATAACCATGTCAAAAGAAGAAATTAACATACTACAGAAAGGTCAATCATTCGTCCCCACCACGGGCACCAATACACTGGAACTCGAAGTGAGCACATTCAAATTGATCCGCAACATCCGCTTGAAACATTACTTCCAAAACATCTGTCCCAATACCATCCAGGAGGAAGATATGCTCAGAGGCCTACGACCCCACAGCACCTTTTTGGCCCCGCAAAGCCATAAAATCATCGATGCCTTTGAGAACCTGGTTAAGCAAGACATATTGAACCTTCCTTTTTTACAACCAGCTACACGTGGTAACCTCACTCGCAAGGAGAGAAACATTTTGCAAAAAATCGCGGACAATCCCAACATCATTTGTCATAATGCCGACAAAGGAGGTGCCCTGGTGATCATGGACACCTCCTTCTATGAACAAAAGGTCACTGAACACATTGGAGACACCAATACCTATGGTATACTCTCGGGGGATCCCACCCGGGAATACACCAACGATTTGATTACCATCATCAATAAAGCCTTCGACAATGGGACCATCAATGAGAGAACGAAGAGGTACCTCACACCCATCAATCCTAAACCACCGATACTGTACATGTTGCCAAAACTTCATAAACACCCAACTAATCCTCCCTTTCGACCCATCGTGTCGACAAGAACAAGCATCCATGAGAACGTTGGGAAATTTTTGGATAAATATTTCCAACCATTTGTTTCAACATCAGACTCTTTCGTAAAAGACACCACCGATTTTTTACTTAAATTGGAACCAGTCATGAACCAACTTAAAGACTCCAACCTCATCATGTGTACTGTGGATGTCAGTGCCCTATACACTTCAATCCCTCATGACGAAGGGATAGAAGCCATCGAAAAAACATTGGCTCAATCGGACATTGACCATGATCTAAAAATATTCCTGATGGAACTCACCTTATTCACATTGTACCATAGCTACTTTACGATCTTTGACAAATGGTATTTACAGCTCAACGGCACGGCCATGGGAAATTTGGCGGCTCCTTGCTACGCCAATATTTTCATGCGAATATTCGAAGAAACCCACATTCTAAGCAAAACAAATTGTGCGAGAACACGGCCGGTTATATCTCCGGTATATTGATGACATTTTTCTCTTATGGGTTGGCACCGCTGAAACCCTTGTCACCTTTCTCAATACCTGGAATCATGTCACACCACGGATACAATTTACATGGGATTACAGCACATCCTGCGTCCATTATTTGGACGTGAAAATATCAAGAGAACCGGGTGATTGGTCCACCTCCATCTTCAGAAAACCGACGGATAGAAACTCGACACTACACTACCAGAGCTTTCACCGCATGGGATTAAAAAACAATCTACCGTATGCCCAGATTCTGCGGGTCAAACGAATAGTTTCTAAACCTGATGAAAGCAAAGTCCAAATCCAAACAGTCTTGGAACGATTGAGAGCTCGTGGACATCCTACCCCGATACTAGACTTGGCTATGAAGAGAAGTGATAAATGCTCCAGAGCCTCTTTGCTTCTTCCCAAACAGAAGACACCCTCCGACCGGCTAGTGGTCGTCTCCAAGTACTCCAAAGCATCGGCACAATTTCAAAAAATCATCCGAAAACATTGGCCCATTTTGACAATGGAAGCAGATTTCAAAGGTCTATTCACAGAAACTCCTATCTTCGCATTTACCAGGGGCAAGAATCTCAAAGAGTTTTTGAATAACACCAGTGGACCTAAGTCTAATGTCACATATACCGGTCTCAAACCTTGTCACAATTGCAGCAATTGCAATAACTGTATCCCAGGGAACCTGATTAACCATCCTATGAAAGGCAATTCCATAAAATTGAGAGTCAATGCCACATGTAATAGCAAGAATGTCATATATGTATTGAAATGCCCTTGCGGCAAATGCTATGTGGGACACACGGAGCGCAAGATCCGCACCAGGATCTTAGAACATAAGAGCAATATTCGCACTGGGAATTTGAAATCCACGGTAGCTACCCACTTTCTGGAAAATAGACATTCAGTTGCCCAACTAAAATATCAGATACTCGAACAAGTACCCATCACCTTGAACAATAAGAACTTTCTACTTAAAAGGGAGAATTTCTGGATTCGTTATTTGTCCACGATGGCGCCCTTGGGGCTTAATGATCGTATTGAATTCTTGTGCTACCTATAATCTTATGTTTTCGTTTTCATGCTTGCATACTCGGATGTGACTCCGATTGTATTTATTTTTCCATGTCTTCCGTCTGTGACACTGTCCTTTACAACATGGCGCTCACGTTATCCTCCTTTTCTGACCCTTCGGGTCGTTTAGCCTCTCTCAAGTCCCTTCTCACTGTTCAGCACATGCTACTTGATCTCCTATCTTTGCACGCCGCTCTGTCAACTCCACGGAACTCCGCTGAGTCCGCTTGTAATTATCACACGAGTAAGTACCCTGCCCCGGGACGCTTGCTATTATGCTCTATCATGGTTATGATTTCTTTAGACTTTCACTAACGTGGGGCAACCCGCTCGGTTTTAGACACGGTGTATCTCCGTTTTGAAACATGACCGCTTCTTGGTGAAGGCTTTTACTCTTCAAGGCACAGAGTTTGTTTTTTACTTTGTTCACCAGCTTTAGGCATTTCTTTTTGCTGATTGGAATATTTATACCCCGACCCGTCTCTCCCTGCATGATTACAGTTTCTCTGTGTATACCATGCTGCATGCACTGAGCTTTCTTTCTTTTTGCATACCGCCATTGTTTTTACAGTGTGATTATAGCTAGCCATTCTGTTTTTTGTTGTAGAGTAACCCCCTGACGATGGGCTCCGCCCGAAATGCATTGGGTTGTGTGATAATGAACACACCTTGAATCATGCACGTTGTTTTGGATTACCAAGTTTGATTTGCATCATATACATGAACGCATCAAAAAAAGATATTCCAATAAAACTGGAAAGATGAAAATATTTTCGTTATGAACACTATTTATTGAACATTGGATTTATTGAATCAGACCTTTTGGTCCACCCGCAGTTGTGCACAGGGGCGTCCTCTCCCTAGGCGGGAGAGCTACTTTTCAGTGCTCACTCTTCAACACTGCCTGGCCAGACAGTGTTTCCCCGACTGCACACTACAATCCCTTAGAAAATACTACCATTGGGTTCAGATCAGCTGTGCGAGATCCCTTTCATTAGTACACCCCAAGGTGAAGCCAGGCATCCTAGCGGTAGGGCCGGTGTGGAGATTAAGCAAGCTATTGCCCAGAGTTGCAGAGTGGGACCCATGATTAGAGTAGGCACCGAGGCGAGAGAATTATCGGGTCCGAGGACATTGAGCCCAAGACCCTGCCGCGATGGGAATTGAACCCTGGTCCAGGCCAAACCTCTGCATCAGAGTCTGCCGCTCTAACCAGTGAGCCACACTTCTAAAGAGCCCCACGTTGCTTGATGAGAACAGGCATGCGTGTAGGGAGTGGTCTCTCAAGATATTTTTTGTCCAAATCCACCCAAGTTATGAAATTAAAGCTCAGCTTTACAAATGTTTCAGTTAACACTTTCAAGGTTAGATCATGGAAGCCCATCCAATCCAGAAAATAGCACCTTGCTGCTCCACAGGTGAAAATGCAGAGTGCCCAAATGGCCACTCCGGTTCTCCTATCTGAACCCCTGCGCGGACTTTTGCGCTTTTACTGGACGCACAAAGCATCTAACCATTTGACAATTACTGTGAAACAAATGAGAAACAAGAACTGGAAAATCCACTGAATCTGGACTGCATTTTGTGTAAAGTATTCAAAAAAATAAAAGCTTGCTCCAGTGCAGAAACAAAACAAAAAAGATTGCTTTCTGCAATCATTGCTTCTATGAGATGCAGAATTTCATGTGTCATGATTCTGTGTACTTTTGAGATGTAAAACAGTCTGTCATGCATTGCAATGCAGGCACGCCCCAGAAGATGGAATGCATACCTGCCAACTCATACAGTGCCCCCGTATGAAACGCGATATCAGCTTCCATCACAGGTACCCCGGTGAGGAGCAGATATCACACTGTGGCAGGGAAATTGAGCTGAAAAGCACTGCAAATAGTGTTTTTCCGGGTCAATAGCTGAGGCTTTGAACTGTCAACGGCGATTAAGCGGTATGAAAACACCCAGGACATTGGCACCAGCCTCAGCAAGCTTTTTTTTTGGGGGGGGGTTCAAAAGAGGTATTTCTCGGCGCAAGGCCCCGCCCCCTCCTCACACTGTGAGATTGTTCTTCAAGTTGGCAGGTTTGGGAATGAGACACCAAACAGCCAATAATAAGAGGTGATTAAAAAATACTACTTCGGCGAGAGCTGACGCCCACTCTTTTTATATTTGAAATACTTCATTTCATTAGGTCAGTAGACAGTAATGTCCTATTACTTACTGGTAATCTTCATTACTCCTGGTCCCGTTGACCTCGTCCCAATCTTTAAAATATGGAGATGACCATCTCCACGACAGAAAAAAAGAAAAGGAGCATGCTGGGATACCCTACCTGCTCCCTCCCACTGGAAGTACATAAGCGGTACCAGCCCAGCATGCAGCCTGAAAACACCAAGCCAACAACAGGAAGGCCGGCCGCAAGGGAGGGAGGGAAGTAAGGAATGGGACGAGGTCAACGGGACCAGGAGTAATGAAGATTACCGGTAAGTAATAGGACATTACCCCCAGGTCCCTCCTGACCTAGTCCCATTCCTTAAAATATGGAGAATACCAAAGCAGAGAACCCGGCCTTCCGGAACCCCACCAACAAAAAGGGCACCAGACCAAAAAACAGCACCCCACAGGCCCGAACCAAGACCCCAAAGGCCAGAAGGGGACAGCCACGGAAACAAGAACGACCAACCAGGCAAGCCAGAGGGAGGCACAGAAGCAGAGCCAAGCCTCCAAGGGAGCAAGCAGAGGGCCAAAGCCAAGGCCCCCCCCCACGACCAAAGGAAGCCCAGGAGAAGCCCGTGCGCCCCAACAGAGAACGGAGCCAGGAAAGGGCAACCAACCAGCGAGAAACCCCCAAGGGCAAAGCCCCCGGACCCAGGCCGCCAACCAACCAGGGACCAACAGGACAACCCAGCCGAACAGGAAGGAACAAAGCAGAGGGACGACCCCAACACAGCAGGGGAAGCTCCCAGCAGAACCGAAAAGAGGGCAGCAACAGGGAACCACAGAGGAACCAGGCCATAGGGCAGGACCGACCAAAGGCCAACCCCCGCAGAGACACCGAAGAGCAGCAACACCCAAAAGGCCACCAACCGGGAGAAGAACGGCCCAGAAACGACCAAGACCGGGGCAAACCCCCAAAGTAGGAGGCACCCGGACAAAAAAACAGCAACCTCCACAACAGAGGTCAGGGAGAGCAAAAAGCCCAACCCAAAAACAGACCCGGCAAAAACCAGGGCGCAGCCAAGAAAGACAACAAAGGCCCACACGGAACCAGGGAAACCAAATTCCCAGAACTGGAAAGGAGGAACGGACCCCCAGGAGGAAAAAGGGAGACACAACGGAACCACCGAAGGCGAAACCCCAAAGGCAGAAGGCCAACAACAAGGCCCACAGCCCAACCCCAAGAAACCAGCCGTAGAACAGGCAGGCCAGCCACCCAGGAGGCACACAACACCGCACCACAAGGACCCGGAAGGATAGGCAAAAAGGAACCCCCAACCAGGAAGGGGCACAGGAAAGGCACAACGGCCAACCACAGCCAGGCCTCCCCGAGAAAGGAGAACCAGAGGAAGGAAGCCCAGAGCCCACACAACGGACCCAGCGCCACAGCCAATGGAAGGGAGCGGACCCAGAAAGGACCGAAAACCAACCCAGGACCGTGACAAAGCCCAAGAGAAGGAGCAGCCAGGAAAGGACCCCAGCAGGGACCATAAAAAGGACCCGAAGCAAAGAAGGGCCCCACAGCACAAAGCCCAACAGAAGCAAACCAAGAGGCGCACCAGCGACCCAAACGCAAAGCGAACGGGATGCCAAAACAGGGACCAGAAACGCAAAACCAACAGAGGCAGAGCCCCGGCCCCCAGAGCACACGGGAAAAAAAACCCGGCACCAAAAGCAAAGAAGAGGAGCCCGAAGAAGCCCAAGGTGCACCACTCAACAAGGGAACGGGAAGGGACACCCCAGCACCAACGAGAGAGCAAAGGGCACATGCCGAAAACAGCCCGCGCGGGAGCACAGGGCCAACGCCAGGCCCCCCTAAGCCCCCAACCGCAACCCAAGGCAAAACGAGAGGGACGGGAAGCAGAAACCCGGCCACACACCAGGTGAGGCAGACACCCAAACCCCATAAGGAGCGAAAAGGCACGGCCAACAGGGCAGGGCACAAGAGGGGAAACAGGGCAGCAGGCAAGAAGAAACCCGAGCCAACACCACCAAAAAGGCCAAGGCCCACCAGCACGGAGGAAGGGCACAACAAACCCAACCCCCCCCCCCCCCCCGAAACCAGGGGGAGACACCACCAGAAGGCAGAAACCCCAAGCACGGGGCAAGCAAAAGCACCCGAAGGGAGCAAGAAGCGCCCAACAGCGAAAACCACAGGCAGGCAGGCAGGCAGGCAGGCAGGCCGGCACCCAGACAGGCACCCACCCCTTTCGAACCAACAGAAGGGCAGGAACCAAGGGGCGAAAGGAAGGCACAGAGAGGCCACACACCCGGGGAGACCGACACCCAAAACCCACCAGCAGGGAAAGGGCACAGCTCAGCCAGGACCGGCAGAGAGGGCGGGGCACAGGAGCCAGGCACACGAAGAACAAGTGCCCACCCAAGGCAGAGCCAACGACCCAGCCACCACCGGAGGCAACAGCGGCCAGCGAAGCAAAGCCCCTAAGCACAAACACCATCCAGAGAAACAAGAGGGGAGAAGGAAACCTCAACAGGAAACCAAACCCCACCAGGCAGAAGGCGAGAAACAAATCCCACAACAATAGGACCCACCAGGAGCAGAACCAGCCCGGCCCAGAGCCAACCCGAACCAGGACAAGGCGCCACCAGGACAGAGGAAGGGCCGAACAGCCCCCCCCCCCCAACAAGGAAACAAGGGGAGGACACAGGAACCCGCCGAAAGCCAGAAGGCCCGAGCAGGGCCCAAGCAAAGCACCCGAGAGGAAGCAAGAAGCGACCAGCAGCGGATACCCGAGGAACCCGACAGGCACGTACCAGGGCCGAACCCACAGGAACGCCAGGAACCAAAGGGCAGAAGGCCGTAGAAAGCGAGCCATGGCCCAGCAGGAAGATACCCCACCAGGGACGGCCAGGCAGCAGGAGGACCAGAAGCCAAAGCCACAGGGAAACACAGCCGCAGAGCACAGCACAAGCGGCAAACAACCCACTCCAAGCGGCAAGCACCAGAGGGAGAGGCCAGGCGGTAACAGCAAAGAAATCCAGCAAGAACCCCGGAACCAGAAAGCACAGGGAGCCGCAGCAGCAGGAGAAGGTAGAACACGAGCCCGTCAAGGCCCAACCGGAACCCCCAAAACAGCACTCAGGCCAGGGGAACAGGAAGAAAAAGCCCAATCCAAGGCACAAGGGCAAGCCAACCAAAGGGGCACGCCAAAGGCACACAAGAGAAAACAGAAGCGTCCCCGGAACACAAAAGAACACAGGGAAACAGGGAAGCGAGAACAGCCCAACCCCAAAAGAAAAAAGGGGGAACGCACACCGCTCCAAGGGCACAAGCGCACCCACCAGGGACGGAGCAACTGCAGAGCAGGGGTGCCCGAGCAACAGGGGACCCCCCCCCCAGCAAAAAAGTCGGGCCGGAGAACTCCTGAGAGAGCCAAAAGGAGGGGGCCAACCCGAACGAAGCAGGGGGCCCCCACCACAGGAGAAGAGGAGGCACGGGGAAGGCAAACCAAGGCAGCAAGCACGCAACAGCAACCCCAGCAGCAGAAGAGCCAAGGCAGCACAGGAGACCAAGCGACCTGCGCACACGAGCGGATGAAACAGTGCAGGAAAACAGCACACACCCCACTCAGCCGGCAGGGAGACACCCAGAGGACGACACCCACCAGCAACAGTCACGGACAACAGCAGGCCAAAAGACGGAACCATGTCCAGCAAGGCCAAACCGCCCATACACAGCCCGAACCGCCACACAGTGCACAAGGACAGCGAACAGGAAAGAAACAGGGACAGCCAATACACGGCACTCACCAGGGAGGCAGGAAGAGGACCACAACAGCACCTCTCCCCCACCCCCAACAGACAGGCCAGGCGCCCACCAGAACACCAGCGCCGGGCAGAGAAGTCCGCCCCGCCGAGGCCAAGGCAAGACCCACACCGGCCACAGGCAGGGAGCCAAGGACCAGGCCCAGGAGGAACCTGCAAAAGAAAGACAGCAGGAAAGCCGGACAACAAAAAAGAAAGAAACAGGGACCGCTACGCGTTACTCACCAGGAGGGCAGGAGGAGCGCCCCAACAGCTCATCGCCCCCCAAGAAACGGCCCACGAGCCCTCCAGGACATCAGCGCCAGGCAGAGCAGACCACACCAGCGCGACATCAGGGGAAGACACGACAGTTGGCAGCCAGGCAAACACACCCATCGGAAGCGGGGCACAGTGGCCGACATTGCTGAGGACTAAATGGAAAGCACTGACCAAACAAGGCGCCGAGCGAGGCTGAACCAGGAAAGAACACTCGGCGCCCGTGAATGTGGCCGACATCGAGAACCCATGACCCGGGACACCAGAGAACCGAACCCCAGTCTGCCCGTAACTAACGGTGAAGTGCCGGCCCCCACAACCCCGCAAAGCACAGCCATCAATGCGAGCGAGGGCAGCGACTAAGCGGAAGAAATGGACAGTGTGTCAACATCAGCCCAGCACACACATCGGAATCAGCACGTAGGGCACAGAGAGAGCCAACACCGCAAAGCGGGACTCTCCCGGAGTGGGGGCCGCAGCACCACAAACCAGGCCCAACACACCCAGCTGGCACCGGAATCCATCCAGCACCGCGGCACCAACAACAGGAGCAGCGCGTCTCCCACCCAGCCAAGCTCGGGGAGACGTGCACAGGCGACCCGGAAGTTCCATCGGGAGACGGCGCACCCGCCGCAAAGGGCCGGCAATCCGGAACAGCAGCCAGGAAGAAGCCACGCAAGCCAGGCAGGCCGGGAGGCAGACACACCAGGAAACAGCACCCCTGCCCGCGAAACCAGGCAGCCCGGCAAGGGGAGCAGAGAAGGACCAGCACGCCACCCCAGCCCAGCGGGAGCAGGAGCAGGTACAGCAACATCACAGCACACAACAACCTTTCTGTCTGAGACAGAAAAAAAGAACAGGCTGCATGCTGGGCTGGTACTGCTTATGTACTCCCAGTGGGAGGGAGAAGGTAGGGTATCCCAGCATGCTCCTTTTCTTTTTTTCTGTCGTGGAGATGGTCATCTCCATATTTTAAGGAATGGGACGAGGTCAGGAGGGACCTGGGGGTAATGTCCTATAGCCAGATCTAAAAACACACCCACCGTGGTGTGCAGTGGGTGAATTCCATTCCCGATGGAAATACGTGAGCAGCACTTCAGCTTGTTTTCCCTGATGAATGTATGTTTGCTGCAGCAGCCTTGGATAACAGCATTGCCCTATGCATTCTCTGGGAGCTATTGAAGTGAAATATTCTCGACCGTGAGTGTAAATATACAGTAAGTGCTTAACCTTAAACAACTTAACAATGTGTGAAGCCCCTGCCTATTTTGTAATGTTTAGTTGATTGATGAAAACACTTTCATTCCTGCATGTCCACACCAAGAACGCACAATATCATTCTAGAAAACTCGCACTGTAATAAAATACTGCAGTTTAAACGTTTAGCCTTTAGCAAGATGTCAACTGTGCCTTATGTATACATTTTATTGCTTTAGTTTCATGAACAACAAGCAGAGTAAAGTGTAATAAAGGCTGGTAACATTATCTGAACTCACACAAGCCACAGTGTAAAAAGTTTAAATGATTGTTAAGTATTTAACATCCCCCCAAATTCACATCATCAGCGTAAACACTGAGAGAAATAATAAATCCCCAGGCTCTTAAATATTTATATGTTTACTTCTCTCTTAGAAGCCTGCTGCTGGTGAATTAGTTCTAGGGTGAAAACTCTAGAAAAAGAACACTGAAAGGGCATGTGGATATGTGGAAGTTTTTCTGAGATGTAATTCCCACTCTCATATATTAAACCATTCCTCCTTCTGTGCATTGTGGTAGAAGCAGTTCAAATGTTTTCGCAGTTCGGTTGTTTGCAGTTCACTTTACTGGCATTTCCATTGTTTTAACAGTTAACTACTTCATCGGTCTCTAATGGAAATACCCTGAAACAATGTTCTTGGTGTTTGCCATTCTTCAGAGAAAATTATTCCTTCTATTTAGTGGTGCTTATATAAGGGGCGTAAAAATATTTTATGTGTGCTCACAAAATTTGCTATGTATGTTTAGTCTAGTGTACTATAGAACATGAAATGCTTCCTCACATTTTGTTTTCAATTGAGATATCAAAAAGTTAATGTTCCTAAATGTTGCACACATTTGCATAATTTAAAAAAGTACACAAAAATTGCAGTTTTGCACACCATTAGCTTACATGTTTCTTCACTAAGATAACACACCAAACAAAGGGTGTGTGGTCCCATCAGCTCATACAAGTGGTTGACTTTCCTCCTGCTCAGAAGTAGCTCTTAGAAAATCACCAGTGTTATTCCCTGTTGATGGGGAAAGATCCACTTCATGGCTCTTGAGAGCATGGACTCCTGCCTCAAGTTCATTATAGCAAGCTGTACCTTTATTTGCACCCCTCAGCATATATGCATGTTTGCTGCAGGCATTTCTTTGTCTTGAATTGAGATCCACAGCAAGGCCCTGTAGTCTTGAGCCATACACTATATTCGCCATCCTTTCCAGGTGTTTCTACTGACAGCTTGCAGGGCTGTAGACGGTGCACAGTGGTAGAAGTGATCCCATTTATAGTGACAAAATGGCCTTCTTACCTGCCATTGGCCGGGGGAGTCGCCTACCAGCCCTCCCACCTTTTTAAATATGCCTGTCAGTTCCCCGTAACTGGGTCCTTCATCCATCCATGTGGGACATGGATGCTGGGTATTTGCATGTGCAAGTGTGCGGGATACACAGGCCATAGCTACTCTAGAATCCATTTGTATTTGTTACATCCAAGTGGTATCTAAGATGGTGGGTTGGAGAGAGTCCTGACAGCAGATGTTTACATCAGAGCTTTTCCAGGACATTCCAGTGACACTGGTTAGTGTGAAACAGAGGGTAGTGAGTTCCCTCTGCTCTGTTATGACCCACTCTTCATTGGAAGGGCTACTCCCACCACAATATTAACAAGCTGTTAAGTAGGGCAGCTTCCTTTGCTTTTTGTCCTGTGTTTTGGGTGCCCCTCAAACAATCAATCACTAGGTTATAGAGTGCTACTTGTCACTCCTGGGGGTATCCAGGTCCTGGAGATTTACCAAGCCATGCAAGGCCATCTTGCGTGGCCCTGCATGACTTGATAAATCTAGAGTATTTCAAAGCAGTGGCAATTGCGTTACTCTGCGGCAGGGAGGTGTTCCGTGGTTGGAGCGCGGGTGTTCCCATGCATCCACCCATGGATTTTGGTGCATTCCCAGAGTTATCATTAGTTATAGACCTGGGAATGCCCAAAAATGCTATGCCTGCCCAGGTGAGGCCTAACAAGGAAAAATATCTTTATTTCTCCTAGTTTTTTCCCCTTTCCACATTTTGCAGCACATGTAGCAGTAGGAAAATGCCTCCCAGGATTGCTTTTGTGCAGGAAGGTGTTCCTTCCTGCATAAAAACAATCCTGCATATAACTCAGACACCCTGCATTGGCGTTTGGCAGCCAAAAGTCCGCCAGAGCTAGTAAAGTACAGCAATGTGCCGTATAATGGTAAATTCTGCATATTCTTGTCCTTTCACACAGCGCAGCACGGTGGCCTGCTGCATTGCACTGCATAGATCTGCCCCTATGTACTTTAAATGCCAGTATTATAACCATCTAACTCCATGGCACTCATTTTATCGACCTCTGACTGATGAATCTTGAGTTAGCCCCACAAAATGCACATCAGTATACAGCTCCTAAAAATAATCACAGGAATGACATCACAGTCCTTGACAACCCCTTCTGTGTATTGCAAGTCATTCTATTTTCCTGGATAGTAATCTGAATATTCAGCCTACTCCTTTAAGTAGGAATATTTGAATGCTTTATATTGTTTTCTTCCTCATATCTTTATGTGTTATGTCTACACATTAAAACTCTACACGTCGTGTGAAAATCCACTGATGTACACATTCCCAGCTGAGATCTATGTGTGAATAGCAGGTCACAGCTTCAGAGCCTTCAAGGTGGCCCCATCAGAGTCAGTGAAAACAGCCCCTGCTAGATGGACTAAAAATAATGGCATGAAACACGAACTGGAAAAGCACTTATGATGAAAGCGCCACATAAAGAACAAATCCGAGCCTGAGAAGATAACGAGTGCTTCCATCTTGCATGCAAGAGCGATGCATTTGTTTTCTAGTGTTTTATTAACCACTCAAAGCAAAGCCCCACCTCCAGGTAGAGAAACAGTCCCACTGCCGTGATTCCGAATACAGAGTTCAAAGGGTAACAGTGCAGAGCCCGATACAAGCAGTTAATGTCTTCAGAGGCGCCTGTTCATCTGCCCTTCTTAGAGGTAAGATGGCCCATGGGAGGGAGGGGAAGGGAGTGGAGTGGGGATGAGCTTCCTTTGCTGATATTGATTTCATGTCAACAGTTGCGCAACCCTGACAAGCTTCCCAGGTCCATGTGTGAAGTGCTGCTCCAGTCCAGGTTTTTTCTTTGAATTCTGGGACTTGTAGTCTTGTTTAGCCATTATAGAACATGGCTACAAGTCCTAGGATTCAAAGGAAAATTTGGACTGGAGCAAAACATCACTCATGGTCCTGGGAAACTTGGCAGTTATGGCTGCGGTGGTGTGGGACACGTCTTGGTTCATAGCTGAGACTTCCCGGTCCTTCTTCAGCCTGGGGCTACAAGGGCTGGTGTCTCCGCTTAAAATGTTTTAGGATGCATGGGCATAGTGCAGGAGTTGGCAGACCTGCGAGGCAAGGGAACACCAACCCTTCAGGGAGCCCCCGTTCAGCCCAAGGCAAATAAATATTTGTTAGATATGGGAGACTCAGGGGCCCATCATCACATTCGTCACGTTCCGGAACCGGCAACACTGGTTAGGTCTTCCGCTGAGTGGGCGCGAGCTTTAAAACCACCCGTTGATTAAACGTGCTCATTCGTTTGCCGCTGACCGATGAGGCCATTCACAAACACAATTTAGATTGCTTACAGCACCGACGGACACCTTACACCGATGGTGCTCACAAACTGGTAATACTTAGGTCATTGTCCCATACCACCAGCCATCAGTGAAGATTTCAATTTAATTTCATTGTTTTTTCGGTCCTGAAGAATTACCGCTTGATTCCATTTTTTGGGACTATAAGGTAAGAAACATGTTGACCACATAAGAGCAACTACCTACAACATTATTGTAGAGAGTCACCATCACCTTTTTAATCTGGGTAGGAGGCAGGATAATTTATTTATTTATTTATTTATTTTTTAATTTTCAAAAAACCTTTATTGTACATTACTGGTAACATACACAGCTCGTAGCCTACAACCCGGGTGCCGGCAGCATTGGTATCGCAAGCCTGGATCGCAAACATTCAAAATTGACACAGCCTTGTGGCCGACAGCCCTGGGGTCCGGCGGCGTGATGTCACAATCTCTTACTCCTCTGAGCATGCTTGTTCTGTTCACAGTTCGACCTATTACCCCCTCCTAAGGGAAGCAACATTGCCCCTAATCCCAATCTACGACTCTGCATCACCATGCTCCCCCCTGCGGTGGCCATTTATTCCCACTTTAAAAAAAACAAACCAAAGAACAAACCCAACCCACCCCTCCCCCCAATTGCTGTGCACACCTATCCTCCCCGGATTCCCTCATAGCAATTACTCTGCTGAGATTCCCTGTGTCCAATCCTTCTGCCTATTGCATTCTGTGTATTCCCTACTCTGTATAACCCTGTCTACCGCTTCCTATAAAAGGCCCCTGGCTCGCCTATTGCCCATCCATCGGGTTGATACCTTCCCCTCCAATGTCGCACTCCCCTCGCTGGGCGCATCCTGATCTGCCTTCTCTCTTTCTGCGTTGTCTGCGTCTCTGGTTCTCAAGTGCGTTTGGTATAAGCCCCAGAAATTCTTTGGCCGGCTTGTAGGGGGTAGCATTTCGCTATAGTGTTCGGTTTGCGTGCAGCAGTAAAGCATGTCCTGTGCCCATCTCTTGGCCGTAGGTAGTGGGCCTCTCATCCAGCATAGGGTTACCACACGCCTAGCCAGTAACAGTCCCATGTCAGCGAGTCGCCTGACCGCAGCCGGCAACCCTCTGGAATAGCCAATTAGTGCTAACGTCAGATCCGGAGCGATCTCCAACTCCAGTATCTTATTTAGCTCTTCGAATATGCTGCCCCAGTATTTCTGGACGCCCGGGCACCACCAAGCCAGATGCATGAAATCCGTCGTTGGTTCTTGGCACCTCTCGCATTCTGCCGTCTGTCTGAGTCAATACCTGTGTAGCCTCTCTGGTGTGTAGTACACTCTGTGGAGGAACTTGAAATGCACCAACCTGTGCCACCCGTTTAGTGATATCTTTTTCGTGCTTACGCAGCAGTATCTCCACATGCCGTCATCTATCGTGACCTGTAGGTCTCTCTGCCATGCCAGTCTGGCTTTCACTAGCTGTTGCTCTCTATGCGCCATTGCCGTCTTGCATAAGTTCGTGATCAGACTGCGCAGGGTTTCTGTTTTGACAACATACGTGAGTTCCGGTACTTCCGGCGGCTCCGCCAGGTCCGGGCCCAAAAGATCCAGTAGCGCGCTGCGCACTCTGTGATATTGGAATCGGAGTAGTAGCGATGTTTCACCACGCTCCGAGGAGGCAGGATTATTAAAGTAGTGGGCCTGACCACCGCCCCCTGTTTTGATTCACCTAGTTCTTACCATACACCACACTTCTACACTTTAGGGCCCCTCACACGCACTCACCATATGGCAAGGATAAAAGATCTCCGCCAAAGAGCCCCCACTGAAGGTGCCCGTCGGGTATTGCACCGCCGACCCGACGAGGAGCACGCCCAATAATGAAGCATGACACCCAGCGGGCTGGGTGTGTGAGGGCACTCTATCCAAAAGGAGGAATTCCCCATCTCCTTCTTGGTCAAATCACCCTGTGGTTTCCCACATTTTAGTCACTCCATCAACCCTTTAGGAACTGCATACTACTTTCTTTTGTTCTGAGCATTTGGGCACGTATGCTGGACCTGTATTAAAAATAGCCCTCGTTTTCTCCTTTTTGTTAACACATGAGAGCGATGCCCATGAAGCCAGCTGGTTATCCAATAACAATGCAAAGAGCTGCATAAAATACTCATATCATGCAGTAACAATATTGTGGGCACTAACACAGCAGATATTATACGTTTCATGTGCAGAAATACAAAGTACAAACGCTGATATTGGTGTATGCCGCACACTTGATGACACGCTGAGGGTGCCCTCCTGGCACCAGTTAGCGACAGATGTACGGTCAAATACAGCGCCTCGAACGGATGGAGAGGGAGTGAGCGACATGCTGCGCATAAAGCACCTCGAAAGGAAGGGGGGCAAGAAAGGGAACTGCTGCCACATACAGCGCCTGAAAAGGAAGGTGAGAGCTGGAGAGAGAGAGGGGGGGTGAAAGGAAGGAGAGAGAAAGAGAGGTGCTGGCACAGACAGCACCTTGAAATTAAGAAGAAGTAGAAAGGTGGAGGCAGTAAAGTGGTAGGATGAGGAGAGAAAGATGGGGAGAGAGATGGGGATGTAGCCACATAAAGCACTCCGAAAGGAAGGTGAGAGGAGGAAGGAAGGAGAGCGGAGGAGCAAGAGAGCTGCTGCAACATACAGCGCCTCGGAAGAAAGGAGAGAGGCGCTGTCACATATAGAGCTTTGCAAGAAAGGAGACGGAGAAAGTTGCAGGGGCAATGGTCCTGGCACTACAGTATATTAAGCAAAGAAGTGGAGGGGTAGGCTGGGAGAGAGGTGTTGACACCGACAGGGCCTGAGGAAGACAGAGGGGGCAGGGAGAGTGACTCGCTGTCATATTCAACAAACGGCCGCCGTTGTCCCAGGTCAATAATGAAATAGCATCGATCTCTTGTCTTTATGGGGCCATGTGTTTCTAATTAGCATGGAGGCGCACACTGCCTCCGACCTCTCAAAGGCAAAAAATCTTGACAAAACCAAGATTTTTTTCCTTTGACAGTGAGCTCCTCCACGCTAATTAGAAACACATGGCCACATGAAGATAAGAAAGTGCTGTGGGACAGCAGCAAAGCAGGCGACCCAGTCCAGATCAGAGGCGAAAGGGCGTCAACATAAAACCCTAATTTTCAATGGCAGGCCACCATTTAGCATAAACGGTCATGCAAGCCAATGGAAATGAAGGGTGGGGCTTCGAGTCCCTTTCTGAAAACCCCTCATCCACAAAATCTCTCGTAGAGCGAGCAGCGCTTTGAGCTGCAACGCCAGGCGAGACCTAAAAATTGAAGAGGAACCCAAAGCAAACAATCCAGAATGCTTTCCTTTGTCAAGGAACAAACATTTATTTTCATATTAAATAAAAAGAATTATTAGTTTTGGAAAGAGTATTTTGTATCCTAATTCTCATAAAACAGCAACTTGTATTATAAAAACATAGCTCAAATATGGAGTAGTAAGATAATAATGACATGATAGTGAGACTGAACAGATTTCCAATAGAGAATTTGTAATAGGTAAGCATAAAAGAAAGATAAAAGTGCAGCCAACATGTGTTTTGCAACACTTGTCACTTTTTCAAGGCAATATAATGTATCACCAGGGCTTTAAGAGGGCCAGGTCCTGTTTGTGCTCAGCACCGGCTGCTCTAAATATCAGGTGCTGAGACGGGTCCCTATCAGGCTCTCTGTTTGCCCTCACCCTCACCCTCAGCCTGAACACAAAATCTTAACTCGGGCGACGGTACCACCCATCACGGGTCTTTGAGGAAACTTCAAACAGACTCCTTAGTTAAGCATGTAGCCATGATCAGGAGCTAATTGGAAGATATGATCACCTGACAGTGATCTGAAAACACACGCCATGGACTTTGCAAATGGGCAGGAGGAGCAAAGGGCAGAGCTCCAGATTCAAATGTAAAATGTCTACATCAATACAACTGCAAAGTCTGGTGCTGTCACCTATAAGCAGATTCTATACATTTTTCAAGCCCACAATAAATAAAATAAATACTTCACATAGATTTTGATTTAACGTTCTTAATGGAGTGTTGTAGTTTTTCACAATCTCATATTTTCAGAATTAAAGTGTTTTCAAATTATTTACAACAAAGTCATTGTTTTTACTCAATTTATGCAGCTAAAAAACATTGACAATACCAATAGTCCTGGCTTGTTTTAGGTGCAATGCAAGTTTTTGTATTATATCTAGATGCAATAACAGAAAGATGAAGCAAAATGGCAGATGTGTAAGTCGCAGCCTTAATTACATAGGCAACGCCCCTTTGAGAACCCCCTCAGTTTTTTCATCCCACCTAAAGTGTGTGCATCGCCACTGTCTGTGATGAAGATTCAAATGACTTCAAATGAGGCGAAGAAAGGGGACATTCTTCTTTAGTTGTCACTATCCACAACAGGTAACCAATCAGGTCTGTTGAAACTAGAAGAAAACAATGTTAAATTGTGAAGATAAGTGCAGTGGAATGTAGGCGTTCCAATTGTTCGTTTGGTCCTTATATAGCTGTGTGCGGTGGAGGGATAACTATATCATTCTAAAAAGTACCTAGCGCTTGACTCTGTGCTTGATTATTGCCAATTTTATCTTACATTTAAAGAAGTCATAAAACCCCCAGCCGAAACTACAGGCATTTCATTTTTGGGGAAGTCTGAATACTTTAATGCATTATAAACAACTTCCATTAAAAATCGATTCCACGTCAATACCTCAGCAACTGCCAGATAGATTACTCCAGAAATACATTTAAAATTTTGAGGGGAAAAAAAAAGCAGAGGCCAGTGAGTAAGACCCTCAACTTAAGTGCAGAGAGCAGCGGGAGGACGTTAAGGATACACACAAGGGACAAGAACAGAACATCCACCATTTTAAGTGTTCCACAAGAATCTCCATCTAGAAGTTACTATGGGAACACAATGCCACCTTTGGAAGTCATTTCCTTTATATTGATGAAAATATATGGGCTTTTACTGACCTTTAAAGTGCTCATCAAAGGGTGATCTGAAGCAGTGCTTTAACATTGCACCCCATAATTCCCAAACGTACTTACATAACTGCCTTTACACCTTTTTTGTATATTCAACACTGCACTAGAAATGTATGTGCAAAATGAAAAAGATTTACAATCAAGATTTCTATGTTGTCCTCCTGACATTGAGACACCAAACTTAGGACCTCGTCTACTAAAAAGGGTTTTTAGCTTTCGGCAAAATTTGAGGGTTTGGGAACACTAAAACCCTTTTTCAAATGTATTAAACACATTCAGCGATTAGGAAAAGGTTTTCCGAATGACTAAATGGGTTTAGAAAGGGTGTCAGAATCACTACTTGAAAGGGGTGGGTTTGGGGCGTTACTTTCAAATACTAATTCTGACTCTGATATAGCAATGTTTTGTGACCATAATAGGTTGCAGAACACTGAAAACGTACCAACTCTTATGTTGGGGTAGTAAGTGATTCTCAAATGAGAAGGTGACCCCTTTGTACACCTGCCCTTAATGAATCTTAAAAAAAAAGTTTCAGGGACACTGTAAACTTCCAGTGAATTTTTCTGGAGAAAAAAAACGCAGTCCTGTTTCCTTTAAGGAAAATGGATGCATTTATAAAAAAAATAACATGGAACTGTCTTCCACCCGACATCAGATCAGTACCGAACTGCGCGAGGTTCAGGCAACTCCTAAAAATATGGATGTTTAAACACGCATATGGCTAATTCCCCTGACATATTGCCTTGGTGCCAAGAAACGTATCTGAAAATTCATAGTAACACAACATAACAAGAACACATTTTTTTTAACACAGTCCTGTTTTCTTAATGAAAACGGATGCATAAATACAAAAAGCATTTTTTTTTCATTTAAAACACAATCACAAACATGGCGCTCTGCTGAATGTTGCAGGCCACGGACAGTCGCAGGGGGGTTCAAAGGGCGAGCTGCCTATATTGATGACCTCACCAGAGGCCTGGTTCGTGGGCCCACATTTGGAAAACGCAGGCTCAATATAAGGAAACTCCGTGTACAACAGCGGGTGACGGATCTCGCCGTCCCCAGACGATGGAATCTCGTCACGACTCAGCGTTATCGAGAATTTACCCGACAGAAAGGACCACACTCTGCGCACCGAATGATCGAGAAAACTATTACCTGCAGCGCGCTGCTGATACTCCTAATCTCATCCCCACACCGTGTACTGATAAGGGAAGCCTCCTACGCCTCGGTAACCCTTATCGGCTCCAGGTCCCAGTATACGCAGCCGGGTGATTGACAGCGGCATGCCACCACTTGCTCAGGCACGAGGGTTCCTTTGGAATGTTGTTGTCATGCAGCTGAAAGGGGACCCAACATTAGACAAGTATGACAATAAAACTGCGTGTTTGCTAGCTGGCCCCACAACTCTGTTTTGGCTAATGTCAGCAGGACTCTTTTGCCACGCTTATAAATATTATCTCAAAAGAATGAGAAAGCAGAGATCAGCTTAGGTGTGCACGCTAGGATAAGATGCATCTTGTTTCCCAGGAGAGGCCTTGCTTCTCACTGCTCTGGTACATAATGCTGTTATGTGCTCAAAATGGCCCTCAGCGCCTGTATACACTGAATAAATCATATGACAAGATGTTAAACTGGCCACACCAGTCAAGAGATGTTCCTTCTAGTGTTCGGAGGGTCTTTCGGGCCTGGTCCTTTGCTTTCAAACTTTCCTTGCAAATCTGATGTACAAATGCGATCTGCAAAATGCAGTATAATGGAAGCCCCCCTGGTCAGTCTAGGAAATCATCACATGGGAAGGACTAACCTATAGATACATCTGAAGGGTAACAAGACAAAATATAGAATTCAAAATATAGAATTACCAAAATATCGTAGTCAAAATATAGAATGGACAAAATATCGAATGGACAGAATATAGTGGTGAAAAATATCGAATTGAAGGTAAGTAATTTAATATCGAATAGTCATTTTTACCCCTACGCTATCCAACGCTTTTCCTACTGTTGCACTCTCTGGAGTGGGAATAGTAATTTTTACCCCTACGCTATCCAACGCTTTACCTACTGTTGCACTCACTGGAGTGGTAATAGTAAATGTTATATTTATTATTTCATTAATTTTAAATTACTTTTAAGACATTTAAAAAAAATGGTATTTTGACTAACTATATTTTTTTAAACTATATTTTTGATTCGATATTTTTGTACTTACCTGTTTGTAGATAGGAATTCGATATTTTTGCATTCTATATTTTTTCTTCGATATTTTGGTAATTCTATATTTGTGAATTCGATATTATGTCAGTGATGCATCCGAAGACTCACTTACGTGCATATGGGACCCAGCTCACCTTCACTGACAATGTCGCAAATTAACATACATGATAAAAGTACCATCTCACTTTACAAATATGTTTGCATACTTCATAAATACATTGAATGTGCAATCAATGTTCTTAACTGACTGTTAGGTAATCTTTATAGACATAGCCACATACGGGCCACCATTTCTCTGTTTATTCTACTTTTTATATTTAGAATTGAACCTCTTGCAGGGTCCTTAGCATGCTTTTTCTATCCATATATTTTTCAGCCATGGACTATCTAGCATTCACCACTTACTCAGTTAAGTCATCTGCCCTACCTCTGGTCTGGGCCGGGACATGCATCACTCTCGCCTATTGCTGTCCCATGACTTAAATGACTACCTTTATCTTACATGAAAATCTGAATTACACTTTGCGCTGTTTCACAGAATAGTTCAACAGCACTCTTAGACTAGAACAATATCTAAGCATACACAGAGATCCGATGTTTCTTTAAATGTCAATTAATTGGGCCCCAACAGCTCTCACCTAGGTGCCTGGGTGAAACTATAGAGATACATGATTACCAGGACCACTTCAGGGCCCAAACCCAATGAAAACACGAAAGGCACAAAGCAATCATCCTTAAACTGCTACGGCCTGGATGGATAACCCAACCAAGAAATGGCAGATCATGAAACACACATGCAAGTCACTGTCTGAAAATGGTTCAACTAACAACCTCTCACTCTTAATAAGTACCTTTTCTTCCTTTAGTTTAGTGAAGAACTGATGACAAGTGGTTAACAGATAGCTAAAGCTGTCTGTAGCCGGACATAAGAGAGACATTTAGTGCTGTAGTAGCCCTGGATCCAGCTAGAATCTGAGTCTGGCAGGTATTCTTGAGTAGGACCAGGAACCAGTTCTGATCCCAGATCCTGCCCTGGTGGAGTGTGCCAATACTGGTACAGGGCAGCTGGGGCAGTGCACAGTTTCTGGGTACTTTGCTGTTAGGATCAGCAGCCTGGAAGGGTAATTCACATTCCTCACTTGACGAATGATCAACCTCTGCCTTTGTCCAAGTTCTGTCCTGCCTAAGAAGAGTGGGAGCTCAAACCGAGCACACCTGGAACCTAATACAGGGTCCATCAGGGGAAACTGAGATACACTCAGCAGTTCACGTCATAAGATGCCAATAGATAAACTTCACTCTGAATGTTTTGTAGAGTCTTTCATGCCAAGACCGTAATTTAGATTGGCCCATAAAGGCTTTTAGTAGCCAAAATCTCATTGTGAAATCCTGTGGAAAAACATGTGGAAATCGGAGCGGAAACACCTATTCCCCACATGTTATTCTCCTAAAACATGTTACTTCCCTGACCCTAGAATTAGTGGAATTCCCAGTAATGATAATTTGGCGTTCTGGAAATAGTGAGCCAATCCCAATAAGGGTGCACATATGTAAAAAAAAGTCTATGCAGGTATGTCTGTGTGTAGGTACACTCATAATAACCTTTAGTGTATCACAGAATATAAACTGAATTCTTGTGCATTTAACAATAAGCGTTTAGCTCTACCTGCAGTAACCCATGTTATCAAGCTTCGAATAATAAAAGACTGAGTTAGTACCTGCAAAGCTCCACGTGGAACTGGTTGGCACATTACTCATTCAGCTCTTACACCAGGATTGTACATTTAGGCTTCTATGTAACACAAGGATCTCTTCAACAATCTCATCAACGCACTGCATTATATTACATAAAACAGAAGGAGGAGGCAGAACAGCAGAAGGACCCGGATCACCATCAGGACCAGACCCACAGGTAGACTGGGTGATTGCAACCAGAGGACCGGAACCAAGAGGATAAACAGGACAAAGTTGAGGAGCACCAGGACCAAGAGGAAAATGATACTGTGCCAGGAAGGCCAGAATAAGGAGGGTCAGAGCCAGGTGGGCCAAACCCAAGCAGACTAAGACGACCACAGTAACTAGGACAAGAACCAGAGGGCCATGGTTAGAAGGGCTAAGACCAGGAGGATTGGTCAGATGGACCAAGGCAAGGAGAACAGGACCAGGCAGTCCAGGAGATGGGAGACCAGGACCATGGGAACCGAGACTAGAGGTTCTGGGGAACCAGTTCCTTGGGGTCAGTAGGACATGGAGCAGCAGTATCAGAAGCACTAGAATAAGAATGGTTATGATAAGGAAGACCAGAGTTAGGTGAACCAGTGGCATCAGGTCTAGGAAAATCAGGACCATTACTGCAAGAAGCAGGGCTAGAAGGACCAAGAACAAGATGTGGACCTAGGTGAGAATTTAGAGCTAAAGGGCCAATACTGAGAAGGTTAGGAGGACAAGTACCAGGAAGAGCAAAAGGACCAGAAGCTGGGGAAAAGCACCAGGATCAAAAAGGCTAGAAAGACTAGCGCAGGACTAGACCTGGAAGGAGGATTTTCACTGATGAAGGAGAGCGGCGGGTGGAGGATCAGAAGCACACCTGCCAACTTACAAATTAATGCCACTGTGTGAGGAGGGGGTGGGGCCTTGGAGGGGCAGGGCTTCCTGTCAAGAGCTACCTAAGAGGCACTTTGCCCCTCAACAAGCCCCAGCCTCTTCCAGAAAAATAAAAACAAGGGCTAATTGAGGCTGTTGCCGGTGTCTTGGGTGTTTTCACACCTCTTAATGGACATTGCCTGTTTATAGACACCAAAAACTAGCTGAAAATCCAGTTTACAGTGGTTTTCAGCTCCTTTACCCTGCCACCATGCGATTTCGCCTCCTCGCTGGGTGACTGTGTGAAGGTAGCCTAAATTGTGACACATGGTGGCACCATGTGAGTTGGTAGAATTGCAGAAGGAAGATATGAAGGGCCACTAGGAAGCCCAAGAGCATGAGGAAGAGGAAATTGCCCAATAATAGGAGGAACAGGATGAGGAGGATTAAGAGGAGGAGGAGGGGCGAACCAAAATGAAGAGCACCAGGATCAGAAAGGCCAGAAGGATTAGGAGGACCAAGACCATGAGGCTCAGGACCAAGTGGAACAGGACAAGGGCCCATCAGGGGGTCAGGAAAAAGTGGAGGCCTAGGGGGACAAGTACAAGTCCAGGACTCGATAAAGGGCCAGGACCAACCGGATATTAGGAGAAAAGTAAAAAGAAGGAGGAGAATGGCCAGGATTAAGAGTCAGAGAAGGAGGACATAACTGGGAGGAGATGTTCCAGGGTGATAATGATGAGGAGGAGAACACAAAGGATGAGGATTGAGAGGACAATCAGGGAAAGGATGAGAAGGAGAAACAGGAGGACTAGAGGGAGGAACAGAAGCGGACAGACCATGAGGATGAAAAGGAGTATGAGGAACTGAATGTGATTCCACACTACATGTATTATGACATACTCTCAGACACGGATTCCATGCCACTTATAAATGCCTCTCAGTTACTTTTCTTATACCATAGCCCCTATAGAGTCCTCTCATCTTTTTGAGCCTACTTAAAGCACTGCTAACCTCTACCCCACCAGCTATCTTAAAATATTGTCTTTTTTAACTCCATTAAGCAAACAAGAACAATGCCCTACCTTATTATTCCATGTTGCCCATTTTTTGGAGCAGAAATTGCCAAAAATAATGCATACGCTGAATGTCATAGGTTCTGTTCCTCAGGATGACTTCATGCATTTACGCAGCATTCACTTTGAGGGATCATGGAATATACCTTGTTCATTCCCAACAATGGAGGCAGGCATGCAATAAGGTCTGCCAATTGGATATGGGGGGTGTTGTTGGTGCATTGTTAGTGGTGAAACGAGGAGTAATAGTTTTTTTTCTTCAGTTTTATATATTTCGAACCCGATCGGAGGGTATTGGAGCGCTTTACATGGGCACCAGCTACATTACACAAGGGCACATTCATTTTTAGTAGGCACGGGGAGAGTAAGTGATTTGTCTAGAATCACAGGATGTTGAGCCAAGAGACTCGAATCTGGTTTCCCAGCTCCAGAGTCAGCAGCTCTGACCATTACGCCACATCACAAAAGGTACTTTGCATTCCTACAGCTAGCGCAGGTGACTTTGCAAATGCAAAGCACCAATATGCAATGCTCAGCCTGTCATTTGCAATTTACACTGCGAATCGCAGTGCATAATGTAGGAACCTTCGTAAATTGCAAACAGGAAGAGGAGGCTAAGGGTGCACACTCCCTCTGGCGAATCTGTGGATCTTTCACTGTGCAAAGGACTAGGATGCCAAACATTGCATCTCGCTTAGTCCCATCCATAATCATGCTCTTGAGCTTCTATAAGGGCTTTCTCACTTGTGTGATCTTGGGCAAATCACTTTTTCTTGCTTTGCTTAGGTCCCATTTCTGAAAGATCTTTCCTTGGAAAGCCGTTAAGCGTCGGTAATCTACGCTCTATAAAAAGGTTTTTAGCAATTAAGAAATGCTGACAACTGAAGAGCAAAGCAGAGAAGGGCAGGGAGAGATTGATAGAGCTGGACACCTTTTGTGCAAACCTCCCCCGAGTTTTCCGCGCAGGCACCTCTGGCCGACTTTAAGAAAAGCCAGCGGTTCTTAAAGAGCATAGTGTTTACATTCTGGCCATCCAGAGGGGCTCATAAACCAGCGAGACGGCAGGCGTCTCTCCCTTAATAACCTTAGCTCAGCTTCGCCTTAAACTGAAGCCCCGCGAGCTTTAACCGTTAGCTCTAAAGTGCAGTTTAATTACCGCCCGCGAGCCAAGAGCAAACAGCTGCATGCTGGGAAGGCCAGGGGTCAAGCGGGCGGCGGCCCTGTGTGGTAGACTAGACCTGGGCCACTGAAAGACCGAGAACTGTGTTGAAATTAGAGCCAGGAACAGCTCGAGGTGATCTTTTAGGCTTGTGGGTCGGGTGGCAGCAGATTGTCAGAGCAACAGGGTCTGTTTGTGCAGCAAAGGCCCTGAGGAGACAAGTGGCACAGAGATCAAGACAGAGAGGACAGACAGTTAGAGCACACGAGGCCCTGGCAGGGGCAGGAATAGAGGAGCCAACTATCAATAGATGATACAAAGGGATGGTAATAGTGGCAATGGGCAGGTTGGTGTCCAGATAGGGAGGTGTAAAGATGGAAGCATGGGCAAGGGTGGATGGGAAACATCCTTTACAACGCAACTTTTACCACGCAGTGCTTTCACATCGCAACTTTTATGACGCAAACCGTTTCAACGCATTGCGCTGGGGGCGCTCTAGGATAGGGAATAGATTTAATTTACTATCCAACACCTTCCCTAGTGTCCACGGGGACTGGAGTTGGAATAGTAAATTAAACTATTCACTATCCAGCACCCAAAAGCGCTATGCGTTGTAATGGTATGCTTTGTAAAAACTGCGATGTAATAGCATGCGATGTAAAAGCATGCGTTGTAATGTCATACATCCGGGTGGATATGCGGCACAAAACAAGGATAGGAGGAAGCATGGAGTAATGCAAATAATAATGGCAGACAGTCCAGTGGGTGGAAAGAGGTTTCATGGGGCGAACTGAGGGACAGGTATAAGGTCCGTAATATAGCAGGAGTATCAAAAGGTAGATCCGAGGTTGGATAAAGGGCAGGGCACAAATCCTAAAAAAAGAAGTGAGGGGACGCTGACGTCACAACAGGAAGTGACGTCAGGAAAGGTGGCTTGCACTCAGTTGCAGTTTATAGTTATTGAGCTCCCGGTAAAATAAGTAGGGGACGCCGTCCACCTGCGTGGTACCTCGACTCAAGCACTTATAAAGGGTCTATGAGATTGAAGGATGGTCCCCGCGATGAAAGCAAGGTCAACGGAATGGAGAGGTGGTCCAGGGGACTGGAAAGGGGCTTCACAGGAAATATAATTTGTCAGGAGTATTAGTGGAGAGTCCACAGCATCGACAGCTTTTCCGAAGAATGGATAATGTGTGTGTTAGATTGATAGGTGTCTGAGGATGGGTGGAGACTCTGCAGGAGGAATAGGGGGGCACAGATGTATTTGGGGTCCAAATGATGAATTGAAGATCCAAATGAAGTAATTTGTTGAAAGTATAACAAAGAGCCTGCAGGATTATTAGAGGGTAAGAAATTGGATGAATAATCCAGAAGAAAGATGTAGAGACAACACGATGAGTTGATGCTTCTGAGTATGCAGAGACTGATTACAGAACAGATAAACATTCCAGACAAGGGAAGATTGATAGGTGGCCCAGAGAATGGGTAGATGCAATATTAATTGGATAGATTTGTAATAGATGTCATGTCCACGGGATGCATACACAATCCATGGGATGGATAGATGGTTCAGGTGATGGATTAGTAGTCCAGAATGTGGATAGATAATCCAGTGATGGACAGATAGCGCAATGGATAGAAACATGGTTTATGAAATGCATGAATAGTTCAGAGAATGGAAACAGGATACCCAATGCATTGACAGCATTAAAAAAATGAAAAGAAAGACTACTCATTTGAATAGATAATTAGGGGATAGGCATGGATAGACAGCTTAGACATTGGCCAACTAGTCTAGAAGATTAATAGATTGTCTACACCATTTCAGTAAATGTGGATGTTAGTTTTATGGAGAAACATTTGGAACCGTTTACTTTCGAGGTTCTAAACTTCAATTTTTTCACTTTGCTCTCCCAATGATCCAGTATGTCAGATTATTTGCCATGTTTAAGTGGTTCTAATCCAAGGAGGCACCCAAAGACCTTGGTGAATGATAGGATAGGGCAGTCCTCCCCATATATTCTGTTGAAAAGGCGCCCTTTAGACCCTGGTGGCAGCATAGCTAAATTTGAAGGTGCATCAAAGCAGCGTACCTGGTGTGAGGCCTAGAGGCACTCCATAAGAGGTGGGTGCATGGATTAGAATGCGCGAGAGAGAAAAAGAGAGGCAGAGGGAGGGAGAGAGAGTGGGATTGGGCAGAAAGACAGAGAGGAAAAGAGAGCAAGGCAAAACAGAAGGTGGTTGCCTGACAATTGGGGAACAGATTTAGCCCACCCAAAGTCCAACATCTTTGACTGGCACAAGCCCCAATATCTATGAAGAAACTTGAACCCATTGCTTCGTCTGGAATTAATCCGCAGGCCCATCCATAGTGTTTTTATTTTTGTTTTAGGGTGTTCAAGGGTTTTATCTTTCTATATTTGAATGGTGGGTTCCCATTGTTATTTTTGGAACATCTTTTAATGTAATACTCCTTAACATCTTTACAGATTGTTGAGTGGAGTGGAATGAAGTGGAGCAGCATCCTCTCCCACAGCCCTCCAACCTGCCTTCATCCCTGTCATAAACTACACCTAGGACAGAGTGTGTCTCTTGTGTGGACAGGATGTCTGTGGAAACAGTGTCTTCCTTCGTACCTCTGTCTGGGGAGGCATCATTAGAGGACAATGAGCTGGAGATTTCTGGAAGTTTTAGTAACTCCCAGTCTCTTTGCTCTGTGAGCCTCTGCCCACAGGGTGCACCAGGCTTACAGGGTCCAGGAAAATGTTTGTCAAACACAACTGGTTGTTCCTGCATTATCAGTCTGTTGGAATTTCCAATAGCCCTAATTATAAACCCTCAGGGCATCAACATATCACAACCCCAACCAACCAAAGAGAATTACAACCCATCCACAACCCCCACCATTATATTGGTGTTCGAAAATAGCTAAACCACTGCTCAGTATTGTCAATATGCTTGTCTCTTATGTAGCTCCAGGATAGTGTGAGACATCACAAAATCATTGACTCTGAACTCTGCCCAACAAGCTTCAGTAGCCTCCTTCATTTTTTCATTCTGATTTGGAAGATTTTTAAGGACATTTGGCCTTACTGACACAACCTAGCTTGCTAGGAGACTCTAAAATCACCTGAGATGGCTAGTACATTGGTATCATCTATTTACTTTGCCTCTGTTGCCTTCAGACGCGCCGATAGTTCAGTCCCTATATAGCTTCACTATATAACATGCAATATATTGAATAGCGATAATATAACATTATCACATCTACAACATAGACCTACCTCTACACTGTAAGGTACATACATAGTTACTATTCCTAAATCTACTTATGCTTCCTTCCCAAGGTAAGCACAGGTCAAGTTAAGGAAAGTAACTGTAGACTGAATTACTCCACATTATAGATATAGGTTGATATAGCATTAATATTGTAGGTTGATGTTAACAATCTCAATATAAAATGTTATTTAACCTTCACCCATGGCCAGTGCTAGTTGTTTCATTATTTCACCATTGTGCATGTTTTTAATCTTCTGTTTCTGAAAAAATAAAAAAAATAAAACATTAAAGGAAATTTCCAAAACCAAGCACTACCCCTATCAAGATATTCATCTTTGCTAAGTCTCATGCCCAATGTATGGAGTGTTTCCGAACATATACCTCCAACCCTCTCCTAGAGTGTGCTTTTATGGCGATATACCTTTAAGAGCTTTCATTAGTAGTGTAAGCTCGCTTACAAGATGGCAATGTTGTACAACATTGTCCGGTGTGACAAGGCGCCAGCTGCAAACGAGTGAATAGCGCCTTGGGGGAGGCCAATCCACAAGTCATTCATGACTGAACATCTGTAATTACAAGGAGAAAGGCGACAGCCCGTGGTGGCTTACATTAGAGAAAAGGGCACCAGAAGAGATTTGATTACACTAAATCATTCTATGAATGGGCTATTTCCAGACGTGTCAGGGTTCGTGTTCATTCACAGAAAAGCAGAAAGAAAATCTGAACAAGCAGTAAATCTCCAGGAATGAAATGCAACTATTGTCAAAGGAACTTTTTTATTAAAGTGCAGAAGCTGAAGGAACAAGTTAGCAATCGAGTTTCATGCCGACGCTGCCGTTTCACCTTCCATCTACTACGGTACTGTATATATCTATATAATCTTCAATAAAATACTTTGAAATAAAAAAAATTAAAAAAAATAAAAAATTTAAAAATCAGAGTTTAGTGGATGCGGGTCATCAGCGAAAAAAAGATGCCCAGATCCCCAACCACGTGGCTCCCCCACCCCACTCTGGGATGTAGGAAACTTTGGTTTTCTTCCGGTGCAGCCGGACGCAGCTCTGGCAATTGTAACCCTTGACTCTCAGGTCTGTCCAGCAAAGCAGCCTCAGTCCCTTTTGCTAGCTGAGACAGCCATACAGGCATTACAGACTGTGAAAAGTATGTGTTTTCTGAAACAAACTATGTTTTTTCGGGGGGAAAAACAGAAAGAATTCTGATTTGGGTCAAAAAAATATGGTAAGCACTCTGCATTCTCCTCTTCCTTCACTGCTCTTCCCACTCCAGCAGATACACCGGATACACCAGAGGCATAGATTTTCCGCCCGGGCAGGCATCTCTGACTGGGAGGGGTGGTCCTCCTACACGCACTGCTGGACTGGGAACAGCAACTAGCCCTGGCAATCTGCCCGACCGGGGTGGTTGGGGGGGATACTAGCTCCCGCTTTTGTTACAGTTGGCCAATATTGCAGAACTGATGGAAAACCAGCCGCCGGTAACAAAACCGGACCCCACAGCTCCAAAACCGGGCCCTACCGTTCCAGCCCACTGGGAAAATGCCCAATTTGTTATGTTATGTTATGTTATGTTATGTTATGGGGGTTTGTATAGCGCTCGGCTGCCCCAGCCAAGGGGCGTCCCGGCACTGTATGGATGACTGGAGGCAGAAGGGAAGGACACAGAAGAGGGAAAGAGAAAGGTCATTGAAAGAGGTGAGTTTTGATGGCTTTCCTGAAGGCCAGAAGGTCCTGCATGCCACGGATGGGTTCCGCTACGACCAATCCGGCTCGACTCCTACACAAGGAATAGAGCCAAGGGCCTCTGCTCACCTGGTGGGCTGAAAGGTAACCCCCCAAACTGTAAATGAGACCTTAAGTTGGCTACGTTCAGGAGTGCGAGGATCCTGTTGGGTCATTTGTGTCCAGTACTCTGATGCTGATGGTCTTGCCTCTCGTCTACTTCTTAACCAGTCCCTAATGCACAAGTCCATCTGTCGCTATGTGCATCACTGGGGCAGCACCTGCAGCATGTGCTGCACTTGTTCTGCGCAAGGCGCATCACAGTCGTGCAGTAAACGCGCCAGGTGAATCATACAAACCCAGAGCATGGACTTAAGAAGCTGTGGTGACAGGTCATTAATTCTGCTTTTTTCTGTGACTCTAGGCATGTCTAATTGCTGATGCTCTCACTGTTTATATAAATCAGATCTTTTAGCACGCCAGTGTGCAAATTTTCAAAGGAGTGTTAATGTTAGCCCATTAGCAGGAGATGCTTTCATTTGCATCTGAAAGGCTTTATCTGTTCTCCCACCCCCTGGGCTGTTTATCTCGTGACTGCCTCCAAGAAAAAAGGGAGAAAGCGAGATACTACATTTTATTTTGCATTTTACAACTCTGTGCTTTGGCACTATGGCACAGGATATCAATAAGGAAATCCCACTGAATGAAGATAGTTGAAGGAGAAGCTATAACAGCCAAAAGGCGACAAACGTTCAAACGTTGATACTCTGAGACCATTGTTATTATAACCAATATATCAAATGTATTGTAACGATTCTCAATTCATAAAAATAAACAATTAATACATCTTCAATAAATATTCCACAAAATACAACATATGTATAGTCACCTGGAAGAGGTGTGGCGCCGCGGCCAGGGCGACTGACTCCAGAATCTGGGGATCACGGTTCAATTCCCGGTGCCGGCAGCAGATTAGCCCAGCACCATGTGACTCTGGGCAATAGCTTGCTTAATCTTCCCGACGGCCCCCAGCGCCTAGAGACCCTTGCGGGTGATTGTTCGCGCTTTACAAATGTGGATTATTATAGTCCGACACATTGTTAAATGTATAATGTAACCCAGGCGCAGCACACATACTCATAACCAACTCATACTCTCAACAGAATCATGCTTAATTATTCATGCAATCACAATATTCACAAAGGGTCCATTGGTTCGAAATTAGTACTCTCCCCAGGTAGTTCTTTGAGGATGTTGTACATAGAGTGAACCACAAAGTGCTTTATAGTTCTTCCCTTGTGTCAAACAGTCAACAGTTCGACATATATTTCAATTTGGTGAAGATAGTGATTTTTCAAGACTTCATGTGAACCTCAAAGGAGGCCATGACATGATGGTATAAGAGGAGACATAAAATCAGGAGACACCAGTGCCGACACGCGTTTCGGTGAAACGACCCAGCATGTGGGTCACACCTTCTTCAGGGTGCAGAGGGACAGGAAGCAAAGCAAACTGCGGGCGCCTGGGATTCCTGACCAGGGCATCAAATAGGTGCAGGGATCAGATAATCCATGTGCAGCTGCCAGGGCAGATCCAACACAAAGTCAAGAAAGTGGGTGGTGAGCCACCAAAGGCAAGGGTGGAAGGTCTTCCGTATCTCTCGGAGGGTTAATACGATTCCGGAGGACTCAGGCCTGGTGGAGCTCCCCCGAAAAGGATGCAGGATACCAACATGTATTGTTTTATCAGTCAACAGATGTTGCTTTGTAGGGTTTGCAGTTTTGCTTTTAACAGTTTCATTATAGGCTCAAATCCACAGCATGCAAAGTGCTGTTCACTAAAACACCAAAATTAGCTGACGTTGTTATACGTGACATGGAGCCACCTGTCAGCTTGATTCTAAAATGTTGCCAAGTTGGTTGTCTACTCCATTCCAAAAACAGTTTGTTTGACGTGTAAAACCAAATTAAACCTTGCTCACATATTTTTGTAGGGTTCACTCACATCATGCATTTAAACAAGCCCTGGCAAAGTGGATCATTGTTTCTCATGTGTAGTGGAAAGTTTTACACCGAGCTTCACAACACAATAATGGTAGAACATGGACAGCTGCAGTGTAGCCTTCCCTATCACAAAGTATAACTGAAGCATGGGTGGCAGTAGCAGAAGAAACATCACACCATTATCTCACATATACAGGAGAGGTACACAGACAATACCGGTAACTAATACACCAAAGAGAGAGTGAGAGGCGTTAAAGGACTGTTGTATGATTTCAATAAGGGACATAAGCATAGAAGATGCACAAAACCCCTGCAAGAAACAGCCAAACCTCTTATGGAATTACCATACATTAATTTACTCATATAGGAAGATGAACGCTCATCTAACTATTATGGGATGCTTCAGCAATGGGTTACACATTTTGTACTGGAAGCATACATGAATACTAATGCTTACTGGTTGTACACTTTGCCAGCTTGGCTTCTTTAGGTAGGATAAGGATACATCTCTTATGTCAACATTTATCATCTATTTTTAAATTGTCAGACCTATATTTAAATTGAATGTGGGTGAGCTAATAATGTGTTTCACTGGTGTCTCCCTACCACAAGAATAAATACAGGAGAACCAAACAACAGACCCTAGTTCTCGTTTCCATCAACATGTTTTTGTGTTCAAATATGCCCCAAGGGGTCAGGGGCCTTCCTTATGAATACCAATATTTTGAATTAAAGGAAAGCTGGGATTGAAACTAGAATTCCTGATTAGACATTCTGCAATTCAGCTACTGGATAAATATCACATTCTCACCATCTTCAGTCCTGACGACAATTTGATTAGTGACGAAAAAGGCAAGTTGGTTGTCTTGTACCTCCTGTACAAGGCATATATTGTTATAGATGTGGCATCATTATAGTATATTAAACTGTATACATGAGAGTTTTTGTACAGTGCATATTTTGAACTGAATTATTTGTTGGTGCTCTCAGATGTGATGATCACTAAAAAGGAGACAGGGGGAAGAAAAGTAATTGCCCAGGGTCACACAGTTTGGTGAAGCTGGGAAGCTGCGAATCCAACCAGGCTCCATGTGTCAAGGTCCCACAACTGATGTTGCGCTGGATCCAATATACGTTTCTGACTGGTCTGAGCAGGTAATGTAAGCTCATTGAAAAAGTTCCTTGTTTTTTATGAGATGGGGCAACAGCAGTGGAAACACCCCTCTTTGTGAAGCAGCTACACCTTGGGCTGAAACAGGGCAAGTTTCCCTCCTTCAGAGAACAGGTGCAGCTAGGTTAGCATCAGCAAAAGCTTTTCCCATCATAGGACAGGTGCAAATCAGGTGGCAGCAGCACAAGCTTCACTGTGTCACAGAATAGGGACAGTGTGGCAGTAGCAACACAAACGTTCCTCTCTCACAGAAGGCAGTCGGTGAAATCTTCCATTTCCTGCAGATCAGATCCAACAGGGTAGGGTTGTGGAAGCTTTCATTGCTCACAGAACATGAACAGTTAAGGCACAGTGACATGTACCTTAAATATTTATCTCTAGACCGGGTGCTTAACTCACTCAGAGGAATGTGTTGAAGAATAAGTAAGTGAATATGCAATATCTTACACAATTCTTACTTAGGTGATATTCCATGTCAGCACCCTGAAACTCCTGTTGCCATCCCCCAGAGACCTTCTGTTTGTGCTGATTCCTTAGTTTTCCATGTATTGAGAAATTAAAATAGACCAATGGGTCAGGGTTATTTGGAGCAGCCTTGCCACAGCCTAAGTATCTAAGGTCTAAACAGGCTCAAAGGTGCCAACCTTTTCGGAAAGGTTTTGATTGCATGAGCATCAAGCTGTAGGCTATCCCAGCATTGGTGCTGGACCTGTTCAATATGTTGAGGGCCAACAGTGAGTCTTCTCTCAACAGTGAAATGAGCCTCATAACTGGCACAAAACTGGCACTCCAGTTGGTAGTCTATTCAGAGAGGATAATAAATCAAGATAATAAATCAAGATAATAAATCAAGACTCTGAAAGATGAACGTTCCTCAACAGCCTGACAAGCTTATAGTGCACTGGTTGGCTGCATGAGAGGAGGGCTCCAGGAGGGGCAGTGTGAGAAATCTACACTGATGGGCTATGTGAGAAGCTGGTACTGGTGGGCAGTGTGAAACATTTGCACAAATGCACAGTTGGGAAAATATACAACTAGTGGGCAGAGTGACAGTGTCAGCCTGGTGGCCCCTGTGAATGTGCACTGATGGCGTATGTAAAAACTTTATTGTTGGTAAATAAAAAACCTTACAATATAAAAGCACGCATCGTGTTTATAAAAAGTATACATTTCTTAAAATTGGTGGAATAACATTTTGGTTAAAACTCTACTTGGGTTCCTAACTGCCGTTATAAGTCTCGCGGACCAGGATCGAATCAACAACTTGTTAATAGCTGACAAGGCGGTGGTGTGTCCAATGATGGAGTTTCCTTCAGCTCTAATGGGACAGGGTTGGCGTCCCGATAACTTCCAACTGGCTTAATACTTTAGTTGGCATATGTGAGAAGCTAGTACTTGGGGGCAGTGTGATAAAATGGCACTCACAGGAAGTGTAAAGAGCTTTGCTAGTACTCTTTTATTAGAAGGTGGAAGTGGTGAGCAGTGTGAGGAGCTGACACCTTTGGGTAGATTGAAAACCACACACTGGTGGCTAGTGCTACAGTATTGCATTGGAGTTGTGCGAGAAGTTGGCACTGTTGGACCGTGTGACAAATAGGCACAGGTGGGCAGTGTGAGAAACTGTAACTAATGATCTGTGTGAGAGACTACCCTTGGGGCCTGTGTGAGAACTGTACAGTGGCACACAATGTGAGAACTGCCCCTTGCAGATATTGTGATAAACTATCACCAGAACGCATTGTGAGAAGCTGGCACTTATGGGCAGTATGAGAAGCTTGCCCTTGTGGGTACTGTCATGGGTGGACAGTTTAGGAAACACGCGTTGTTGGGCAGCATGAGAAATGTGCAGTGATGGGCAAACACATAACTCAGAGAGAGAGAACTCTGTTTATTTAGACCATAGTCTTTAAACACAAAAAGATCTCGTAAGCAATAAAACCATACACAAAAAGATCTTATAAACAAATAAAACATTACATTGTTAAAAGGGTCCGGTATCCACCTTCTCCCCTAGTAGCATCAACGTTTTCAATATAATATACACAATGAAATAAATAAAATAGCATTCAAAAAATTAGGCAGCAGTACCATTGATGCTCTAATTTAAAAGGGTACATTATCAACATATTTCCTCATTAGCAGCAGTTGATTAAAACCATTGGATCTATAACTGTTCTTTAAGCTTCGATGTTTATATACTCAAGTGAGAAGTTGGCCTGGTATATGATGTCCATAGTTCTGTGGGCACCTTGTATCAGTCCAAACAATCCCTTATGGTGGTGGTTGTAAGTCAACCTTATAGACAAGCTATCCTAGGGGTAGCATGGACTAAGCAGCCTTAAAGGCTTAACTCCAAAGGACATGTGAAGCCAGCTGTTTTACCATATGCAATCCTGTAATATCAAATTAAAGGACACCACACAAGTTATATATTATCAAAATATATGTATTTATTCTTAGAATAATCCCCACTACTCTTTATGAGCAATGAAGCACAAGCGTTTAAATAAAAGCACAGTTAAACATAGACAAGTTGCACGTTTTTGGATGAGGCCGGTGGCCACTCAAACCATATATCAAAAAAGTGGTATAACAATCACTCATCGATCTGGGGTAAAGCCTAGGGCCTTGGGAATCGCTGGGACTATGATGCACTAACAGCAGTTAGGGCGGGAGTAGCCCGCGGGATTCGGGTGCAGTGCGGGAAGCACGGCTTTCACCAATGTAAAGTCAATGGTGCGTAAAAGTTACAATATTATTGCAAAAGGAGTCTTCCGAATGGACTAGGACTACCAAACTTTAGACTTAGGCACTAGAGGTGTGTACCAGTGTGGGAACACCGGCGCTAGTAAGTTACCTCACCCACAGGACGCGGGTGCACAGGTGCCAACCTGTGTCGGGTTTCGTCACGCAGTTCGATGGTGCCTGAGGATGAAGATGCTGCAGGCGTCCAGAAGAGAAGTGTCCGGTGCGATCCAAGGGTAGATCGAAGTTGAAGGGTACCTGAAAGCAGAGGGGACAGAGTCTGGGTCACTAGCCAGTGACCAGGAAGGAACCAGGCAATGTCGGGCGCAGTCAGGTCGATGTCGGGTGCCTTGTCTCCGCTGCCACGTGGACTCTGGGTCACCGAGGATGTCCTGGAGTGGATCACGAGCTCAATCAATCAATCATTTGCATTTGTAAAGTGCGCTACTCACCCGTGGGGGTCTCAAGGCGCTGGGGGGGGGTCAGTGCTCAAAAAGCCAGGTCTTGAGCTGCCTTCTGAAGGAGAGGTGGTCCTGTGTGGCGCGCAGGTGGCTCGGAAGAGAGTTCCAGGTCTTTGCTGCCAGGTAGGAGAAGGACCTGCCCCCGGCGGTGGCCCTGCAGATGTGGGGCACGGCTGCTAGGGCTTGTCCTGTCCAGCGTAGGGTGCGAGGGGGGCAGTAGAAGGAGAGGCGGTGGTTGATGAGTTTTGGTCCGAGGTTGTGAAGGGCTTTGTGTGCGTGGATGAGGAGCCTGAAGGTGATCCTCTTGCTGACTGGGAGCCAGTGAAGTTTCTTCAGGTGTCCGGAGATTTGGTGGTGGCGGGGGATGTTCAGGATGAGTCGTGTGGCTGCGTTCTGGATTCGTTGAAGTTTCTTCTGTAGTTTGGTAGTGATGCCGGCGTACAGAGAGTACGAGCTGTCCCACGAAGGCTCTCACTGTCGGCGGTGTCGGGCCTCGGCTTCCGGATCGGAGTCAACAAGCCTTGGCAAAGGCAACCCACGCAGGATTCGAAGAAGGCTTAACACTCGGACCAGCAAGGTCTGAGCGGGTGCTCCTTTTCAGGGGAGCTGGTGCCAATATGGAGCAACCAGATCAGCTGTGTAAATTTGTAGGTTCGTCGGTTCTAGGGCCACTAGCCAAGGGGCAAGCGACCGGACCAACGCATCGAGCAGGAAAATGCAAAACGGCCCCACGCAGCACTCTTCAAGTGTGTTGGTAAGCTTAGGTGCACAAGCTTCTCGGGGCTGGAGCTTCTCAGACTCCAATGCACAGCTTCGAGGGAGCCTCGAGTGCTGCACGGTCAGCGCTTCGTTGTTCCTCCAAGATGGCCGCTCCCACGCTTCAGGTCGCCTCCACGGGTCTCAGTTCTGCATAGACTGTGGATCGGGCTGTTAGAAGGCAGGCACGCTGGGTCTTGTCGATCTCTGTCGCTCGAGTGCCGGCAGGAACTGCAACAAAGCAAACGTCAAGGTGCTGGATGGTGCCTGTTTGCACAGGGTGGTCACTCCTTGACCACAAGGGAGATTCTTCAGTCTTCCATGTCGAGTGGGATGTCGAAGGGTCCAGAGTTTCGTTTCAAAGGTTCAGTCAGGATAATCTGATGTGCATTGGCACTGCTCCCACCTATATTCCAAATCTGGGGGCTGGATTACCTGCTAGGTCCCTCCTATGGGTGGGATCCAGGAAGGGGGTGGTTACACCCCTTTCCTTTGTCCAGTTTCGCGCCAGGACTGGGGCAGGATGGCCCCATAACCGGCTTGACTGGAATCTGCCCAGGGACTCCTTGTGCGCCCCAGGCAGTGTCTAGTTTCTTTCAACCCTCCCTGCTACAATCCACTATCTCCTGTCTGGGGTGGTGTAACACCTCCCTGTGACAGGAAACTCTTTGTCCAGGCGTCCTCTGCCAGGTTTCGGCCAGCAGCAGGAGGTCACATATGTGTCTGTGGCAGCAGCATTCATTTTGTGATGCTGGGGCTCTGGTTAGGATTAACCGTGTTTTCAGTAAAGTAACATGTTTTCTCCCTCCAGAAAGGGTGGAATGCTACCCACGTCGCCAGAACTGGCGAGGGGGTAGTATTCCAAAATGTATGACACCAAACACGACATGTTTTGATAAAGCCAAACCAAAGTTAGCAATATCCGCGCGGATTATAATTAGGCTGTGGGGGTTTTAGGTTTAAACCTATAATAACTGATAAAACCCCACTGAAAGAAAAATAGCCCTCACCGGTGAAAACATATAAACACTGAAAAAACACCTCGACAATCAAAAACTAAATGCCATTCAAAGAAAGGAAAAAGAGACAGAAAGACATTTTTTTCTTCCTGAAGGGGTCAATACAATGTAACTTTGTTATACAAGCTAGCAGTAAGAAAGACTGACTCTGCTTGAGTTTTGTTCTTTAGGGATGCCACTAAAATATTGTTTCTTCTTCCTTTTACTTTTTTCAGTTTTGTGGCCTTTGGTCTAAAGATGCAGGGTTTAGTTTCATGTTTTATGTCTAGTTTAAGTATTTTATAAACTACAGAGAATCAGGAAATATCAAACTCATATTTGATATTTTGGCTGCATTTGATTCTTTCAGCGATAGGTAAAATGGCTAGTTTCATAAACATCTTTCCTAATATGTGTAATCAAATTTACCCACAGAGAATGGGTTTAAATCCTTAATATATCAGAACATAGTTTCTGTTGGGTCAGTATTGATAGTAGGTGAATTGCCAACACCTCAGGTTTTAAACATTCAATGCAAGGTATAGTGACAAGTATATATATCACCAAGCATCTGGGATAGTGGTGAAAACATGACACCAGACTTTTCGAAAACATGGAAAGCAGTGTCACTTGTAATGCTCTGCAAAAAAGGTTCTTTCCAAGTTCAACAAAGATTGGAGTGATATTATTTGTATTTGCAGTGATTCAGCTACGTATATAAAAAAGTTGTGTGATAACCTGTCAAAATTGATACCTGAGCTGAAGTGATTCCCTGTAGGAGATCCTTGACACTTGTTAGATGGTATGCTGAAAGCATCTTTACAATCTTCAGAGTTAATGAGGGATGCTATTGACTTTTTAGTCCATTCTGGTGCACTGTTTTCTTATGCACAGGAACTAAAACACAAATATTTATCATTTTGTGCTTTATGTGGCATCAAAGAAAGAGTCATCCCAACTGTGTCCCTTAGCTGATGGTTCTCAGCCCAAGGGACTTTGAATTCTGAGACGGCCTTTTCACAGATGTTTACATGGGAAGGAAAGAGCGAGTGCACATGACCCAAAGACTCACTGAAGAAGTATTGTATGGTGTACTACAATAGGATTAATTTGCAAAAATATATTTTGACCTTATATACAATATAGGTACACTGTCTATATACCATGTTCTTTCAGTGCAGAAAGCAAGCAATAATAAAAGCAAAATGTTTCATAAACACCAGAAAAACACTTTTTCGGTTGTTTTTAGTGGCGTGAAAATGTGTAACCACTGATAACAACTGTTTTTTAAGATATTGAAAACACTGAAAAAAAAACACCAGAATATACCAAAAATAGAAACTGAAAACAGGAAAGCCTAATTATAATGCACTTAAGAGTATATGGTATGGCAGTATCACTGGAACAGCAGTAAGGAAATGGTTCCGAACACTGCAGACAGGCACAGCTCATGCTAGAGCACCATCTCACATAAAACCAAGCACTCTGCCTCCAGGATTGGAAAGGCCTGCCATAGGAGTGACTTATAGGTATATATGTGTCCAGATATAGGTTTAGACATAGGTATACTATATCCCCAGCTGTGTGAACAGCCAGTTGTGTCGATTTAAGTACCAGCCAGGGGTGGCAAAAGATATGCTGCAGCCCCTGATAGGCCTTGGATGCACCTATGCCCATGGCACCTATAGTGCACTGTATAGGGGCTGACAAGGTGTCCAGTACCAAATTGGTTATGTACCTATAGTACATGGAGTCCATTTAAAGAGAAAGCAGATAGCCTGGGGCCCTGGTTAGCAGGATCCCAGGCCAACTAAGTCAAAAACCAGCTAAACACAAGGCAAAAAATCAGGGGTAACCATAGTCAGGTATCCACCTTCCAACAACTCAGAATTGGGAGATTTCAAGAATAAATACAATTTCTACCCTTGCTTATGTTTATCCCATACAAACAGTTTATGCCTTTCATGTAGCTTCCTAGTGCAATAGCAATATCATGACTTATCATTTCTGTCAATAACACAATAGCTTGGGCTTGTGACCTTATTCCATATTTTAAAAATACTGGGCGTAATTTTTTTTTTCTCAAGTCTAAAACTGCAAGGCAATCTAGCAATATATGCAACATTTCAGATCTGGTCCCAAGACCACATATGCCTGTTCCATCTGGGTATAACATTTCTGACTTTATTTTTCCCTCTGTTAACCATGGGTTAATGCCAATTCGTATCCTTAGGATTTCGCACCTAAGCCCGTGGTTTGGCAGAGTTTCTTAGTATGGATACCATGCAGAATTTACCCAGGAGTTTATTATGCATTGGACCGATTTTGTCTTCCTCAGGTACTCTAGGTCATTATTCCTTGACTGCTCCATGCCTTGGTACCTGAGAGATGTCTTTGTAAATTCTACATCCAGGGGGTGCTGTATTGAACTGACATTTAAACTCCCTGTTATTACCTGGATTTTCCTTCTCGTTTCCTTTGCCCATTTTAAACTACTGTGTCAGATCTTCTCACTACACCAATGTGAGACTTTCTGCGCTCCCCCTGGATTATGGCATTTCCAGAATCTTACCAAAGACATTTGGACCTGGCTGTTCCATGCTATTGTTCCTAACTCCATTCTAATTGCCTGGATCATTGCGGAACTTGATAGGGACAATAGCCGTTTTAGGGCCTTACCCTCATCCCGATCCCACACATAACTCACAGTGGTATGCAGTGAGGGATGCCAGCACTGGTTGGCAGTGTGAACAGCTGGTGCTGACGGCAGGTGAGAGTAGATAAGACCGTGAGAAGTAAGCAACTTCAACTGGTAGCGTGAGAAACTGGCAGTGACGTAAAGGCATTTTAAGGCATGGGCAAAGATGGCAGTTGTCCAAGGCCCCCGCCTTTCAAGGGGTCACCTTTTTCCCTGTCATGACATTTCTTACTCTTCTCTGCCTACTCCTACCCTGATTCGGTGGTTCTCTACTCGGTGTCATTTGAAGATTTTTTGAGTCCTGGTAAGACATAATTTACCTGTTTTTGTGTGGCCCTTTCACTGAATGTTTAGGGTTTATTAAGCATTTTTTGGCATCATGTAGTCTTGATTTAGGAGAAAACTGGTAATAAAATTCAAAGTTGTTCTGAACAGGGTCCTCCAAAATATGGGTGCCTAGGGTCCCAAAATTCTTCATGATATCACTGCAGTGATGGGAAGGGTGGGTATCGTGCACTGACTTTATTGTGACAAGCTCTCATTGCTGGGCCTTTTGCAGTAATATTTGCGTTGACAATGCCTCTCTCTTGTCATTATTTAGAACAAGGTCGGGCAAGGCTTTGCAGTGCAATGGCCTTACATCGCGGAGGGATCACACCAGTGGATTAGCTAGACCTGCGGCTACCCGTGGTGGCCACTAAGCTTGCCACCCGCAGCAGCCGTACAAAAGAGCGGGGGAGCGGATGATTCCTGCTGCAGCCGCCCCCATTACGCCCACAGGTTAGAGTGGGGGTTAGGGGAAGGCTGCGTCCCCAAAACTCTTGCCACTTGTGGCCACCTCCCCCCGCCCCCCCCTTGCTACGCCACCGAGGCACACAAAAGTGAGCCTTTTCAGTTGCTTTTTTTTACAATCTCACTAAGAAAAAGCAAAAAGGCTTGCATCTACTGAAAAAACATGTATAACGCTGTGTGTCCATCCATTCGTTCATATATGATGATGAGCAGGCGCTGGGGTAAGTACAGACAGCAACGCAATGAGTTACAAGTCATCCGTGCGCATTTATCATTAAGATATGCACCTCTGAGCCCAGTGTCTTGCTTAAATTTACATAGATATTACCTCATGCCTCTGCGGCGACCATTTCATCGCCTCTTTAGCTTCTCATTGATGTGAACTGAGCCAGAAGTACATCAGAACACAGGAATGGAAGTCAATGAGCGCTTAATTTGTAAAAAAAATAAATGTGTTCAGCCCAACATTTTTTGAAGGAGCCTACCCATCCCAGGCACTGCTGAATGCTAAGGTTTCCTCAAAAAAATCAATGGGGGAACGGATCACTTGTCCTGGGTCACCAGAGTTTATTAGTTTTTCGTTTCTTGTACCAATAAAAAACCCTCAATCACATGTCAAGGCTCGGGTGGCGGTATATCTTGGTTCTCCGCCTCTCTTTTAGGTACGTGACAGCATCATCATTGGGCTAGTTTTTATGCTTCCTCCAACTGGAGGTAAACCACTGTTTGGTACTGTAGTGATCAGTGATGATGGATAACAATGTGAGTGAGAAAATGTTGTGATAAAACAGCTCGAGTGGCCAGACCGAAGAAAATTTTATTAGGTCTGGGCTCAGACTTATTTAAAAACATTGGCGTGTGTAGGAAGGTGACTTAGGAGTCTTCCGCACAATTTTTTGTCCATAAAAAGGTCGACATGTTTCAGCCTTTAATTTACCCAGGAGGGGTCAAGCAGGCTTTCTTCAGGACCTAGAAAAAAATAGTGAAAAAGTAATGGAACCCTGTATTTTGAGGGTCTGGATGGGTCTAGGTATTATAGCCTGACTCTGATCAAGCCTGGTAATACCTTAAAGGTGTTAAGATTAAGGCATCATCGGGCGATCCGGAGAAGTTGGTTCCTGCTCTTGTGTGGGAGTTGCAAAACTTGTGCTGGCTCTGCCTCTCAGTACCCGGTTAGTGCTAAGGTTTCCTACCATCTTACTCTTGTAGCGTCTTTTTTATCCCTTTTTTAGGTCTTGGCTCTAGACTGCGTGCATGCGCTGTCTTGAACCGAGACATGCTGTATGTACATTGGAAGCTTGCAGCATGCTCATTGGCTTCTCATTTGCTGACACCATCGTCACTCCATTTTTCATTCTCCCCACTTGTAAAGGGCATGTATACGTCATGCCTTTTCTGATATTTAACCCTTCCGAGCGCACCGTCTAGGTACATTTAAACCTACGCAGAGGTCCGTTTTTTTCGATTGCTTCATGACTTCTTTATTATTTTGTTAATGGCTGACTCGGCCCGCCACACTTAAGAGCACTGTTTTCTTAATTAGTGCCAAGCTGCAATTTAAAACATTTTTTTTTCATGCTGCTGAATACAGCCACCGCTTCCTCCTCTTTTGTCAACTGCGACATGAAGCCCCCAGCGCTGGCCCCTCCCTACATCCCAGCACAACACCTCCGCTGGGCTGCTGTCAGGAAAGGCACTGCATTTGCTCTGGGGCATTCAGTTATCCCGCTGTCACCCATTGATTTCATCTCAACCGCGCTGCTAAGTGTTCACTCTTGTCTGATATTTTGCACTTGTAGCATGTGACATATACAAGCTTACAATGTCACTTTACAGCGGCAGCCGGCACAGGTAAGCGTGGTGGGCGGGGCAGTGCGCGGAGGGGGGAATCGGACAGACGATGGCGTAGGTATTCTTTATTTATTTGATTATACCGATTCGGGCGTCTGTTGTCTTCCACCCTCCCACCCAGCCTCGCCCGACCACGTTTATTTGTGCCAGGCACCACTGTCACTTTAGTGTGACCCAATAAAAGCATTTTATATATATTGTTACTTCTGAAATGTACACCCTCTTGTACAGTGCAGCCGCTCGTGGCAGGGACGGCATGTTTCCTAGGACATCTACAGTGAAGGACTCCTGCATGTCACCCCTAGTGGCACATTTCTCCTAAGTTTTTATCAAAGGCTACGCTAACTTAGATAAGTCTATAGATACTGATTTAGAGAACAAGAACTCTACTGCTGAAATTGTCCCTAGATTTCCCACAGAGAATAACAATTTTAAGAAGCAGCAAGAATGGATAAGCCTTTAGCAAACACAACAAATATCTATCGGCCAATATGGTCCACGCAAAGCATGCCCTTCTTTTTCTTTCTTTCTTTCTTCATAGTCTGAGAGAAAAGTTAAAGTTAAAATGAACATTTCTTGATGGGAGCGTGCAATAAAGCAAGATAAATATATCGCGTGAGTGAATGCATTTGTGATGATCGGTGGAAACAAAAAACGTGTTTAAATAAAACACATCAATTGGAAACTATCACAAATATTAGAAACTAAATAAAAAGCCTTTCCTATTCCAACTGGGGTTCTACTTATAGTGAAATGTGTGGGATTTTTACAGGGACTAGTAAACCATTGACCATATGCATCCATTTCCTAAGCAATAAATCTTTGGTTATTTATACGCTCCTATTCAAGAAAAAACGGCGATAATGGGCTTGATAATATGCCCTTGTGAATTCCCATAGCAGCTCAGGTTAACACCAGAACCTGGGCTGCTGTGGGAACTCACAAGAACATATTATCAAGCCCATTATCGGCATTATAGCGGCAGTTTCCTGCTGCTAAAGCGGTGATAATTTTATCGCAGTTCTTGATTATATGCCCGCTTTGGGTTTTTTTTTCCATTAATTGTTGGTTCATGATGAATGGTCCCTCCCTACACTGATGCTACCTTTAACACGCCAGTGTTTGTACCAAAAAATGTGACAATACTTTCAGTGGGTTCATCCATTCACTTCCTTATCCTGCCAGGCAATGCTTTCGTTTGTGATTTTCATGTTGTGTACCATTACAAAGGAATGCTGACTTTGTAATACACGTTAATTCCAGTATCGCAATTGTCGATTTCATCGCATGGTTTCCAATATTCGAAAGCGCACTTTATAATATTGTGCCAAAACACACATTTGCCTCACTACCTCTTCACAATTATTTGTTTGATTCTCTAACATTTGCCCTCGTTCTCAGTAGGTATCTATCTGTCTCTTGCACCAGATTCTGCTGGTTGTCATTGAACTGCTCGTGTGAGAATACAGCGCACTGTTTAAACTGTGGAGGGCAGCAAGTAAGCCTAGGCCTATTTTTAGCTGCACAGTAGAAGATATATAATTAGTTCATAATTCTTGTGCAAGGTCTTCTTCAAAACAAATTAGTGTTTTACTGGTTTCTTCAATATTAATCTGAACGATATGCCAATGTCTTATTCACATCCAGACCTGAAACACCATGTTTGCTAGGCTTGCAAGATCAGCCTCCTTGTTGGCATCTGGCCTTGTGTTGTTCAGATGTTAAAGTGTAGAATGAGGGTGGTTTCTAGGGTTGAGAGTAAAAAAGGGACAGGTGCTTTCTGCTGGGCATGCTCAGTCTGCTTTTTAAAACCAAGTCACAAACCAGGGTCCAACTTTATGGACGGAGGCAGCTGTTAAAACAACTAGTGACTGACCACTGACTAGGCTGTGATGTCATCTCAGCTCGCCCCTCCCATCTGTTCCCTGTCGTCCACTCAGCTTAATTTTCTGCAAGACTTCAGCACTCCCTTTTAGCTAAACCCACTCCCCTATGACCACATCTCATTCACCCAATAAAAAAAGTTGCTCTTGCGCTGTCTTGAATAGAGACATGTTGTATCTACATAATGGGCCTATAGCCCGCTCATTGGCTTCCCCTTCGGTGGCACCATCATCGCTCCATTTCTCATTCTCCCCATTTGTGAAGGACATGCATACATTGTGCCTCTTCCAGTGTTTAACCCTCGCCAAGAATACCACCCTCCTACTTATAAACCTACGCAGAGGCCACTTTTTCAATTTTTTCTGAACTTCTTTATTTTTTATTTTATTGGGTGACTCGTCATGCCACACATTAGGAGCGCTGTTTAAATTAGTGCTAAGTGCCAATTTTAATATTTTTCAAATCCCATGCCATAGGCTGCAGCAACCCTTCCTCTTCATGTGTCTGCCACAACATGCAGCCTTCAGCGCTGCCCCTCCCATTGTCCCAGCACCGCAACTCCGCAGGGCTGCTGCAAGCAAGGATGCTGCTGTTACTCGGTTTGTAGTCCTGGAAGTAAACCCGCAGCAGCCAATAGGAGGCTGTTGAGTAGGTAAGGATGGGGCAAGGGACTCAACTCTGTGACGTCAGAGGTCAAATGATGCGTGATGTAACTTCTGCTACCCCTGATGCTCTTTGTCAAAGTTGCTTCATCTGCCAAAACTGAGGGCTCTCAGAAACAGGTTAAAGGCCAGTTTGTCTGTTAATTATACATTTCTATAGATAAAGGCTTCCTTACCACATGCCAGCTCTCTTCCCTGGTGACACCCATTACCTAACTTAACCCGGGTTGTTTCCAGTAACTCCAAGGGTGCAGCAGACATGGCATGCTGTGCGTGGCTGGCGTACATGAGCCCAGCATCACCAGGGAGTGCCCTGGGGTGAACCCCTGCTGGGATCACCTTGGGGTTGTGGGCGTTGGGGACCTGGGTGAAGCGAAGCTCCACTGAAGCTCTGCATCTGCACTGAATACGGTGGGCAGCGTCTGCCTGTTTTGTGCTTTGTACTTCGTGCCTAGCCTGGAAACTAGTGCAGTGGGAGTCAGGGGCATCATCACCGCAGCAACCCGCTGAGGTTCCGTAAAAATCGTTACGACGTTTTGGGCACTGCCGAATATGGAAAAATGTGGTATCAATGAACCGTAAATGACGAGTTGTGTAAGTGTACGCATCTTCGCCATACTACTCAGAAGAGTTCCTCACATTTCCAGGTTTCTTCAATGGACGCTCGGGTTCCATTTTAGATACGGCATCCATTTTGTTTCTTGCCCTCACGTAGTCAGCGAACAGGCAACTGTCCGCATCGTGACCCCTTTGTTCCCAAGCTTCACGAAAGAAGCATATGCCTTCTCATGCGTCTTTTATGAGTAGGGGGAGGACACTGTTAAAGCAGTTGCCTCCGCTCGGAGGTGATCCTGCCGTGCCGGTCTATTGTTTCAGCCGTGCATACGCAAGGATCAAATCCTTTTGACCCTGTGATCATGCTTCCGATATTGCCCTCACACTCTTTTCTCTACTGTTGTCTGACTTCCTTGCAGCTGTTCTTGTCTCTTTCTCTTGTTTATTTACAACTCAAGTGGAATGTACCTAATGGTGGGAAGATGTGCTTTTACAGTTGGAACTGGTGATGTTAATGTAATTATGTTCCGGTGCTCTGAATACATGAAAGCGATCCTTTGAATTTTACTGTGGGAAATGAGTTGTAACCTTTTGCTTACATATTGTGCAATGACAAAATCCTGTATAAAAGAGAGCGACTCACATATGCTAGGGGTAGCAGACTCGCAGAACCTACATGATGTTGTACTTCTTGTGACTTTTGCCTCCCTGCAGTAATAAACGCTGATCTTTGACGCCGAAGGAAGTCTCCCGTGTCTCTGTCTTTAGTGCGGGTTTATGACGGGATATGTTATTTACAAATTTCATAACACTGAGCCCGCTGGGGGTCGCGTAACTAGTTAGCATGGAGGAGTTACGCGACCCCCAGCGGGCTCAGTTGTAAATTTATGTGGATGTATTGAAATAATGCCAAAGTATTGTACATGCTGTTAATGTATAAGATATCAATGTTTATGTGATTAATGAACAAATCATATGCTTGTGTTATGAAATTTGTAAATAACATATGAGCACATACATTGACAAACAAAATACAACAATCAAAAGAAGTAAGAGAAATAAAAAGATTATCATAAGAGCAAAAGAGTAATGAGTAATTAAGGTGCATAGCACTACGTGAACAGTGCACGATTGGGTGGGTCCAACAACCCGCCATAAACCCATTTTGATACACCAGGATTGACTACCCTGATCAATCGTTGCACCATTGGAAAAATTGGAAAAAATTTTAACAAAGCAACGGAGTGCTCCTCACGCCCCCTATTTTTTCATATCTGTCTTTAGTGCGCCAGAACAGGTATCCCACGAAGGTTTTAGGTGTTGTTCCCTGGCACCGCTGGGCCTTAAATAGCCCAGTCCTTCAGTTTGGCGCCCAACGCGGGGCGACATCGGCGGTACCGGTCCAAAGCCTGACGATTGTGAGGAACTTCGTGTGAAATCTCCGAGGAAAAGGTGCACCCCGCTTCATCGATCCTGTTGTCGAAATAAGTGGTCCGAAGATTTTTCCCGCGAAGATTCCCGCCTCCTGACGGCTGCGACAGACCGATGCCCTGACTGTCGACCTGTTTTCGACGTCTGGCGTAGACCTTTCGTACAAGCGAGACGATAGACGGGCCTTCCTGGTGACGCCATTGTATTTTCAGTTAAGTATTTGTGGGTCGCTCCCAGTCCTTAGTGGTTGTTGCAGCTTATTAAAGCTTTGTTGTATTACATGGTTCCATAGCATTTGTGGTTCTTAGTTGTTGGTCCTTAGTTGTTATTTGACAATTGCAATTGCCAAAAACCGAGGGTTTTGTTTTTCACGAAGAATTAGCACTTCGGTAACCCTTGAAGTTTGATACTAGGTTAGTGTACACAATGCCTAGCCATAGTGGTTTTCTTGGTTTCTTTAAATGTTGCAAGAAGGATTCCCGGTTGGAGGACTCGTGTCCGATACCTCCGGTTGGAACTCCGATATATGAGCTCTATAGTCGACATGGTGTGGGCCCTATTATATATAATAAATATTGGGTCCGTTACACGAAAAAAGATGGTGTCCTTAGTTGGCCACCGCACGGAAGTTTCGACCTCACGATCTTAGATAATCTAGAAGCTAAGTTGTTTAAAAAAAAAGCTAGGCCAACTATGTTTGATTCCTTTCGGTTATGGCGTAAAGAGGCCAAGCAGAAAGAAATCAAACAGCTTAAAAGGGATCGAAGAGAAGGTATCGTTCCGATAATGCAAGTTGTACAACAATGTCAGCGAGATAAAGAAGAAAAAGAAATAGAAGTTTCCACTAGATTGCATCACATGAGGGTAGACAAATGTTACCCGGTTTTACCAACTAGTCTAGATAAGAAGAAAGAGGATTCAGAGGAGGATCCCCTGTTAGCATATTTGATGAAATCGCCACCTCCTTATGCACAGGGTGCTACAGCCCCTGTAGTTCCTCCTGTGGTACCACCTGTAATTCCTCCTGTTGTCCCTCCTGTTGCTCCAGCGGCTGCGGGTCAGTCCGTTGTTGGTCCTACGTTTGTCCCACCACCTGTCTCTATTCCTACTGCTCCTTTGCCTGTACCTTCTCAGCCTCTTGTCTCTGCCACCCCGACTATCTTGCCTGCTTCTGCTGTGTCTGCCTTCACTCCAAACGTTGTGGCTCCTGTTCTCCTTTCTCCCTCTGTTCGTAATCGTATCCCTAACACTGTTGCTACCCTTTATTCACCGCTTTCTGGTCAGTTATTTCCATCCGATACTTCTGAAACTCCCCAAAGACGGAGTCAGATCCCTAGTGGAAGGGAGAAAGAGACGTTAGTGACAATGGCACATAGGTGGATAAGACATCCTGCCAACTACCCTCCACGCATGGTTTTCGAGACGTTTTCTCAGTTTAATGAGCCTACACAGAGATTCGTGTTCGAAGAAATGTGTAACTTTTTGAGGGAACAATGGTATAATGACAATTTAGAAAGCGTATCGCCCGATATGATTGAACTTCAGAGTCAATTTTCGAATGGTATGATTGTAGGTGGCGATGTACGACGTGCCTTAGAGCGACTGTTATCCTTTAGATCTACAGTGCCTTCTCGTGTGTCATTTAATGATGACGACTCAGAAACTTGGAAAGCGGCTCCTGGTCAGTATCCTATGAGAGAAGTTCCGCCAGTATGGATGCCAGGTGATGCTAATGCTGCTCCTCCGGTCCTTCCACATTTCCAGAGAGTTTGGATACACCTCCCATGGAAGCGATCAGAAGTATTGCAGGTCAAACAGTCCTTGCCTGATCCACGCAAGAATCCAGCGGGTTACTGTAAGGAGTTGTCTCAATTGGTAGATGCTACTATTATGAACCTTGCCTACATCGACATGCTGTTCGGCAATGTTGTACCACAGCCGGTTTGGGCGAAAATCCGTCAGGAAAATCATGCGAATGAGTTAGGCGGTGATTGGGCTGCAATAATAGCGGCTGATGGCCGACAAGTCGGTGGGGCTAAGCCTGAGCAGGTAATTTCGGATCTGCCCCAGAGAATAATTACGTTCATGAAAACGCTTTTGGCGGCGATGAGGGTAAACTGGGATAAATTAGCAGCTTGTAAGCAGAAGAAGGATGAGAGTGTCTCTGATTTCTTTACTAGATTCGAAGAGGCATTTGTTGATCATAGTGGTCAGGATATGGGCACTGAGGGAGGTCAACGGTTGTTTGTTGATAAATTTGTGTTGAATTTGTTGCCAGAACTATGCAACAAATTGAAAAATTCAGAAAGTGCATGGGCTGTTTCAACCACTGCACAGATGTTAGCGACGGCTCAATATTATGAGAATAGGGAAAAAGAAGAAAGTGATCGTGTAGATAAGAAAACGAAGGAGCTCAAAACGAAGGTTTTGTTGCAGCAAGCGTATCCTCCGTGTTCAAATCACACTGAATTGCAACAACAGTATAGACCACCATCGCAATCCTCCAGAATACAGCCACGTCCTGACTCCTCTGACTTTAGATCTATTCTTGGGTATAACCAGTGTGCATATTGTAGAAGAGAGGGACATATAAAATACGATTGTCCCGCTTTGCGTGACCGCCTTAATGGTGTGTCGGCACGAGGGGGTCGTGGTGGTCCTCAACAAGCATCTCGAGGTAGAGGTCGCGGTGCCTTTCAAAATCAGACTGAGCGCCCTAATACGTCCTCGGACGCGAATAATTGTTTTGACCAGCGAAATGTAAGGTCCGATAAATCAGCGCAGTACTATGCGGACGACTATTACATTGAACATGAAACTGTTATAAACGACCGTTACTAGGACAGCCACCGACAGAGAGAGGGAGTAGTATCAGTTCCGGTTGATCAGAGTGGGCCTTACGTCGCAGTTGCTACATCTGGCGTAGTTGAGCCTTTTCTGCTAGACACTGGTGCAACGAAAAGTTCCATCATGCATTCGAAACTCCCTGGCGCACCTTTGTCCGGCTTAACAAATGTTTCCGTTGGATTCTCTGGCGCCCCGGTTAGCAATCCTGTCTCCAGCCCTTTGCCCCTTACTATTGGTCCTCGTGAGTTAGAGGCTCCATTGATTCTGTCTACTGGTTGTGGTGAGAATCTTTTGGGTCTGGATTTGTTGAAACGGTTATATGCGACTTTGTATTGCTCTCCCGAGGGAGTGGAGCTTACATTAGGTCGGAGAGTAATCTCTCCCATGTACTTGTCGATCAATAAATTCCCGCCGGAATTGAGCTCCCTTCCTGCGTCTCTATGGGCCACAGGTCCCAATGACGTGGGTCTCTTGGACATCCCACCTTATGTAATCAAGCTGAAACCAAATGTACGATTGCCACGTATACCACAGTATCGTATCTCCATTGAGGGAGAACGGGCGATATTAGCGATTGTACACGACCTGATCAAAAAGGATGTCGTTGAAGAAACTCGAGGAAATGTGTGTAATAGTCCTGTACTACCAATTTTAAAATGCACTGATCCATCTAAACCTCCTGTGTATCGTTTCATAATTGATTTGAGAGAAGTGAATAAAATCGTGATCCCACAGTTTCCCGTGGTCCCTGATATAACGGCTTTGTTGACCCTGATTCCAGCTTCTGCCTCCTGGTTCACGGTGATCGATCTAAAGAATGCTTTCTTTAGTATCCCGATTGCAGAGGAAAGCAGAGACCTATTTGGATTCTCATTAAGTGGTCGCAGTTTTAGACTGAAACGCGCACCTCAGGGCTATTGTGAGAGCCCGTCGATCTACAGTCAAGCCCTTAAAAGTCAACTTGATTCATTTATATTACCGGCAGGCGCAGCCTTGATTCAGTACGTTGACGACCTGTTGGTCGCCGCTGATACCGAAGATATTTGTAGAACTGCTACAGTATCATTGTTGCGGCATTTATGTGACTTACATCACAAGGTGTCACCTTCCAAGCTGCAATATTGTTGCCAAAAAGTAACCTACTTAGGTCACTTATTATCAAAAGAAGGGAGAAGGTTGACCCCAGAGAGAATTGCAGCGATTACTCGAATGACTGTGCCAAAAACTTAGAGAGATGTACGTGCCTTTCTAGGTATCACGTCATACTGCAGGCAATGGATCCCAAATTTTTCTCTATTGGCGAAACCATTGTTAGCTCTCACGTGCAAGGATGTTCCGACTCCTTTGCCATGGACTGAAGAGTGTCAAAAAGGTTTTTCTGAATTACGTGATGCGTTGTGTTCGGCTCCTGTGTTAGGTACTCCTGATTACAGTAAGCCGTTTACAATGTACGTTCACGAGAGGGATGGGTGTGCGTTGAGTGTTCTGACGCAACACTTTGGCGACAAACAGCGTCCATGCGCCTATTTTTCTTCGACCTTAGACCCAGTAGCTAGAGCTTTGCCGAGTTGTTTAAGAGCAACAGCGGCAGCTGCGGCGTCCATTCGACAGTCCGCAGGTCTGGTCATGGATAATATGCTTACGGTGATGGTTCCGCATGCAGTTGACACTCTCTTGAACCGAACGAAAACTCAACATTTGATGAGCGCAAGGTTGTCTGGGTATGAGCTGACGTTACTGGCAAGTCACATACGGATAAAACGATGTAATGTGCTGAATCCAGCAACATTGTTGCCGATCAACACGGAGTCAAGTGATGTAGCACCACATGACTGTTATCTAAAAACTGAAGAAGAGACGAAGGGTCGTATTGACCTAAAAGATACTCCGTTGGTAGATCCCGATGGTACTTTGTATGTTGATGGTTCCTGTTTTAAGTTACCGAATGGTGATGTGACGACTGCGTATGCTGTGGTGACGTTGAGAACGGTTGTGGAATCTACGAGATTAAGTCAGAACTCGGCTCAGGCAGCTGAGTTGATCGCCTTGACGAGAGCGTGTGTGTTGTCCAGAGGAAAGCGGGTGAATGTGTTCACAGACAGCCAGTATGCTTTTGGTGTGGCACATAGTTTTGGGCGATTGTGGAAAGAAAGAGGATTCTTAACGTCGCATGGCACAAAGATTCAGCATGGACAGCTTGTGAATGACCTTTTTGATGCACTCACATTGCCCAAACAGGTGGCCATAATTAAATGTAGTGCGCATCGAAAAGTGACAGATAATGTTGGTTGTGGTAATGCTTTTGCAGATGAGACTGCTAAGGAGACAGCGAAAGATCTGACAAATCGAATGTATGTTACAAGTTCAGTGAGATGGCCTGCGGAAACTAGTATGTGTGAGGACACAGTGGAGAGTGTGAAGGAAATACAGAATGAGGCCACTGAAATGGAGAAGACTAAGTGGAAAGAAAGCACGGGAAAATTAGATGAGGATGGATGTTGGGTTGATTTGTCAGAGAAACAGAGATGGATGTTACCGGATGCATATGTGCTTGCTGTTGTTACAATGGCCCATGGCACAGCACATATTAGCTCGAAGGGCATATGCAAGTCGTTGTCTCCTTTATGGAAGAATGATGGGATTACTAAATGTGCAGAGAGAGTGATTAAGAATTGCATGGTATGTTTCATGCATAATCCCAGTAAGGGCACCCACACTCCACCTGGTCATTTTGCCCCTCCTACATGTCCTTTCGAAGTTATCCAATTGGACTTCATCCACATGGAGAGATGCAATAATTTAAAGTATGTGCTGGTTGTGGTTTGTGCGTTCTTCAGATGGGTTGAGGCTTATCCTCTTAAAGATAATACTGCCCTATCCACAGCTAAAATTCTGCTAAAAGAGTATTTCCCCAGGTATGGCATGCCTCGGATTGTATGGTCGGACAACGGAAGTGAGTTTGTGGGGAGCGTGATGAAGAGTGTGTGTCGTGGTTTAGGAATATCCCAGAAATTTCATAGTGCTAATCATCCTCAGTCAGCGGGTTTGGTGGAAGGATACAATGGCACCCTGAAACTAAAACTTGCTAAAATTCAGGCAACAACTGGTTTATCATGGCCTGACGCTTTGCCTCTAGCTCTCTTATCGACCAGGGCTACTGTACACTCTCGAGTAGGGCTTAGCCCATATGAGATTGTGTTCGGCCGCCATGCGAACATTTGGGGGGTTCCGAGACCTAAAGAATTGAACAGACTTGAATATACGATGTTAATTGATTATCTATATGATCTGACTGCTAAATTGAGTTTGATTCATCAACAGGTCTTTGAGGCTCTGCCGTCACAAACAGAGGGTCCTGGTCATCGGCTCCAACCAGGGGACTGGGTCCTCACTAGAAATTTCGGACGAAAACGCCATCTTGAGCCGAGATTTGTGGGACCCTTCCAGGTGCTACTAGCAACGAGAACGGCGGTTCGACTGGAGGGACGGAAACACTGGGTGCATGCCACCCACACCAAGAAGGTTCCGCTTCCTCTGCCGGCAGACACATGGATACGTAAAGGGTTTTCCTCGTCTGAAACTGACGTTCCCCAGCGCTTTGTTCCATTTAGCGAAGCTCAGACCATAGGGAACACTTCAGTGTTATCTGACATCCCTGTTGATTCCTCTCTTCCTTCAACGTTGAGGAATACCAGTACTGAACAATTGCCTGGACAATCGAACACTCTTTCGCCATCCAATCCACTGTTTGAAGAGCAGACTCAACCCGGGAGAAGTCGATACTTTCTTCGACCGCGCGTTAGGGACAAATAAAAGAGTTCTTTTTTTATTCCCTTTTTGAATTTACAGTACCCCTTACTGTTGTCATGAACATTGTGGACATTATATATTGTGTTTCCCTTTTCTTTTCACGCAGCTAAGAGACTATTATTGGATTGATTCTTATTCATTTAACCTATCATCCGGGTTGGCCGTAGGGCCGTGCGGGTACTTCCTTCTGTTTAGCAGCTATCGACACTAGGTCGGTTTCTTTTGTCGATTTCTGGGAACTCCTGGGAATTGGCAATCGCTACTCAGAACAAAGTGCGTCAAGAACGTCACGGACGGTTTTTTAGAGGATGGACTTCTCGAAGCTGTCGGAAAGAGAGAAAATGTTGGCGCAAAGATCAAAAGTGTTTTGTACAAAATGTTTTCTATTTCAGATCTTTATGTTGTTCCTAACCGTTTCAATGCTACTGGTGGGTGGAGTATATTTTGCAATTCAATTATTATTACCTTCCATTTCACCTACTCCTCCTTCCTATACTCTGAATTTCGCTTCCACTGTTTCTCCTCATTCCTTTCACCTACTGCCTCCACATGAACAAGTCAGACGTGCGGAATTTAGAAACAATTCCTTTGTGCAACTTTTGCATCAGCATCAGTTGGTGGTAAATACTACAAACTGTTGGGTGTGTGGGCTAATGCCACATACCATGGACAGGGGTATCCCATATTTGGTCCTTCCGTACAGCCCCCAAGGGTCAGTTCGGGCATTCCAAACCATGTTCCGTAGTGCACTAGATTCCTACCCCCATCGAGAGCCACGCTCAGCAAACTTTGGTCCTGGTCCGTATCACAAGTCTCTAATGATAGCTATTGCCGATCTAGATAGAGATATCTTCGATACGTCACTTATCCCAGAAGAGGAGGTGCAAACCTATAAGTACCTTAGTGAGGCTGAGTATAGTATATCAGTGGGTGAGAGGCAGCTTAAAAGCTTGTCTCCAATCTGGATTGTACCTCACCTAGGCCACTTTTGTCTGCAAGGTCGTGGCCGAAATCCGAGAGCACAGCTTGGGAAGAGTGCTTTTGTGGATACTTACGTTCTACCGATGCTCTCTTCCCCTGTCTTTCTGACTGCCAAGGGTACCTATTTTGTATGTTATGACCGAGCATATACGTGGTTACCGCATGACTTCTCAGGTACCTGCTATATTGCAAATCTCTTGCCCCCGACTTTCACTGTTGCTGCCGACTATCACAAAACCAGAGTTGTGAGAGGTGTCATTAGTAAAGAGGATACTTCCGGTCAAGAAGCAGGAGACTTCTTCAAGGGTTTTCTACCGTTCTGGGGCCCCATGGTCAATAGCAGAAATCTGAGACAGTTAACTCGTGTAGTAGAGTCTACTGCTAACATAACTGCAAGCGCCCTTGGTAATCTGACAGCAGAGCTTCAAGCGGATAGGCTCATGACGTTACAGAACCGTATGGTTCTAGACGTTGTTCTAGCAGATAGAGGTGGTGTGTGCAAGGTCATCCATTCAAGCTGCTGCATATTCATACCTGATAACGCTCCAACGGTTTATCAAGCCATCTCCAAGTTGCACAAAATCTCGGAGTCCATACACGAGGACGAAGGAGATTGGACGCTGCTAGGATGGTTTTGGGATCTAATGTCAACTTGGGGTTGGAAGATTCTGATGATCATAGGGGTTGTCGTGACATTTGTTTTGTACAAAATGTTTTCTATTTCAGATCTTTATGTTGTTCCTAACCGTTTCAATGCTACTGGTGGGTGGAGTATATTTTGCAATTCAATTATTATTACCTTCCATTTCACCTACTCCTCCTTCCTATACTCTGAATTTCGCTTCCACTGTTTCTCCTCATTCCTTTCACCTACTGCCTCCACATGAACAAGTCAGACGTGCGGAATTTAGAAACAATTCCTTTGTGCAACTTTTGCATCAGCATCAGTTGGTGGTAAATACTACAAACTGTTGGGTGTGTGGGCTAATGCCACATACCATGGACAGGGGTATCCCATATTTGGTCCTTCCGTACAGCCCCCAAGGGTCAGTTCGGGCATTCCAAACCATGTTCCGTAGTGCACTAGATTCCTACCCCCATCGAGAGCCACGCTCAGCAAACTTTGGTCCTGGTCCGTATCACAAGTCTCTAATGATAGCTATTGCCGATCTAGATAGAGATATCTTCGATACGTCACTTATCCCAGAAGAGGAGGTGCAAACCTATAAGTACCTTAGTGAGGCTGAGTATAGTATATCAGTGGGTGAGAGGCAGCTTAAAAGCTCGTCTCCAATCTGGATTGTACCTCACCTAGGCCACTTTTGTCTGCAAGGTCGTGGCCGAAATCCGAGAGCACAGCTTGGGAAGAGTGCTTGTGTGGATACTTACGTTCTACCGATGCTCTCTTCCCCTGTCTTTCTGACTGCCAAGGGTACCTATTTTGTATGTTATGACCGAGCATATACGTGGTTACCGCATGACTTCTCAGGTACCTGCTATATTGCAAATCTCTTGCCCCCGACTTTCACTGTTGCTGCCGACTATCACAAAACCAGAGTTGTGAGAGGTGTCATTAGTAAAGAGGATACTTCCGGTCAAGAAGCAGGAGACTTCTTCAAGGGTTTTCTACCGTTCTGGGGCCCCATGGTCAATAGCAGAAATCTGAGACAGTTAACTCGTGTAGTAGAGTCTACTGCTAACATAACTGCAAGCGCCCTTGGTAATCTGACAGCAGAGCTTCAAGCGGATAGGCTCATGACGTTACAGAACCGTATGGTTCTAGACGTTGTTCTAGCAGATAGAGGTGGTGTGTGCAAGGTCATCCATTCAAGCTGCTGCATATTCATACCTGATAACGCTCCAACGGTTTATCAAGCCATCTCCAAGTTGCACAAAATCTCGGAGTCCATACACGAGGACGAAGGAGATTGGACGCTGCTAGGATGGTTTTGGGATCTAATGTCAACTTGGGGTTGGAAGATTCTGATGATCATAGGGGTTGTCGTGACATTTCTGTTCACGTGTTGTCTTTGTGTACAGTGTGGTCCTGCCTTATGTGGCCTTTGTGCTACAACGTGTATAAGAAGGCCACCCGTTTCCAAGGAGACATTGATGGATAGAAGTATGTTCCAACAACATCTGAATGATCTGATGAATATCGAGATCGACTCCGACTTCGACTAGTTCTTGCCTACATGAGGGCAAAAGGAGCGTCTGAGGTTCCGTAAAAATCGTTACGACGTTTTGGGCACTGCCGAATATGGACAAATGTGGTATCAATGAACCGTAAATGACGAGTTGTGTAAGTGTACGCATCTTCGCCATACTACTCAGAAGAGTTCCTCACATTTCCAGGTTTCTTCAATGGACGCTCGGGTTCCATTTTAGATACGGCATCCATTTTGTTTCTTGCCCTCACGTAGTCAGCGAACAGGCAACTGTCCGCATCGTGACCCTTTTGTTCCCAAGCTTCACGAAAGAAGCATATGCCTTCTCATGCGTCTTTTATGAGTAGGGGGAGGACACTGTTAAAGCAGTTGCCTCCGCTCGGAGGTGATCCTGCCGTGCCGGTCTATTGTTTCAGCCGTGCATACGCAAGGATCAAATCCTTTTGACCCTGTGATCATGCTTCCGATATTGCCCTCACACTCTTTTCTCTACTGTTGTCTGACTTCCTTGCAGCTGTTCTTGTCTCTTTCTCTTGTTTATTTACAACTCAAGTGGAATGTACCTAATGGTGGGAAGATGTGCTTTTACAGTTGGAACTGGTGATGTTAATGTAATTATGTTCCGGTGCTCTGAATACATGAAAGCGATCCTTTGAATTTTACTGTGGGAAATGAGTTGTAACCTTTTGCTTACATATTGTGCAATGACAAAATCCTGTATAAAAGAGAGCGACTCACATATGCTAGGGGTAGCAGACTCGCAGAACCTAAATGATGTTGTACTTCTTGTGACTTTTGCCTCCCTGCAGTAATAAACGCTGATCTTTGACGCCGAAGGAAGTCTCCCGTGTCTCTGTCTTTAGTGCGCCAGAACAGGTATCCCACGAAGGTTTTAGGTGTTGTTCCCTGGCACCGCTGGGCCTTAAATAGCCCAGTCCTTCACCGCTGCCACCAGAATTTGTGGTAAAGACGCCAGATGTGCCCCAGTCACACCTGTTGTCCCCACTCAAATGCTCGGCACTATGGTGGGTTATTCACTTAACTACTCGAAATTGTTCATTATAGTCCTCTCCGGTGAAATTTGTCATTTGTCAAACAATCGCAGTCCAGAACTTTGATCCAAGTAAGGAGAAGCAGGACTACATCTCCCAGAAAGGATTGTGTTGTTAAATGAATTGTCAGGACAAAGATAGTGCCCCCTGGTGATGTGGGGCCATCTGGTAAACACAATGAAAGTAGCTCCTTCTCAGAGTTCTGCTCCAGGTAGCATTGTGGGAGTAAGCCGATATCTTGGGCTCCTGTGACGTTCCCTACCTGAAGCTATCTGCATAGTGTCTCTTTGGTTTCATCACTCCTTCACTCCATGCTTGGACCCTTTTGTTAAATGGTCCGTCCCTAGTTCAGGTCTGTTGCCTCATCCTTGGTGTCATCATTGTGCCACATGGTTGGCCAAGCACAGCTTGGCACAGACCGGTCAACACCATCTTTCGAAGTTACCATGGTCATTTGAGGGTGGGACTTTTGAAGTCTGTGCTCTGGGGAGGGACAGCGCTTTTCAACAAGATTGGTACCAAACCAGTTGTATAGTGCAGCCTAGTGGGAGTGCCAAATATTACAAGTGACTTATAAATGTGACTATTTTTGGTGTTTGAGGAGCGCCCCAGAGGTAAAATAAAGTTTTAGTTAGATCACTGAAAGTCCCCACACCATTCCTGGCTCAGGTTTTCACCAGTCCACTCCAAAGCCGGATGTACGGCATTACGACACGTACTTTTACAACGCGTGCCGTTACAACGTGTTTTTTTCTACGCAAGTCGTTACCACGACTTGAGTTGGAGGGGGTGCGGACTTAGGAATTTTTTTATTTACTATTCCAACACCATCCTACGTACAGTAGGGAAAGTGTTGGATAGTAAATTACAAAATTCCTTGTCCTGCAGCGCCCTCCAGCGCAAGTCGTGGTAACGACTTGCGTTGAAAAGACCGCATTGTATCGGCACGGCGGTGTAACAGCCGCGTCGTAAAGGCTGTTCACCTCCAAAGCCACATCGTTGAAGTTGATGGTGTCTGCAAAACGACCTCTTGCAGTATCACTTATGCAGGCTTTGCTTTCTGTCGCCTCAACAGGATTGGCTGCACCTCGGGGCTTCTGAAGCTGGGATCTCAATTCAACAACTCTTAGGATGGTGGCTGCCTTAGACTTTTGCAGTCCCAAAGTACTGTTTAACAAGTCAATGTCCTGATTTTAAGAAAATTACACTACACAGCCACATACATTCAATCCACACCACAGAATTCCACATCTTGCCACAAAATGCAACACCACACCACATAATCCCACTCCACTACATGCCATTCCACAACACAAAATTCCACTACACATAAATACGCTCCATGACACATAATCACACTCAAGATAACTTCACTCAACACCACACAATTCCTCAACAAACTATTCCAATCCAACCCACATAATTCCACTCCACACCACATACAACCAATCCAGCCATAACACATGACTAAAAGATATTGTCATTGACAACGCCAATAGCTCTCGGATTGCCGAGACCTATTGGCTTTGCCGATGCTTGGTTTCCTCCTCTCTCTGTTTCCCTAAATTTTTCTTCCCCAATTGCACATTTTTAATTCCTTTTTTACACACCTGGAAAACATAATTATGTGTATAGAAACCTCATCACCTACACATCATCAAATCAGGGTAATTTCCTTCCCCTTGCCAACCTGGATGGGACGTTCGTCCGGCCCTTGGCGGGAGTAAGTTTACACCAATCAGGATTCACTTTGTGGAATTCCTGGCAGGCCTACGTGGAGGCATTTTTGGCTATAAACGTCTCTATCTGTGTAAATAAATGCCTTTGTGAACTGAGCCCTATGAGAAGTAGATCATTAGTGAGTCTGCCCAGTAGAACCTTTTGACCGTACCTTCTGATACCTCTCTCCAGAGTATCTCCCTTTGCACTTTCAATGATAAAAGCTTTCAGCCCCCTGGAAAGCTTTAGGTCTTTAGTATCTTAGGATAACATTGATCTACTATATTTTTATGAGCCAAACTGAACCATTCAATAGTTACAAAAACCATCTGTGGCCCAGGGACACTGTACCGGTCTAGATCTTATATTTCATCATATCTCTCAAAATGTTATATCTACAGACAACGGTCAAGTCAACTTTATCTGGTTTTATGAAAAAAAACATAAAAGCATTGCAATGCATAATTAGTGACATCATCAATCATACAGGAAAAATGTTTTCCACTGCATCATAAAATAATAAAGTGCATAATATAACATCTCAAAGCCCTAAAGAGAGGGCACTAAACTTCTACTTGGCCTAGTCATATTCCACCAGTCTGTTTTCCCATTTCTGCATCATTATGGAAATAGGAATTGGCCAAATAGATGTTCAGTCCTGTATGATTGATGCTGTCACAAATGTTATATTCTAATGCTTTTGTGGGTGTTTGCCCTAAAACCGAATAAAGTTGCTTTGACTTGACTTGAACACAGACAATGGACGATCTCCAATCTTCACTTTTATTACAGTACTGTAATGATGATATTTTTATTTGAAGCATTATTTCTCTATGGATAATAACCTTGTAATTTTTGTATGTTTGATAATTAAATTGTACGGTATCAGGTTCAAACTTCACACAGCCTTAGATGAGCTATGCGTCACTTCTCGGCCAGGATACCTGAAGGGCCAAGGGGACACTCCAGGTCCAGTTTTCCATCTCAGACCAAGTGTCCAGCATCCTGATCAGCAGGGAAGACATTGTGACTGACCTTTGATATAGCTAGATGTCCCCTACAATCTCAGTGAGGAGCATCAACACCGGACACATTCCATTACATCATTTCTAGCTTGTCTGCGCAATTTTCAGTACTTGGCCATTCATATGGAAATCAAATTGGCCTGCTTCAAAAGCAGGGCCAGATTGAACTGTGCTAGACAAACAGCCCTCTTTACATGAGCACACTTTGCTTATCTTCTGTAGGAATGAGCAGGCCTGAGAATTTCAGACACCCAAAAAAGTAAAGGAATTCTGGTGCAGGACAGCGGCAGTATTCTAACAAATCAGTATGCAGAGCACTGATTTCCAAGGATAAGACAGCAGCAAAGTGGCTCGTGCCAGGATGAGAAACTGCATGATCTGCAGCGTGGATTTAATCAAACCTTCTTTCTAAGAACCATCGGACTAAGCACTTCCGGAGCAGCCGGGTCAAACATCCTCCTCACAGGATGAAACTTCCGTTTGGTTGGACCGCTTCCATAATCTCCCTTGGCTTAAATACCGGATCAGTTCCACTGCCTGTGTATTGGCTACATTCCACTCAGCTGTGTTTATCCCTCTATGTCTTCCGCGTTCGATAGCTGAATGTATTTTGATTTGAATCTTGGTTACATTGTCTACTTTCTAGCTCTCCTCCCCGTAGAACTTCTTCCGGGTTCTCCTAGATACCTTCTGACTGAAAAACAGTACGCTATTGTACTCCAACTTTTTATTGCTATGCCAGCTCCGGGCGACATCTGTCACTTCACAGCTGCCGGATCACCTGTGAAGTTCTTGGCAATATTTTTGGCTTTGCTTCTTCCTGGTTCCTCTCTCTGTTTCAACCTCCAACTCTTGGCTTAGCCGCTGTCTGAAGTTGGCGCAAAACAGCCTTACCGAGTCGGCCTGCGGATAGGCTTGTATTACGACCTTGCGCCTCTCCCCTCTCCCCCATTGGAAGATTTGTTTGTGTTGGATACCACTTCCCCATTGAAGCGGTCGCTGCTGCTCCTTTTGGTTGCGATGGGGCTGTATACAATCCTTGCCTCGATCTGAGATAAAACTGTACAACCTCAAACAAGCGCCTTTGTGAAATACAAAGTACTAAGTGCATATATTTCTATTTTAACACTCCCAAAATACCTTGAGACACTTCAGTGCACTGAAAAACATTGGTAACTCTCAACGGATAGGATACTTATGTTCTGCACCACAGGAGGATGAAATGCTGAGTCGACCTTGCTGGATTTCGAACCTTCCAACTGAAAACCAAATATAGATGTTAGAACTGAAACCACGTGGATCCCTTCCAACAAATGTATTTATTTATTTTGCCATGTAGCAGCTGATCAATATTGAGAAGTACATAAATATAAGAGCGAATAAGTACACTCTTGCCGAATTTCAGCACCACTTTGCTTGTATCAACGGTATGCGATGCACAGTGCAAACTGGACGAGTTGTTACCTAACTTGTTTCGGTGGTACTCATTCTGTCAAGCCTAGGAAGATAGCAACCCGAATTGGTCCTACCAACATCTTGAAAACACTACTATTAGGTATTTTATGATGCATACTTTTTCGATAAAAGTATACTTATTTATTGTTATTGCCTTCTTTTTAGGCTACTGCAAATGTAGGCAGGGCTGAGGAAAATTCATTCCATTGCTCCTTTTTTATGTTTTTATTTTTACATCTCTTGTTTATCTATGAATAAGAAGTTTACCTACATAATGCCTCCTCTCACATACTTTGTGTTTCCGGCTACAGGTAGTTATCACTTTAACACTCACAGATACACAACGTGCGGCATCTGGGGCATTCACCCACTGAGCTAGCTATCTTATATGCAAGAGAGAAGCATCAATGACTAAAGAGGATTCTGTGATTCGGCTGCGTTTCCTGAGGTAGTGATGAGGTTACAGTGCACTTCATTACTGGCTATACAGCATACTCGAAGTCATCAGAGGCCCTGCCGCGCGCTACAAAGACCTATCTCTCCTCGGCAAGGACATCCTTTCAATTGATGAATTTGTGAAGATTCCACGATTTCCCCGTGACGTCAGTTTTCTACGCTGAACCCATGCAGGCCAGAACGGTAAGCCGATTACACCGCGGTGACCCGTCGCTGCCCTGGGAGGATTAGAACAGTGTTTTCCTTCTAGGTACGTACGTCCGGATGTGCACGCACACGTAGGCGTGCCGTGTAGCCGGATGCCTTGGTGTGACTCAATCGATGTGCTCTTTGATCCCAGTATCACGCTTCTCTGACCAAGCGCCTATGAAATCCGATGGGAGCCTCGGTCGTGACTAGGCTTAAATCAAGCCTTCCTTGTGGGCGTGCTTGCGAGAGATGTTTCCACGTTTGTGTGCAGGTGGAGGGTGATAGGCAGCCCATATTGTACTGGCGTTTATACAGTACTATCTAACCCGCAGTAAATTTCAGTGCAAAATATGAGTGCCAGAATCCATACATCTGCTCCAGCAATGCTATTAAAAATCGAACCGCCGAATGCCACGGCTGTAGTTCTGAATTCACATCAGGCTTCGTAAATCTTCTACTAGACCCTAGTGTCAGACATTTTAATGCATGGGCAAAGTGGGCTGTGGCCCAAGGCCCTAGCCTTTCAGGCCCCCTCCTGATAGAGCCAGCTCTGTTCTGCAGAGAATCTTGTCCTGATGACCTTGACTAATTCTTAAATAGATGGTTTTCAATACCATTTTCCTAATTTTTTTAAAATGTGGGTGATGTGTGAGACACTATTACAGATATTTTGCAGAGAAATGTTGTGTTTATGTTTCATGGAAAATTCATGAAAATAGTTTATTTTAGATCACAACAGGACCTCACATATGAGAAATGGGAGGGTGTCACAGAGACTATTTGCAGTAACATTAGTGAGTTGCTACTGTCATACAATATTGAAAACACACATCACTATCACCAGGGCACAAGTCCTATAAAAAGAAGTGGGGGGGACTGACAATATGCAAAGGACCTCATGAAGTCACGTGCTCAACATGTCCCGGTGTCTGAAAATTACACCGGGACACGTTCAGCTTATTTCTGTGGGCCCAGCTTCTTGGCAGGGGAGACAGCGTCCACCCTGTGAAAAGAGTCGGGGATGTCGTCCACCCGCGAGTACCCCCGACTGAGCCCTGACTATCCCTTTATATTAGATGTGGACACAATTAGAATTTCGAGGAGTGTGCCTGTGCACTGTCAGCGACCTCCCCAAAGAGGGCAGGAAAGAGCTGAAATTGGATAAAAAATTCAAAACTGTTCGCAACAGGGCCCACAAAATACATTTGGACCAGGGCCCCCAAAATCCTTAAGATGTCCCTGATATAAAGTGTTCCTTTATAACACTCTTAACAGTCCCTGCTGCTTTCTGCCTTTGTGCCAGTTTAGCCACCTGTCTCTTCTACCATTTTTTCACTTAATGTGTTTTTCCCTCTCTTTTGCTGTCAATATCTGATGAGAAGAAATTAGTGCAAGGCCCAAAAAAATGAGCGCCACTCACATTTGGCACTCTATGAGGTAAAAACACTATCATGATGGATAAGGAGTTATCCGCTGAGTTCGTTTCGAGGGTGCTGTCCAGGATGTTACCATTGAAGCCTTGTGACATGCGTGAACAGTGGAAGTATTCTCCATTCCTAATATGAGAAACAGACCTGTAGATTGTTTGTACAGACCAGCACTTAGATGTTCTGTCCAGCTGTTATTATGTTTCAGGAAACAATCATGCTTTTATAGCTGTTTAAAAATTGCAACTGGTTGCTGATTACTGCCTGTGTTCCAAACATAGCTTTTCTATATAGAGAACCCACGCTGTCATATATATATTTTTTTTTTAAAAAGCATCTAAGAGCAAATATGCAGCCATTTTGGATCCAAGTTTCTTCTTTTGGCAGCATGGCCCGAGTTTTAATTGTAGAATGTGTGTATGTGAGAATGTTATTAACAAAAATAGCTTAATATGAAACATGGTCTGTGAATATCTGGCCCAGAAATTGTTTACACAAATATCACTCCACTGGGTGTAGATTTTCTATTATTAACTACAATGAAGGGACTTTTTTAAAAAAAATATACAATATTTAGGACACAATAGTTTTGTCAGACAATTTCCAGGAAATTATTTTCAGGTATCATTCCACAGAATGATGAGTCCTGTTCTATGGATCCCCGGTTAGGTAATACAGATCGCTTTGAATGAGATTCCTTCCTGTAGTCGCAGGGAGCCAGTGTAGGGCTTGGAGGGCGGGGGGTCATAGCCTGATGTCTGAGCAAGGTTGCATTAGTGTTTATTACTTTCTTTTTTCTTACTGGCACAGCATCCTGGATAGAGTTGGCTTCAATTGTGAGCTAGGACTCTGGAATTTTGCTAAAGTCAGTGATAGCTGTGGTCTAGAACCCATCACTTACTCCCGTAGAGGATTAATGGTTTGGCCTCAGATTGAATATAACTCAATGGTTTTTATAGGTAGCAAAGATTCATGTTTAGTCTAAAATACGGCTTTAAAAAAGGATATGATTTTAGTCTAGTAGTAGAATAATAGACTAGAGAAGCTTAACACAATTGTAAAAACCTGAAGTGCCTGGCAGTTACCGCTCAGTAGACATGGTCCTAAGTGTATACAAATATTGTTGTATGGAGCCAAAACATAACTCAATTACTTCCAGGTTACTTAGGAATTTGGATTATTATGATGTTGTTTCCAGGTCACACCAGATGACAGGATACACAGTAGTTGATGTGACAACCCAGTCTAGAACAATAGTCTTCTCTTCACTTATTTTGGTTCAGGGCATCATTTTATGAGTTAGGTTCCTAAATAGAAAAGTGATACTGGAGAGGGCACGAGCATTTTCTCAACAGGTTTCCAGGTCAACATTTTTAAAAGGTACACCAGTGCCATGGACCTTCCCTGTGATGCATTATTTGTTGTAGCTATCAGGTTTATTTCAATGACCAGATTTGCGTTTCTTTACCTGGCACCCTCACGGTTCGCGCATCTATGTGTGACTATCTTGAGATGGACCAACCACAGTCAAAATGTCTTGGTGCTTCTATAGTGTAAACAGTCCAGGTAGTCTGGGTGGTGAAGGGAAGGTTTACAGGCAAAACTGTAAATCCTAACAACTCCATCAACATCAATGAGGTTAAAAATAATTTCTCTGGTTGCTCTCTACATGCTCCAGGAATCACATGGAGAAGGTGTAAGGATTGCAGGCGCAAGGGGGCAATGGAATTACCAAAAGAACCACAGAGTCTTAAGATCACGATTCAATGATACCACTAGGCTATGGTTTCGGAAAGCCCCAGATGTCTCCAGTTTTTTACTGTCTGCCAGAAGAAGAACTAAATCCCAATTCCCAGGGTCCATGGCAAGTGGTGCCACAAGCAGGCCAGAAGATGCAGCAAAGGCTGGGGGTCCATTTACACAAGGCCTGTGTTCAGTTAGTGCAGGGGTGTGAGCCCCACATGCATGTTTACTTCTTGAGGGCTTCTCCTCTTCACATTTATAAAGGTTCAATGGGGCTCTCTCTGGATCTCCTTCTTCCACTGGACCTTGTTCTTCACCCAGACAACCATAGTCTTTAGAGGGCGGTGTGATGTTCGGGAACTCTTAACTGGTTCCTCCTGCACAGACTGCTTCTATCATTTAGTGACTCTCTTCTGCAGGCAGGAAGACATTACTTCAAGCAAAACCAAGTCCAAACGTGTTGTCAGTTTTACAGAAGCGGGCCACACCCTAGTCCACGGTAAGAAAAAATCCAATCAGGATGTAGCTCTTTACTGGGCACAAATGTGTGTGTCTGTGCCACACAAAGGAGCAAGATGCTTTTTGTATTTTATTTTTTTAGCTAAGAAAAAATCAAAACACTGTCCAGCTTCTTGCAGGGTACATATGTGCGTGTCTGTGCCCCAGAAAAAAGCCAGATGCTGGTTTGATTTTTCATAGGCTAAGAAAAATCTAAACAGAGTCTGGCTCCTTGGGCTAGACACCCAAGCTCTGGCCCAGCAAGGAGCTTGTTGATGTGTGATGGTGCAAATGGTCAGTGCTAACTCCACCAAAATCTTCAGTTCCCGTGCTTACCTGTCATTTTTCTCTGGTAAATAACAGGGTTGTCGTATTAGCCGCAAAAAACTCATAATACTGGTATATGCGGTAACCGGAGTTGCCACACATACTGGAATGTCAAAGCCAACTCAAAATAAGGGCCATACTGTAGCGTTGACCATCTGTGCGAATGCCACATTACATGAAGACAGTAGTGTTTACAGTCTGTGGGCTCTTTTTCACAATGGTAATTTGCATGTGCCGATTTAGTCACTTGTAAATTTACTCTTGCACCTAGGTGTAAATCTATACTTTTTTGTTATTCACCATAGATTTACACCTAAGTGTAGACTGACATGTCCCCATTCCCCTGAAATAGGGGTGGAGACACCTACAGCTGAATTTATGAGAATATAGTTACTACTAGTAACATTTCACACATAGGCAGAGATCTTCATCACCAGGCTAGAGATCTCCATCCCTGGTGCAGCGATCTCTCTATGATAAGCTACAGGGAAAAGTGTTACAGTTAATTAATTGGTAAAAATAATATGGAAAATATTTTAACGTAAAATGATATGTTAATGAATGTAAACTGATTAATATTAAGCTAGAACTATTAAAATAAATTGTCACCACTCATCCCCCAGCAGATTAAATGTTTAGTAAATATTTATCAAATTAAAATATAGCGATATTGTTTAAAAAACCTTTATTAAACAAAAGTAAAAAAATCACATTGTCACTCACATTTTAATATTTAATTAATATTTAGTGAACTTATTTAAAAGGTGTGTGTTCAGTTAATTTAAATTATGTTTAATTAGCATTACTTTAATTTAATTATTTTTTCATTTCAATTTTTTTACATTTAAATTTACATTTTGAATGCAATACATTTTTTGACTATCTATCTATCTATTTATCTATATATATATATCTATCTTTCTATCTATTGCTCTCTCTTGATATATATGCATATAAATATATTCTCAATCCCTGCAGCTCCTACTGGAAGAACCGCTCGTGGTTCAGTGGCACGACATGCCGGTAGAGCTAAATCAGCATCAATACCAGAAAAGCTACAATAATTTGCGCTCTCAGGTACCGTTTGAAAGGAAAGATTTATTGCTCAAGGTAACTTTTCATAGAGCTCATTGTGTGATCAAGAAAGTTTTGTCTTTCTAAATGCGTTACCCTCAGCAACAATTGCTCTCTCTCGATATATATGCATATAAATATATTCTCAATCCCTGCAGCTCCTACTGGAAGAACCGCTCGTGGTTCAGTGGCACGACATGCAGGTAGAGCTAAACCAGCATCAATACCAGAAAAGCTACAATAATTTGCGCTCTCAGGTACCGTTTGAAAGGAAAGATTTATTGCTCAAGGTAACTTTTCATAGAGCTCATTGTGTGATGAAGAAAGTTTTGTCTTTCTAAATGCGTTACCTTCAGCAATAAATCTTTCCTTTCAAATGGAACCTTGTAGCTATTCTGGTGGATATAGATAGATAGATAGATAGATAGATAGATAGATAGATAGATAGATAGATAGATATTTAAATATAGATATAGATATATATATATATATATATATATATATATATATATATATATATATATATATATATATATATATATATATATATAGATATAGATATAGTGTAGTTTGTAAAGTAGCACTACGTACTTACTGCTAAATGCAGCTCTCAAACCTATGAGTTGAAATCCCCACCTCCATCTAAGCTATTTTTTCTATTGGGAGATCTCCACCTATTTAAGTTTAGTACTTAGAAATAAAGCTGGGGTGGGGGAGGCAGAGAGAGTGGATGGAAATTGGGGAATATTTACCAAAAAATAGGAAGACTTTAGGGAGGGGTATGGAAGGATTTTTGGTGGGACTTGCTAATACAAACACCTATCCACAAAAAGTAAGACCACTGCTGTTTGCAAACATCTGTTTGCACAGGAATGTTAATTATACGCTTTGTAATATTTAACACACCCAGTAATTACTTGGTTGAATAAAGTAAGCACCCCTGGATACATTTTGGTAGGTCAAATCTGCTGGAAATTAAAGAGTAAAAAGAACCTTGAAAATACCGGGACATGCAAATTTTTGTAGAGTCAGAAAAATCTACTTTTTATGCCTCAATTTGAGGGACCTAAAATGCGGTGATAATTATCTCTCCTGACAAATTCCTGATAATTGTCCCATCTGACACCGAGGGCATCATTAGGATGGTAAAAGGGACCTCCCACCATATGTGCGGGGTTCCCGTGGGTGACATTACGATGCGCCCGCAACACTGGCGGGCGCATCCTGCATTTTTAACATTGCGGCGGGCGGTGCTTTCAGCACCGCCCGCCGCAATGCTAAAAATGCATGTCGTGCATGCACAACGTGGCATGTACCGAGCGGTGCCTGCCGTGTTGTGCATGCACATGTAGGGGCATGTGGCCCCACCCCTTAACATCCTGGGGCCCCCAACGGGCTCCGAACCTAGAAGACTGCATGCCAATCCGTTGTGTCAACGCCGCCATGGAAAGGCTCCCTCCCGCCTGCATCCTAATATGGATGGCGGTGTCTAGCAGACACCACCAGCATATGAAACCCTTTTCTGCCCGGTTGACTTGTCGACTGGGCTGAAAAGTGGCGGATGGTCTTCCAGTCCGCCGCGCTCCCTCACCATACGAATATGGTGGGGGAAATGGGTGGCTGACAGGCTAGGATGTAGGGCGGATCGCCACCGCCCGCATGGCGGTGGCAATCCGCCCTACATCCTAATGGGCCCCAAGTGTCAGACTTCAGAAGGGTCAATCTGCAGTGTGTGGCAAAAAACCTGGAAATTGTGAAAAATGGAAAGAAGGTGCCTTAGGCATAGGTTAGCAGTCTAGCATCTCTGTGCACATTTTTCTGGATGTGTGTCCACACCTGCATAAATATGCCTATAGAGCACTATGTTAATGTGTGGCACATTGTGTATTTTGCTAAGGTTTACTCGCGATCACTCCTGCCGCTCTGCATTCCATTCCTTCACATTTATTTTGTTCTCAAATCAAATCAAATCAAATCAGGACATTTGTAATGCCCACATATCACGTCCACAGAGTCTCATGGCGCTTGCACACGGCTCTGACAATGGAGGGGTAGCTGAAATTTAGCAAAAAAGCCAGGTCTTGAGTTTCTTGCGGAAACTGGTGTGTTCAGAGGTCACCCACAAGCTCAAGGGCATTTTATTACAGAGGGTCGGTGCTATAAAAGAAAAAGCACGACCCCCGTTCCTGGCGGTTTGAATTCTCAGCGGGGTGAGCAGTGACTCAGTGCTTGATCTCAGTTGCCTCCTCGGCACGTACCATGTGAGTTTCTTGGTCCAATATTTTGGGCCATTCCCATACATATGTTTGTGCGCCAGACACAAAGTTTTGAACATGATCCGCTTCTTTACAGGAAGCCAGTGTAGGCTCCTAAGGCAGGGAGCGGATGACGATCTTCGTGGTAGGTCTAAAACAAGGCGCGCCGCAGTATTCTGCAGAACCTGCAGTTTTTTCAGGTGGTACTCATTTGTTGCAAGTAATAGCGAGTTTCCATAGTCCAGCCTATTTATAATAAGGCCCTGTACCAAGGGTTTTCGTGCTTCGGCTGGTATCCACTTGAAAACGTAGTGCAAACTGCGTATAATTCCAAAGCAGGTACCAACAATATGATTTATTTGGGTTTTCATGGAAAGCTTATTGTCCATGTGGAAGCCCAAATTGCGTACCGATTCTTTAGTGGCTGGACAATCGCCCAACTGTATAGGCCACCAGTCTTGGGTCCAGTGTTCAGCCGCTTTGCCGAACAATATGACCTCGGACTTGTTGCCATTCAACTGCAAGTAGTTTCGATCCATCCAGTTTTTCACCTCAATCAGACAGTTCTTGAAGCACACTTTAGTCTCATTTATGTCGGGGCCAAGAGTGACCAGAATTTTAGTTTCGTCTGCATAGGATAGAACATCAAAGCCGAACGCTCTGATCACCTTGGCCAAGGGAGCCATATAAACATTAAAGAGCGTAGGGCTCAAAATCGAGCCCTGCCGCACCCCCCTTTTGACAGGTTGAGTACTTGCTATGGTCTTGCCTACTTGCACAGTGGTGGTCCGAGTGGATAGGTAGCTGTTGAACCATTCCAATACCTGCCCTCTGACACCAATCTCCCATAGCCTTTGGATCAGAATGCGATAGGAGATGGTGTCAAAGGCCGCAGACAGATCCAGGAGGAAAAGGATGGTTGGTTGATGTTTGTCCGGAGCGAGTCTAATGTCGACCAGAGCCGTCTCCATACTATGGGCAGTACGAAAGCCCGACTGTGAAGGGTCAAGTAACTCCTTGCTTTCCAGATAATTTACCAATTGTCCATTGACAAATGATTCTAATATCTTTCCAAAGTATGGCAGTAGGGAGATAGGTCGATAGTTTAGAAGAGTGTTGACACCTGCTCCCGTTTTTTTCAATATCGGCCTTACTCTCGCCGCCTTCCATATTCTAGGGAAGTCGGCTTCCGAAAGAGATTTATTAAGGAGGCTAGTGAGACAGTCCACCAAAGCCGGGGCAAGTATGGTAAACAGTTTCGGGGATAGTTGATCGTTTGGGGATCCCGATTTGATCTTTAGCCCTACTGTTACAGTCTTATCATTGTCAAACATTTCAAAAGTAGACCATCTATGAGGGGAAACATCTGAAGTTGGATCGTGGTCTTGATACTGTATGGGAGCAAGATCTGGGCCGAAGGATTCGTATATGGTAGTGATTTTGTCCTCAAAAATTTTTGAGAGACTTTCTGCTCAGGCTCCCTTCCCTTCTGCTCTGCCAATACCTGTTCACTTAGTTGCTGTTACATTTGATTTGCTTCCTCCCACTATAGCTGCCTACTTTTGCATCTTTGCCTTTCGCCTGGTTGTTGGGAATGTCTCCTGATCTCCCACAACCACCACCACAGCACCATTTGTGACAGTTGAGGTAAGGGCAATAGCAGCTGTGAATTGTTTTGAATCTTGCTATTTTGTGAGGATTCTGTTGATGTACTACTTCTGTTGCTTGAAGGTGTGGTTGTAGCTAACTCTGAACCATCCTGCACTGGAGGGGTTGTTGAGTATACAGATGAATAGTTACCTGATGAACAAGCTGGACCAATTGGGAGAGATCTGCAATCACCCTCAGACGTGATGCCACTACACCTCTCTCTCTCTCTTAGAGATTCTGCAGCTCAAATAGAAAGAGGAAACAACAAGTACAAATAAAGATGTTTTTCCTTGTTACACCTCCCTTGGGAAGGGGTAGTCTTTTGATGCATTCCAAGGTCTAGCACTCATGGTAAATATGAGAATGTGCCAAAATTCATGAGCGGATGCTCCATCCATGAAATGCCTCCCTGTGGCAGAGTAATGCAAGGCAGCAACTTGCATTGCCTTGTGTAACCACTGATTTATTCAGCACCACAGGGCCACAAGGTAACGTTGTGTTGCTTGGTAAATATGACTTTAGTGTTGTGTGCCTCTGCATTACCTTGCTTGACCCAAGGGCAATGCAACACTTTAATAAATCTGGCACAAGTGTTTAATACATATGGTGCAGTAAATATTATTTGTCTGTGTGTCCAAATACTTGAAATATCTTGTACACGGTTTTATTTTTGTTGTTTTTCAGCTACTGATTCGATTGACTATTTGCATTTGTTTTTGGTGGCTTTTGTTTTTTCTGTTCATTTATCATTGCATTAGTGTGATGTATTTTGTCAGCTTTCAATAAATCAAGGAATAATTTAAATGAGAAAGCACTAAATTAGATCTGCCACCAAAGACGTGTTAAAAAATAACCAACGCGGCCCAAAATAAGTTTTCTTCTTTTTTTTCGAAAAGTGGGTGGTACAGTAAAAAACATACAAGATGAACACAGAAAAAACACAATAAAACAATGCAATAATCTCCAGCAAGTGGAGCGTTTCCAAAAATACATCACAGTCTAGGAATTAACCTATTCAGGCAATGTGCCAGAAAAGTCTCAGCAATGGTTTAAATTAAATTCTGCCGCTGTTCTTGTCTCCCTCAGGGATTTTTCAAAAATGAGAAGGCCAGCGATTAAGATGCTGCCCTTAGACCTAATCGGTCGAGGATCATATTAAGGGTGTGCAAAAGTTGCAAAATTTGCTTTCACATATTTAGCAAAAGTTTGGCAAAGTTATGTATAATTACGCATATTTACATGAAATGCGAATCCGTAATTTGACGTTATATTTTTAGTGTTAAATACATTCTTGAGATTTTTAATAGTGCAATGCATTTCACACTAGAAAATGGTATAAAACATATAACAGCTGCTTGCATTCAGTTGTTTCAATGCATTTGTGGTAACTTTTTACAGCATACGGTGCATTCACAGTATATTTTTACAGCAAATGGCACATAATTACGTACAGTGGCGTACTAGCATTATTTCAAGAATTTTGCATAACAATCATAACGCAAAATATCCAATATTAGCCAAATTCCTCCAGCGCAATTTACATTTTGCCCAGGTCTAGTTCACATCCTGGTTTTAGTACCTGAGAAATAATTTGTGTCATTCTGGTCACTTCCTTTAAGTCTAACCATGACATTATATCTTGGTTTCTGAAATCGGTTTCTGTAATCGGTCCAAACTGGTGGACACATTCAGTATTGCATATGGAACAAACAAAGTAGGCATGTCCACACACAATTACTTGGAACAGAAACTTAAGGTGAATGGTTGTCTCCGCTCTCCCAAGATCAAATGTACGCTGTACCTAAGGAACAGAAATGTATGGAATACAAGTCCTCGAAAACGGATTTATCTGGAGCTGTTTTTTAATTCTGGGACGCCTTGACCTGCTTGCTCAGAAAGATATCTGTGCTCAGAATCTTTCAGTTTGAGCTCAAATACTTTCTAAAGTCGTTACTACAGAAACACATGAAACATGTAGAAACACAAGGAACTGCTGCCAAGTCCCAGTTCTTCCCAGCAGGCCCGATGCCCTGGATGCAGAGGAAGATTCAGTGCGGAGAACCTCATATCACCACAGATATTTCTACAGCCCCCTCACCCTGAAGCTGGACCACCGGGATCACTGTGGGAACCCTGCAGACGAGGCACCCTTGATCAACCGCCAGTCCATCACTGAGGTCACCACTTTGCTTCCCCCCAGGAGCAGCTCCTCTGTTGGAGCGGAGGAGCGTCGCCCCAATTAAAAGCCCCCTAAAGCCCCAGAGATTAAAAATAAAATGTAATTTATTACCATTTAATTTTTCATGCCCGGTCGCATACAGAGCATAAGAATGGGGGCGGGGCCGCTGCTGAGTGAAAGCATTAGGGAGGCGGGTGGCAGGCTGTGCACTGTTTAAAGTAACCCCTTGCATGCTGATGACGGCCCCAGCCGTCATGCACTACGGCGCTCGTGTGCTGAACATGAACCCGCCCACTCTTTAAAAGTGCCGCACAGGCGCAGAATCGCGGCAGCATGCAAGGGGTTAACATGTTTTTTTGGCAGGCCTCCTTGTGACGGCCAGCCACACGTGCACTTCAAATATCTCTAACCCAGCGCTGTGTTAAGACAGCTGGGTTTGAACAAACCAAATCCTCCAGAGTGCAGTGGACTGCTGACTGAGGCCACACCCACCAATCATAGAGCTGCTCTCATGCTGGTGAGAGCAGTGTCAGGATTGGCCAAGAGAGTTCCATCATCCTGTTCCATTTCTTGCGAAAGAGGAGGATCAGATCGGAGGACAAAGGGTTCCATGTCCACCTCAGCTTAGTGGACTTTTTGTATAGTATTTGCTCACGCATTTTTCTTATATATTATTTTCATGCCCACACCGCAACCCCACAGATGCCAGCAGCTACTGCTCTCCCAAAGACCTTTCATAGCGTTCAGCTTCTTGAACCCCACTCAGCCTTGAAGCATGTACTAGACATATACGAACTCCCTTGGAATTGGATTTAGTAGGACCTACTGAAACATTGTTTTGAAAAGTCTCCATAAAAGCCCTGAACAAACTCCTCCCCCCAAGTAATGTAAAGATCATAAAGAACTGAGAGGGCAGGAGAGAGTGTGTGTGTGTGTCCATAGCATACACTAATACTTTAACCTGTACCACCACCCTTGACATATCTCATTCAACGTTTCAGTGCATAGTTGTCCACTCCTCCATCAATCTCAACATTTCTCTCTTCACAGCAGTTGCCACATAACATAAGACGTTATGTTAGAAGCATTTGTAATGCACACAGTAGAATGCTAAATGCTAAATGATGTGCAGTATATAGTAGACAGACAACATCACAATGTTGACATTTCGGTCCCATGAAGGCTACATTTACACAGGACCATCTTCAGGATGATGGTTTCTTGAACCGCATATTGACATAGCAATAATATTGCTGACGATCCTACTCCAGACTAAGGGGCATATTTACAAAAAGAATTCAGATGTCCGATCTTCACCAAAATCAGCAGTGCCGCGCGCCAACATTTTTAAAATGCAGGGATGCACCGTATTCACAAGAATAAGCCACACTCCTGTGTGTACCCTAGTTCTGGTGCAAAAAAAGCTGTCTAGCGCAAGCGCAGGCACCTGTTGCAAGGGTGCGGTGGAAAGCCCACGGCAAAACCCATTGCACGGCCCTTTGCCGCAGAGGAATGCACGGAAAGGAGCATATTTACAAAGTGGCATTAAGTCACAGTAAGTGGCTTAGCACCGCCTTGTAAATATGAGAAATGGTGCTACGCTACCGGAGCATAAATAAAAGTGACTCTCCGGTGCCGATAGGTGCTTCTACATATCCCCCTAAGAATTTCATTGAAAAGGTGCACTGTACAATATGAATCATGTGCAAACCCTCTCTTATTGAGTCCAACGCATATGAACAAGCATCCAAGGGTCAACTGATCCCAGCAAATCACATCCACTTTGTTGTGATTTCAAAATCAAGGCTCACTTCATATCTACTGCACTCAACTAGATATCATTTTGCCATGCCATGTTTTTTTGATTACTTAAGCAGTATTTGTATCAAACACATTCTGCAAATACTACAGATGTGATGTAATCCTTTCTTTATCTGCTTTAAAATCCCTATTGCATTTTTTATATTCATATTTTGTATTGCATTTTTTTGTAATTATAACACAATGCTGCATTTAAATTCGTTTGTTTTACACAAATATGGGGTTTTATGTTTGCTTCAGTGTGAATTGAAAGATCAGCAATTAATTGCTATGCACAACTGAAGTGTTCACGGCTGCTTCATATTGTTTAATATTAATTTGTAGTACTGTTCATAGCTGCATTACAACAGTGAAGAATTAAAAATGTTTCACAACTCCAGTAAGTAAGTGAAAGGTCATGTTGATTCTTGTTCTCTGTAACATTCAATACGAGCTAACACATTGATTTTAATCCTTAACAAAAATTAAGTAGAAGAGACTCCAAAATGTATAAAAACCCAATGTAAACAAAAAATAAGGAGGGCGGGACTGCGAGAGATCCGAGGATCAAAATTTTACACAGAAAGCGTAAACATTCTTTCTTTGGACAGGGGGCATAGTTTAAGGGGGATGATTGTAGTGTTACACCCCCCTAATAAACTGATTTTCTGGTAAATAGTTTGATATAAGTGTTTTCAGTCGGGTATTGTGAGGTGTGTGTCAGATTTCACCAGTAATTTTTACATAAACACAAAAAAACACACAAACACGCTCTCTCTATCTGTTGTGAAAGTCTCAAATATTCAGAAAATATTGTTTTCTCTCTCCTAGCCCTACCAATCTGCATTTGTCCCCCTTTCTGTTGCCCCTTAAGCCCCTCTTGTGCGCCCTGCTTGTTGTATAATGTATTTTAACATTATATGCCAGCGTGATTGTTGGAAAATCTAAAGCTCCCCCCACAACCCAGTTTAATTAACCAACATATGCCCCTGTCTTTGAAGACAAGGACACTGGCTGTCCCTTTGAGAAATAAAGACAGCCCTATTGCTGTTTGCTGGAATACCCTGCAGGAAGAGAGCAGTGGGGGAGACACTAGCTCCCTTTGTACGGATCTGCATCTTCGTTGTCCCACTGAGGTATGCTGGGGAAAAACGAGGTCACCTAATATTTCCTAATGACTCCCCTTTTTTTAGGTCTCGCTTGGGCAGTGCATGTGCTGCTCTGCGAGGCTTGCTGTACTTGGGAATGGATTTGAAGCTTCGCCCACTCTCCACCCAACTTTTTAATTGGCTCTTGTAGCTTTACTGATTGAAAGGATGCCTCTGATTTGTTAATAGGCTTGTTAGTCCCTCGCTAGTAACGCTTTGTCTGCATTTGTAACCTCCCATAAGGACTGGATTTTTTACTTGTGTGGTGACAAAGTATGTTTATTTAGTCCATGAACACTATTTTCTTTAATTATTTTGTCCTGCTGCAGACACAAGTTTCCTGCAAGACTTTTAAGATGTGTGCGAGACACCTTCAGGTCCAAGAACGGCAGCCACTAAAGTCTTTTGTTATGTGCCCCACACATTGATTGGTATTTGAAGGCGGCATGCATTGTAAAAGTTATGAGAAAAAAATATATAATTATGCACTGCTATAAATAAGACATTCATTACTAACGTCTTAATTGTAGCAGTGCATAACTGTAGTTTTATTTTCTCATAACTTTATCTGATTCCATGGTCGTGACAACATTGCAGCCTGCATGGGGTGCAAATCCACTCACACCTTGCTTAATAGGTCTCACATTTGCGAGAGTCTAAGCTATTGGCATTGTAAATAACCATGCCTTTAATTTATCTGATTTTGAAGACCAACAAAAAAAAGGCATTGTAATTTACAATGCCAATAGCTGAAACCCTCACAAATGCAAGACCTATTGCATTGCAAATGCTATTTACTAGTAAAGCAGTTAGCTGGAGAAAAGAAGCGAGGCGTTGGAAGACAAATACACTGAAGTGTTGAATGAACATAATGTTGCAATGTTTCCTTTATTTTGATGGATCACCACTGTTAATTCCGCTATTTGGTTTGTTCTTTTAATTGCTGCAATGCACATGTTATGCACTTGGATAGGAATTTGATTTTGTTTGATCTGTTAAGTAAAGACCTCGAAGACATATACTTAGTGCATATTCATGAGGTTATCTATTCATGATGGAAGAAAGTGAAGCGTACTAACCACAAACACTTCTGTGAGTCTCACAGGACTGATTGTTATCCAGAATGCACTATCTCAATTTAGTATGCAGTAGGTTCGTGCTTATACTGCACCAGTTTCTGTCTCATGTTCGGTGCATTGACTAAGTCCAAGCTATCAGAGAGGGAGGGCCCCAGGTCAAGCCATATACTGGATACATCTAGATAGTATACCACTTGAAGGGCTTACAGAGACGCAAGCTTGCAGCATCGTCCGCCGCGGCCGGCAGTGGGAGTATTGGCAGGGCGGTGACGTGGGAGGGGGAGGGGCAGGGTGGGAGGTAGTAATGTATGGATTGGGGAGCTTTCCAGGTAAGTAAACATTTAAATAAATAAAACGAATTTTGTTGCGTGCACTGCATTCCCAAATGCGATGCAGTGCGCGCAACGAAATTCGTTTTATTTTTTTAGATGTTTACTTACCTGTAAAACTCCGTAATCCATACATTACTACCCCCCACCCTGCCCCTCCCCACGTCACCGCCCTGCAGGAACTCCCACTCCTGGCCGTGGCTGAGCATGGTTGAGGATTCCATTTCAGATACATGTCTGGTGTGGTGTGTGAAGTTGTACCATAAGTGATAGGTTTGTGGTTCTACTATTGACTGCAATAGGTTGAAGTTGTACCATAAGTGATATGTTTATAGTTCTACTATTGTTTCCAATATGTGTGTCTAATCGACGATATGTCAGTAAGGTTCAATGTTTCACTGGTCTCGCCTGAGACGTTGCCATAGCAGCGGTGTGCCATTATTTGCTTCTACGGGGTGCAGGTATGTGGCTGATGTTGGGGAGTGATGATATCAGTTTCTGGGCTATGTATCTGAAATGTGATGGGTGTGTGTTGGCAAATCTGTCTTGTAAGTTCTGATTCTCAACAGTTTGGTCGTTCATGTGCTATGTGTAGTTATATTATATTGTCATTTTGAAAGTTTGGATGAGCGGAGAAGGAAACACGGGTACAGACAAGCAGAAAGAGTGCATGATTGTGTATAAAATAAATGAATGTTGCACATGCTTATCACTGCTCTGTAATTTGATTCACCTGAAGGTGCTATTTGACTGTATAGGTGTATCTGAAAAGATATGTTTTCAGTTTTATTGAACCTAGGTGGTTGGACAACATGTGGATGTGCAGAGGAATAGTATTCATTGCAAGAGGCCTTTGGACTGCAACATACATGCTGCCTGTTAAGCTGCAGTAAGTTCAGGTAACAGGAAGGATTTTGCCAGAAGATCAAAGAGGGTGTGCGGGGACCTTGTGCTGTATTTTGTTGCTCAAGTAAGTATGGCATTTGATACAATGATTTTTATTGGTTAGTTTGAGGGATTCTATTGTGAGCCAGGGCCCTAGAAGCCAGTGCACAGACTGTGGGATCAGCTGATTGAGTCCCAGGACTTCTTTCTGGCTTTTGGTCTTAGTGAAGTGTTCTGGATCAGGAGATTTTCTGGTAGGGCAGGCCAAGACAGCGATGGTATAGAAATGGCTGGAGTTGATGGTAGCTTCTGTTAATTCTTAGCATTGCTTGGGGTGGTGACAAAAGGATGCATCTGAGTGGCAGCAGGTTATAATGGAATGCTCAGACCACCTATCCAACCTGTGTGCCAACGGGCACTGTCGGGTCAAGGATGGTGCCTAGGCCCTACATCTTGTATATGGGTAGTCGAATGGCGTAAGGCAAGTGATTGTATTTGAGTTAAGGGAGGTGAGTGGTGCATTTTAAAGCAAGGAATGAGGGTTACATATCACTTCTCTTGACTTTCAGTAGGCTCCTTGTCATTGGAGAGTTAATTTCAGTGCGGTAGTATTTCAGGATCTGGTGTTGGATTGAAGTGTGTGTCACATTAGTAAGCTTGAGTGTAAGTGACATTTTAATGGAGTCACTTGCTATTTTCAGTAGATGTTAAAGAGTACTAGTCACAGGAGAAAGTCCTATGAGGCACTACAGAACACTTGACCAGATTCTGAGAGTAAGGGGTTCAATCTGAGATTGTCACTAACGACTGGACGGAGAAGATGCCATAAAAAGGCTGTGCTGAGGTTCAAAAGTACTAACAATTATGTCTGTATTGTAACTGCTTTGTTCACCCTAAGTTGGCAGGGTATGCCCAGACGCTGGTCCCTTGCTCACTTTGCCCCTGGACTCAGTCTAGCCTAGCTGCTGAGGGCTGTTAGCCCGAAACCGGTCTCAGGATGCTTGTTACTGGTCCAGGGAAGACATGCCTTGGCAGTTCGGGCTGGACTGTTCTCATGTGGCACACGTTCAAGACTGATTTGCGTATATCTGTGTCTGGACTAGGGTGGCGAAGTGAGCTAAAGAACGATGATGGATTCAACCCATATCTGTGACTGGAGGTGAGTGTTTGAAAAGTTTCAGTGGTCCGTCCATCATCTCCTTGTGTTTGCTTTGTTCACCCTAAGTTGGCAGGTTATGCCCAGATGTGGGTCCCTTGCTCACTTTGCCATTTTGACATGGCTTCGCAGTTCTGGCTGGACTGTTCCCATGAGGCACAAGGTCAAGATTTGCATATAGCTGTGTCTGAAATGGGGTGGTGAAGTGAGATAAAGAACGATGATGGATTCAACCCAGATATGTGAAGGGGTGAGTGTCTGAAAAGTTTCAGCACTCCGTCCATCATCTCCTTGTGTTTGCTCTGTCTTGTAACTGCTCCTTCAAGTGTGTTACCCCCAGCTTTTGGGAGAATGGCATTGGTGATGCATATTGCTTGGACCCAAACTGTACAGAATGGAGAAGGCTTTGCCTGTAATGGTGAACCTTGACTTGGGCAACAGCAGAGTTTCTGAGGACTTGGTGAGCTGAAGAGAGGCAAGCAATGAGCCTGAAAGTCTTTGAGGTATTGAACTGTTGAGCAGACTCATAGCAATGGCATGTTTTATTTTACTTGAAGACATTTTTTTCTTTCTTTGAAACACCGCTATATTAGATAAGTAGGGTGTAGTGCCAAAATATCTTAGCATTCTTTGTGGGGTTCAGTGGTCAAAATTATCCTGAGAGGAGACTAGAGGTAATGTCTACAGAGTACTACACATTTAAGAACAAATTTGAAGGAACCCCCAAGGGAAGAAGCTGACTAAAGAACCCCAAAACGTCATGAATAGAAACTCAAGCTGTAATTTGCAGCAGTATCAGTTTAGCTCAGCATTTGAGATTAAGCGCCTTATTATGACTTTGGTGGACCTCCAGTGGTGCCGCCACCACGCTATCTGCTGAAGGACCGCCAAGGCCATAGTGCGCCCGCCAGATTATGATTATAATCCATGGCGGGCAGGCAGTGCAGCTGTAGTCTGACGGTGGTGGCCTGTTAGGCTCATGAGAGTGCATAACATGCAGACCACTGCTGTGAGGGTGCTGACTGCACGCTCCTGCAGGGTATGGCATGAATGTCACACTGTACGAGAACTGGGGGTTCAAATCCAAGGGGCACAACAGGTGCACCCTGCATGCACCCCCAGAGGCAGGGGGCCGTTCTACGGCCTCCTTTGCTGGCTCTCCACCACCTTTTTCATGGCAGGCTCACCTTCATGAAAGGGCGATGTATAAGTACCTCATAATATGCTCAGTGGTGCCGCAGCTGCACCGCCAACATTTTACAGCTCCCTGACTGCTGCATGATGCAAATGATCCCCAAATGTCACAGCACTTCTGTGGCAGTCCGACTGCCGCACTCGTAATACTTACTGCAGAAAGACCCACAGTGTAGCGGTGGTCGGACCACTACCACAAGTATGGCAGTCCTATGAACTGCCATACTCGTATTAAGGCCCTAAGTGTGCAGAATAAACTATTGAAAAGAGGAATTAATGCATGAGTGAAAACATAAATGCTCAATGTGGTAAGCCAAAATTAATTAATTTTATTTAATATCAATGCAACAACGAAACTCAATGGAAGTTCTGGAAAGTTACCCACAATGAGGGTCAGAAGGAAGGTTGGGGGGATGCACCAAATCTACACAGCAGTGGAATTACTAAAATTAACGACATGGGGCTCAAAGGAGGGTCAGAAACTGTCCAGTTATGTGCAGGGCCACTAGAATTCTAAGCAGTGGAGGATCAAATTATGAGGCAATGCTGATTAGATTCCATGTCAAAGAAGGGAAATTATGCTGCGTAATGTGGCACATTTTGTGATAGTATTACTTCATTATTTTGACACAGGTTATCACTGTCCAGGAAAATGTTTCACCTCATTAGTACCAGTGTAACACTCAAACGCATCAATAAGAATGGCAAATGCGGTAGATTCATTATAAAGTGAAAATACCTCGGATGCAAAATTGCATCATTCGATATACTCGAAGATAAGAGAAATTCCAACTGTTGCTGCAATGCTCTCAATCGCCTTCTACCACTCACCTCCGCACCTCCAGTCATAACACAAACACCGCATAATCCGACAAGTTCGCACAAGCCAATGGCAGGGACGTTTCACAATGTATACACAATAAAGATGATACCAATTCATCATAAAGGAACATCGTAAATTACTTTGAAAAGATAGATAGCAGCGGCTGATTTCCCGTGTTTATGACTATTTTCTAGCCCATTAGTTTGACAGTTATTGCAGACGCAGGGCCTGTGTTGTTGGTGACACTGGGCACTCACAGAGGTATGTGGTGTTTGCGCCCGCGATCTCGGTAACCATGGGTATGAGCAGGCTCGAGGGGAATGGCAGAACGGGAAGGGGGGGGGGCACTGAGGACACGGCGAGGGGAAGTAAGAAAGGGGAAGTATCGATAATTCAGACAGGTACTATGATCTCAAAAGGCAACAAAAGCAAGCTATTAAAATGACTGAGGTTTGTAGACATGACTACATGTGAGATACACATATAATGGTAATTGTGTTTATAAGGTGCTTCATACCCCAGACAAGGGAAGGACGCGCATGAGTAGCGGTCGGTAGGGGGGAGAATTTCAGGGTTGAACACGTTGGAAGCCTTTTACCTGCGTTTACTTCTTGAAAATGAGTATGAATGAGCATGTGCTTGTGTTTTTTGGTGCCTGCCTTTCAATTCCATGGCAGAGCAGACGCATACGTTTTCAACCAGTTTTATTTGCACGAGTTCAGTTTGACCTTCAGCACCATGGACAGAGTACAACAGACGAATCTCGCAATAAACAAGGGGGTGGGAATTTATCGTACTTGCTTGCTTCATCCAAAGGTTACTTCATGGGTTGGCTATGACCCCCTCTCACTTTTGTAAACCTCCCAGGTAGTTCAGCGAGTTCAAGATGTTGTGTTAAGTTCTGTGTGTGAGCTGCACGTTAGAGTCAACTCGCCTTTCATCCTTAAGAGGTTGATCGATCGCCCACAACTAAGTTAAACAATAGTAATATCAGTGATTCGCTGCTTTACAAAATCTCAATATTGGTTTAGAAGAAGCATCTCAAAAAGTTATTATTAGTACTACCCTGTGTCAGATTTCCTGTTGAGCTTTATAGCGGGCTACCAACCCTAGGTAGCCTGGATTATTGGACACCATTTTTTGTGCCTGGCGCAGAAGACTTTTGACGTGATGCTTTGTGTAACTGGAATCCAGTGTAGTATTTTTATTGTAGGGTTTTAGTGTAGATCTCCATTTTAGTGAAAGCTCATTTTTGAGTCTTAGGTTTATCCTTCAGCACCACGGACAGTACACGTTTACGTGCATCTAAGCAGGTCTGTCTCAAAAAAGCCCCAGAGAAGCCATTCCAAATTTCCTCACTAGATTAAAATATAAGAAAAAAGGGTACATCCTAACGAAAGCATCAATAACCCAGAGAAAAGGTGAGTTGGGTGTGTGGAAAAGAAAGAGGGGTTGATCTCTACGGTAAGTGATTGCCTCCAACATCCCAGACCATTGGGCAGAACCAGAGCCAGGGCATTTTACCCCGAAGAAATCATTGGCGGCCACCAATGCTGGTTTGAGATTCTCTTTTCTTGCCCCTTGCCTTTGGAACTCACTCCCCCTAGGTATAAGACTTGCTTCCTCCTATACTTATTTTAGGTCCCTTCTTAAAACTCATTTGTTCTGTAATGTTTATCACTAACACCCTCTGTTCTGTGGACTGTCTTCCCCCCTGTGCTCGAGCGCCAAGAAACCGTCTGGTGTTAGTTGCGCTTTAGAATTTTTTTTTACATTACATTACAATGCTAAACCTAAAGATGAGATAGACACAGGTACAACATTGTGTAAAGTTCCAGAATGTACCCCGAACCAGGCACGTTGCTTCCCATGTGGAGAGGTCGCCTATACTGAGAAAGGTGAATGCCATGTTATGTAATGTAATGTTATGTTATGTTATGTTATGTTATGCTATGTCATGTTTTGTTATGTTATGTTATGTCATGTCATGTTATCTTATGTCATGTCATGTTATGTTATGTTATGTTATGGTGACTTTAAAACACGCTAATTCCAGGCAAAGCTAGGGCGTCCCGACGCTGTCAGTAAACGTTGTCAAATGCAAGGCTGACGGCGGAAGTAAAAGGTTAGATCTGAGAGAAGAGCCACGTCTTGAGCTACTTCCATGCTAAATACGTGTTTTTGCTTCATTATATGCATTTCAGTACCATGGAGAGGGCACGTGCTGTATATTCGAGCAGTTACATTTGTGTATACATTTACATCGGAAAATCAGCACCAGAGAACGCACTCCCTTTTAGTTGTACTGTACCTTAGTTGTGTGCACTTGTGCGTTTGTCTGTGCTTCTATGTTGGAATAATATTTGACTTTCAGCAACTGTGTACAATGTATTTTCCAGCGCTTAAATCAGGATTACTCAAAATTTGTACTATAATCACCTTTAATGCGCCAAAGGAGCCCCACGCGAAAGAAGCCATTGTCTACCAAAAGGCCCAGACACGCCTCCACCCGTGAGCACACAGGCTTCCGTAACCGCCCGAACCTGCCTAAGTGCCTGCATGTTGTCTGCATTTCTGGCAGTGTTTGCAGTCCTGAATTAATTCACAAGCAGAGATGACTTTGTAGATATTCTCTGTAGGCTTTTGTTAAAAAGAACAAATAGAACATGATAACATCTCCTACCCTGCAATCAAATATAATGTACAAATATGTACTTATTTCTTTCCATAGAATCCTAGCTGCAGGCTCAGAGGATTGTCTGTTTCAAATGTAATGTGGATATAATTATCAAAAATACTATTTTTGTTGATACTATGTTTATTTTAACATAGGTAAATATACTTAAGAATGTGCTTCATGCAGTCACCAGCTTCCCATCTGTCCTGTTCTGCCAAGGAACTGTGCCTCTACTCACTACCCATAACCAATTTATATCATCCTCCTGCTCCGAAGAAAGATGCGCACAGTGTAGGTCTGGCGCAGGGAGCTTTTTATTTTTTGAATGAGCCTGCAACTGGCTCAACGTCTATCAACTCGGAATTCAAGCCTTGGTCGCAGTTCTTATGAATGTACATAATATAAATGCAATTGTCTCTCCTTTTGGGGAGGCATATTTTGCTATATTGTGGTATAATGCAAAGTGTTTACCGACTGCAACAAGGGCCCTGAGATTAAATTGTATATTATTTTAATTTCAATGTCACATGTTTACGTGTTAGTCGTGGCTAGGCCGGGGGTTTATTAAAAAAGCGAGATCTTCAACTTTTTATGAAACTCGTGAAGAGAGAGTGAAAATTCCACTGAAAATTCTGGAACAGGTGCTATTTACCGCACCCGACAAATACCTCATCCCAGGGTGATGGTATTTACTGGGTGCTGAGACTACGTCCGCCCATGGGCGTCCGCAGAAATTTTTCCAGGGGGGGGCAACATTTTTACTTCATCACCATCCTCCGACATAATTGAGCACAAGTATTAAATAAACAAATAAAAAATCTAATAAAACAAAAGAGCTTAAATAACAAAAGAAACCCATGGGGTGGGAGAAATATCATGTAAGGCTTCACAGCAGATTACCTGGCAACCACAATGAAACAGGAAAAAATAAACAAGCAATGGCATAGCCAATAGGTCTCGCCTTTGGGACCTTATAAGTGTTTAGCCATGCAACACTTGATGTTGTTGCACCAAGGATATTGTACTGGACAACTAAACTCTTATAAGGTCCCAAAGGAGAGACCTATTGGCTATGTCAATGCTGTTTTTTTTTAATGACAAGCAGTGCTATAGGGCTCCGGCTGCCACTTAGTCCACCACATCCCACGTGGATGCTGCAGCCATCTTTGAATGGTTTTAAAGCCAATTTAAAAGCTGTCACCAGTGTATGTTAATCCCTATCTCAACTGTGAGACTGCTCTCCTGCTTCCCAATTCTATTAAATACAAATTATGTAAAAAGAGCATCCCATTCTGAGATACACAGCTCATCCTACCCACGTTTCATGCGCAGATTTGAAATACCGATGGTTTGGGCTTCCCGTAATTCAACTGGTTGAGAGGTGGACAGGTGTAGAGAGGTAGAGAGAGAGAGGTGTAGTGAGGTAGAGACACAGAGGTAGAGAGAGGTAGAGGGAGAGGTAGAGAGAGAGAGGTAGAGAGGTAGAGGTAGGGAGAGAGAGATAGGTAGAGAGAGAGGTAGAGGTGTAAAGGTAGAGAGAGAGGGAGGGGTAGAGAGAGAGAGAGAGAGAGGTAAAGGAGGAGAGGTAGAGAAAGAGGTCGAGAGGTAGAGGTAGAGAGAGAGTGGTAGAGGGAGAGGTAGAGAGAGGTAAAGAGGTAGAGAGAGGTAAAGAGGTAGAGAGAAAGAGGTAGAGAGGGAGAGGAAAAGAGAAAGGTAGAGAGAGAGGTAGAGAGGGGTTGAGAGAGAGGTAGAGCGAGGTAGAGGTAGAGAGAGAGAGAGAGGTAGAGAGAGAGAGGTAGCGAGAGAGAGGTAGAGAGAGAGAGAGGTAGAGAGAGAGGTAGAGAGAGAGAGAGTGGTAGAGAGAGATGTAGACAGAGAGGTAGAGGTAGGGAGAGAGAGGTAGAGGGAGAGAGGTAGAGAGGGAGTGGTAGAGGGAGAGGTAGAGAGGGAGAGAGAGGTAAAGAGGTAGAGAGAGAGGTAGAGAGAGAGGGAGGAAGAGAGAGAGGTAGAAAGAGAGGTAGAGAGAGAGGAAGAGAGGGGTAGAGAGAGGTAGAGAGGGAGGTAGAGAAATAAGTAAAGAGAGAGGTAGAGAGAGAGAGGTAGAGGTAGAGGTAGAGGTAAAGGTAGAGGTAGGGAGAGAGAGAGGTAGAGAGAGAGGTAGAGAGAGAGGGGTAGAGAGAGAGAGAGGTAGAGAGAGAGAGGTAGAGAGGAAGAGAGAGAGGTAGAGAGGTAGAGAGAGTGAGAGAGAGAGAGAGAGGGGAAGAGAGAGAGGTAGAGAGAGAGGTAGAGAGGGGTAGAGAGGTAGAGAGAGAGGTAGAGAGAGAGAGGTAGAGAGAGAGGTAGAGGCAGGGAGAGAGAGAGGTAGAGAGAGAGAGGTAGAGAGAGAGGTAGAGGGAGGTAGAGGTAGAGATGTAAAGGTAGAGAGAGAGTGGTAGAGGGAGAGGTAGAGAGGGAGAGAGAGGTAAAGAGGTAGAGAGAGGTAGAGAGAGAGGAAGAGAGAGGTAGAAAGAGTGGTAGAGAGAGAGGTAGAGAGGGGTAGAGGGGGGTAGGGAGAGAGGTAGAGAGAGAGGTAGAGAGAGAGCGGTAGAGAGAGAGAGGTAGGGAGAGGTAGAGAGAGAGGTAGAGGTAGAGAGATGTAGAGAGGTAGAGAGATGTAGAGAGGTAGAGAGAGAGAGGTAGAGAGAGAGAGCGCTAGAGAGAGAGGGAGGTAGGGAGAGAGAGAGGTAGGGAGAGAGAGAGGTAGGGAGAGAGAGAGGTAGAGAGAGAGAGAGGTAGAGAGAGAGAGAGAGGTAGAGATAGAGGTAGAGAGGTAGAGAGAGAGAGGTAGAGAGAGAGAGGTAGAGAGAGAGAGGTAGAGAGAGAGAGGTGGAGAGAGAGAGGTGGAGAGAGAGGTAGAGAGCGGGAGGTAGAGCGAGAGAGATAGAGAGAGAGAGGTAGAGAGGGAGAGGTAGAGAGGGAGAGGTAGAGAGAGAGAGGTAGAGAGAGAGAGAGGTGTAGAGAGACAGGTAGAAGTAGAGAGGTAGAGAGAGAGAGGTAGAGAGAGGTAGAGAGGGGTAGAGAGAGGGGTAGAGAGAGGGGTAGAGAGAGGGGTAGAGAGAGAGGTAGAGAGAGGTAGAGAGAGAGGTAGAGAGAGAGAGAGAGTGGTAGAGAGAGAGAGAGGAAGAGAGAGAGAGGTAGAGAGAGAGGTAGAGAGAGAGAGAGGTAGAGAGAGAGAGGTAGAGAGAAAGAGGTAGAGGTAGAGAGGTGTAGAGAGGTAGAGAGAGAGGTAGAGAGAGAGAGATATAGAGAGAGAGGTAGAGAGAGAGAGGTATGGAGAGAGAGGTAGAGAGAGAGAGAGGTAGAGAGAGAGAGGTAGAGAGATAGAGAGAGAGAGCGGTAGAGAGAGAGAGGTAGGGAGAGAGAGGTAGAGAGAGAGAGAGGTAGAGAGAGGTAGAGGTAGAGAGCTGTAGAGAGGTAGAGAGAGGTAGAGAGAGAGAGGTAGAGAGAGAGAGGTAGAGAGAGGTGGAGAGAGAGGTAGAGCGAGAGGTAGAGAGAGAGAGATAGAGAGAGGTAGAGAGGGAGAGGTAGAGAGGTAGAGAGAGAGAGGTAGAGAGAGAGAGGTAGAGAGACAGGTAGAGGTAGAGAGGTAGAGAGAGAGAGGTAGAGAGAGAGGTAGAGAGAGAGAGGTAGAGAGAGAGAGAGAGAGGTGTAGAGAGAATGGTGTAGAGAGGTAGGTAGAGATAGAGAGGTAAAGAGAAAGACGTAGAGAGAGAGGTAGAGAGAGGTAGAGCCACGTAGAGAGAGAGGTAGAGAGACGTAGAGAGAGAGGTAGAGAAGTAAGAGAGGTAGAGAGGTAGAGAGAGGTAGAGAGGTAGAGAGAGAGGTAGAGAGAGAGAGAGGTAGAGAAAGAGGTAGAGAGAGAGGTAGATTGGAGAACCTAGCATTTCCAGAGCATTAAAGGCTCTACTCATTTGTAACGTCATTCCTTTCACTGCACATCCTGCTTTATCTAAATAACTAGACCCCTTATATACAAAAGGATGTTGTGGTCATAAAGCTTACAATTTGCAGCATCACAGTGGTTGCTACTGATGGTTTTTACCCCTTCCTAGGGCCCCTGCAGCTCCACTCTTCCTTAGCTTGAAAAATGTGCCCCCCCCCCGAAATTTGACTCTAGGTGCGCCTCTGCTTCAAGCTGTGGGAGCAGCCAGGCCCGGACCTTCTCTCTTGCCCCTCAGCAGCAGTTTTACCGCTCATCAAGCAGGACCGTCATTGCAAGCGCTTTCTCACGCTTTTAAAATTGACGGCCCTGCAGACAAACACCACTGTCTGTGGGGGCTGTCAATAGTGACGGACCGGTGTTCCAGGGGGGGGCAAGTGCCCCCTCTTGCCCTCCCCTGCGGACGCCCATGCGTCCGCCCTGTACCACGCGCTTGTATTCGAGGCAGAGTGTTGGAAGTTAAGTGGTGGACTGGTCAAGGTGCCAGGTGATGATTCTTTAGGCTCTTTCTGATTTTAGTGACACCCTCCATTGTGAAGAATATTCAGGTCTTATGAACCAGCACTAGAAGTTTTTTCAGAAATGCATGGAATTATTTTTTTTAATGGGTGGCATTCTTTCAGAGAGTGTGCAGAATTAAATGTATATCTTTTAAAAAGTGCATATTAATTTTATCACAAGACAAAGGGCGTGAAATTCCGCTCTGCTCATAGAGTTTGTGGAGTTTTTCCCTCTCTGCATAGTACGCGGAGTTCCGAAAAACTCCACGAAGCAGAGTTTTTTCTTTGCTGACGTTCGCCAACGTTGAGTTGGCGAGTGAGGAAAATCTTACTTCAGATCACCTCCCTGTAATATTTCCAAACGGCAGCAGTCGCACACGGTCGCTACCATTCGTGTTGAGAAACCTTCTGTTTGCATTGAGGAAGCTGCCGCTCGAATAGAAAATCTACCAGAGCAGCAAAAAGAAGCAGCACCCTCTTGCTCTGTACGTGGTACCATTCACACTGATTTTACAGCAAAGGACAAATACCCGGTGCTAAAAATCACTGCACACGGTGTAACGGAACACACTCTGTTGCTTGTGGGTCTCCACGCAGCACGGCAGAGTTTTTGGGTCACTTCAGGGAGTTGACTATTGAGCAACTCCACCCAAGCCAAGTTATTATGCAGTCTCTTTTCCTGCTGTTTGTCTAAATAGCACCTTTAAAGCACAGTACATTTCCAACAACCCAGCTCTGCGGGGCAGGAAGTGACGACAAAGAAGAAGCATGACGTCGAGACAGGAGGGCTCTCGTTGAGCTCCTGAGGGTCGGGATCACCACTAGTGAAAATCCCTGTGTTACCCTGCCATCTCACCCTCATCCTTATCCCCCTGCATTACCTCTCTCTTCGGGGTCTGGAGAGACATCGCCGATGAGCCGAACAGCCAAATTGAAGCAAGGCGGAGCAACCAAAGCTCCCTCAATGGGGACGGTCGGTTAAACAACAACTCCACTCCCTCTCTGAAGGAGCCCTGAAAGCCGCCACATGGTCCGGTACCAACTTGCAGCGAGGCGACAGCGTGTGGGCTGACGAGAGGAGGGCTACGAGACCGGACAGCCTGTCCAGAGAGACTGCCCGGCAGCAGTGAAACCTGCACCCGCCATTCTTTCACCCAGAGAATTTGACGGTGAGAGGGGTGGCGTGAGGTGATGCTGGCGACCCCACTGAGAACCGGGGGTCCTGAGACGCAACCACCGCAAGCTTTAGGGGTGAAGGTTTTTGCCTCTGAAGGGCAGTAAACAACGTGGGTTGCCTGGCCCGGGCCGCCTGACTTCATAATGGCGGCTATCACAGACAGGCGCGGGGTGCCGGTCCGGGCTGCCTGACCCCTTAATGGTAGCTATCACCACCTCACTTCAATATCACAAGGCTGTACTGAACAGAGGATCACCACAGATCCAACATCCACTGGTGGCCCAAAACCGAAGGTACTGCTGAGTCCCTGTATCCTCAACCTCAGGCTTGCACGTCTGACTTAGAGTTGGTCCATTTAACACCATGGACCCTCACCACTAAGGCAGACAGTACCAAGATGGTCGCTGAACTGAAGCTGGACAAGAAGCTCCTGTGGCCGGGACTATTAGCAGCATTTAAATATCCAGCTGATATCCTACCATCCACCTACCTTTTAACGAACAGCACCTCGCTCGTCCTCATTTTTGCTGAGGCTAATTTATCTTCAAGAGAAGAGTAAGAGGGATATAGGAGGCACCCCGCCTGATCCTAAAATGGTGGCCGTTTTTCCTGCTTGTTGCTATAATACAGCTATACTCTCCTACTCCTTGGGAGGCGAGCGGTCACTAGCACTGGCCTCTAGCTGCCCCATTGCTCAGCAAACACCCCCTTTCGAGCAAAAGATATCTTTGGGACCGGCCGAATGTATCACCATTGGCAAAATTCCCTTGCCTAACCTCAAAACGGCTCCCACTGTAGTCCCTACCATTTTGTGTCTCTACTCTGGGACATAAACTGAACTTCGACCTGACCTTAAACCTATCCCCATCATGATAAACCATCAGGACTTAGACCTTGTCATTCTCTCCTCCGACAGTGCAGACCTAGCTTTCTGGCTGATGCCCGGTGGAGCTACTGGATAGCTAAAGAGGAGATGGGTTGTGGTTTTCCCCTCTTCACCTACCCAGCCGGTCCTTGGATAGACCTTCCTTCGTCTCTCTGTCGTACCTCCCTCCTTCCCCTTCACCCTACTCCTTACCCCTCTGTGCTCCATTCATCCTGTCTTGTTTGATTTTAAATATTACTCTGTGGAGACCCAGCTTTCTGGCAGTTGCCAGGTGGAGCTATTGGATAGCTAAAGAGGAGTTGGGTTGTGGACTTCCCCCTCAGTCATCACCTACCCAGCCGGTCCTTGGACAGTCTTTCCTTCGTCTCTCTGTCGTACCTACCTGCCTCCCCTTCACCCTATCCCTCTATGCTCCATTCATCCTGTACTCTATGATCTCTAAATGTTGTTCTGTGGAGAACTAGGTATTTGGCTGATGCCTGGTGGAGCTACCTGATAGCTATTGAGGTGATGGGCTGTCGGCCTCCCCCTCGTACATCACCTACCCAGCCGGACCTTGGGCTGATTTTTCCCTTTGTCTCTCCGTCATATCTCCCCCTACCCTGTTACCCTACCCCTTACCCTTCTACGCTCAAAGATCTTTATATGTTTCCTGCCACTGATGTAACCTGTAACTGATGTAATTTTGGAACTCTGGAATTCATGTGAAGTGCTCTGATACCTTAGGGTCTAATCTGTTTTTATTCCTGAACGCTGAGACCTGAGCAACATGGCTGATGCCCGGTGGAGCCGCTAGACAGCTAAAGAGGAGATTGGCCCTGGTATTCCCCTCGACCGTCACCTACCCAGCCAGACATTGGACATAGTTCCCCCTCGTCTCCCTGCTTTTGGCTCCTTCCTCCTCCCCCTCCCTCCCACAAACTCTCACAACATGATTTGTTTACTGTACTTTGCTATGCTCTTGTAACTGGTGTAACTTGTAACGCAATGATCCTAAATGTAAAGCGCTCTGATACCACTTGGGGTTTGGTTCGCTCTATATAAAACATTAAACAATACAATACAATGACCAACAATGCAAAAAGGAACAGTCTGTAATCAACTTCCTCTGAACTTGCAGCTACAAGCTAAGTACACGTTTAGTCTTCTGTTTGAATTTCTATGTGCTATCAGATATTACACGTTTTGTTGTTCTGAAGTATTTAAATGCTTTTGGACAGTCTTCACTAATCATGCATAATATACTTACATTGTTGTGTTTTATTTATTTAATATTTTTTTCATCAGAAGAGGTTTTTGGTCAGAATGCAGCAGTGTTTATATAGTTTTGCAATTAATTGATCTGAAAAACCTACCTTGAGCATTAATATACACATATATATCCACCAGGATTAGTTACACTGATATCCCAAAGTTTTGACAGTTCGTAAGTTGTATGCTTGTGAAATCAGCACTTTTGAACCTAAGAGATTTTTTCATATCTCTAACTTCCCTGTACAATTATTTTTTTACAGGTTGTGTCCCTGCTTGAAATCGAGCTAACATGCATTTAATTGACAATCAAGAGACACTTCATAGCATGTATCCTTGTCCCCCCTACGGTTTATAATAGATACATGTATTGTTACACTTATTTTAGGATCTATTTTGGGTGATCTGTCTCATGCAGTATGTGAAGGGGGAAATGGCCGGAGCAATGCAGGCAGAGCCACACACGCCCTGCCAACGCAAGCTCAACCACGCTTGCCTGAACCACGCATCTGCCTTAAGCACGCATATGCATGGTTATGGAAGACACCGGTCTAGTGTTCAGGATGGGCGAAATAGGAAGCTCCAGGCATGAACAGGTATGTGGAGCCGGGTTTGGGGGAGTAGTTAGGGTTGGGGTTTCATTTAGGACTCAGGGCAAGGGTGGGCAGGGCAGGGTAGTTTTGCGAAGTGTTTTAGGACTCAGGGTAGGGGTCAGGCTAGTTTACAGGGCTGGGGCTGGGTTTGTTGGGGGAGATTTTAGGAATGGGGGAGGTTTTAGGGATCAGGGCGGGTGGTTGGGTTGATTTTTAAATTGAGGGCAGGACTTTAGGCCTCAGGGCAGTGGAAGTGGTCGGGGTAGTTTTATGGACAGTGTGGGGGTAAGTTTTAGGGCTCAGGGTGGGGAAGTGGCTGGGGTTGGGGTTGTTTATGGTAGGGGGCAGGCTTTAAGGCCTCAGGGCATGGAGGGGTAGGGGAAGGAGTTGTTTTAAGGACAGGACAAGTTTTAGGCCTCAGGGCGAGTAGAAGGGATAGAATTTTAGGGCTTAGGGTGGGCAGACGAGGGTCAGGGTAGTGGTGATCTTAACCACGCATACCCCTTACCAATCATGCCTTTACAACAAAATTGCATGGTAAAACCTTGCATGGTATAGGAATGCGTGGTTAATACACATTCATGGTTCGGGCTACGTGGTAGAGGCTTGCATAGTTTAGCCAAGCATGCGCGTCTCTGTTGTACACCCATGTGAAGGCAACCTAGATCTAAGAACACCAGCCAACAATTATTTTAATCACACAAACCATTTGCTCTTGTGACTTAAGCTACTTTGAGTACATGGGTCAAAGGGGTAATGGTTTTGGCAGAGGTGGACACAAGATGTTTTTGGGCTCATTCAGCAAGTGGGCTATGGCTTCAAAAGTCTTTTGGGCTGGGGCTAGATGAGAGCGCCTCCTAAAATCAGTGGACTGCCCCACATTTTCAACGTTTAAGACTTCTTTTTAAAGTAAAGCAATGCCGCATGCACCAACGACAGTTGTGGACATTCTTTGAACTTGCATAATAAGACTCTCGTATTTTAATAACATTGCATATTCCCCTGGCCTGTTGCCGAAGGAGAGTCCTGAAAGAGGCTAATGTTATCCACCGCTGATATCTACCCGCCCTGGTAATGAATGGGTCATAACAGTTCCTTTTCGTTATTCGCAGTACCAATCTCAAGAAATCGGGCGCAATGCCTAGAATGAAGCCTTCATCCCAGACAGACACAATGGTTTCTTATGGAGGGTTCACATAAGAAAAGAAGTCATGTGATTACTTCTTGTTTTTTGTTGCTATTTTTGCTGTTTCGGTTTTCACATAATGATAGACTTTTGATCATCAAGAAAAGAGGAAGTTAACAACAGACTTTTCATGTTTTTAGTATTGCTCATGTTTCTTCTTTGTTGTTACTTCCTACCCACTGGAGAAGGATTATGGGAAAATTAGTGTACTTTACAGGTGCTAAATAAATTAACAGTAGGAAAAGAGACTGCCTAATATTTACCTCTTTTATCTTCAATAAAATCAGGACTCTCCATCACCAACTGTCTTGGAGAATCTGAATTTTGTGACACTACCTTTAATTTCAATGTATATGTCTCATCACTTTACCCTGGCTTGTTGGATAAATTGCTTATTAAAATCTAGAGCGTCATGAAATCTGTCATTGCCTCTAGATACTTACCTTCGCTCCATACTTGAAATAATTTGTGGTTCTTTAAATTGATAAAAAGCCTACATTGGAAATTATTTTTAGAGGAGTGTAGGGTTGTTTTAAAGTGAGTGCAGAGGTTCTTTAGTTTTGTATAATAATTGTGTTCAAAATTCTTGGACGAGGTGTTCAGAATACTTCCAAAAATGTTACCCCATTTTTGTAAACTGTAGGAAGAGTCATTTTTTAAGAAAAACAATTCTTTGAAAAAACGGACATAATGCTTTACAAAGTGGCCAGAAGTCTTAAACAACAGGGGAAATGTATTAAAAAAAATACTGGATTATTTGGAAACTTTGGGAAAATGACTTCAAAAGATCAAATTCATGATTAAAAAAAGTGAGCAGATGCCCCCTAAAAATATGCAAGTTTTATTTAAAAAGTAGTGTTGCAGGTTACTTCTATTCCGATGCGAGGCGGTCCGTAAACAGCGCTCTTTTGTCCTGCCCTATGATCCTCTATACTACACCATGCCCTCCCACAGAAAGGCAGCCCGGTATGATGAGGTAACACCTCTAGCCAAGCTGGAGTAAGAATGAGGGGCCTCCTTTATAATAAAATGACGTGGCGCTGCAAGCCATTTTGCTGCGCTGAGCAGCGTCATTTTAAAAGCACAGGGATGTGTAGTATTAACAACAATATGGCTGGGATGCCGTAGGGTAGCTATGCACTTTATAAGTGTTTCTTTCATTCATTCCTTTCATTCATGACACATCCCTGTGCTTTCCCTTGCACTGGCGCACAACTGGCTGCCATTCACTAGCGCAGGCACCCTGGCGTCATGTTGCAAGGGCGCCTGCATTGCGGGGATGACTGTTTTTGTGCAGGAAGGGGTACCTTCCCGCACAAAAACAATAATTGATGACATTTTCTTCTTTCTATGCGTGCTGCACATAGAGAGGAATAAATGAGGAGAAATAAAAGTATTTCTCCTCATTGTGCCCCTTCTACGCCTTCCCTGCGGAGGCATAGGATTCGGACGTATTCCCAGCTTTACAAAACGTTGTAAATCTGGGTATGTGTCAGGTTCCATGATTGTTGTGTGGGGGCATCCACAGCAACACCCATGGAACGCCCTATTTACGCAGAGTAATGCCTGAAAGGGGCCCATATTTAAGAAAAAAAAATATTTTTTTTTTTATTTATTTATTTTTTACAGAGTTTTATATAGCGCGAACTTGACCAGAATCGGGTATCAGAGCGCTTTACATAGTACCAGTTGCATTACATGAGGACACATTCATTTTTTGGTAGGCACGGGGAGATTAACCCCTTCCAGGCTGATGCCGAGCTCAGCTCGTCATGAGCGTAACCTGCCGTGCGCTCATGACGAGCTGAGCTCGTCATGTAACGCGGTATTTTTAAAATTACCGCGCACAGCGGGAAAAGCCGCCGCAGCGATGCGGTTAAGTGATTTAAAAGGTTATGAAAAGTCACCAGGGTAACTTTAAGTGGGCTTCTAAATATGGGCAAGCCCGTTGCACCCTTGTGCATAAAAAAATGTTGCACTGGCGATACAATGGGCTTGTAAATGAGGACCGTGGTCTTCATAAACAGTAGAGAGAACAGTACAGACTTCCTTAAAGTTGGCAACAGCCCCCATCAGTCCATAGGGACATTTTCCACACATACTTCAGAGTCATACCAGGATAACCCCAGGCCCAAGAAGGAGCACGTGGGTTGTTGGCACCCCAGGGCGCCTTTCGTCCATGGCACTCTCTTCACGCAGATGCTTGCAAGCGCGACCAAGTGACTGGCAGCCGCAGTCAGTCCCTAGAGGCCTACAGTGCGGCCTGCATCAACTATGCCCTGTGAAGCTGCGTCTAGCCTTTAAATAAATTATCAGACCTCTTTATTTCAATTGGCCCGGGAGCCCACTGTGACAGCAAAATGAGTCAAGTGTCATGGCGCCCCAGCTCGCTTCCCAGCTGGATATATCGAGGCCCATAATTGGTTCTAAGAAGACAGCGACTGATCCAGTGCACGCGCCACTTCTCCGCTGTACCAACCCCTCCTGGTTTGGAAAGGTGACATATGCTCGACTCTTACTTTTATTTTAGAGCGCCCACTGCAAATACAGTAGTTTCTAAGCGCTTTACCGCGTCAGACGCTGACTGCACCAGGATGCGCTTGTTGCATTACACAATATGTTGAGGGCCTTCTGCAACATTTAGCAAGGGCTCCTAAAAGTTGGCCGGCTCTGCATGAATATACAATTGACCTGGGTAGAGTGGTTGCCTCCAGGCTTCTCAAAAGCCTGATTCATTGCCAGTGTCACTGTCACTGCTCTCTGTTGTTGTCAACCGTGGGAGATCTCGCCTCCATCTGAGCCCTCTCCAAAGATGCTGCTTGAACCCTCCAGCACCACAGGACATAACCCATCCCATAGGCAAGATACCACACTCAACACCCTTGTTATACAGGGCCCACCTAGGCACTGCCCTCACCTGCAACTGTGCCTGTCTTACACATGTGTTTGGTATGACCACTTGCATGCTTGTGTAACCAGTCACTCAGCCCTGACATGACAGAGCATCAACCAGAGGACCTCTTTATATCCAAGCGCTAGGCATAGACATGGCACTGTATCTGGTAGAAAGGCATCAGTGGCCAGAATTCCTAATAGCCAATATAGCTCTGGAGCTTTTTCATGTGGCTTCAATCTATATAAATGTGTTGGACTGTCATTCGGACTATTCCGGGGCAGTGGCGTAAGCCAAATGATGCAGTCCCCCTCCCTCCAACCCCCCCCCCCCCCGCTCAAAATGTGCTTTTGGACCCTGCAGACTCCCTTATCTAACAGATATTGAATGGTCTTGGGTTCAATGATGGCCCCCTGAAGGGTTGCCCCTGCTGAAAGAGTGAGGGCAGCAGAGTCAAATGCCTGTTGCTGTTTCTCTACCAGCGCTGCTGGCCTTTCAGAGGTACCAGTCTGTCAAAAAAGAGTCACCTTCCCTTATATGTCATTCTCTCTCTGGTGTTCGCTCACCCCAAAATGACTGTAGTTAGGGCCACAGGAATTATGGGGCATGGGAGGACCAAATTATGAGGCAGGGAAGACTAAATTATGCCGCAACAAAAGGCAAATTATGCCACATAATGTGGTACATTTTGTGATAGTATTACTTAATTCGCTTGTGCTTTTTACACTTTAACACTGTTTTGGCAAAGGTTTCCGCTCATTAGTATCAGTCTAACACTCAAATGCATCAATAACCAACAAATAGGGGATCATCATCCTTTGCAAAGGGCCCTCCACTGAACGGCAACACATGTTGCTGCATTTTTAGTTAACTGTTGATCCGTTTAAGTGGGAAACAACATTTTTTGTTTAAAAATGCAGATTGTGCAGCAGATGTTGAATTATCTGGCAAGCGTGGCAAACCGTAATTATGTGGAAAATGCCACCACCACCAAATCACATAATTCCAGTGACCCAGAGTATAGTCAATCACAGATTATGTCACAGTGAATAATCATGCACATATGGTAGTAATGCCTCTTAATGGCGCGACATAAGATGCACAGCATGGAAATAAATACATTTGGACAAATAATGAATGGGTAAGCAAGAGACCTAGGAACAGCTCGACTATAGAGGAGCAGGTAGTGAACTGGGCAGAGAAGATGCTCCCTCTAGATCTTCTCCCCAGTGAAATGTGCCATTCCTATCATCTATGCAGAATTAGAACAGTGGAATGGTGAGAGCGCCATTGGATACAATAGAGTGGCTCAGGGCCGGTAATATCAGGTACAGACCTTCTGCTCAGTGGATTGCTCTAGCTGCGTTATAGTACTGCGGCCTTGGGCTATACTGGTTGTTAAATGCCCTCTGCTTCATTAAATAACTCCAGAAGGGGACCTTTATCAACTGGCATAGCCCTCAGGAGCAAGCTATAATGTTGAACTTTATGGGTTTTGTACTGTTATATTGCAGCAAGTAAGCGAGTTATTCTCTGCTTCACAGCAACAAAATAAATAAGTTAGTAAATTCAGCCCTGTTGGACTTAGTTCCTCCACCAAAAACAAGCATTAATTAAGTAGTATTAGAACATGGAGTCCTTGGGCTAAACAATTTAAATGTTCACTGGAGGGCTCTAACTGTTAATAAATGCATGTATTCCCCAACTTTAAAGTTAGTGATGTGGTACTGTTACCCATCCTATAAGAAAGTGATCCTCACAGCTTGTTTCCAGGGGTGGGCATAACTGTAGCATAATTACATGGAATTATTGCAAAATGATAAAAGATTCCATATAATTATGTGAGAGTTATTCAGCATTTAGCGCTATTTTCATAGCGCATAAATGTCCCCTCACATCCAAAATTGGCACAAAAATGCATTTTGTACTAAGAAATAACGCCAAATGGATCAGAACATGAACAGCAGTATCCAAAATGGTTGCAAGGATGATTTTTGCGCTTTATACTAAACAGAAGAGGGCTCATTTATGAGCCCTTGCGTCACTTTTGCACCACTAGCGCGTCACTTTTTGTGACGCACCAGCAGTGTAAAAAAATGCGCCTAGTTACGCCATATTTACAAAGTGACGAATCTAGGTAGAGGCGTCACTTTATAAACCCCTGCGCCACATTATACCTGCGGCAGGTATAATGTATGCAAGGGGGGCGTTTTGACGCAAGAAAGAGTCATAGAAGTGACACAGTGAAATCTATAAGATTTCACTGCACCATTTCTTGGCTTCTAATGCGTCAACATCTTACGCCTGCTTCATGGCAGGCGTAAGACTGACGCAGGCACTAACAACATGGGACTTGCCCATGTGAAAGGACACATTGCTGGAGTTGCGTCACTTTGGTGACACACTCCAGCAATGCGTCACTTTTGCGCCATACATATATGTCAGAAATACTGACGTATCTGTAACTCCTTGTGCCATGATGCGTCATACTGTAAATATGACGCATCATTGGTGTTGCAAGGAGGGCGCAGTGAAAAGTGACGCATCGCTGTTTTCACGCAGCGATGCCTCACTTTTCATAAATGAGGCCCAAGGAGTTTTCTAAACAACCCCCCTCTCAGTTAGCTTTTTAAAGGTTCTGGGAACGTTGGTTATGGGAATGTTCAGGTCAAAGGTTCTGTTTATAAGAGACGTCGGAAGCCCATCCTTAACGCAGACACTTTCAACGCTGCTGACCACAGACACTCATAAAAGATAAAAGGTGGTGTTAGAAGATCTACTTTTATGCCAGACGTAGGCGAGTAAACTGGAAGATAACATGTTCTAATATTTACTTATTTATCTGAGCATTTATTTATTGTGTAAGTTCATTTTACAGACAATAAACGTATTTATTAATAGACATGTTACTAAATTTTCACTGAATAAATGAGGTAAAGAAAATGACTAAAAACGTCTTTCTGTAATTTTACATTTTTCACACTACTTTGTTGACGATAAAAGTTCCAAAATTGAAAGCATAATTGATGCACATTAAATTAACCCCACACTCCCTTCTTCACACACACCATTCCTCTCAAACAAATGATCAATGATAACAATACCCCTGCCCTACGATCATTTAACTAACATGATCTGTAAACCAGGATGCGTGTTTCGGATCCTAGTTTTGCACATTTACAAATTCGACACCCCCTTGTTCCCGCGGTATTCCACACCAAGCGCCCCCTGTGTTTTACACGCCCTGTCGTAGCCAAGATACAGAATCGTTTTGCTAGAGTTTTTGTAGAATCCACGTATGTGAGAAATTGCCACACACCTTAGTTATAAAAAAACTTGTGAGATCATTTGGTTTAGACTGTTCTTTTCTAGTAAAACACACGTGCTATGGGTTGCAGAGTCATCCTTTGATATAGCTCCACAGTTCTTATCGATTTACAACTGAATGCAGTGTAGGCATCGGATCCAGTCTATGCTGTTTCACAAATTCTTCATAAATCTGCTTGGTGAGACCAATCTTATTTGAATAAATCGAAAACCAAACTCAAAAGAAATACACCCGAGAATGTGTTGCAGAAGCACCATGAGGTGTGCAAGGGGCATTTGGGCCTGCCTTGTATGTCCCTGGGAGACTTTGCTAAAACAGAAGAAGCCACACATGCTTGAACAGCCCATTCTGTATTATGGATCGAGCAAGTGTTTCTTTTTTTAACCCGCTGATCCCAAAGGGATATTCTTTGCATCAGATGCGGCATCTTGCAATTGGAGGACCACCTTAGGTCCTGCACCACATTATATTGCGGATGCAGGCACAGTAGAAAATAGTGCGCCCAAAAAAAGGCTCTCTTTGGGAGGCATGGGGGCCAGAGGGACAGGAAGTAGTAGTCACACACTGTATGTGAGAGATCACTACAGAATGTTGAAAATAAAGAAAAATCTGTGGTTTCATTTCACATGCCATCTTTCACTGATGCACTCTCCCCAGGTCAAGCATGAAATGTCAGACTTGCTCATGTGCTGAAGCAACAGTATTTTATCCTGTAATCAAGCTGAGACCAGGACATTATGCCGGCCCCAGGGCGACCGTAGGCTTAATTTGGCATGAACAACATCAGCTGACGTAGATCTTCGCAGCTGAAAAATACTTGAAAGTGATTTTAATTTCTGGGCACCATGGGATGGAAGCAAACCAAGCGGTCCTTATGCAATCAATGATACTAATTTCGGTGAATAAACTTTCCTGACTGGTCTTGGTGAATATATGCAGAGCCTGGTATTATATCACACCTGTGCTATTCATACTAGCTGTAGTCCTATATTACTTTATGTCCCAAAACACCAGCTTTGTTTACTAAAGTGCCAATATACTTACAACCTTTTCACAGACTCAAATGTCTGACCACTCAATGTCCATGGTATTCTACATCATGCTTTACCAAGATGCATTACTTGGGTGTTAGACCTGCCATCTTTGGTGTGATCTTTCCTCAAAGATTTTGCCTTCAAATCTCCTGTATTCCTAGTTGTGTTTTGCTGACATTAGGACTCTGTGCACTTTACCACTGCACACCAGTGCTAAAGTGCTTGTACTCTTTCCCTAAAAGAAGGAGCAATTGGCGTATACCTGATTGCCATATTTAGTTTGCAATTAAGTCTCTAGTATTTGGATCTATGTGTACCAATGGCCTGTATATTAAATGCAACTAGTGGACCGGCATCACTCATCGTTCTATCCAGTTAAGTAGCGCTTTACAACATGTACCAGGCCTGCCAATGCACCATGTGGTTCAGTTTTAAATTCGACCTGAAAAAATTAACCTTTTGCCAAGCCTAAAACTTCCTTTCTCATATATATATTACCAGAAAGGTAGGCTTTAACCCTTTGCGTGCGTCGGACGTCCGGGGGACCGTCATGGTGGGCGTGTGCAAAGGACGACCTGGGGCAGTCCGAACCACGTCCTGTCATAAATCACACGCACCACAGCTGAATTTCCGCAGCGGTCACGGGTTAAAGAGCCCATAGGGCAGGATGCAATGTATTTTAAAAGTAGAACATGTGTGTTTAAGTTTTAGATGTCTTGGTAGTGAAAAACTCCTAATTTTGTTTTTCACTACTGTAAGGCCTAGCCCTGCCATTGGATAGCATTGGGTTACCTTATTTCAGTCAATAAGTGCTAACTTTGGATTGGGAGCAGGTAGAAATATCATGGGTGGACTCTAATCAATTGTAATTTAAAATCCTCTTTAATTATAAAGTCAGATTTGAAGTCACTGATCAGCTACATCATTTAACATGGTTAAAAACTGAAGAGCAAAAGGAGTTTTACACGCACTTGTCTACCTTCTTTCTTTGCCATACTATCTTCATGGCTCTTTATCAACCATTTTGATTGACACACAAATATTCAAACAAGATTGCTTATATTTTATACAAGTCTCTTGGGGGACCCGTCTACATGAGCTTTTTCCATAGAAATTGTTGGACTTGGCTCTCTTGGCAGGGTCATCCCCAAATGTTTTGCCTTTAATCTCCTGTCTTCTGAACCCATTTTTGCTGGCTTGTAGGTATCTATGCACTTAACTACTGCTAATCAGTGCTTACGTGCTTGAGATCTCTCCTTTTACACAAGTGAAATTGGTATATACCCACTTGGCACATTTCATTTACTTGTAAGTCCCTAGTAAAGTATTACTACATTCATCCAGAGCCTGTAAATTAAATGCTACAAGTGGGCCTGCAGCAGTTATTTTGTGACCAACTTAAGGAGCCTCTTTAAAAATGCCTGAAGCCTGCCATGGCTGCCTTTGTTTACAGATTCAAACTGCCTTTTCAACCTAAAAAATAAACCTTTGACCAGGCCAAATCCTTCCTTTTTAAAATATATAAATCACCCAGACACAACAGATATGGCAGTGTACAATGTATTGAAAATGTTTGACATTTACTTTTAACTTTTACATGTCCTGGTAGTGTAAAACCCTTAAATTCAGTTTTCACTACTCCAATGCCTGCCACTCCCATGGGATAACAATGAGTTGCCTTATTACATTTATTAAGCGATAAGTTGCATTTGAGACCAGGTAGGAACTTTGAGTTTGGTCTTTAAATATTTGTAATTTAAAACTCTCTTTAATGGTAAAATTGGATTTTAAATCACAATTCTGAAAAAACCACTTTTGGAAAGTTGGCATTTTCTTGTCCCAACCCTTTTGTGCCTGCAGCTTGTGTCTTGGGTCGCATGACTAGGTACAGCTGAAAGTTGGTCTTTGTGTATTGCACCCAGAGAGTGAGACAACGGGGGAATAGGTGTTGGCAGGATGACTAATCTCTGACTTGATAGGGTGGCAGAGCTGTCACCTACCACACATGCACATCACAAAGACTCTACCTCAGCACCTTCACAAAGTGTATCACACTGGTCTTTTGTGCCCCCAGGCAAGCTGCGGCCATGGCACGGAGGTAGGAAATTCCAGACACTTCTGCAGGGGGAGTGCTCTAGAAGCTTCTCCACTTCAAAGTGTGAACTAGTATAAGTTGTGGCCCCTAAGAAACAACTCTGCAGTGGTCATCAGGGCAGACTTCTGGAAGACTCAGAAGAAGGACTGCTGAGCTGTTCTGCTGCAAGGACTGCTATCCTGCTGGCCTGCTGTTTGAGGGAGAAGGACTGAATCTGCATCTTGAACCCAAGACCACCAGAGAAACTCCAAGGGCTAGTTGGCTGGCTTCCAGATCAGAGCATCAAGCATAGAAAAGGCTTCAACCACCCTGAACCAAACACCTGGACTCCGCCTGCTGTGAGTCCTGCCCCCTTAAACTGTGCAACCCTAGTCGAGGACACCAGGAAGTGGGCCTGAGAATGCTCTGCCAGCACAACTGTGGTCCTAGCTGAACCTAACTAGCACAACGCATCACCTTGCAGCTCCATATTGGAACCGCGGCTGTGTAACACATTCCCGACACAGACCTCTCTTTGCAGACACATAGATCCTTGTAAGTGCTGTTACTCAACACATCCTCTGCGCTGGTCCTCTCAACGCTCCGTAACCAGGATCTAAGATTCTTTGCTCAGTGGGTCTAACTGGGTCCCTGTATCTGGCCCTTCCTCCATCGTGGTCTGTCTGAGCTTGTGACTTTGTCCTGGTCCAGCACCTCCAGATAACTACTGTCATGCTTTGTGCTTTTAAGCATTGTGTTGATCCTAAATCTTTATAAAATTGAATGTCCATTAATTGGATTTTTGATGTTTTGGTGACAAATAATGCATTCAATAATTTTTTTTGTTTGTTTTTTGTTAGTCCTCATCTTCACCAAGACTTTCACAGATTTAACAAGCCAATTTACTCTCTTTGCTTCTGGGGGGCCCCTTGGCTCAATGTTTACGTCTAGGCCCCTTGGCCTTCCTCACGTGGTTGAGGATTGGTATAATCTTAGGACCATTGTACCAAGATGGATTATTAAAACTTTAAATAATTAATCAAGAACATTAGTCGTGCCCATCTTGTAAAGGGTTGCCGGATGTTGGGAGGGCCGTCATTTCCAGTATCTACTCTTGACGTATTAACTGCGGCTCTAAGCCAGTCTTCCCTACCTGGAGGGGTAGCATATTTCCATTTAATACTGATCTCTCTTCTTGCTAAGAGTATTAAGTATAATAGGAGAGCTTTTTGATTCTGTGAGCATACCCTCTTGGTTAGATCGTTCATACCAAAGAAGACTAAAGGTAGGCCAACTTCCAAATCGATGTCAAGAATAGATGTTAACATGTCTCCCATGCCTTTCCAAAAGATATCAAGACTTGTGCATTGGAAAACAATGTGCAAGTCATTGGCATGGATTAGGGCAAACGTGGGACAGCTTGGAGGCGGATCTTGGGCAAATTTTGCTATTTATCGGGTGTATAGTATAGCCTGTTTATTACAAAGAAATGGGTTTTTTTCAGGGTGGCCGGTTTTACATATTTATATAGGATCCTCAAAGATGTTTCGAATAATTCCTGCATTCAATTTTACTCTATTTTTCGAAATGGTTTGGGATTTTTCTTGTGTTGGGTTTTCACATTATTACTGTCTGTGTGCTGCATAAATACTTTACACATTGCCTTTACGTTAAGCCTGACTGGTTTTGTACTAAGCTACCAGAAGGTTGCGCACAGGTTAATTTGGGAGTTTGCTTGTGTTTCACCCTGACAAGAATCTCAACTAGTAACCTAATTTCCTACAGCAATAATCTATTAACGGTGTAAAATTGTGTGGTATCATTTACACAAGCACAGTGTAGTGGAACAATACCTACCTATAGAGTCCTAAAAGCCAATAAAGTTAGAGCACTAATACAATGCATGGGGAATACCATATCAGAATCCCATCTGCCAGGCAACAAGTCTATGTCTAGAAGGAGTAGATTCACTACCCTCTGAGAAGATTTGGTGAATCCACACACTTGTCGATAAATCTGGATTCATGAATGTTTGAAATGTTTGAAATATTTTTTTTTTATTTAGTTATAGCTCTTGTTTTGTGACACTAACCAGCACTCGTTAGACTCAGAGGACGTGCGGCCAGGTATACAATTAGCAGTCAAGGCAAACAGATTAAAGAAGAACTAGGAGCCATGTAAACTGATTGTGGGTGGTGAAGGCTTGTCGCGAGCTAATAGTCAGGAGTTGAACTTGATTAGCATCTGCTGGTTTTAGGTGTCTACAAAGTAGGAGTTGCTCCTCCACTAGAGCAGAAGAGTGTCACCCTACTAATAAAGTGCCCACAGAGCTGATAAACAAAATGATAATATAGTTTATTTTTTACCATTTTATTTTTAAGCAACCCATCCTGAACCGGGTGCTGAGTGGCAGCAGGGAGCTTGTGACAGCCAGCCAGACATGCGCATTTTAAACTTCTCTAACCTAGATATCTTAGACAACAAGGTTAGAGAAAGCACATACCTCCAGTGCTCTTAGGAGCACTGGGAGAGGCTTTCTCCCTCCAATCCTGATGCTTCTCTCATGCTGTGAGAGCAGCACCAGGATTTGGTAGTGCTGTTTCTTGGGTCATCACCATTCAGGTATTACCAAGAGGTACTCTTCTTTCGAGTTCATTCAATTTTCAGTTGAATCCACAGCCTTTCTCCTGGTGAAACCCTCTTACTTACAGAATACTCACCATGCATTCTACCCCTCACTAGGAAGCTACTATTGACAAAGTAAGCATACAATGCATAGACACCACACACACTCCTTCTCACAAAAAGAATAGAAACACCTCACATCACTGTGCTGAGACTCTATTGTTAATGTATTATACCTCCAGTAACTCTTAAAAATACAATATCATTTAAATGCTGCGAGTTGGTATATTTACATGCCTGGTCTCTATATAGCATGCTAAAAACCAGATGCTGGCCAATCAGAATAAAGATAAGCTCCCTATTTGGAATGTTGAAATCAGGAACAGCAAATCGGTTTGCTTCGAATGCATGGGATAGATACTGACTCAGGCACACAGCTGAATGAAGCTCTCTCATAGGAACAATTGCACACTAGTGCCCAGCTCAGTTGTACTAACTTTTTCTACACTGGAAAGGCGAGAAGCGTAGTAGGCCTTAATGTTTGGTCTCCAGAATACGTCCAAACCTTGCATCGAGAACACGAACAAGCTATTACAATTACAACACACACCCGCACATAAATACTCATATAACACATCAGCAACTTCTTTTTACAGGATTACTTTATCTGTGCAAATCTGAACCTAAATACACACTCTAAGGCATATAAACAGGCGCAGGCCTGTTCACATATATGTGTTAAGTATGTATGCAGCCAAGCAAAGGCACAAAGAAGCAAGCGCTCTCTCTCTCTCTCTCTCTCTCTCTCTCTCTCTCTTTCTCTCAATTCATGTACACCCAGGTACATTATAGATTTAAAGCACACACAGACACGTACACACACACATAATGCCGTGGTACGACCCATTCCCTTCACCCCTCCTTATCCCCATAAACTGCTTCTCCAGCATTATCCCTCAAGTTCTCTCAACAGCTCTTCCTGTATGGATTTAAATACATCTAATATAAAATGAATACTCTGTGCAAAACTCACATTAGATGCTCTCTTTCTGGGACGCGGAGAACAAAGCAAGATCATGTATTTAATTGTAGTGGAAGAATTAAAGGCACCGTGGGATAAAAGGGTTTAGATAATTATGACATTTTATCTATCCTCCACCCCCTCGTTCACCATTCACCAGAATCTAAATAATTAAAAATAAAGCTTTTATCCTCTTATGACAAGAAGAGCTGGCGGCTGTCCCCAACCCCGCACCCTTTGGCACGTGACTGCGTCCCTTTCACGAGGCAGAAAATACTGTCTGTAGATGGCACAAAAAAACCTGACCTGCAACCTAACAACCCAATGGAACACTTGAAACAAATGAGAAAGTAGACGAAAAAGGTCAAGGGGTCAGGCCCCGTCAGGCCCTGTGTGTTCTTTCTGCTATGTCCCCATTGGTGGCTAATTGTGGTTCATGACGACCCCAAACTCTGTGCACTGCAATATTTAACATGTCCATTAAGTTACCACCCACAACCGCCCATAAAGGCACCACCCACAACCACCCTTAAAAGTACCACCCACAACCGCCCATAAAGGCACCACTCACAACTTCCCATAAAGGTACAACCCACAACCCATCATTCTAAACCTTCTCTTCTGATTCCTCTGCTCCTATCACATTCCAGAATCACGCATTGGGTTTAGGTTATGCTATCTAGTGCCAAATATTAATGTTTTATGTTACATGTTATTAGGCTACGCTTACGCTTTAGGATGTTATTTGCTGTTATGCCACGTTATGTAATGGTACACTTATAGTGACATGTTTTACAATGTTATATCTTGGTATGCTATGATTTTATACTAAATTCTTTTGGGTCGTGTTATATTTTATGTGACAACGTCTTGCATATTATGAAACGTATTATAGTGTTAAAATGAACAGTTTTGTGTTCTTTGATTACATGATTTGACACGTATATTTCAGGTGTTAGCTTTTAGATGACTTTAAATTATGACATTCTTAATTGTGAGCGAAGTTGCAAAAAAAACAGGCCCCCATCTGAATACTTTATTTGAAAAAAACTTTCACAGCTTTGCAAAGATGAAAAATAAAGAAATATGAGCCCTGCCTGAGTGTGGGATTATCCCTTCTTTCACTCATGGCTGGCTGCATGCTTCCACCATCAGCAGCTGCTTATCTTCTGGTGCTGAGGTCTATCACGGGGTATCCCTCACTGCAGAAGTCCTTCAGTGGGACTTCCGGGACTGGAGAATAAGATGTATCTGGCTGCTGAGTTGCTTGCTTTGCCACTCTGAAGCCATGTTGGATTGGTTAAAGTCCCGTTGCCACTCTCTGCCATTTTGGGATGTGAAAGACCGACTGCCACTCTTCCGCCATGTTGGGATGGTGAATGACCTGTTGCCACTCTTCCGCCATGTTGTGATGGTGAAAGACCCACTGTATGACTCTGGATAGCACTCACCTCTGGCAGGAAGTTCTACCAAGCCAGCTGTAACGTCTTTGACCCTACTATGAGGACAAATGACTATCTTGCGTGGGTGCTGATGCTTTTCCATGATGTGGAATGACACCCTGAGTGTGGCAACTTCCAGTCTTGGGAGTGTGGCTCCCCTCATCTCCCCAGGCTTGAAAGGTTTGACAGTGTTGGTAGTGAAGTGATCATAGTGCATGAGAGTCCCCCACCCTGCTTTGGGAGAGAAGAATACTGACCTCTGCTGCATTTGAAACTGTTCTGATCGCCAACCTCGCCAACCTCGGCCTCAGACAACTCGTCACCGCACCCACCCACGCCGCCGGCCACACGCTGGACCCCATCTTCTCCACAGGCTCCCACTTCGCCTTCGACCACACCACTGAACTCCACTGGACCGACCACCACTGCATCCATTTCACATTCAAGAAACCAACCAGGCACCACTGCACCCAACAGCTGCCTCGCCGCTGCTGGAGCAAAGTCACCGAAGATCAGCTGATCACCTCCCTCGCCAAGAACCCACCCACCGACCCCTCCAACTCAGACGCGCAGCCCGCAACCTCAGACAGTGGATCGACGACTGCGCCAACACCCTCGCCCCGCTCAAGAAACCCTCCAACAGACACACCAACAAGAGAGCCACCTAGTTCACCAACCAGCTCCAGGCCTCCAAACGCGTATGCCAGAAACTGGAGAAGACATGGCTCCACGAACGCACACTGGACAACCATGCAGCCCACAAGGACGCCACCTGCAGACACCACCACCTCATCAGACTAGCCAAGAGATCCTCCTTCAAAGACCGCTTCGACAACAATGCACACGACAGCAAAGAGCTCTTCAGCATCGTAAAAGAACTCTCCAATCTCAGCGCCAACGATGTCTCACCCTCACAAGAACTGTGCGACTCACTAGCCATCTTCTTCCACCGCAAGATCGCTAACATCCATGACAGCTTCAACACCACGACCGCCCCGACAACGCCAGACTCCACCCAACCTGCGAACACCACCAGTGCCAACCGCCTGACCTTCTGGTTCAACGTCAACGACGACGAGACACGCATGGTCATGAACGCCATCTACTCAGAATCTCCGTCTGACCTGTGCCCTCACCACGTATTCAACAAAGCAGGCGCTGCCATCTCACCCCAACTACGGAAGGTCATCAACATCTCCTTCGAAACAGCGACATTCTCGGAAAGCTGGAAGCATGCCAAAATCAACACCCTTCTTAAGAAGCCCAAAGCGGACCCCAAAGACCTCAAGAACTTCCAGCCCATCTCCCTGCTCCCCTTCCTGGCAAAGGTCATCGAGAAAATCGTCAACATGCAACAGGCCCACCACCTGCAAGACAACAACATCTTGGACCCGTCCCAATCCGGATTCAGACGAAACCACAGCACCGAGACAGCCCTCATCGGCGCCACAGACAACATCAGGCGCCAACTAGACAATAGCGAAACATCAGCCCTCATCCTCCTGGACCTGTCAGTCACCTTCGACACGGTCTGCCATCGCACTCTAAAGACATGCCTCCTAGAAGCCGGAATCCAAGAGAAGGCTCTCGACTGGACCACGTCCTTCTTCACCGGCAGAACCCAGAGTGTCCGCCTCCCACCCTTCTGATCCGAAGCCACCGACATCATCTGCGGCGGCCCCCAGGGCTCATCCCTCAGCCTGACGCTGTTCAACGTCTACATGGCCCCCCTCGCACAAGTGGCCCGCCATCACGACCTCAACATCATCTCCTACGCCGACGACACCCATCTCATCCTCTCCCTCACCAAGGATCCCCACACCGCCAAAACCAACCTCCATGAGGGAATGAAGGCTGTTGCCGTCTGGATGAGGAGCAGCCGTCTGAAGCTGAACTCGGACAAGATGGATGTCCTTATCCTCGGACCCACCCCCTCAGCCTGGGACGACTCCTGGTGGCCGACCACACTGGGAACAGCACCAACACCCACCGACCACGCACACAACCTAGGTTTCATCCTCGACTCCTCCCTCTCCATGTCTAAGCAGGTCAACGCCGTCTCCTCCTTCTGCTACAACACCCTCCGCATGCTCCGCATGATCTACAAGTGGATCCCGACCGAAACAAGAAGAACAGTGACACAACCTCGTCAGCAGCAGACTGGACTACGGCAATGCACTCTATGCAGGAATCCCAGCCAAAAACCTACGACGACTACAACGCATCGAAAACGCCTCCGCCCGACTGATCGTCAACGTCCCCCGCCGCAACCACATCACCCCCCACCCGAGAGACCTACACTGGCTCCCCATCGACAAGAGGATCACCTTCAGCTTCCACACCCCCACCCGCCAGCTCCGCTCCGCCAGCCTCGCCCTCGCCGCTGTCCCCCGCATCCAACGGATGACCTCCGGCTGCAGATCCTTCTCCTACCTCGCCGCCAAGACCTGGAACACCCTCCCTACCCACATACGGCAGACCCAAGACCTACTCGCCTTCATAAGGCTCCTCAAGACCAGGGTCTTCGAACAGTAGCAGCACCCCCTCCCCTCAGCGCCTTGAGACCCTCACGAGTAAGTAGCGCGCTTTACAAGTACTCGGATTGATTCTGCCAGTCGCCTATAACTGGGTCCTTCACTCATTCATTGTGTGTGTGTGCCCTACAGACATATAGACATTGCATTTGTAAAGAATGCGTGTTGAGGCTGAGATGTAGATGTGGCTGTGGGCTCAGTGTGTTCCCTTTTGTATCCAGCATACTCTGTAAGATCCCTATGAGAGAGTGAGAGGAAGAGCCCAGATGGCAAATGTATGCTGTAGGGCTTCCACCACGTCTCTCCAGGGATCAGATTCAGTAGCTCAAGCAGTGCAGTGTTGCTGATATTAAGAAAGGACAGAAAGGATCCATTTGAAACTGGGGAGTTCCCCCTGTCCCAACATGCCCCCTTGATCCACTGGAGAGGGTAGCCCCTAACAGGAGAACGGGTGAATTCATGGGGCAGCCGCCTTTGCCTCTGTGCACCTGCTTTAGGGGGCGTGTGACAGGTGGCTCTCGGTTCCCTTTGCCTTCCTTCCCACACTCGTCACAGAGACCATAGCTCGGCCACTTGCCTTCAAAGTGCAAAAGAGCAGAATTGCCAAGAACAGTCACAGAATGGAACTGCTGAAATATAGTGGATGGTCTGAAACTTAGAGAGGAGAAAGAAACAGTATCAGATTTTTATAACAGAAGTTGAAGCAAATCAAACAGTTACTTGATGTATAGGTAGAGATGGAGACATCTACATTGGGAGCTCTGGAACTGCAATCCCCACTCGGAGGGGTTGATTGCGCCTGAGCGACCTCAGCGCCTGGGGTGTGCCCATAAGGGACAGCATCTCTAAGGCATGGCGCCAAATGCTGGGTACCCCAGGACAGCACGACGAAGCTGGAAGCTACTAGCTACTAACAGATAGTTTTCCTGGGGCCAATCGAGTCCTGTACCATCTCTGCAGCTATAGGGGATCGAGGAAGGCAGGAAGTGGCTTGCAGGAGGTCGGTCTTCACATCACGGCCTTCAACCCAAACGGATGAGAACGAGCAGAAGTGGGATCCTACCGCCAAGACCAAAAGGAGGGGTTGCCTATGACCTTACACGCAGCCCTATAGTAGGCCAAAATACTGCAATATCCATTCATTCACAGGACCCACGAGAGATGTAAAAAGCTTATCCCCCCGTGCTTCCAGAGAGTGCCCCTATTAGGGTCCCGCGGCCCTATTAGGGCAGGTGAGAGAACCCCCTATGATACACTTCGAAGAAGGTAAGGATGCCAGTGCCAAGCCAGAAATGTGTCCTCTTCTACAACGTAACACTGAAGTGCAAGAGAGACAATAGGGTTGAAACTGAAATTGAGCCAGGTGGGTTTTTCCACTTGCAAGAGCTATGTGTTGCCTTTGACTCGGCCATCTTAAGGGCCTTGGTTACTGCTGTTGTGTATATTTGATTGGATCATTTATTTCTTAGAAGTGTTTTTTAGGTGGAGGCGGACCATGCTGTCCTAGGGCCCCCACTACTGTGACAATAAGGACCAACGCCTGCTGAGTGCTTTTGAACCTAAGCTTATCTAAGGCTCCTGGAAATCAGGTGGGCACCCTTACATATATGTCCATGTAGTTTGGTAATTTTTGAGAGTTACTAGGGATCTGACCCCGCCCCCCATCACCCCCTCCCAACACACCATGCTGAAATATGCTGCCTTCAGTAGGGATACAGGCAGGCAAGAGGCTCATGTTTATATGGCAATTTTCAGTGTTACTTAGTAAATGTATGCATCACATATAGTCTGTGTGCTGATATAAGGGCAAAATGAGCCTACAAATAGGAAAGAGCCACAAACAGCCTCGGAGGGTCTACGTAAAACTATTTGCTTTATGTAGGTTTTTGGTCAAGTAAAAGCTGTGAAGCCCTCCAGCCATAGGAGCTGTCTTTTGTGGAAATCATTGAGAAGAGCGAATTGGGAAATTAGAGTGGCAGTGAAAATCAAACTGGTATATACCCAGCCAGGGCATGTTTGGCATTCCATGTCCCTGCCAATTAAGCAAGAACTGAACATGTGGCACAGAAAAACATGATTTTAACACGATTTCAGTGAGACAATCTTTTTTCCCTAAACCTCAGTGGTTCATAACTAGCAAACATTAACCAGATGGTATATTGTTGCACAAAATATAAAAAGGGACAGACGGGTCTGACTAGCGGCCCTCCCAAAACCTAACAGATAAAATGCATTACCAGTGATGCCAACTGCAGACAGGGAAAGTTAGGTTTCACAGCCTGCTCTAACACCAACATCTGATTTTACTCAGCCACCGAAAATGCCAAGAGGGTGAATACACAGGACATCAACGATGGGTACAAAAACTAGTAAATAATGAAAATAACTTGGTGATCTGAACTCGTTGTAAATCAGGCTTTCTTTGCCTATATACAAGAGTCGAGTACTAATACTGGCAGAATGGCCTTCATATGTGGAGAAAATATGACAGAAAGCAGGAAGCAGTTCCAGTTCACTCAAAGTACCTTACCCAGAGAGGCACAGAGAGAATATTAAAAAGCGAGTGTTTCTTTATGACAATGCAATGTACAATCCTGAGTAATTTTGAGCAAACACATTTAATGGCAATTGCTTTTAAACAGCAGTTCCTGCTGTGTTTTATTGGCAACAAGGCACAATATTGCAGTGTGAATATGATACTACTGCTATTCAAAAATCTGCGCAATAACTGAAGCAGCACTTAAAATAAAGGATTTGTTGTATAGGAAAAAATACTATGACTTAACACTCACTCATTCTGCCACAACATCCAGGCTTTTGGAGTCCCTGGTCAGTCACAAAATCTCCCAATTTCGATGAAGGCCAATATGTTTCTGTTCATCGTATTTTTGTAACAATGTTTTTTTGTAACCAATGTAACTTTCCTCATGTAAAGTGCTCTGATACCTCCGGGTCTAGCCCGCGCTATACAGCCGCGGCCCGTGGAGGGAGTTACGGTGGGGCAGGACGACGGGGAGGGTGCTAAAAACCGGCATATGGATAATTGCAGGTAAGTAAACAATTTAATAATTAAAACGAATTTCGTAAAGCGCCTTGCATCGCAAAATGCAATGCAGCCCGCACTACGAAATTCGTTTTTATTAATTAAATTGTTTACTTACCTGCAATTATCCGTATGCCGGTTTTTAGCAACCCCCACCCTGCCCCTCCCCCTCCCCACCTTCCTGCCCCACCTCAACTCCCTCCATGGGCCGCGGCTGGCGCTATATAAAACTCAAGTAAATAAGTAAATAAATCTCAACATGTTATGTGTGGCTTGTCAGCGCAGCTGTCGCCAGACCATATGTGATCAGAAAAAGAGTTTCCAGGATCCCTACAAAGAGGGACTTTGGCTCCGCCCAGAATGTTGGTTTATTTAAGTACAGCTTTTGATTTGTCAAAAACTGTGTGTTTCCCCCAGAAAGATGTTTACATCCAACTAGCTGTGATCATGTGTTCATCCAGATACTCGACTCAGGCTCTTTATCAAGCAAAGTTATTGTGTTTGACCTTTTGGTCTCTCACATGCCACTGTGATGCTATCAAACAACTTATCATGACAATTACATATTTATGATGTTTATTCTTCTGTGGTTGCCATGTGTGAAAGATAATGCCGAGTACAGCAGGGCTTTATTGATTTTGGTGGAGTCAATGACCAAGATTCTAAGGTAGATCTCTTCGTTATGAAAAATTACAATAAAATCAGTGGACCAGACTTATTTATTGTGAAATGTATATGTTAAAGTCAAGAGGCACTTAAGGGAAGATTGTTTCTACTAATTAAAATCTGCAGAAAATTATTTTGTTAGCTGGAATCTCACAGTTGATAGTAGTAGGCAAGGGTTTTAGTGTTGGATTCCCCCTTTGGTAAACCATCGGGACAGGGGGATAGAAGATTTGCACTGTGATAATCCTTGTTAGGCCCTCTTAGGAGACCTAGGGGCGGATTTAGACTTTGATGGACAGAGTACTCCATCGCAAATGCAATGAAGTACCCTTTCCACCACTCTCTCGGCCCGCCTGCCTCATTTAGAGTCAGGCAGACCATCTGCTTTCCAACAGCAGAACCCCCATTGGCTCCCTCGACGGAAAGCTTACCCCGATGGAATAGAAGCTGAGTAAAGCTATCACACTGCCCATTTTATTTACAGCAGATCATGTGATATTTGTATTTTCTGTCCATCGCCACCAGGAAACGCCTGGTGGCGAGAGACAGAAAAAAACAATAATGACCCGTACCCTGGGAGAAAGTTCCCAGGGCCCACAAATACATTTGTTGGAAAGGGTTTGGTGTTGATTACTCCATCCGACAAATACTAGGTGGTAGAAAATTTGGAGGGAGAGAGATAGAGAAGGAAGTAAAAAAATAAAAAGAGTAGAGAAGGTTGACATCGGTTGAGGAAAAGGGTGTCCCTCACAGTGTAATGAAGTCAATGCAGTAAATGGCTGAGGCACTCTGATTTAATCTCTGATGACATTCACAATAAAAATAAGGCAATGGGTACGCTACTTCTGACACTGGCTTTATTTCCCCATTATTGGTGACATTTTCCTGATTATATGCACATCCACTTGAAAATGAGTTCACCTCAGTGTCAAGACGGGTGGACCAGTGCTTTAATTTCTCTTTTTTTCATTCCTTCTCATGCTTATATTGTCAATATTTTAGAGCATACTGATGCTTCCTGGAAAGCACTAACAGAGCTTGCTTGCCTTTCATTTTATCTGAGGGTGAATCTAGGAGGCCACAGCCTCTAGCCCAAGCATCTGTCCTGGAATGGTATTGTCCATAGTTTTACTATGTTACCATTCCAAGAAGACCTACACGTTGATTCTAAATGAGATGGCCATACTGGAACGTCAAAGCACAGCAGTACGTACAATACCACTGCAAGACAGCCAACTGCTAATATGGTTCATTTTATTTGTTTTTGCAAGTATATGCCTGATATGTTTAGATGACAGCCTGCTTTCATTTTCTACTATTGTTCTTTTATCTTGCAAAAGTTGTTCAGTTTGTGTGTGAGATTATTATAGTTGTGTGAGAGTATGAATGCAAGAATGAGGTCTGTGGGTGGATGAATGGATGCAAGAGTACTACGATGGGTCAAGGACTGAACTACTGATATCTTATTGAATGCCTAAACCCATCATTCACTGAGAAGGCACTTTACTTTGAAAGCCAGGCTTATTGGCATTGCCAATGTTTGCTGTGTATCGTGAGGAGACGTTCAAGTTATTTCATCCTTAGTTTTTTTGTAAGAAATGCACTAGCACACAGGCCGTCTTTCTGTGACCTGACATGCACTTAAGAAGCAAGGCAATGACGCTAATCCGTTTTACTCATTTTCCTGAAACAAACAGCTGGAGTGATGTTGTGCAGAAAGACACAGAGGGGCATATTTATTTTAAAAATCGCACAGCGAAGCAAGTCACCTTGCTGCAATGCATGATAGGGAAAGGGTAGGAGTGTGCCAAAATAACATAATACAAAAAGTACAATTGATGGACAGAATGCAGAACAATGTCATACATTCACTCCAGTGCAGAGATCTGGGCCTAAATCCATTGTTTTTTTGCTCACCATGCCATTCCAGTTTGAACCCAGCCATATGCATATCAGTCCTGACCCTGCACCCAAGGAGAACAGTCCAGCCTGAAATGCCAGGCCATGTCCTCCCTGGACTGGAAACAAGCATCCTAGGACCAGTTTTGGGCTTTCAGCCCTCATTGGCCAGGATAGCTTGACTCCAGTGGCATGGAGAGCACGGGACCCACGTCTGGGCTTACCCCTCCCACTCGGGGTGACAAATGCAAAAAGAACAATTGATGGCCAGAATGCAGAACAATGTCATACATTCACCCCAATACAGAGATCTGGGCCTAAATCAATAGTTTTTTGCTCACCATGCCATTCCAGTTTGCACCCAGCCATATGCAAATCAGTCTTGACCCTGCACCAAATGGGAACAGTTCAGCCTGAACTGCCAGGCCAGGTCCTCACTGGACTGGAAACAAGCATCCTAGGACCGATTTCGGGCTTTCAGCCCTCATCAGCCAGGATAGCTTGACTCCAGTGCCATGGAGAGCAAGGGATCCACGTCTGGGCATATGTACCAGTCTGGGTGACAAATGCAAAATGAAAAATTGATGGACAGAATGCAGAACAATGTCAAACATTCACCCCAGTACAGCGATGTGGGCCTAAATCCATTGTTTTTTTGCTCACCATGCCATTCCAGTTTGGACACAGCCATATGGAAATCAGTCATGACCCTGCACCCAATGGGAACAGTCCAGCCTGAACTGCCAGGCCAGGTCCACCCTGGACTGGGTACAAGCATCCTAGGACCGGGTTCCAGCTTTCAGCCCTCATCAGCCAGGATAGCTTGACTCCAGTGGCATGGAGAGCACGGGACCCATGTCTGGGCACACCCGTCCCTCTCGGGGTGTCAAATGGAAAAAGAACAATTGATGGACAGAATGCAGAACAATGTCATGCATTTAGCCCAGTACAGCCTCTGGGCCTAAATCCATATTTTTTTTGCTCACCATGCCATTCCAGTTTGGAGCCAGCCATATGCATATCAGTCTTGACCCTGCACCCAATGGGAACAGTCCAGCCCGAACTGCCAGGCCAGGTCCACCCTGGACTGGAAACAAGCATCCTAGGACCGGTTTCCAGCTTTCTGCACTCATCAGCCAGGATAGCTTGACTCCAGTGGCATGGAGAGCACTGGGCATACCCGCGCCACTCGGGGTGTCAAATGGAAAAAGAACAATTGATGGACAGAATGCAGAACAATGTCATGCATTCAGCCCAGTACAGCCTCTGGGCCTAAATCCATAGTTTTTTTGCTCACCATGCCATTCCAGTTTGGACCCAGCCATATGCAAATCAGTCTTGACCCTGCACCAAATGGGAACAGTTCAGCCTGAACTGCCAGGCCAGGTCCTCACTGGACTGGAAACAAGCATCCTAGGACCGATTTCGGGCTTTCAGCCCTCATCAGCCAGGATAGCTTGACTCCAGTGCCATGGAGAGCACGGGATCCACGTCTGGGCATATGTACCAGTCCGGGTGACAAATGCAAAATGAAAAATTGATGGACAGAATGCAGAAAAATGTCAAACATTCACCCCAGTACAGCGATGTGGGCCTAAATCCATTGTTTTTTTGCTCACCATGCCATTCCAGTTTGGACCCGGCCATATGGAAATCAGTCATGACCCTGCACCCAATGGGAACAGTCCAGCCCGAACTGCCAGGCCAGGTCCGCCCTGGACTGGGTACAAGCATCCTAGGACCGGTTTCCAGCTTTCAGCCCTCATCAGCCAGGATAGCTTGGCTCCAGTGGCATGGAGAGCACGGGACCCATGTCTGGGCACACCCGTCCCACTTGGGGTGTCAAATGGAAAAAGAACAATTGATGGACAGAATGCAGAACAATGTCATGCATTTAGCCCAGTACAGCCTCTGGGCCTAAATCCATATTTTTTTTGCTCACCATGCCATTCCAGGTTGGAGCCAGCCATATGCAAATCAGTCTTGACCCTGCACCCAATGGGAACAGTCCAGCCCGAACTGCCAGGCCAGGTCCACCCTGGACTGGAAACAAGCATCCTAGGACCGGTTTCCAGCTTTCTGCACTCATCAGCCAGGATAGCTTGACTCCAGTGGCATGGAGAGCACTGGGCATACCCGCGCCACTCGGGGTGTCAAATGGAAAAAGAACAATTGATGGACAGAATGCAGAACAATGTCATGCATTCAGCCCAGTACAGCCTCTGGGCCTAAATCCATAGTTTTTTTGCTCACCATGCCATTCCAGTTTGGACACAGCCATATGCATATCAGTCTTGACCCTGCACCCAAAGGGAACAGTCCAGCCTGAACTGCCAGGGCAAGTCCTCCCTAGACTGGAAACAAGCATCCTAGAATTGGTTTCGGGCTTTCAGCTTCTTTTTGCAAAAATAACATTATACAGCTCATTCCTGTCTTTTCCCTGGGTTGGCGCACCATGTACCACCTAGTGTCGATGCAAACATCCTTGTACAAGGATGCCTGTGTTGTAAGCAGGATTTTTTTCTGCAGGAAGAGTCACCTTCCTACACAAAAACAATCCTGAGAGGCAACTTCCCCTTTCCAAGTGTGCTGCGGGATGCAGCTAGCTTAGAAAGAGGAAATAACAAGGAGAAAGTAAGACATTTCCCCTTGTAACACCTCACCTGGGGAGGCGTAGCCTTTTGACACGTTCCCAGGTCTACCAGCAATGGTAAATCTGGGAATGCACCAAAATACTGGAAACATCCTTTACAACGCAACTTTTACCACGCAGTGCCTTTACGACGCAACTATTACAACGCATGTCATTACAATGCATAGCGCTGGGGGGCGCTCTAGGGTAGGGAATAGATTGAATTTACTATCCAACACCTACCCTACTATCCACGGGAACTGGAGTTGGAATAGTAAATTAAACTATTCACTATCCAGCACCCCTAAGCGCTATGCGTTGTATCAGCATGCGATGTAAAAACTGCGTTGTAAAGGCATGCGTAGTAAAGCATGCGTTGTAATGTCATACATCCCCAAAATACATGGGCAGATAAGTGAAAACACCCACACTCTACCCATGGAACGTCTCCCTGGGTCAGAGTAACGCAACCCAGCGATCTGCTCACCATTGCGTTAATCTAGATTTATTCAAGCTACTCAAGGTGGCCGTGCGTGGCTTGATAAATCTACCTTAAGATTTGCGTCGCTCTTGAGCCCCATTGCGTGGCGCAAGGGCAATGCAAGCTTTCGATAAATTTGGCCCTGAATTTCTCTTGCCCATGTGAGTGCAATAACACAAGGGTAGAGGGGGGCAGGCAGTTGTGTGAGGCGAGAAGCAGTAAGCAGCAGTGTACCCACTGAAGAGAGAGATGTGGTGGAAAGTACCTAAGGATAAACCAGCCCCCTTCTCTGGTTTCTCTTTTTTTGACAGATGTTTGTTTTAATTATCTGATGTACTTCTCAGTACATTGTAAACAGCGCATAGAGTTTTACGCCTAACATGTAATAAATTTTTTATAGACTGATTTGCCAAAAAACAGCTCTGACACCAAAGCCCTGCAACGCAAGAGTCAGTAAACCCTCTCTCGACCATACATTAACAGCACTGAAGCCACAGAGGGAAGACAGGGTGCCCCTTTGAGGATGCAAAGAACTGAAATAAAGGCGCATTTCACACAATAACAAACTATCAAGGTTTAACATAAATTACAAAACAACGGAATAATACTGTACGCTAATAAAATAAACCTGGGAGAAAAAAGACAGAAAAGAAATGTATAGAACATTTTGAAAGCAGGGGCACAAAATGCACCTGTTATGGAATTTTCCTGATAGCAAAGAAAAACACAATACTCCAGACATTATAGGGCACATGTCCCCAAAATACCCACCGAGAAAAAACCAGGCTTATGAAAGTTAAAGAGTGCCAGTTTGCAAATCCGCGCTCAGTGTTTGAATCAACGGGGGAGGGAAGGGGCGCGAGCGGGAGACGAGGGACAGGACCTGGAAAAGAGGATTTGCACACTGACCAAGGACGAAGACTTTCAGCTAGATGCAGCAAGCGAATTATCGTTCGCAAAGGGGCAGATTTGCAGATTCTCAGAATCTGCCCCTCTGCGACCGGTATTTATGCATTTGGGATGCATCATCCCAAATGCATAAATCGCTATTTGCGATTGCATTTAAGGAATCTCAAATTGAGATTCCTTAAAGGCAATGCATGAATGTAAAATAGCTACCGATTTCGCTGATAGGGGTCGCTATTTACCGTGAAATCAAACTTCATGGTAAATAGCGAAAACTGTAAAAAATGCACTAAAGTGCATCTTTCAAAGTTGTATGTTACACACACACATGTCCTTGGGACATGTGTGTGCGCAATACCAGTGTCCAGGTCAATTTAAGGGGTGCAACAGGGTGTCCTTTGGACACCCGTCACCCTTGAAATCGCATTCTCAAATTGCGATTAGCTAATTGCTAATCGCAAATTGAGAATTCCTCCCCATTCATTCCTATGGGCCTCTTGGCCCATAGGAATCAATGAGATGTCATTCCTTATTTGCGAATCGCACTCTGCGTATCGCAGATAAGGAATATTTAGGAATTGCTAATATTTTAGCAAATCCTACATGCGTCTGATTTTGTGAGTCCCTAAATGTGAATCCTTAAACTTCGCAATTAAGGACTCGCAAAATCGAACGTTGATGCATCTAGCAGTTAATCTTTTTTCTAGAAAGTTCCAAGTAACGTGCAAGGTTCAACAGACACTAATCTAATGCCGGACGTGAGCAGTTCCCAGCAGCGCCGGCAAACACACAACCTCAAGAGGCAAAGCGCTTCCAGAGCAGCGTTTCCTCCGCCAGCAAGGAATCGTGGGAATACTAAATCACATTAATTTCATAACAGCAGAGGAATAAAGAGAAACATTAGGCGCTCTGGCGAGAGTCCCAGCGAATACCGCCACTCTTCTCCAGAGGTTCATCCTGCCCTTGAGACTGTTCGCTCTTTTTGTTTTGATGATCCCTGTACATGCCAACATTTCTGAAGAGGAAAGTGGGAGATTTAAAAATATAATCGGGAGCTTGTTTTCTCCTATTGACTTCTATCGAGGCCTGAATAGGGGCCATTGTCGTGTATGGGGCTTGAAAGTAGGATCGGATATCAGTAATACAAAAACATGTTTTTGTTTCCCTTTCCTGACAGAGACATGGAGAAAGTGCTCTTTTGCGTTACAAACTGTTGAGCACTGGCCAGCAGGAGCAGGTTACTGCCAGTGAATACTACGAGTCTCACTAAACCAGGCCCGGCTGAAGTTCTACAAGGAATCAGGGGGCATATTATCAAGAACGGTGATAAAATTATCGCCGCTTTAGCGGCAGGAAACTGCCGCTAAAACGGCGATAATGGGCTTGATAATATGCCCTTGTGAATTCCCATAGCAGCCCAGGTTAACACCAGAACCTGGGCTGCTATGGGAATTCACAAGGACATATTATCAAGCCCATTTTCACCGTTTTAGCTGCAGTTTCCAGCCGCTAAAGCGGCAATCATTTTATCGCCGTTCTTGATAATATGCCCCCAGGTTTTTGAATGCAGGAGTCGGGAGTCAGGAAACTAGCCTTGAAATCGGGAGTCTCCCGACTGAATCGAGAGAGTTGGTATGTACCATATTTTAAGGCTCCTTCCTGTCTCTGCGCTTCCGCAACCCCTGTATACATGCGTGTTTCCTCAGAAGTGATGATCTCATGTGCACACTGCTCACCTAACGATCCCTGTGCACACCCATTAAGCTTATATGTTTTATAACATGGGCAACAAGATGGCTCAGTGAGTTGACCACTTAATCATACAGTGATCTGCAGGTTACAAGTTTGAATCCCAGCAAGACCGACTCAACCTTCTATCTATCTGAAGGTCAGCTAATTGAGTACAACTTCATAAAAGTGTAGCAATGCTTGCTATTTACAGTGCCTGGAAGTAGTCAAAGTATGGTATGCAGCAAATACATTATTATTCCCATAAGTCAATGTTCTCCCCTTCCCACATTATATTTTCCCTTTCTGGTAATTTCTTTCTTCGACTTAAACTACAAGGGCTTGAGCACAATTTGAGAGGTAATTCTGTTCTAGACAAGAACTGGGGAATTACAAATTGGTGTATTTTACTGCACCTGGAATTACCAAGTGCAGTAAAGCCAGAGCACATTTCCACCTTCCTTATTTATCTGCCCAGCAATTAGGATAAATATTCGGGTACAAGTTAGAAGATACCACATCTGGCAAGTTATTCCTCATTGCGGGACAAAAACTCATAATTGCACAGGAACGTTGAAGTGATAATGCACGGAAATGGTCATTTCAAGTGCAGATTGACAACACGCACCATCATGTTCAACGCGAGATGGGCCCTACGTAGGTTTAAAGTTCACACTCAGCTCCCAGGTGTGAACCTCACTCAAAGATACCCAAATACAGCCTGCCCAATGACACAGGGGTTTTTCTTTACAGTATAGAAACACTTAGGATTGTTAAACCATGAATAAAAAGCACAATCAATAACATAATAGCACACGGATACAGGTTCACTCGTTGCACTACAGGGTTTGTGGCAGAGTTCTGAACCATCCACCTGCTGTCCGGATTCCCTCTCTTTTTTTCCATTTTGTCTCTCAGTCTTGCTGGTCCATACGGCCTCTGTGGAGATAGTGGTATACGAGGTGGAACTCAATTTCTATAAAAAGAACAGCTGACAATCATCTTAATTTTAGGGGAGCGTTAGAAACCCGGCTCTTTCTACTCACATATTAGAATGACTCATACCATTCCTAAAAAAGTATACGCATGAGCAATTGTGTATATTCTCACACTTTTCTGTGACAGTCCATGATGATACTGAGCTATCGGCTCACTGCGCCAAATTTAAAGTATGGCTCCAAACCTCCATTATCTAACCACAAATGCCAACAGTTTAGAAGAGGAAAGAGTGAGATTTAAAGCAAAATAATCAGGAGAATGTCTTTTTCCCCATTGAATTCTATTGAAGAAGGGGCAATTTCAGGCGTGAGACAGCCAAAATAAAGCCATTTATTTTGCTTCAAAAACTGGGGGCCTCATTTATGAAAAGTGACACATCGCTGCGTGAAAACAGTGATGCGTCACTTTTCACTGCGCTCTCCCTGCGACATGATTGATGCGTCATATTTATAATATGACGCATCATGTCGCAAGGAGTTACAGATACGTCAGTATTTCTGACATATCTGTAGGCGCAAAAGTGACGCATTGCTGGAGTGTGTCACAAAAGTGATGCAACTCCAGCAATGCTTCCTTTCACATGGGGAAAGCCCCATGTGAAAGGGCTCGCGTCAGTCTTACGCCTGCTCTGAGGCAGGCGCAAGATTTTGACGCAACAGCGTCCTAAAAGTGACGCAGTGAAATCTCATAGATTTCACTGCGTCACTATTACGAGGCTTTTTGCGGGTGAACGCCCCCTCTGCATACATTATACCTGACGCAGGTATAATGTAGCGCAGGGGTTTACAAAGTGACGCATCTGCTTAGATGCGTCACTTTGTAAATAGTGCGCATCAGGAGGCATGTTTTACGCCGCCGATGCGTCACAAAAAGTGACACATCGGAAGCGCAAAACTCACGCAAGGCCTCATAAATGAGGCCCCGGGAGTCTGCAGCCTGAATCTGGTCTATTTCCATGTAACAAACAAAACACTACGGTAGGGGGGGACCTAGGGGAAGTTTACAGACCTTGCTCTGGGTACAATCCCCAACAAGCATATCAACAACAAAAGGTACCAGAGGGTCTCGAGGAGTGTGCCCAAAAGAAACAGAGAGCCAACCTTTCCCAGCAGACCAAAGTGATACAACACAGAAAATTCTCAACAGGATGAGGAGAGTACCCATCAGTCACCATACGGATCCGCCCTTCATCATTTGGGATTTTATCCGTACCACCCGTCTGAGAAGCTCGGTGCCACACTGTGAGGTTAACCCGGTGGTAAGGGGGTTCCTCAACTTGAAAAAAAGTTTATTCCGTGTTTGCATAAGGTAGACTGCTCTAGGTCAGAGTAGGTGACCTACTCTGACCTAGAGCAGTCTACCTTATGAGAAGGCCTTAGGTTATATTGTTTTTATACTGTTGGTATGTTAGGCAAACACGGAATAAACTTTTTTTCAAGTGCCTATTCAAACCAATTTTAAACATACACTTTATGGGTTTCTTTCACTCTATCACCTTTTCTAGCACTGCACACCCCAGTCCCACATCCAGGGCCACTTACCTATATCGAGTGGTCTACCACACTGTCACTGCCATTCCCCTTTGAGGAACCCCCTTACCACCGGGTTAACCTCACAGTGTGGCACCGAGCTTCTCAGACGGGTGGTACGGATAAAATCCCAAATGATGTTGTTGATACTATTTCCATGTAAGCCTATCACCTCAGTATAGGCCTAATCACTAACCGACATCCTATCAACCATGACTATCGAATATATTGACACTAATTTGAACCGTAGCGCTTAATTGTGTCTACTGGTATGAAGTGCTATATAAATAAGACAATACAATGCACCTAGCTCTGCAGAGAAATGCAACATACTGTGGCAAAAACCAGAACACTTTTCCTATATTGGGAGATCTCCACTCAATGTGGAGGGATCTTCCTTGCTGGAGGTACACCAAGGCCAAATCCAATTAAATTTTCCGGCAAATGGAATGTTTCCCTCACCTCTGAGATTCCTGTTTGGTGAAGAGTGCAGAGCAGACAACTGTGCATTAAACAGAGAATATAGATGTAACAGAACTTGGTGCTCATCGCTTGAACTTGACACTGGTGGGGTCCATTGTAGCACTTTACAGGTCCTGCCTCACATTCACTGAGAGACAGATCTACAATACAGAGAGGGACAGACAAACACATGCATGTTGAGGGACACAGGTTCCTCTAGGAACTGCTCTGCAAACACTCTCAGAAGAAAAGTATATGATAAAACTCTAGAAACAAGCTCTTGTTATCAGTTTCGAAACCAGGGATGCCCCTGAACATTGGTTTCTGGAACCTGTTGTGTTATCCTATAGTCGTGAATACGTTGGACCGGTGCCATTCCTCACTGGATGATCTCTCGATCCCAGGAACGTACCATAAATGTAATATCACAAACATTAAGGAAGGTATGCCATCCTTAAGAGCCTTGGTTTGAAGTCGACCATACAGTCTCCACTTATGCCAAAGGCCGAACGTCCAAAGGACCTCCTTACAAATCGGCTGATAGCTAAAGATATAGGGCCCGATTCACAAAGGTAAAGTTAGATGGAAAGTCTAACTTTACAACTTTCAGTATTCACAAAGCTCATTTACTAATCGTAAATGCCCTTTGTGAATACTAAAAGTCGTAAAATGCGACTTTCCGTCTAACTTTACCTTTGTGAATCGGGCTCATAGCAATCTAATGGTGAACTTGAAGCCCATTGTGGGGTCAGACTCTAGCCATTGACGAATGTATGACGTTACAACGCATACTTTTACATCGCATGCCTTTACAACGCATTTTTTACATCGCATACCTTTACAACGCATAGCGCTTTGGGGTGCTGGATAGTGAATAGTTTAATTTACTATTCCAACTCCAGTCCCCGTGGACACTAGGGAAGGTGTTGGACAGTAAATTAAACTTATTCTCTATCCTAGAGCGCCCCCCAGCGCAATGCGTTGTAATGGTTTGCGTTGTAAAATTTGCATCGTAAAGGCACTGCGTGGTAAAAGTTGCGTTGTAAAGGATGGTTCCCGCCACTGACTCATATGAAAAAACATTATCACTCATGCCACAGACCTGTCATAAATTTCAGCCGAAAAAAAGGCTCAGTGCTCCCTGATGTTGCATTTGCAGGCACAGTTTGATGTGTAGTCTATTGAAATATCTGTCACATTTTTGCCCAATTATTAAATAATATTGCCCTAATGGGGACTGACAAGTCCTGAACAAACCATAAGGGATTGTTCATGGAAAACGTTGCTTCCCATAAGCATGTCGTCACAAGGAAACAGAATGGAGGGAATATTTAGACCAATTTTGCAAACAACTCTCCTGAGGCTATTTTCAAAGTAAAGCAGAAATATTTTTGCTGATCACAATCCCAGCTGTTTTAAATGATCCCCAAGAATTTTTTTGAGAAATGAGTGCATGTATATTTCCCATATGTTTAGCTAGCTATGTATAGCATCTAAACTCCCATGCTTAGAGTTTTAAGAAATAAGTTAATGTTCTTTTTCGAGGGACGTGGAGGAGTCCTCTAAACATTTCCCACGATCCTGAACCGTATGCTGCCATTCAGTGGGGATCTCTCAGATAATAAGTTTGATTCACTACCGCATCGCTTTGCATTTACTCACACGAGTCGGCTGTAATTGACTCTCCGGTCCAAGAACTCATCACTTCTGAGGGAAAGGTAAAATGCACCCAGCAATGCTGTCTGTGGAAACTTGAAGGTGCAACTAGATATCAAGCTCACCAGTCTTTCTCTGCAAGACAGGGTAATCTCTGGCATCAAAGAAAATCCCATTAGAATCCCATTGGATTCAGAAAATTGTTTACTTATCTCAGCTCTAACCTAGTTTACTCATAGAGAAAAAGTGGCAGGTCTCATCTGCAAACTCACTTGATGGTTTTGCCCTATCAGATCTGTTCTCACCTCGATTTAGCCCAATCTGCTGAGCCAGGGTTTCTCAGTGCTTCCCAGGATGTGCTGCTATGATGTCTTCAAACTCCTCATCCATGGGTATCCCCCTTGAGCTGCGGTCTTCACCACTGTGTGTCCTATGATTCCCTTAGTGCTTTTCAGGGGACAAGATTTGGAGGCTGTAAAGCGCTTCTTTTGATGGATCGGGAGTGATGGTAATCCCCTAAGGCTGTTGGTGCGCCTAATCATAGCCCGGTCAACAAATCAAATACACTCAATAATATGTGAAGCACATTAGGCCCCACAAGAAGGACACGGAATATTCAGTCAGTCAGTCACACAGCTTTATTTGATCTTTGTAAACAGACCATAAAAGCACAAATATACATATCACGTTTGCAAGTCAATAAATATACATATATACATTGGTTAAACCGAGTATTAAACAAGTTTGCTGTGATCCAAATAAGACCTTTAAAATCATTTATATAAAAAAGAAGTATAATTCATAATTAAAATCACAGAATACTACTGAAATGTGTGCCCACCTTTTTCCTCTTCTGAAAACAGGCCCATAAATATGAATCGACACAAAAACAAATAAATGGGTCCCGTAAGGCTTTTAAAAAATATGTGGCGACCTGACATTACCTAAATTTATGATGCCTCAGAATTGGAAGTGTAAATATTTTCCTTTCCTCTGAATAATTTTTACAACATAATAGTTTATGCAGATCTGACTGCACAGCATGGTTATTACAAGGGCAGGGGGTGAGATCTGCTAACCTATATTTATTTTGTGGGTATCCCAGGAGTAACGGTATCATGTTCAATCTGAAGCGCAATAATATATATCTGTGCTGCACATTATTTATACAAGCTAGATAATGGAAACCATCTCCTGATATTAGTGGGACCAGGTTGTCCGCAATGGAAGATTGATGTATCCGTTTTTTTTTTCCCCTACGAGTGTGTTCTGCTGTTTGGGAGTATAGATCTATTAACCATTTCTTCTTGACCGCTTTACAGAAATCAGGGTCCTGAAAAAGTGTTACCATCCCTAGAGCTTTCAGTACAGTTTCTACATGATTTAACCACCCAATCCTTTTGTAGTGATCTAAATTACAGAATTCTCCTATGATGGTTTGTGTCAAGTCGACCGTAGTTCTCTTCCATATTGATAGCCACAAGTGGGCCGGGGGCAACCCAATGGTGTCACTCAAGAAAGGAAGGCCCAGTTCAAGATGTAAAATATGATTTGTGGCTGATTGAGGTAAATACACACGATTTTTAAAAAAGGAGTCTTCCATTTGCTGTAACGGGCCAGGGTTGACCATCCCCCCAAAACCTGCTCCATATATTACGGCTGATTTTATTTTAGCTAGGTAAATATTTTTAGTTACATCCAATGTGCTTCCACCCAACTTTTTTTGCAAATCTCTTGACAGCATTGAGGCTTCTTTGCATTCCCTGGCCTCTTGTTTTTACTAATTTGGACCAGGAGTGATCCTTATCAAAGAGCACTCCTAGGTATGTAAATGAGTCAACCACCTTGATTTCGTTGCCAGACATCTGAAAGTGGGGATGTTTCTCACCTCTAGTCTCTCCGGCCACAATTATAAATGATTTTGTTTCATTGACTTTTAAGTCAAGGGAAGCCATGAAGATGGCATAAGCTTTAATTAGTTTTTTAAGGGCCAGCCTCGTTCTTGCCATCAGTACCGCGTCATCAGCGTATGCCAAGATCGGAAGGGAGGTTTGACCGAATTTGGGCACATCCAATAAGACGGGCAGACAGGGAGGACTTGACTCCATTCGTATAGATTGAAAAAAGAAACAGGGCGAGCACACATCCCTGTCTTACTCCCTTTTCAATTTTAAAGTGACAAGTGCACTCCCGCTTTCTACCATACCTTAAGCAGGTAGTAGCGTTGGCATACAGCTGGCGGATAAACACCATGATCGGCGGGTCTATGCCCATATCCTCCATCATGGACCATAGCCTAGAGTGTGACACACAATCAAAGGCTGATGTTAAGAACATGAAGGCCATATATAGCTTCCCGTTTCTAGCCTTTGAGTATTTCCCCATGGTTAGGGAGAGGATCTCATTGCTTCCCAGGATGTGCTTGCTATGATGTCTTCAAACTCCCCATCCATGGGTATCCTCCTCGAGCTGTGGTCATCAACACCGTATGTCCTATGATTCCCTTAGTGCTTTTCTAGGGGACAAGATTTGGAGGCTGTAAACTGCTTCTTTTGATGGCTCAAGAGTGATGGTAATCCCCTAAGGATTTTGGTGCGCCAAACCATAGCCTGGCCAACAAAGCAAATACACTCAATAATATGTGAAGCACATTAGGCTCCACAAGAAGGACAGGGAATATTCAGTTTTAAATCTTGAAGGTTTATTAAAGGTTAGTAGTTTACAGCAGGCAAAATCAGATTAGTAGCAAATTATCATCAGAATGTGTATGTTTCAAAAAATGTGCAAATCAGACTGCATCAAAGTCATTTAAATCAGAGGACTATCCAGCAGGTGGGCTCCTCGAAAGGAAAGTCAAGTCCTGAGGATTTCTCAAGGCCACTAAGTGAGGGAGAAAAATACAAGATGACAGGAAAATATCAGATATCGTGCTATTACTACAGGCAAGACTGTGTGCAAGCACAAAGTGAATGGTAGCAGACATTAGGTTTTATGTTGAGTTGCTTGAGAAACACCAAGCCTGCGTGCCGATAAGGAGTGAAGCAAATGTTAGATAACCACAAGAATGGAAACTGACTAATTGTCAACTGAAATTAAAAAGGTGTATCACTTGCATTAATGTATCCAGCTCTGATATTATTTGTGAACCTTATAATTCAAACAAGAAGCACACTATGGGAGAGATTTATGAAAAATGAATGCAGCGCAGCCCCTCGCGACACAGAGGGTGCAGGAGAGCACCATATTTTCAAAGATATGGCTCTCTCCTTCCCTTTCCTTTGTGCCGGCACTGATTACAACTGCTGTGTGCCACCCACACACCTTAGCGCCATAGCGCTAGGGTGTGTGTGAGTCCAGCATAGGTTCTGTACAGAAAGGGTATCCTTCCTGTACAAAATACTATGCCTAGACACGAGGGAAAGCTTCTCCCTCTTTGTAGTGTGCTGCACAGTGCATCATGCATGTAAAGTCGGAATAAGAAAGAGAAATTAAAGCATTTCTCCTTCATTGCGCCTAGTTTAAAAGGGTGCAGTTTTCTCACACAAAACCCAATCTACTGTGATTAGTAAATTGTGTTTAGCGTGAGAAACCTTGGGTGGTTGCAAGGGAATGCCCATGCACCACCATTGGCACGCCCCCATGGCACAAATTATTGCACACATTACTTTAACGTTATTTCCAGCGCTAAACAAGTTTAGAGCTGGAAAGTAAATAAGGAAAAAAAGATTATGCGCTGTTTTGTGTCACAAACACAGCACAAAAGCTTAGTAAATCCCCCCTTAGTGTTTTGACAAATATTGTCTACATTTTATTTGGGATGTTCATCCATCCATGATATACAATGTGGATTACCACTTCTACTAGGGGTTGTTGAGCCTCCAGCACTTATGGTGCAAACAACTCTGCACAGTGATGCAGCTGTATTAATCCCTGCCCATAGGTTGTATGCCATCCCTATGCCACGCCCACAGAGGACTGGAAGGCAAATCTGCCATTTTTGGGCAGATTTATTGTTTCCACCTTCTAAATCGGGCCTTTATTCTTATAGTATCTCTCTTTCTTCCACTCCCTTGCTCATCCACCTATACTCAAACTCATACCCTTGAGTCTTCGTACACCGTCTCGGATATCAGTTTAGAAGTTAAGCTCACCTTCTTGTTTTTGCTGGAATTCGTCCATTTTCTTCCTCTTTATTCCGGCGAAACCTGGTGGGAAAGCATTATACCCTACTCTATCCAAACCCTTGCACTAGGAAAGGTACGTTTAATGAACAGAAGTTTGAACGGAAGTTGATGAGATTACAGGGTATTCATCAGTTATCTCTAAATACAACAGAATAACTGTGTTCCAACCTGTAATAGTGTGAGTAGGTGTGTGTGTGTGTTGTTCTCACTGATATGTACTTCTTGCAGAATTTTCAAAGTATATTGTTGCACTGGGGCATGTTTTGCTGCCCTATAGCCATGCAGCATGCCGCTCCGCGTCCCGGTCGCGAGGCTGAAGAACTATCACCCAACAGGCTCAACATCGTCCTAGACTAGCTTGAGGGCAGTTCTGTTGGCATAAGTGTGCACCTTTATGATCTGCTGCCACTGACCTCTGACACCAATCACAATTCAATCAGTCCTGGATATTGAGGTGTTGAATTAATGCTATAGATTAAATAAAGTGACGTAATGGATACATTGACAGGAAAACCATTACTGTAAATCAATTTAAATAGAAACGGGGCTGGCCGGATCCCTGGAAGTATTCTGAGATACCATACTGATCCTTGCAAGTAGATCCAATTGGGTAAGATGTCTGTAACCTTAGGACAGGTGCCGGATTATGGAAAACATTGCTGTTTGAAACCTGTAAGATGTCACTCATGGAGAGTTCTTCTGTCTTCATCTTAACCTGTAAGATCTCTGTAACCCGGTTGGCTGGTTTTTTGTGTACAGGTCTGAATGTGTAGGTCTGTGCAACCTAAGTGTCAGCTTTGCTGCTAGCTCTGAGAGCATTTAGGATCCCTGTAACATAAAGCACAGCTCTTCTGTTATGGGAGAGGCCTTAGTCTGTAAGGGGTGTGTAACCTGAGGGATAGTGGTACTGAAATATGTCAGATGCTGTGATAAGTAGAGTACTAGATGTGCTGTTGTAAACTTGAGACTGTAAGATGTGAGCAACATCAGGAATAGCTTTGCTGTCAGAAGTGGGAGTGTATAAGTTCTCGGAAACCTCAGAAATAGCTCTGCTGTATGGGGCCTGAGCAGGAAAAATCTCTAGAACCCAAGATCAACTCTGCTGTCAGGTCCCAAAGCCTGTAACATCACTGTGACCTAGGTGATGGGCCTTTTATCAACGACCCGAGCCTGTTAGATTATTGCAAACTAAGCCCTATATTTGCTTTTAGATGACTGAGTCTAAAATCTCTTTAACCTGAGTAATAAGCCTGATCTTGTAGGGTATGTGTAAACTAAGGCATAGCTTAGTGGTTTGAAGCCTGGATCAATGAGATTTGAGTAGCTTAGTGAATACATTTTATAACACTACAATTGCAAACTCTCTCTCATATGAAGCATATGCATAATGTTCAAAGCATGATGGATATGTGTAAGGTGTGGGTGACTCTGAGTCTGAACCTTTACTATCCCTGCAAATGTCTCTGAGTTTCTCAGGTGTGTGTAAATGAGGGACAGCTGCCTGACACTGCATGCGTAATAAAGGGGATACCACTGCTACCCAAAACTTGAGCTTGCAAGATCTGCGAATTGTCCTTCAGTATTAGAAATTAAACTGAGCCATTTGTGTGTCCTGAAGAATTGTCACAAAACCTGAGAGACGTGTGTGACACATGTGAGACTGCTCTCCAGCCTCATGTCTGAGCATGCACAATCTCTGCAGCCTGAGGACTAGCCCTGATTCCAAAGCTTATGATTCCTGTAACCTGCAAGATGAGCCTGAGAATCTGTAGCCCATGCAGTAAATTTGCTGGCCCAAGCTTGAGAGTTCATTTTAACCTGATGTCTAATTCTTCTTTTTGAGACTATAAAGCTGCTGACCTGTTGAAGACCAAGAGATCCGTGTGTGATGTTGGAGAGCTCTTCTGCATGAAGTCATACTATTTACAACATCTGTAACCCAAGGGATAGCTACGAAGCCAGACCTTATCGCTGTGTCCTGAGGTGTGTCTGCCACACTCTTACAGAGATGGCTTTCACACATGGAGCATGATTATTTGTTTCAATCAATTTAACTTAAGATACTATTCTTTATAAAGAATAAAGGTGTATGATGTGTCTTACACTAGGTATTGCTTCATTCTATAAAGTCACGCCCAATCTTTGTTAAATATTAATGTCCCTGCTCCCACTGCCCAGAGGTGACAAATTGGAAATTAAGCACTATGAAGACCTTTAATGCACCTTCCACTGCTAGGGATCATCAAAACCCATGTCTGTATGTCTACAATCACAATATGTACAAAAAGAGAAATGTGTAGTCTGCATGATCTGTATAGTTGAGAATAAAAGGAACATTTGTTTTTCTTTTAATTATATTTTTTAAATAGTGTAAGAAGTGTGCATAAGTATAATGATCAACATCACTACAGTGGTGAAAAGAACAATTTGGTGATGACTGCAGAAAGCATTCACAGACGTATAAGTCTGCAGTGTCTAGTCGGCAGTGGTTTGCACCCTGTTCAAGTAGGGACACTCGCTCTAGTCAGGGTGAGTAAGTTACACACCAAAGATAACCTGTGCTCATCCCCTTGGTAGCTTGGCAATAGATGTCAGGCTTATCCCAGGAGGCAATGTGCAAAGTATTTGTACGCGAACACACAGTAACACGGTGAAAACAACTCAAAAGTATTTATTTATTTATTTATTTATTTATTCAAAGTTTTATATAGCGCGAACAAGATCTTTACAGATATCAGAGCGCTTCACAATGACAAGGTAGGGGCAGTAGGAATGAACAGAGGTAGTGGGAGCAATGTAGTAGTCACTAACATGAAAGGATAATAATAACATACATAAAACATATCAATATACAGTCAGGTAAACAAGTAATAGGAGACGGCACAAGTCATTGATCCCACTACAGAGGTGTTCAGGTACAACTTGGGTGTGTGGAAGGCTTATACCAGTGTTTTAGTATAGTCATCAAGTAGAGGTATAGTGCCAAAGGACAAGGTGACACCAGTTTAGAAAAATAGCCAATATGTATCTGATTAAAAGATGACAAGACCAAAAATAAAAAAATCCAACATGCACAAATCATGTTATGGAGTTTTCGCTATTAAAGAAATGTTTACTTCAATCAATGATGGTGAAAGGTGCAGGAGAGGTGAGGTGTAGCGGAATCAATTGATGCGTCTGTTCCTTACTGCTGTGCAGGGTCGCTAGCACGTTGATTCTCTGGGATGGTGGGTTGCACAAATGAGGTGAAGCATCACTGTAGCAAGTGAGGCGTGGGTTCCTGGAGCGAGTGCAGGGTTGTTGAGCCGCTAACACCCGGGAACGATGAGAGGCACAGGGGAGGTTGGTTACAAGTGCGACATCTCAGCTCCATACTGTTGTGCAGTGTCGATTATGAAGTTGGCAGTCAAGCCGCGAGGCCCCTGTTTTGCGGCATCAAGGTCGAACCATTAGGCAACTACTACGATGGTGGATTTGGAGCAGTGCATCACAGATGTCGGTGGCACGGTGCTCAGAACTCCTGCAGTTGCGACTCTTTGGAGGCACTGTGGCGTTGTCGAAACCTGCATTCAAAGTCACGGTCATTGCATTGAGCGGGGACCACGGCTTCAGTGCAGGCAGGGGCAAGGCATCTGAATTGCAGACAGGCGCTGGTTCCGAATTTGCTTGGCTTCCGTTTCTTCTTGTAGCACAGATCTCACTTCCAAGGACCCAGGAAATAGAATTGCCACCACTTGGCAAACAGGGCTTTCAGAGGACGATCCCAGGTACTACAGGTGAAGTCTTTGATGGCCCTGAGACTTCCAACACAAGGCAAGCACAAATTAAGCCATTGGAGAAACTTTAAAAAGCAGGATGTAGAGATCAAAGTCCAGTCCTCATACTCCCAGTACAGAAGCAGCAGGACAACACAGCAAAGCAAACAGCAAAGTGGCAGTCCCTCCCGGCAGCCCAACAACTCTTCTTCCTGGCAGAATACTAAGGAGGCTAACAAATCAGATTTGTTAAAATGCTGAAATGTACACTGATTTGCAGAATACAACAGAAGACATATATAGAAGAGTAACTTTTCCAAGTATGGATTGTCAATTTTTTAAATGTTAGTATTTTCTAAAATACTGAAATATGCACCAAACCATAACCACCACGAATTCTGGAAAATGTTCTCTCTTCGTGTCTGATGTGCTGTAATGCTGTCCAATTGATGAGACTGGATCAAAGAGAAAGGGTTTTCATGGAGCTTGTGAATTACACTTTCTATCCTGCTCTTCTAAAATACATTTTCACGTCCTTGACTGTTCTTTAACTGATTTTTAGATGGGCTTAACCACCAGAAGACCCATACTCTTTAGGGCAGGATTTACAAGTCATGGCAATCCTGGACAGAAAAAAAAATTCTGTGCCACACACACACCCTCACGCGCAGGGAGCATATCCCGAGGACATCAGGGTAATTGTTTTTCTTAGTTTTTAGTAGTAAACTTCTACTTTGGGGATTTGTTACCACAAAACAAAAACGAATGCTGATCAGACCCCCATGATATGGCAGCCTGACAACGCTTCAGTTTTGGCTGAAATGCTTCTCCCGATCTGTCAAAAGCAGTACAGCCAAAATCATACTCAGTGACACTACGGTTATATCTACAAACTCATAAGTTATTAGCGTAAAGGCAATAGTATTTCTTGCATTCAGCCTGACTCAACCGTTTTTCAGAGGCGTGATAATGCCATGTGTGTACACATTCTGTTCATTAATTGCACCTGAACGCCTCTGACCGGCTGCGTCAGGGAAGGCCGGGCCCTGTCTGCTGCCGGCAGCTGTGGCCAACAGCTGCCCCGGCTGCGCGGATATCACACAGCGCCTAAGAGCCAAAGACTGGTCATGTGGCGCAGTGGCTGCAAGCAGCTGCACCGCGACAGCAGAACACACAATATTAGACATGCGTCTATTTTTAGTCCTTAGAGGCGACTCTCCATTTCCTCCCTCGCCAGTCAACTGCCTGCCAGCTCGGTTCTCTCCTCTGGTTGTTTATCTAAGTACAAAGGCGCAGCGGAGGAGCCCAGCGAACGCGCGTCTTCCTCGCAGCGGGGCGCCGGTCTACACAGAAAGTAAAGTATTTCCAAATTCATTCTACATCGACGGAGTCATACAACTTCCGGTGTAAATCGTGTCCTCCACAGCACGCCTCGCATGCCCTCAGTGGTGCTCAGACAGCGCACGACCAGGCGCCTCGACGCCGCACGACCAGGCGCCTCAGGTTCCCTCCCCAGACTCATAGGGCACACGCGTTTTGATGGGAAGATTAGTTCATTCTTTAAACTAATCCCGGTAGAACCCCTCAAACGCCCCATCTCGAGTCTGAATTCAGAAAGTGCTTCGAAGACCTAAAAACAGTTCTCTTCTGCAACGCTTTTCACCCCCAGCTCCCCACCCCCAACCCCAGCTTGGACAACTAGCCTAGGTACCACTGATTTCTCTTCAGGTTTCTGCCCACTACCCACTGTTTTTAAAAACGTGTCCCCCCCCTATAATAACAATATTACCCTAAATCATGATTCAGCTGCTGGTGCTGTTCTGGCAGATGGGGGTGTATCCAAGGACCGTAATTCTGCCAGCCGGCCGCACTCCGCAGCAGGCCACGCCCCATAAGGCTTCAATAACGACAGCAGGTTTTTTGCAGGAAGCTGTGAATTTGACAGCAGATCATACTCTGATAGTCCTTCATGCTGACAGCTGAAGACCTTAAGGTGGACAGCAGAGTCCACACACAAAGCTTTAATGATGGCAGCAGCCCATACCCCTAACAGTTGTTAAGATGGCAGCAGGATATATCCCTTAAGGTTCTCAAGATGGCAGCAGGATATACCCCTACAGGCAGTAATGATGGTGGCAGGATATACCCCTAAAAGTTGTCAAAACGGAAGCATGATGTGGTACATAAACAATGATGCGTAGTCCAGGTGTAGTAGTAGATCCTTCTTTATTAGCAGGTAGATAGGTGGCAGGTTACAAGATAGGAAGATACAAGGAGAAAACCCCACCAGGAGCGAGCTACCAGCTCCTCAGCCTGAGATGACCAACTGACTCTCTAGCCACAGTCAGGCACTTCAACATTCTATGATGTCACAGGACATTCTGATGCAGTGGTAAAGGGGAATAGATATAGAAAGCATTTACCACACATCCTCTTCCGTTAGTGAACAACAGCAAGTAATAAGTTAAGACAGAGCAGAGGAATCCAGAGGAGACTGTAGACATAAGAGCAAATCAAAGAGACAGTTTGAAAAGCAAGAAACACAAGCGTGGAAGCAGAAACATAGGAAATTTTAAAAGAGGCATGTAGAGAGATATTCATAAGATGCACAAATGGTTATGGTTGAACAAAAACACAAGAATGCAAATTACATAACATGCCCATCCACCCTCCTTCATAAAACAAGGTAGCGATCCCGGTAAACCAAGTAGGGTGTAACAACTAAATGACAAAATATGTGCAGATGGAAGAAAGCACAATAAGATGAATTAGCAACTTACACAGAAAAAGTGTATGCCTTGCAATAAAGACTAGCGCATGACGTGCACTAACAACCTCCCCTCCAAGGGTACACCTAGAAAGGCAACCTTTAAACTGTGGAACAAGACAACTCCCCAGAAAAGGGTACACCAGAGGAAAATAACACCCCTGGAACAAAGTACACAGTAGCTACACACTGACAATAGTGGCACAATTACACCAAGAGATAGCGCTGACAACGCACCTCAACTACCCACATAGAGTGATGCAACTTAGACCAACACAGACAACCTCCCCTAACAAAAGGGTACACAATTGAACAATGTAGAAATTGTTCAACGCAACATCACTTAATGGCGGCGCTGACAACGCACACCACCTTCCCCAGAAAAGGGTACACAAAGGATACTAATCCTTGAACCTTTCGAACAAAATAGTTACATGCAGACAACCTCCCCTAATAAAAGGGTACACCACTTTAAAAGTGTGCAACGTAACTTCTCCAGAGGGTTACAACATGACACTTGGAAACAAAATTTTGGGACTGACTGGCACCAAAACTTCCCCACAACCTCCCCTAAGTAAGGGTACACCATAGGGTACTAACCTTAAGAACATGAATGGGGCACTAATTAGACACAAACGCCCTAGCTGCCCAAGCAGGAAACACAAGATACACACACTGTGAGACCAAGACTACAACATCCCCTATATAAATATATAGGGTACCCCATAAGGTACAACATCACCCTAGTTTCAAAATAAGGCACTGACTAGCCCCACACCCTCCCCTAAATAAGGGTACACCGTAGGGTTAAGATGTCGCCTTAGGAAACCAAATCCCCACAGAAGGGAACAACATAAAGTACTAAACCACCTAGAGAGAGTTCTCTGTAACACCAGGTGAAGGTCAATGCAACTACCACGGCAAGAGACACAAAATGCAAAATACACAATGGGAAAAAAAAACACATGAAGAACTTCCCAAAGAAAGAAGGAACAATCCAATATGCTCACCACACACACCAACCCACAACATGCACTGAGATACAAATCTCGTCGCCAAAATGTGGTACATAAACAATGATGCGTAGTCCAGGTGTAGTAGTAGATCCTTCTTTATTAGCAGGTAGATAGGTGGCAGGTTACAAGATAGGAAGATACAAGGAGAAAACCCCACCAGGAGCGAGCTACCAGCTCCTCAGCCTGAGATGACCAACTGACTCTCTAGCCACAGTCAGGCACTTCAACATTCTATGATGTCACAGGACATTCTGATGCAGTGGTAAAGGGGAATAGATATAGAAAGCATTTACCACACATGACATACCTCTAAAGGCTATAATGATGGCAGTGGGATATACCCCTACAGACTGTAATGATGGTGGCAGGATATACTCCTACAGGCTGTAATGATGGCGGCAGGATATACTCCTACGGGCTGTAATGATGGCGGCAGGATATACCCCTACAGGCTGTAATGATAGCGGCAGGATATGCCCCTACAGGCTGTAATGATGGCGGCAGGATATACTCCTACAGGCTGTAATGATGGCGGCAGGATATACTCCTACAGGCTGTAATGATGGCGGCAAGATATACCGCTACAGGCAGTAATGATGACAACAGGATATACTCCAACAGGCTGTAATGATGACGACAGGATCTACTCTTACAGGCTTTAATGATGGCGGCAGGATATACTCCTACAGGCTGTAATGATGGCGGCAGGATATACTCCTACAGGCTGTAGTGATGGCGGCAAGATATACCACTACAGGCTGTAATGATGGCAGCTGGATATACCCCTATATGCTGTAATGATGGCAGCAGGATATACCCCTAAATGCCTTAATGATGGCAGCAAGATGTTAATCAATCAATCAGGGATTTATAAACCATGCTACTCACTCGTGAGGGTCTCAAGGCGCTAGGGAGCAGGGGCTGGGGGCAGCTCCAGTTCAGTCGAAGAGCCAGATCTTGAGGCTCCTCCTGAAGGCGTGCAGGGTGGGGGCGCGTCTGGTGTTGACTGGGAGCTCGTTCCAGGCTTTGGCTCTGACGTAGGTGAAGGCTCTTCCCCCTGCTCTGGTTCTGCGGATGCGGGGGGTCTCTGCGAGGGCCAGGTCGGCAGAGCAGAGGTTCCTCTTGGATACGTGGATAGAGACTCTCATTGAGGTGTTTGGGTCCGATGTTGTGGAGGGATTTGTAGGTGTGGGTGAGCAGTTTAAAGGTTACTCTCTTCTCGACAGGGAGCCAGTGGAGGTCTTGTAGGTGTTGGGTCATGTGTTTGTGTTGTGGGGTTCTGAGGACGAGTCTGGCTGCGGTGTTCTGAATGGGTTGGAGCTTGTGTCGGAGAGTTCTGGGAAACATTTTTCTGCATTCGGGGGTATCCATTTGAAGGTCTTGCGGAGGATCCAAAGGCAGTTGAAGCTGGTGGAGACTATGAAGTTGATCTGTTGGGTTATGGTGAGGGAGGAGTAGAGGATGTTGCTGAGGTTTTGTGCGTGGTCTGTAGGGGTGGGTGGACTCCCAAGGGCGGAGGGCCACCAGGAGTTGCTCCAGGCGGAGTTGGAGGGTCCGAGGATGAGGACGTCAGTCTTCTCAGAGTTGAGCTTCAGGCAGCTGTTTTTCATCCAGGTGGCTATGTCCCTCATTCCTTCCTGTAAACACAGTCTGGTGTCTTCGGGGTTCTTCGTGAGGGAGAGGATGAGTTGTGTGTCATCGGCGTATGATACTATGCTGAGCCTGTGCTCTCTGACGATGGCGGCAAGGGGGGCCATGTAGATGTTGAAGAAACGTGGAGCTGAACGATGATCCTTAAGGTACTCCGCAGTTGATCTCTGTGGGTTCGGAGATGAAAGGATGGAGTCTGATTCTCTGGGTTCTTTTGGAGAGAAAGGAACAGGCCCAGGTGAGGGCGGTTCCTCATATCCCAGCATCGAGGAGTCTGGCTGCGAGAGTGCGAGGTGAGAAGGTATTGAAGGCTGCGGTGAGGTCTAGTAGGATGAGGGCTGCGGTGTGTCCCTGGTCGAGTAGCATGCGGATGTCATCGGTAGCGGCGAGGAGGGCAGTCTCGGTGCTGTGGTTGCTGTGGAATCCGGACTGGGAGGCATCTAGGATGGAGTTTTCTTTGACGAAGGTGGTCAGCTGCGAGTTTACGAGTCTCTTGGTGACTTTGGCAGTCAAGGGGAGGAGAGAGATGGGCCAGTAGTTTTTCAGGTCCGTCGGGTCGGCCGTGGGTTTCTTGAGTTGGGGTTTGGCATTGATGGTTGGTCCTAGTTTGGATGCGATCACGGCAGCTGCCCTGTGGTAGATGTTTGGTGGGCAGGGATCAGTGAGGGCTCCTGAGTCGGTGTTCTTCATGGTTGTGGTGGTGTGTTCGGCTGTGGCAGGATTCCAGTTTGTGATGGTTGGCTCTTTGTAGGTGGTGGTGGGTGGTGGTGTCTGGCATCTGTTCACTGAAGTTGTCGTAGAGGGCCTTGATATTCAGATGGAAGTAGGAGCTGAGCTTGTTGCAGAGTGCCTGGGATGGTGTGACATCTGTGGCTTCACTAGGGGGTTTGGTGAATTGCTGTATGACATTGAAGAGTTCTTTAGCATTGGTTGCGTTGGTGTGGATTTTGCTCCTGATGAAAGTCCGCTTGGTGTCTCATATACGCTGGTGACATTCCTACAGTGCGCTTCGGTAGCTGTTCTGGTCTTCCGTGGTTTTCTGGTTTTGCCAAGTTTTCTCGAGGCGTCTGCAGGAGTGCCTGGCTTCTTGGAGTTTGATGGTAAACCAGGCGGCTTTCGGGGGAGGGGGTGTTGTTTGCCGGGGTGGCGGAAGGGGGCGAGCTTGTCGGCGCAGCTGGAAATCCAGCTGTGAAATTCCTTGGCTGCGGAGTTGGCGTTGGACTTGGCTGTAAGAATGGCAGCAGGATATGCCTCTAAAGGCTTTTTATCATGACAAGGGCACTTAGTTGAAGGGAAAAATTGTGCTCCATAGATATTTGGTTTGGTTGCTAGGACTATTTCGGATGAAGTGGTGCTACTCGGAAAGGGGTGACCCTAACAACCCCTTGACAATGTATTCCTAAGCATACATTTACAAATTGTAGAACAAGAACCTGTGCACACACATACTAAATACAAACAATTTGATAATTTTTTTGTGTTATTTGAAACAACGAAGACGGGCAGTTGGTATATGTTGCACTTTTATTTATTGCGCCAGCCATAACGTGTTTCATTGAAGGGGGGTACACTCCAAATCTTCAGGGCTGGAGAAAAAACAGAGAGAAAAGAACTTAACTGGCTAATCCAGCCAGAATGTCAGTTACAACTCCAATCCATATGGATGTAGAGTGAAAGCCACATACAAGTGCTCTTGGTTAAAAACAATCTGATACACATCAACTAATTATTAATTAGACTTCAAAGCTTAAGAGAAAGACCGTGATTATGCGAGAAAGAGAACCATTTTGTGAGTGTCAAGAAGAGAAATTATTAGTGACTCAAAATGCGGCGAGGCAGAGAGACCCACAAAAGCCTGTTTATGAACAATCATCTATTATGGAGTCAAATAAATTCCCTTATGATCAACCATATGGGAGAAAGAAGTAAAAGCGGGACACATTACGATCACGGACTGGGTTGGAATTATCACCAGTCGTGGGGTAAGCTTGACATCAATTTTTCTGAATCTTCCTCAACACTGTATTCGGTTTAGTAGTCTTTCAGGGTAGCTCATAGTCACTACCAGTTCTTCTCTGTTTTGTTTCCCTCCGTAGGGATTACCCACCTTATCCATTTGGATTTAGGTATGTATACTGCATGCCATATTATGGTGTGGTTGAAGAAACCTTTCTTTTACTTCTTTCTCCCATGTGGTTGATCATAAGGGAATTGATTTGACTCCATAATAGATGATTCTTCATAAACGGGCTATTGTGGGTCTCTCTTTGTATCTTTTCCCTTCTCACGCGTGTGGGTGTTTATTCTCATAGCTTATGATTAAATCACTTCATTGCGATTATTTATTTTTTGATTTTATAAATTGTTCAGTTTAAAATGTAAGCATGAAATTAGATTTAGTATAAATCAGTATATTATACCGAACAAATTATGGGTGGTTCTCATATGATCAATTGATCCTACCATCCTTCATTTCATCTCTGCCGCGCCACATTTTTAGTCACTAATAATTTCTCTTCTTGGCACTCACAAAATGGTTCTCTTTCTCGCATAATCACGGTCTTTCTCTTAAGTTTTCAAATCTAATTAATAAGTAGTTGATGTGTATCGGATTGTTTTTAACCAAGAGCACTTGTATGTGGCTTTCACTCTACATCCCTATGGATTGGAGTTGTAACTGACATTCTGGCTGGATTAGCCAGTTAAATTCTTTTCTCCCTGTTTTTTCTCCAGCCCTGAAGATTTGGAGTGTACCCCACTTTAATGAAACACGTGTCGGCTGGCGCAATAAATACAAGTGCAACATATACCAACTGCCCGTCTTCGTTGTTTCAAATAACACAAAAAAATTATCACATTGTTTGTATTTAGTATGTGTGTGCACAGGTTTTTGTCCTACAATGCCTCTAAAGGCTGTAATGATGGCAGCAGGATATGCCTCTAAAGGCTGTACTGATGGTTGCAGGATATACCCCTACCGGCTATAATGATGGCAGCAGGATATGCCTCTAAAGGCTGTAATGTTGACAGCAGGACATTCTATAAAGGAGTCATGATGGCAGCAGGACATACCTCTATTCTAAAGGCTTTCATGATGACTCTAAAGCCATTAATGCAGTCAGTAATTCTAACATCTTAAGGGCTAGCCGCAGGTCACACCTCTTTCTGAAGTTTATAGCCATTGGCAGCCGATTTAAACAAAGGGTGGTGAGGCGGGTGGTGTTGCGCGGGGAGGGGGGCATTGAATATAAAAAAAAGTACGTATTGCCGCGGGTCGCTCAAGGGTCCCGTCTCCTCTTCCTGTCTGCAGGCTCTAGCAGCCCCTGGGAGAGACTCCCTGTCCATCCCCGCACTGCATAGCAGTGCAGGGATTGGTCTGAGAAGGCAGAAAAGATGCCCTGCTCAGACCAGGGAGTTTGTGGTGTTTCTCCAGCCCGACCGTTCAATGCAGCTGGGCTGGAGAAAACCTAAGTGCGCATGTGTGTTTTGGTTGGCCTGACATGGCCGGCCAAAACACATATGCGCACTTAGGGAGTGGAGTACACTATTACTCCTCCTATCCAGTCCCATACCTCAGCCCCATCCCTCCCTACAGCCATAGCTAAGAGCCGGCAAATGTAAACTAAAATGATGCAAGAACATCGTTTTAATTTAGATTTACTGGCTGTGAGCCAGGCTGTGGGGCGATGCTCCTCCACCATGCAGAGGAGCCGCCACAATATTTATGGCCTGCGTAGGCTTAGCTGACAAGTGATTTGCATGTGTCTGTTGTTTCATACAGATGACAGGCTCAATCTTGGAAAAAAAGGACAGCCGGCCCTTCTGTACTCTGAACATCTTAGCGAGCGTCTTAGTGCTGTCAGCGGCCGTGGCTCGCGAGGCTTTCGTGCTGACAGCGGCCATGCCTCAGAAGACTCCTAAAAGCGCCTAATTACAGACTGAGACAAACGGTTTGTCAGCGGAGCAGGACTCTCCCAGTCGGCCAGTTCCAGTGGGATGGCTTGAGCGGATTTGTATTCACAGCTAATTATCTTTGAAAGCGGAACGCTTCAGTCAGTTGAGGCCTACACGGCTCAGTGGCAGGCCCACAGGGAGAGGGTTTGGATACCAAGGGTAGAACAAAGCCATTTTGCAACATTCCAGGCAGGAGAGGGTTGGTGTTATACAGAGCAAAGTTGCAGACTGTCTGAAGCAGTTGCCCTCCCCTCCATTTTTTTTCTTGAACGTCACTGGGCCTGAGGATTGAATGTGCCAAGTACGCGTGTGAAACAGTGAATGCTGATGGGGTTGTGATGAAAAAAGGCAGAGCAAGTGAAGTTGCAATTTACCTTGAAAACTCCAAGCTTCCAAAAGCTAACCTGCTCCCCAGCTGCAGCCAAGTTTGAAGAGTTTCGCATGGGTTCTCAACCGACCTTCGTACCTTTGCAGGCCAGAGATTTTCTGTTGCCAGGAACCGTTTCAGCATGCAGATTACTCTGGAAACCTGACCCAGGTGGTCCATCTTTTTCCTGACCCAGTTATGCCAGATCAAGTAAGGATCACCTCCTTGGGAACCTGCCCAGGGCGTCCATCTTTGTCCTGACCCAGTGATGCCAGACCAAGTGAGGATCAACAGGAACAGTGGGGAGCAGCAGGCCCAGTGGGCCAGGATGATGACTGACTCTGAAGATAAAGGGTGGCTTGAATGGCTAGAGTTATTATTCTGCCTGGTGAATTTATTCCTCTGAACCAACATTGAATTTCAATTATACCTTTCCACTGCCAGTTTCACACTGCCACCCTCCATCTTTCTAGCCTGAATCCTAAGACCAAGACCAACATGCTCTGGGCTTGGGAAATGTCTGAAAATAGGCAATGCACACTTTGACCTTCTAACAAACTACTTTATACCCTAGACATCAGTTGTCATATTCTGGATCCAGGTTGGGACCTCCTTTGTCACCCCTGAATATAGGGCCTTCCATACCTCTAGATCACCCAAGCCTTGCCCAAAAAATTGCCACATGCCAGCAAGTCCTACTGTTATACGGAGATACATTGCCATTTGAAGTTTCACTTGTAGCCGTAATCCTTACTTGTGAGGCACATGGGATCCAGGTACCCTAGGGCAGCAAAGTATGACAGACAGCCCCAGATGCCAGTCCATTAAGTATGCTTAATATATCTAGTCTTGACTGCAATGTCCAGTAAAACATGCATGCGACCAGCCAGTTGTAAAATATGGTAGACCCAACCACAAACTATATGCCACTTGAGGTTCCAAAGCAAACACAAGGAGATGATGGACGGAGTGCTGAAACTTTTCAGACACACACCCCCAATCACAGATCTGGGTTACATCCATCATCATTCTTTAGCTCAGTTTGCCACCCCAGTTCAGACACAGCTATATGCAAACCAGTCTTGACCCTGTGCCTAATGGGAGCAGTCCAGCCAAAACTGCCAAGCCATGTCTTTACTGGACCGGAAGCAAGCATCCTGGGACCGGTTTCTGGGTAACAACCTTCATAAGCCAGGCTAGCTTGAATCCAGTGGCAAAGGGAGCAAGGGACCCACGTCTGGGGATACCCTGCCAACTTAAGGGACCCACATCTGGGCATATCCTGCCAACTTAGGGCGAACAAAGCAAACACAAGGAGATTATGGACAGAGTGCTGAAACTTTTCAGACGCTCACCCCCAGTCACAGATCTGGGTTAAATACATCATCATTCTTTAGCTCACTTTGCTACCCCAGGTCAGACACCGCTATATGCAAATCAGTCTTGACCCTGTGCCTCATGGGAACAGTCCAGCCCGAACTGCCAAGCCATGTCTTCACTGGACCGGAAACAAGCATCCTGGGACCAGTTATTGGGTAACACCATTCATCAGCCAGGCTAGTTTGAATCCAGTGGCAAAGTGAGCAAGGGACCCACGTCTGGGCATACCCTGCCAACTTAGGGTGAACAAAGCAAACACAAGGCGATGATGGACGGAGTGCTGAAACTTTTCAGACACACACCCTAGTCACAGATCTGGGTTAAATCCATCATCATTCTTTAGCTCACTTTGCCACCCTAGTTCAGACACAGCTATATGCAAATCAGTCATGACCCCGTGCCTCATGGGAACAGTCTAGCCCAAACTGCCAAACCATGTCTTCACTGGACTGGAAACAAGCATCTTGGGACAGGTTTCTGAGTAACACCCTTCATCAGCCAGGCTAGCTTGAATCCAGTGGCAAAGTAAGCAAGGGACCCACGTCTGGGCATACCTTGCCAACTTAGGGTGATCAAAGTAAACACAAGGAGATGGTGGATGAAGTGCTGAAACTGTTCAGACACTCACCCCCAGCCAATAGAGTCAAGCTATCCTGGCTGATGAGGGCTGAAAGCCCAAACCCAGTCCTAGGGTGCTTGTTTCCAGTCCTGGGAGGACCTGGCCTGGCAGTTTGGACTGGATTGTTCCCATTGGGCGCAGGGTCAAAACTGATTTGCATATGGCTGTTTCCAAACTGGAATGGCATGGCGAGCAACAAAACTATGGATTTAGGCCCAGATCTCTGTACTGGGGTGAATATATGACATTGTTCTGCATTCTGTCCATCCATTGTTCTTTTTGCATTTGTCACCCAGAGTGGGATGGGTATGCCCAGACGTGGGTCCGATTCTCTCCATGCCACTGGAGTCAAGCTATCCTGTGTGATAAGGGTGGAAGACCAAAACCTGTCCTAGGATGCTTGTTTCCAGTCCAGGGAGAACCTGTCAGTTTGGGTTGGACTGTTCCCAATTGGTGCAGGGTCAAAACTGATTTGCAAATGGCTGGGTCCAAACAGGAAAGGCATGGTGAGCAAAAAAACAATGTATTTAGGCCCGGATCTCAGCCCTGGGGTGAATGTATGACATTGCTCTGCATTCTGTCCATCAATTGTTCTTTTTGCATTTGTCACCCTGTGTGGGACGGGTATGCCCAAAGGTGGGTCCGGTGGTCTCCATGCCACTGGGGTCAAGCTATCCTGGCTGATGAGGGCTGAAAGTCCGAAACCGGTCCTAGGATTCATGTTTCCAGTCCAGGTGGGACCTGGCCTGGCAGTTCGGGCTGGACTGATCTCATTGGGTGCAGGGTCAAGGCTGATTTTCATGTGGCTGGGTCCAAACTGGAATGGGATGGTGAGCAAAAAAACAATGGATTTAGATCTCTGTACTGGGGTGAATGTATGACATTGTTCTGCATTCTGTCTATCAATTGTTCGTTTTGCGCTTGAGGTTCCAAGGCACAGGTCAACAGTGAAAAACTTAAAACAGCAAAGTTGAAAGGTGTTTGACTTTAATGAACTTATGCCCCAAAAATAACACCTCATCAGCAAAACCACTAACTTGTATTATATTGTATTGTAATTGTAATTGCATTTATATAGCGCCTACTAACCCTGATGAGGCGTCAAATCGCTTTTTCGGCGAGTAGCATGTTACTGTGGAACCCAAGAAGGATTAGTGTTGGATTAATTTAGTGAAATATGAAAGTAATTTGCTAGCCCCTATGGCACTCTACGACATTCTGAATGTGGGCAAACAAAGTTGTTGTACCCAAAAACCCATCTGGCTCTAAGTGATCGCTAAGCCTGCCCCACAGAGAAGACTGGTTCTTCTACAGCTGGACATCAGGAACCTTAGGCTACTTTGACTAACCTTAGAAATCATCTGCTGTCATTCCCTTTTGTATCGCATTCTCACCAGCAGGCAGAGAATGCAGTTTCTGGGCAGGCTTGGCTATTAATCTTACCATACGAAGACCAGTTGGCCAGCTGCATTAATGGCCCATGGGCGCAGCATTGGCTAGTTAGTGCCACCGCACTGTTTCTGATCACTTTAGTTTTTATTGATATCCCAACTTATTTCTCCTTCTTTGTTGTGTGAGACTTATTTGACCTGAAACTCTTACCTCCCATGTTAACAAATGCGGGTGGCATGCACTGATACAGCCCTACACAGTGTGCAATAGGTGACCACCCATACATTTTACGGACCATCTGTAATTTGGGCCTCACGTCCCTTTTCCATGATGATACATTTTACAGACACCTTTTGTCCAGCATTCTGGGGATTGCAGCAAGATGTGCCTCTAAGTTCTGCAGAACTCCCTGTTGGGGTGGCTCACACTCCTCCTCTCATCACAAGAGCAGCCCCACCCCAACCTCACACTTAGGGCCTCATTAGGATGACGGGCGGACGTTGCCCGCCTGTCATCCCATCGTAAATCGGGACCGCCCGCCATAAGGGCGGGGGTCCCGGGGGTGCAATTAGGATGTGCCTGCCACAGTGGTGGGCACGACCTGTATTTGCAGCATTGTGGCGGGCGGTGCTCTCTGCACCGCCCGCCACAATGCTGAAAATGCACTTTCACATTGTCATTTACAAAGCGGCAGGCACCGCGGGTGCCTGCCGCTTTGTAAATGACAATGAAGGGGGGTACCACAGGTACCCCCATGTGCACCCCCCACCTGTACTTCACTCTGGGGGCCGGCAAGGGGCCCCCAGAGTGAAGACCGCATGCCTTTCCATGGCGGCATCGCCGTCGCGGAAAGGCACTGAAAACCTGACATAATAATATGTCTGGCGGTGTCTATTAGACACCGCCACCATATTATTGCCGGGTGGAAAAGCGGCGGACGGTCTTTCCGTCCGCCGTGGTCCCCCCGCCATCCTAATATGGCGGGGGAGAAATCTGGTTATGATATCGGGCGGATTGCCTCCGCCAGGCTGAGGCAATCCGCCCGATATCATAATGGAATATCATTCTGTCTGCTGGATGATTATCACATGGGCCAGTCTCAGCATATAGCATATAGTGGGCCTCCTCCTGCCCCGGCCTAGGGCAGGGCATTCTGCGTTTATCCGGGGGCTCGAGCCACCGCTCCAGGGGCCACGCTCTGGGCGGATGATTGGGGTACTGACGCCTTTTAAAATATCTTCCACAGACTCAGATTTCCTTGTGCCCCAGCAATTTTTAGGCGATAATAAAAATGTCAGTTGAACTATGGTGATTACATTTAATGTATCAGTTAGAGGGATCTGAGTTTTGACTAGTCCCGATTTTGACTGGTAAAGTCGCACAGTATGATAATGTGCCTCCTGCAAAGCAAAAGGCGTGACAGGCATGTTTTCGTATGCTTTGCTCAGTGGGTTACTGCTGTTGTCACGGAGTTCCTTCTGCTATTTCCAGTTGTTTTCTTTCTCAATATTTCATTATTCTAAGATTGCTAAATAGGATTCCTTAGGATAATAATAAATACTTATTAGTAAAAACTACCCCAATCACTAGGTTATGTTTTAATTCCTGAGTTTGCATTTCTCCAGACCAGGCATTCTTAACATAGAATGCCTACCGTATGGATGACAGGTGAGTCCTATGCCTTGACGTCCTCATTGTCTTAAGGAACATTTCCTGTATATTGACTTAGACCCTCATATAAGTCATTGTCTCTGTATAATATGTTGCAGTGGGATGCACTTCAACACCCTGCCCTCTGGGCCGTCTGTATCACTAGTGGCGCGCAGTGCGTCAATTTTTTTGGGTGCCCCCCCAAAGATCACCTTCTCCACGTACACCCTCACTACCACTTTTTAACAGTGCCCCTTAAGTCTCCATAACCACTCTCTCTCACATGCATTTCTTTTGATTTCTAGTGCCTCTCATGCTAATGTAGGGTGTCAGAGCACCTTATGTCACATGCACATTACACCGAGACAATGAATCATAAGTTTGTGAATCTGTGTATAGAAAGTGTTACATAAGACAAAGGACTACAAGGTGTTCGTCGAAAGGTGGAAGGTACACTCGTTGGAATCAGACGCGAACTCACATAGTCCGCTAAAACAATTTTTTTCTTTATTCAGGTAATCTTTAACAAGAACGGCACACAACCAACGCGTTTCGTTCCCAGTAGGAACTTCGTCAGGGCTCCACATATCAATCGGCCAATTAAGCATTAAAAGCAATCCAGATCATAACACATAATTAGTTCTCAAAGAGCAGAAGTATGCAGAAATAATTCCAAAAGAATAATCTTTTGTGTCAATACAAAGGATGACCAAAAAGCAGTATTACTATCCACGTGTAACCACGTCTACCCAGGAGCGAAGTCATAGGAGGGTATATTCCTATAATTAATCCATATGAAACCTCACAATATCAAAAACGGGAAGCAAATGTGATGAGAATTTATACCAGATAAATGGTATGTGTAAGTATCTTACAATTATATTCGAAGGTAGATGTGTGGACAAAAAGGCACTTTTGAATTCCCGGTGGAAATAAACACAAGGAATGTCGAGACGGCCGGTGATTAGCAGGTATTACTCTGCATATCGGACGGTGAATCCCGGCATGGTAACAGGAGAACCTCAGGCGCAAGCCCTTCCTTATTTAAACCCCAAATGTATTCCAGTGTCTGTATGTAGACATCAGTCACGTGGAGGAAGTCTCTGTATAATATGTTGCAGTGGGATGCACTTCAACACCCTGCCCTCAGGGCCGTCTTTATCGCTAGTGGCGCGCAGTGCGTCAATTTTTTTGGGTGCCCCCCCAAAGATCACCTTCTCCACGAATACCCTCACTACCACTTTTTGACAGTGCCCCTTAAGTCTCCATAACCACTCTCTCTCACATGCATTTCTTTTGATTTCTAGTGCCTCTCATGGTAATGTAGGGTGTCAGAGCACCTTACGTCACATGCACATTACACTGAGAAAATGAATCATACGTTTGTGAATCTGTGTATAGAAAGTGTTACATAAGACAAAGGACTACAAGGTGTAGGAGTCACATGTCATCCACAGTGGTAGACAGTATACCCTGAGTGTTTGGTCTGGAGAAGCACAAACTCAGAATTTGAAACCTAATACCATGGTTAGGGGTTGACTTTACTAATAAGAATTTATTTTCTAGTCAAGTGAACCCTTTTTGCAACATTAGGATAATGAAAGATTGAGGGTAAAAATCATAACGCTCTAATCTATAACTTGCAGTTTGCATGCAGCTCTTTGATGATAGTTAATAGCTCACGGTTCTATTTTAGGATTGAAACCTATAAACTGCAAGTAGCAAAAGGGTCTCTCTGACAGAAGACGTAACCCACTGACCTATTTAGATTGCATGCACTTTGTGATCTGCATGATACATGTGCTTTGCAGCAGGCATTTTAACCTCCTGCACTACTTGATGATGAGCCAAAATGTCCACTAGACAAACTCCATCTCTCTGCATCAGGACCATTAATCAACAGACTTATCTTGAAATGTTTACGATTGCCTGAAAATTACTGGAGGCAAGGAGGGTGGCAGCATGTGCTTCTAAAACCATATTCTACTTGAAGGCGCCCCCACAAAGTCAGTCCTCGGTGTGCTGGCACCAATCGCACCGCCCTAGAGCTGGCCCTGCTTGCTCTACATACTTGGGATGAGTGGCGCTATAAAAGAAATTGAATACACATAATGAGAGACGCCATTGTGGTGGTGTTAAGGGAATCCATGGAGAAGTGGGTCTTTGAAGGAGTGCCAACAAAGATTGCCATGCCAGCTGCCATCAGCACTAAAGTTGGCCCCGTCAGGGGCGTACCTAGAGGTGGGCGAGCCAATGATAACTTGAGCCTGAAGTCTGGCTCTGGCTCAGCTCAAGGTCCCCTTGGAACCACATGCCCATAACAAGCCAAACTTTCATATGACTTCATGCACAAAGAGATAAACACTAATCATTAGCATCTGAGGTAAAAAGGAGAAACAAATGAATACTCATTTAGTGACTAATTTGTACAAACTGAAACCTGCGTAAAGGGAGCCTCTCGCAACGGAGATGTGGGATTGATACCATTTCCCCTGGGATCACAGCTTAACGGACCTTGGACGCGGCTTTTACTTGTCTACTGGTTTGTGCCCCCTCCACCCTCCCCCTTCTCTTTCATGCTTTGTCTTTCATCCTCCCCTACCTCTTTCCCTCTTTCATTCTTTGTCAACTTTCCCTGCTCCTAGCCCCTCTCCCCTGAATCTCTCCCCTTGCCTGCTTCATAACATGTGTCTATGCCGCCTAGCCACCTGTCCCTTGTGTCCTTTGTCTAAGCATTGCTTCTCCCCTTGTTGGGGAAAGATCCCATATTCATACTCTGGAGTCTCAGTTACTCCTCTGAGAGATTCCACAGCGTCAAGGGAGCTACTCACAGTTGAGGTTATGCTATGACCCCCCTTGCCAAAGCACTACCTCCCCCTTGTTGGGGAAGGATCCAGTATGTGGGCCTTGGAGTCTCGGAGACCCCTCTGAGAGAGTCCACTGCGTCAAGGGAGCCTCATGCAACGGAGATATAGGAATGATTCCACTTCTCCAGGGATCACAGCTTACCGGACTTAGGATGCAGCTTTTACTCGTCCTCCGGTGTGTGCCCCCATCACCCTCCCATCCTCTTTCATACTCTGTCTCTCTCCCTCCCCCACCTCTTTCCCTCCTTCATTCTTTGTCTACTTCCCCTGCTCCTACCCCCACTCCCCTGAATCTCCCCCCATGCCTGCTCTTTCCCTTACGTATATGTCCTTATTGTTTTTCTCGACCTAACATGTAGCTATGTAACTATGCTCTGAAACTGTGTAATCATGTAACGATATAACCTGCAACTTTGGTCTGCTACTCAGGTAATGTTGTATCAATAACATGAGCAAGAACCCGTCAACCTTGTTGGGATTGGGGAAGAAAGTATGGTACAAACATATGGTATCCCAACTGGTATAATTCAAAGGCAATTAGGAAGGATATGAATACAACATTAACAAAAGGAAATAAGGAGACTCTGTTTGATTATTGCATGTGCTTATGGCATCCTTTATATAGAAAACTTAGGAAAAGGGAAAACAGGGCAATTGGCAGTTATGACAGCACTGCGATATACAAATAAAACGATTGATAACAACCCGAATTGTAACTGGTGCTCAAGGTGTGTGAGTGAAAAACACGGTAGCGACATAGGTGATAATGTGATCAGCAAGGACGAGCATAGTGACTAGTGCAAAGATCTGTACAAGGAATGAATGATACAATGTGGTTCCAGATAGCTTGAAGAGTTTGTTTCAATTTGATTGTATTGTATTGTAAAGCACTCTGATACCTTCGGGTCTAGCCAGAGCTATATAAAACCTTTCAAATAAAATAAATAAATAAATCGCAGCTTCCCCTTAACCAAATTATGTGATATTAAGGCAAATATTGTACTTTACCAATACTCTTTTTTCTTCACATTCACATATGAAGGCACCTTCAAATACATGAGTTCAGAATACCAGCTGTACAAAAACCTATTGTGTTTGGTTTAATAGACTATAATCAGGGCCACTGGAACTATGCAGCAGGGGAGGGTCACATTATGCGCCAGCGTTGACTAAATTATGCGGCAAGAAAAGGCAAATTATGCAGCTTATTGTGGTACATTTTGCGATAATATGACTTCATTATTTTGTGATTCTTCACTTGTTAGCAATCTCTGGGTATAGATTTCCCCTCTTTTGTACCAGTTTAACACCCAAATATAGCGATAAGCAACAGAAGGGTCACAAGTCAGCCTTTTCAAAGGACCTTCTACTGCATGGCAACAAGTGTAGTGAGTTTTTATTAACTTTTGAACTGTTTGAGCTAGAAATATTTCTTTTGTTAAAATATGCAGATTATGCAGCAGATGATGGATTATGAAGAAAATGTGGCAAATACATAATTATGCAAAAATGCAGCAGCCGAATAATTGCATAATTCCAATGGCACTGACTATAATGTTGATTTCCATAATAATCTGGACCACATACGGGCTTCACATAATAACTGTCTTGAATTTACTTCACTAATGGTCGTGTCGCCAAAGTTGGGCAGGGAAAGAGTGGTTCTAAGTTCACATTTAACAACTAACACTTTCAATAAGTACTTCCCAATGCAATGCTATAATGTGATGTATTCATGTGAAAGCTTCCACATTAAAGAAATTCACTTTTTTGAATAATGAAGAGACTTCATATATTGTGTTATATTTGTTGTTTGATTTAAATGGCAAACATTTCCGAGGCTCGGCGTGTGCACGGGCAATAAGAGCCAAGCCAGATCCTTGTCTCGGCTCTAGCTTGGCTCACCCTGTTAATTTGTTGGCCTGCCCACTTCTTGGTGTAGATTCCATTCCTGCAGTCTGTGCAGTGTGCAGGCTTGAGGCAAAAGTACTTCAAGAGCTGATTGTAGGACAAACTGATGTGAAAGCATTGCCTACAAACAGAGGGATTATATTTTATTGTAACTCCTGTTTCTGTGAAGTTTTTATTGAATCTTTCCAGTTAATGGGGAATAAAGAGTGTTAGACTTGGCCCTTTTTGCAGGGTCATCCCAGAACTTTTGCCTTCCTCCTGGTGTTTTTTCTGACCTGTTGTTGGTGATTTTAGGACTCTGGGCACTTTATCACTGTTGTTCAGTGTTAAAGTGCATGTGCTCTCTATGGTAAACGTGGTAAGATTGGTCTACACCTGTTTAGCGTATTTAATTTACCTATCAGTCCCTTGTAAAGTGGTATCTCATATACCCAGGGTCAGTAAATTAAATGCTACTGGTGAAATTGCAACGCTGCTTGCGCCACCCACCAAAGTAGCCTTTCAAACCTGTCTCAGCCCTCTGCCATTGCAGGGCCTGCACGCGCAGTTCACTGCCGCTGTGACGTGGCTCATAAAGTGGTTGCCACGTCTGTGACTCCCCTTTTACTACATATCAGTCACCCCTAAGGTAGGCCCTAGATAGCATATGGGCAGGGTGCACTATAGGTAAAAGTTAAGGCATGTGCCTTAACTGTGTGGCATGTCCTGGTAGTGACAAACAGCCTATTTGGTTTCTCACTGCTGTGAGGCTACCCTCTTATAAGAATGCATTGGGGATTCTCTGATATGTGTTTCAGTGGTAATTCCTAATATGAGAGGGGTGGCGTGATCAAGTTTGGTATCTTTGTAATAGTGGTAATAAATGCTGCGTAATGGTGTTCGCAGATTTATTATCACTATTTTAGAGATGCCGTAGTACCAGTGGTACAGAGCTGTGAGACAGTTTCAATGCGGCCCAGGGGAGGGGCCCACACGAGGCAATCCTGGGCTTCTCAGACATGGTGTACTGAGCAGAGGATTAGTTGACCCATGGACCTCGCAGCACATAAGCATGACTGCAAGTCCCAGGATAGAGGGGTCCTCCCCATGGCGTGGCAATGCTACACCATGGCTAAGAAGCATAGGATAGGGGTCTCCACTCCCCTAGGCCTCGCAACCATAGTCTAGTGCTGCGAGGCCCAGGAGAAGGGACCTGGGATAGGGGAGCCCTCTACAATTGTCCTTATAACAATAAAGTAGCACTGCAAGCCCAGTGGAAGGGTGTTCCCTCCCATTGACAAGCCCACCATGATCCACAGCTGGGATGCCCATGTTGTTCCATCGCCTGGCCTTACAGCTATGATGTATTGCTTCAAGGCTCATGGGATGTGGCCCCACTGCTCTGGACTTCACATCCATGTTCTGGGACTGCAAGACCAAGGGAAGGAGAGTACCCTTCCCTGGGCCGCACACCCATGATCCCGAGCCATCATTGCAAGAGCCAAGTAGGGTGGCCAATTTTCCATCATCACATCATTGGCCAATCAACAGTTTTGGAGATACATTGCACATGTGGAGACACATTTTTGATTCAATGTAAAAACCGCTTGTCACCTACATTAAAAAAAATACTGAATATTTCCTGAGAGAAGGGAGGTGCCCACTCATATGCAATAGTCACCTAAATGCAGCACAGTAGTAAATATATAGCCTTTGTGCCAAGTAGCGGTGCACTGCAGTCCTGGGTCTAGTAATTTAACAAATGGTTTGATACTGAGCAAATAACACTCTCCCTCTGCCTCGTCCACTGATCTGACAAGACAGTAGCCCTTTGAAACAGGCGTAATGTGAGAAATAGACACCAATGGCTTACTCCCTGGCTCCAGCTCAGCTCAATGTCCAGTTTGAACCACAATTCCATAAAGGGCCGTTTGGCTTCTGCCTGCCACCCTCTGTCTAACCAGGGTGTTGCATTGCGGCTAGAGCTGCCGACTTTGTAATTGGACCCCTCCTGTGCAGACGATGCCAAGCTTCTCTTTCACAGCTCATCAAGGGCTGTAAGAGGGAGAGTTGCTTGTCCTTCGAAGGGCCTTCTGTTCTGAGGCCCAGGAGAGAAGTGTCCCTTCCTTGGGCCTGACAATGCTGGGGCATAGGTACGAGGCCCAGGTAAGGGGGGACACTAGCGCGAGGTCCAATGTTGGAGGGCTGAGCGCGTGGACCTGGGCAGCTGCCCATGCGGCCCATGCCTAGCACCGGCCCTCATTATGTGAAAGGGAAAGAGCAGAACTGCACCAGATTTCCAAAGATATAGGGCATTTAAATTGATATTGAAAGCTCTGGCATCCAAGTTACAATGTTAACCCTCACATCTTCTCTCTGTTCGCTCTCTATTAAACCTCTTCCTCTCTCCGTCGCCTTTTCTCTGCCTGTTCCTTCCACTATCCGAACTTTGCATTCTTCTCTGCCTCTCTACCTCTGCCACATGCTTTCTCGCAAATCCCCTCTACCTCACCATTTATATCCCCCCCTACCTTTTGCTTCTTTTCAACTTTCTCTTCGTTAACCTTAGAATCGTTGTGTATCTGTTGTTGCTCCTTTCTCTGCTCCATCTTCATCCGTGATCCTCTTTTCTCTTTTCTCCATCCATTCTTTTTCTCTCTCATCAGGCAGATCCTAGCTTGCTTTTCTCTTCTCTCATAGTTCACTCTCATTGGTCCAAACTTCTCTCTCTCCCTCCCTGTATCGATCGCTCTCACCTCCTTTCTCACCATCATTTCTGTTCACATTCTTTAGTAGTGCTACTGCCTGTGAACTCGTAATACAGCACTGCTTCTGTCACTATCATTCGTGGTACGGGGTAGAAATGGCAAAACTGCCCAATATGTCAGCTGTTAAATTTTGCTTGGATTGTATATCTTTGCTAGTTTTTTCGTCTTTCAATAGTCCAGCTATGTGTGAATGTTTGCTCAATATTCCAAAGTGTGACATCAACTAACGACCATAAACCAATTGTAGCTTTTCCCTCTGCCAGCTGTCTATTTTAAAATGGTGTGATGCTCTCAGGTGTGTCGAAAAAATGGCCTTTTGCCTGAATATTTGTCCTGAATTTTGGCCCTTTATCCTGAATTTTTATTTTCACTTTCCAGAGCTTGCCTTCTTGCCAGGAGGCCATCCTAGTGAGAAAGGGGCGCACGATCAGATCATCTCCACCGGTCACACGAGGCATCCTAGTTCACTCCTGGGCAGATTCTGAGGTCTGTGCTCTCTACATACCCATGGGTGGCAGAAAACAGCATTAGACCCTCCAGAGGGTCTCATGCACGATTTGAAGCCCTCGGTATAAGAGCACAGGGGGTGGGTAGTAGCCCTGAAGAGTTACTACATGTTTAGAAATGGGGAGATCTGTCGCCAGGCGGTTAGGCAGGGACAGACTCAGACCCGTCAGGCTTTGCCTCAAGGTAATTTTCTTCACCCCATTCTACAGGCCTATCAGGGGCATTGAGTTATCAAGAAATGTCATGCTCTGAGTCGCAGAAAACAGCAGTGTCGTGTAGTCTTACTTTGTGGTGCAGCGCAGACGTTTCAGGATTTTTTTCAGTTTGAACAATTCACCTTCTTTGCGTGTTTAAGGATCAATACAGGCCTCATCATAAGCTGAAATTGACTAAAATACTGAAGTTCAAGTGAAAATGGGTACACATAGGTACAGAGACTTAACAATGATACTAGACTAAATGAGACCACACCAGTTTCTGGTGGAAGAAATTAGGATTATTAGACAAGGCAATGGGTTAACTTAAAATCGATCCGAGACCATCCAGCTATGATTCTCCCTAAGCTGACTGCTCACCTGATTTGCTAAACACCTACCAAGAAGACACACTATTGTTTAATATTTCTGAACCCTGTAGAGAAAAATGCAGCACCGGTGGTGGTTGGAGCCAAACAAAAGGGCTTTCCTGGCATGTGATTTAGACGTCCACCTGGGGGGACAGGGGGGGGGGAGGGGGGGCAGGAGATGGGTGCATCACCAGATCTCTGTGATTTCCTGGATTCCCCCATGCCCAACAAGGCTGTGGAGGATTTTCCTTTTGCTTGGGGAAATAACACAAAAATACCACCCGCTGAGTTGTTGCCATTTGTGGGATGTGGCACACGCACATCGAACATCAATGGCATCAAGAATGACGTCTACAAGACCTGTTCAAGAAATCGATGCAGTGGTCTGCTAAATAGAATCTGACAATTCCATCACAGAAATCCATTTTCTGTGCTTTTTGCAGCCTGGATCATGCGTACTTGTCACTAGACAGGCCCTGCGGTGTGCCTTTCCCTGCCTGTCAGCTGCAAGGTTCCTCTGAGGACTTCCATCCTCTGACAGAAGACCTCTGTACTTAATGATCATAAGAATCCATGTCATCCATGTTAAAGCAGGCGCGTGTGAAGAGCTCAGGCAGCCCCTCCCCCCCTACCCCCCTTGAGACAAGCGGGGTCCGGAAAGGGAGAGTGCTCAGGAGGTAAGTGTCTTCCTTTATGGTAGGATAGCATAGTGCAGTTTGGAATCAGCCTGCCATGCTCTGACACCCAGCTCAGAGATGGAATAGTCGCCATGGTAACAGGTAACAAGCCTGCAAAGCCTCGACCACTCAATGCAAACGATTCATAAATTTGAAATTTGAGGCAAACTCAGTGGCTCCTTAGTTATCATGTTACGGATTGGCGCATCTGTAGCGCTTCTCAGTAATGGAATGATCTCTCGGAGCAAAAATATAAAAAATTGCCAAGTAAATGCTACTCTTTTAAGGATTTAGGTACAGGAGAATGGTTGAGGAGATTCCTCCCACTCACAGTGCTCGTCAAACAAGAACAGCTCCTGTGTCGGGCGCATACAAGGCGCAGAGGCGAGGCGCGCTGCTGCCGAGCAGTACCTTCAGAAACACTTCCTGACAGGTGCCTCGCGCTGCCTGTGATCTTCCTGTTCTGGGGGCGGCCTGGATCGTATATCTCTCACTCAGCAGGTGGAGATCAGAGCTGGCAGCTCTGTGTTTCAGACAGTGCTTAGTTTGTAAAAGAACGAGTGGCGGTGCCCAAAGCTTGGCTCAAAAGCCCGTGGCTGGGGCTTGTGTACTACTAAAAATCGGCGCCCGAATGCGAAATCTGGAATCCACTGGCACTGCTTGCTTGCCCTTTTATCTCTCTCTTGCAGGTTCCGACTTCCTAGTTTTGTGACGCTTTTTTGCATTCTTCTCCTCCTCCTTTTCCCCGTGTTTGTTTTTCTCTCTCTTGCTCTTCTTTGTCAATGTTTGATGAGGAAAGATAAGGGCAGGTCCCCTAAAACGAGTGCCTGTGGCCCCCACCAGTAATAAAGGCTCAAATTAAGCACTGGTACTGTACCGAGCATGGCGTGGAGGGGAGACGAAAGTGCAGCAGTCACCGAGAGGCGAAAGTACAGCAGTCAGCTTCATGTTAACTCAAAGCGTGGTAAAATATATTAGCATGTGTCTGATCTGACCGACATTAAAGCTGTAGCCAGTGCCTAATTTGTGCCGGTGGTTGCGGGTGCCAAAGGCACTCATTTTTAGAACAAGGACTTCTTCTTCATCAAGCAGAAAAAAAGATTAAGAAGGAGGAGGCTAATTATAGTAAGCAACAAATGGAGAAGGCAGAGGTGAAAAAGAACTTTCAAGAGTGAGATTAAGAGAGATGAAGTGTTAAGTGGTGGAAGAAATAGGCATGAGGTGGAACCAAGACTAGGCAGCCTTGGTATTTAGTGCGCTCCCGATGAAAACTTTAGTCCCGTAAAAGTATTAGGCCTGTGCGGAGTTTGCAGAGTTCCGCATTCCGCTGATTTTTAGCACTGATTTTTACCGCTGGGTGTTTGTCCCATGTTGGAAATTCAGCAAAAATGGCACCATGCACAGCGCAAGAGGGCGCTGCTACTTTCTGCCCCTTGAGTAGTTGTTCTATTCGAGCGGCAGCTTCCTCAACATGAACAGAAGGTTTCCCAATGCGAGGGGTAGTGGCCATCCGTGACTGCCCCCGTTGAGAACGCTCGCCGGGAGGTGGGATGGAGAAAGATTTTGCTTGCTCGCGCTTGCCAACTTAATGTTGGCGATAACAAGCACGGAAAAACTCTGTTTTTCAGAACTCTGCACTCTGTGTGGAGTGGGAAAATCTCCGCAAGTGGAGCGGAATTTCACGGCCAGGCCTAAAATAAAATATGAAAACAATGACCCTAAGAGCTTAACTATTGAGAAGGTCATTGATGGCCACTGGTTATTGCCACCCCCTTAGTTTTCGGTACAATACTAAAGCTGCTAGCTGCTTTACACCTTAGGGCTTTCACCCACAGAAGGATGCCTCACTCATTGAGGAGCCCTTCTAATCTCAAATCCCCAAAAACTGGGCATTTGTGAGTTCTGTGAGCTGGAAAGTGAAGGCATTATTCATTTGCACTTTAATGGCACTTCCAGAGCCTTGGTCCAGCCTCCCTTTCAGCTGCCAGAGCAGGAATGATTCAGGACTTTGGAACCAAATCATTGCATTGCTTATGGCATGATTTCAAAAAAGAGGAACGGCTTCTTCAACTATCACGTTTTCATGCTTCGGAAGACCAGAAACTGAGGCACACTGCTCATGCCCTAGCCTTTGACTCCACCATTGAGCCCAATTTCCCACCAGTTCAGTGCCCATCGGACTACTACCACTCTGATGCTGGTGATCTACCCACTGTCATAAAGCCGATTGTAACAAGCATTGTCAAAGCCAATAGTTCTGGCATCAGCTGTCAGCCTTTTAGTTTTGTCACAGTTATTCATCTTCTTGTGTTCTCATAGTTTTTGTAATAGTTGATTCTGGGGGAAGCGTCTGGGCTCTTGGCAATATGAAAAAAGTATTGGCTAGAAGCAAAAATCTGTTTTTAGAAAAAGTACACATTGCAATAATAGTCCCTAACACTGAAGGGATCTACTGTGTGTGTGTAAGCGCTCCTTGTAAACGAGCAATACGTCGTTACTCATAAAGACGTTATACACTGGCTAACGTGAGCTGAACCACTGTACCATGCTGTATACTGCTTTTAACATAAGAAATAGGCGAATGACACAACAGACCAAAAGATGAAGAGGGCTGGCGGAAAGCACCTATAAGTAAGTATATTACGCATGTCCTCATGTCATTTTTGTAAAAATGAAAAAGTCTTGGCTAAGACCCAAACATCAAGTATCAATCGATCAATCTTTATAAAGTGCAGCTAATCACCCAATAGAGTATTCAGGTGTTTGCAGGTCCCGGAGGCTTATTCAAATAGCCATGTCCTGAGGGCCATTCAGAATTCCAGAAGTGAGGTGATGGTCTGGAGGTGCGGGGGGATGCTGTTCTAGGTCTTTGCTGTCATGTGGGAGAAGGAGTTTCCTCCAGTTCTGCTTCGGTAGATTTGGGGAGTATGAGCAAGTGAAAGGGAGGTGGAACATAGTCTTCTTGATGGTTGGTGGAAATTCAGGAGCTCGTTAAGGTTTGCAGGCCCTTGTTTGTATAGAGCCGTGTGTGCGTTGGTTAGCAGCTTGAATTGGCATCTATTCTGTACGGGGAGCCAGTGGGGTTGTCTGAGGTGGGGTGTGGGCTCATCAGGAAAGGCAGAGGATAAGACTAGCTGCAGCATTCTGTATGGTCTGAAGTCTCTTTAGGAGGTGTGTGGTGATTCCCACATAGAGGGCGTTGCCATAGTCCAGTCTGCTGATGATGAGGGCGGATGTATGACATACCAACGCATGCTTTTACCACGCATGCTGTTACAACGCAGTTTTTACAACGCATGCTGTTACAACGCATAGCGCTTTGGGGTGCTGGATAGTGAATAGTTTAATTTACTATTCCAACTCCAGTCCCCGTGGATAGTAGGGAAGGTGTTGGATAGTAAATTAGATCTGATCCCTATCCTAGAGCGCCCCCCAGTGCAATGAGTTGTAATGGTTTTCGTTGTAAAACCTGCGTTGTAAAAGCACTGCGTTGTAAAAGTTTCGCTGTAAAGGATGTTTCCCGATGAGGGCTTGTGTCACAGTGCATCTTGTGTGTTGGAGTAGCCACTTGATGATCTTACGTAGCATTCACAGAATGAAGAAGCAGGCAAAGGAGACATTGTTTATCTGTGATTTCATGGTGAACTTATTAATAATGATTCTGAGGTTTCTGCCGTGCTCAGAGGGAGTGGGTGCGGGTCCTAAGTCTGGTGGTCACCAAGAGCCGTTCCATGTGTTGCTGTTGTTTCCAAAGATTAGTACTTCCATCTTGTCTGTGTTCAGCTACAGGCAGTAGTTCTTCATTAAGTAGGTGATGTATGTCATGCACCTGTGGAAGTTGGTTCTGGTGGCAGGGTAGTCGTGAGTGAGAGGATGAGTTGAGTGTCGTCTGCGTTGGAAATTATGTTGAGACTGTGAGATATGATGATGTTGGCCAGCCGGGTTTTATATGGATTGAAGAGCGTGGGGCAGAGGGATGAGCCCTGGGGGATACCGCAGGTGATCTTCTTGGGTTCAGACATGAAAGCTGTTTCCACCCGATGCTCTTTCCTCCCCTGGTCTATAATCATTGATCATCGTCTGGACCTCGACTAGCCTTCACCCAACCCTGTTCCCACCCACCCACCAGGACCTTTACTCTCCGAACTTCCCTCGACAGCTGAGACCTAGCCATTTTGACTGATGCCCTGTGGAGCTACCTCGCAAGCTAAAGGGGAGATGGACTTTGGATTCCCTCCTTAAGCATCACCTACCCAGCCGGATTTTGGGCAAACTCTCCTGCGTCTCTCCTGACCTTATCTCCCCCCCACCCCTCTCCTCTCTACTCTTCCCCTCTTTCCAGCTACTGACCTTTGCCCTCACCTGTCCTTGCCCTTAGTCCCCACCCTGTTTTTCTGTGACCCTCGCCACTTGAGACCTAGCTATTTTGACCGATGCCCGAGGGAATTAACTTGTTTAGATAAAGGGGAGACGGGCCATGGATTCCCTCCTTGGACGTCACCTACCCAGTCGGTCTTTAGACAGACTTTCTTTTGTCTCTACTGTCATCTCTTCCCTCATCTTCCCTCTTCTCGCCTCCCCTTTCCCCCTCCACTATTTTTCTCTCTCCTTTCTCACCTCTCTCAATGTATTGCTTTTTTTTTGGCGGTATGTGTAATTGTGATCATTTTCTGTTACATTGTGGAACCTAATGTAAAGCGCTCCGATACCTTTGGGTCTAGCCAGCGCTATATAAAACTCTTTAAATAACTAAATAAATAAATAAAGCTGTTAGGTGGATCCTCTGGGTGCTTCTGGTGAGGAAGGTGGTAATCAATATGAGTGCATCCCCTTGGATGCCGATGTGGTTGAGTCTTTCGATCAGATTGTGGTGAAGTACAGTGTTGAAGGCTGCCGAGAGATCAAGGAGGAGCAAAGCTGCTGTTTTTCCTCAGTCGAGAAGGGTTTGGATATCGTCAGTGACTGGGATCAAGGCGGTGTTGGTGTTGTGATTGCTGCGGAAGCCGGATTGGGAGGTGTGGAGTAGATGGTTCTGCTCCAGATGTGTCATAAGTTGATTGTTGAACTATGCATCATACAAGGTGGGCACTCACACATCCTCACATGCATTTGAAAAAAACACAGACATTTGCATACAAGTATATAAGTTTAACATGCACATAAAAGTGGAGAACATACTCATTTGTGCAGATGTATATGTATACACCATCTCACATTGTGACCTGTACACATGTTCTCAGACATGCTCTCTCATACTGTTACACCTACAAACTCTCACATGTATGCATACTCACATTGGCACATGCACGGACTCACATACATGTGAAGACTCACTCTGGCACCACCTATACAAGTGATCATGTGCACAATCAGATGGGCACCCAACACATACACTCTCATATTTGTGTACTGACAGGCTGCTGTGCAAGCTTTTCAAAACATATGCAGCCTCCTATTTCACCAGCCGCCATGCAGTCTCCTATTTACTTCTGATCTGAAAGTGCACAGAACAGATGGCAAGCATACTGCCATGTGATAGTGAAGTTATCTTTATTTTATTGGTGTCAGGTGAGAAAGGGAAAAGTGTTGCACAATATCGTCAGCCATCTTGATGCTGCTCAGACTAACTCATGATGCAATGTGTGATTGAGATTTGAGAATATGTGATACAGACATGGCATCTAGGAACTGTCTAGTACTGTTTTTCTGCTTGGCTCTGACGAGTTATATGTTTTTTTAAGCTAATGTAGGAAACAAGTAAAATAAATGCTATTTAAAAGTGCTCAGTCTACTGGCCCCTAGTTAGAAATGGGGTTTCTGGTTGGCTAGGGTATGCACCTCAGCCATGCACAACCCAGCACTCTCGTCAGGGCAAGTAAGTTATACACTAAAGATAACTAGTGCTTACCCTCTGGTAGCCTGACCTGGTGGCTTGACCCAGAGCAGGCAGGCTTATCCAGGAGGCAACTATTTGTGCAGCACATTAAGTACAGTAACCCAGTCAAAACACCACAAAAGGGATCCTACATATAGTTAGAAAAATAAGTAATCTTTATCCCAATAAAAAAAGACCATAACAACAAAATCAATCAATCAATCAATATATTGCCAGTCACACTTATTTGAAGAAGGTACGCATGTGTCGTGCTTTCAAAACAAATGTGGCTCTTCCTGGGTTATGAAGGTAATTTTGGTTCAAAGAGTTCTAGAATAGCAGTGGGTGGTTTAGGGTTCGATTTTCCTCGCTTGTGCTCACCGTCTTAAAGTTGGCGAGCTTAGTGAGAAGAAAAACCCTGCTCCATGCTGCTACATGAAGTTTTTTGGAACCCTGCGCTCTAGGTGGACATCAAGGAATTTCAAGGGCCTTTAATTATAAAGAGAAAGGAGGTTTTAGGGTCCCATGAGATTTAACGTCCTGCAAGAGTTAGCTCCCCATCCTAAGTACATATCCCAAACAAGAACCCCTCGGGTCTATTAAAAAAGAGGAACTGTCGCAAGAGGTGACCTAGCCGTGCAGGGGTATCCCTTTAAAAGGAAGGAATCCCTCACCCACCAAAGGTAGCATACTTCATCATTGGGATTCTCCTCATGTCGTGATGCCTAGTCACGGCACAGGCTACAACCCCCTCACTGAGAGGGAGGAGCTTCTGGATAGGCCATCTGTTTAAAGAATAAGAGGGCTCCAGGGCAAGACCTATGGCCCCCCCCATTGTTTTTAAAACAATGTCATTAACCCCCTGCTCATTGAGGTTCCAGTAGTAGCACTATGAGTTTAAAAAACTGCATTGTCCTAAATCATGTGATCAAGCGACAGTGCAGCATAGTCTACCCTCTATTTACATTTTTCTAACTAGAGAGATATACACACAGCCTTGAGGCCCTCCCGTGCCTACATGCGCATATTACACTCCTCCGTGTTTTATAGGAAATTAAAAAAACAATCGTTTCAAGGCATGCTTTAATTTTTCGATCTCTATTCAGGTCTCCCATGTGGGTCCAGAGGCGTAACGAACCTTGAGGGGGCCCCCCTGCAGGGTACGTGAAGGGGCCCCCTCCGGACTCAATCTAGAGCTCCCCAGCAGAAGTGCAGTGCTGACGGGGCCCCCTGGAGGGTGAGGGCCCCCCCGCACCGCGGGGGCTGCAGGGGCCTGTATTACGCCCCTGTGTGGGTCCACATTTCCCATGACAGTGTCAAGTTATGTGACCACATGCAGCTTGACTGTGTCTTAACACAGTCACTCTTCAACCTATACACACACTGGTTCCAACTTAGAGCAAAGCAGGAACGGACTTTAAAACTGCGCCCTATTGAGACATCCCTCCCCTCCTGATGTGGTCAAAGAAGCTCAGTTGCTGCACGGATGGGCAACATTTATGTTCTTTTAGCCCACCTCTCTTTATTTAACATGGGCGAGTGTTGAAATGAAGGGTTTGTCGCAAATCCAAAGTTTAGCCCTTACACTAGATTAACCATAATACCACACTTCTTTCTGACACCGCAAGCAATCAACATATTGGTTCCGGCTCCAGGTGGCACTGGATTGCTTTGTGACAAGTCAGCTGTGATAGGGTGATTTCCCCCTACCCCTGTGGATAGCAATGACCCAAATGTCAAGTAATACCTATATATTTACTCTTAACAGCACGATTGGTATATATGGTATACATTTCTTCACTGAATGTGATATATGGGCAGGTGGAGACATCATTGGGGCCCTACCCTCTCAAGCACTTGTCTTTGTGGAAACATCCAATGTATGATGAGCCATGGTAATATTTTCCACACTTGGCTAATATAACATGGTTTTAAGTCCTTAACCGCGGCATTAATTCTGCCGCGGTGCAGGAGTTTTAATGAGTGGGCGGGGCCGCGTTGGCCAACGGACGTGCAGGTAGTGCTCGCGACGGCCATTGGCTGATGCGCGCACAGAAAGGGTTAAGGCATGAGAATCCCAGTGCATATAATTGACAGTAATTGACATATAACACCAGGAACCTGTGCCTTCCTTCCCTATGAAGTTCAGAAGGCTGGTTATCTGTTCACCTTTTTTCTCCTTTCAAATAGACAAGGTTCCAGTGCGCAGACTATGTTGAAATCTCCATGCAAGTGCATACTCTCGACTTCTTTGTCTAGTTTCTTCTATAAACAATGAATGCCCCGACGAGTACTCCAGGGACTACTAGCTACCTTTCACCTTCCATGTATCTTTCAGGGTAGTGATTTTTCCTAAGACACATGCCAGGTTAAGGTGCGGCTTCTTTACCGACCCCAACGTTTAAGCCCTAATCATTACAAACTTTGCAAGCATTAAGCTTTAACTAAATGACGCTTATGGGTATTTCTGACCTATAGCCTTGGTATAGTGTAAGTTTGCCTGTTGTTTTGCCTTGATTAGTTGAAATCATAATGGAGCTACTTTAACTGTCCTATGTTTTGACCTAGACTTTGAACAAATGCGTGTAAACCTTTTTTTTGTGTACACATTTATTTACGGTGTAAGAACAAAAGAGGGACCCTGAAGCCTAAACAGGATAAAGGGAGGGGGAACAACCCACCAGTGCAAAATATATCAAGAACAACATGAAAAGGGGAGTTCCAAATCTTTAAGAGGACCCAAAAAGGTTCCAGCGGCAAGTAAAGAGCGCCAAAGAACAGCTCGAGATTCTGAAGTTATTTATTCACTTATTTATTTTCATAGAAAAATATAAAACATTTTAAATACCATAGTAAGACATACATTATTTCATAAATAAGAATCAAAGAATGGTACAACATCAGCCCAGGGACACAAAGAGCAATAAAAATTGGCACACAAATCACTCACTCATTCTATCAAACACCGACTCATTCCCAAACCGTAAACAGTCATACCCAACTCAATCAGCTACCACATGTAATCAGGCAAGCACAGAAAGCGCCGACGCGCGTTTCGGAACAGTGCCAATATGGTAAATTCCTTCATCAGGGTGCATATCATCAAAAACACAGGTTGTTCAGGTCTCAATAGAGATCCTATGACGGCACAATGTAGAGCAAGTCCCAATAGTGCATAAGGGCAGGAGAAGCATATCTGTGGGCGAAAAGGACAGTTCAATAAGGGCATTTAGAACATACAAAACAGTGCCAAAAAATGGTCACAAAAAGGAGCAAGACAAGGTTCATACATGCACAATCATGCCGTACATCCAAATAGATGTGGGGGAAACTGGAAGGGAGTTCAGAACACGTTTTACTGAACATAAATCGTGTATCAGGAACTCGCGCATGGGTGCACCATTGGTGGCACACTGGAAAGCCTTGAGACACTCTGTTGAGGATCTCAAATGGCTTATTCTTGAACGCATCCACAATCCTAAGGACGGGAACAGCGATGCCCTTCGAGGCAAAAGAGAAGTCTTTTGGATTTTCACCCTGGAGACGGCTGTCACGGGGTTGAATGAGCAGATTCCGTGGGAAAATGCCATTCTTTGATCATGCCTCCTTGTACCCTGTTTTATTTATTGACCTGTTTCCGTTATATTCTTCCCTTTGTATGTCATTATTCTAGCACTGTATTTTCGGTTGCGTTTTTTTTTTTATATAGTTTGTGGTATTGTTCCACTGGATGCATCTAGCAGGTTCTCTTTCGCCCTGCCAGTCTTTCTGCTATTTTTTCTATTTTCTCTAGTCGTGTCGATGTTTTCTTTAATTTAGCCACTGGCCTTCTTTAATTATTTCCTTGGACTACTCGACCTTTCGTGAGATTTATTAGCCTCGCGTGTCACGCCTGGCCATGTTCCCCGGGTGTGGTTCGGACTTTTCTCCGCGTCCGGAGCCCCTCCGTTTTTGCAACATGGCCGCCAATTTTCTACCCTGTTGTGCGATCTGGGTTAGCGGTCTAGTGTTCCTGCTCTAACATCAGGCACCGACCCGGGACAACCCACTCATGTGTGCCGCGTTGTTATGTTGTGCCGAGAGTATTTAAAATTGCCGATCTGCCTAGGTGATCGTCATTGCTTGTACCCGGCGTGCTGGGCGGCAGACCCTAGCGTTATCCATAGGAGGATTGCTGACTACTTAGCTAGGTAAGCGGGCGCGGCTCCTTTCTATTCCGCCTTCTACCATTTTGCCTGCTCTTAACGAGACTTCTGAGCCGATATCTTTTTCTTTTTCTTTCAATATTATCTCGGAATTAATTACTGCTCACCTTTCATTCCTTGGCTCGATTGACGATTCATGAATAGGTATGCATACTGTGTTTTATTCTGTCTGCGTTACCTAGTCAGCCACTTACCACGGACTTTTGAGGAGCCCCATACCGCGAATAACTCTGGTCCTTGGATGGTTGTTGGTACTTATAGTTTCACACATGTGCAGACTTTGTGCTACTGTTTCGAGGTAGACCCCCTCTCTTTCTTTATACGGCCTTATGCCTGTTTTTTTCCGATTTTTAGGAGAAAATGTTTGAGCCATGATGCCTTTGTTTTCTACCTCGCGTCCTTTTACTCTCTGGACGAGGTTCACCTAGAAGCCTGACCGACCCAGACCCGCCCTGATCCAGCCTGTAATTTTCTCAGGTGAGCGTCACCCTGCTTTTATTTACTCTTGGCAGTATACAGGGTGCACACCCCCCCAGCGGACCGCTTGGGCCATCGATATGTAAGCAATCCATGTATATGCTCTGCCCCCTTTTATACTGATATCCATTTTTGGTATTTTTTTCGATTTTTCATTCCCCTTAGATTTACTCTACGGTGCAGCTATCTTAGTACCTGCCCTGCCGCTCTGCTCTGGATACCGGTGGTCTCCCGGCCCTTATATTGCTCATTATACCCGGTTGTGAGTAGCCTACTCCTAAAACAGAGGGTATGTTTGTTGTAGGTGGTTATTTCCTCTCGAGATGGGATTTACATATTTTCACAGACCCTCAGGTGCTATTAATTTTCCTCCTTAACACTGGGATTTTCGTCTCACTTAGTGGTGTGGGTCTTGTGCCCCTGGTTCTTAAAACTGTTTTTTAACTTCCACCTTACTGTCTTCCAGACTATCCATTTGGAGGTATGGCATGATTGTGTATGTATGAACCTTGTCTTGCTCCTTTTTGTGACCATTTTTTGCCACTGTTTTGTATGTCCTAAATGCCCTTATTGAACTGTCCTTTTCGCCCACAGATATGCTTCTCCTGCCCTTATGCACTATTGGGACTTGCTCTACATTGTGCCGTCATAGGATCTCTATTGAGACCTGAACAACCTGTGTTTTTGATGATATGCGCCCTGATGAAGGAATTTCCCATATTGGCACTGTTCCGAAACGCTCGTTGGCACTTTCTGTGTTTGCCTGATTACATGTGGTAGCTGATTGAGTTGGGTATTACTGTTTACGGTTTGGGAATGAGTCAGTTTTGATAGAATGAGTGAGTGATTTGTGTGCCAATTTTTATTGCTCTTTGTGTCCCTGGGCTGATGCTGTACCATTATTTGATTCTTATTTATGAAATAATGTATGTCTTACTTTGCTATTTAAAATGTGTTATATTTTTCTATGAAAATAAATAAGTGAATAAATAACTTGAGAATCTCAAGCTGTTCTGTGGGCGCTCTTTACTTGCTGCTGGAACCTTTTTGGGTCCTCTTAAAGATTGGGAACTCCCCTTTTCATGTTGTTCTTGACACATTTATTTACGGACCACCAGTGAATCACCTAAGGCGAATTAAGGATCACTGGATGGTTTTGTATGATATTCAATTCTTTTTCTCTTGTGAAAATCTATTTGTTACATATTCCTGAGCAGCAGCACTAGTTTCTCCTGAAGAAAGCCAATACACCTCTACGTGAGGGTATGAAGGGGACGAAACATGTCAACCACATTTTTACACTAACTGTGGGTACTACTCCTGCAAGTGCCCTGTTTTTAATCCTAGTTTTAAGAAAACAATGATTCAATGAGGCCAATTGATCTGGAAAGTGTTTTTTTTAAACACAGTAAGCCCATGCCATGACTAGGCATCACGGCACAAGGTGAATACCAATGTTGAAGAATGCCACCTTTGGTGGGTGAGGGATTTCTTCCATTTAATGGGATAACCTTACTCGGCTAGGTCGTCCTTTGTGATAGTTCGTCAGGTTTCTTGTTTGTTATATATAATTTCAAGGGCCTGTCTGTTTGTGAAGGTCAAGACTCTTGGGGTTTTGGATGACACTGTAACATATCTTTTTGATGTAACCTATGCACAAAAGGCAAAGGGAGACATATTGGGGACATAATAGAACTGAATCCGACACTGTAGACTGATGGCAACAGGGGACATAGTGAGGACATGATGAAACTGGATCAGGCATGAAGAGAGCGTCCACTTTTCAGTGGAATTTATGGTATTAGTTCTCCAATGCAATGGCGCAGAGAGCTGGAGGAGAGAGGTGTACACCCAGCATACTGGCAGCCAGAGAGGAGGCCAGCATGGCAGGGCAATAGCCCCGGCCTTTGACAATGACACTGAATAGAGGAGCCAATGGTACATTGTAGGTCCTCGCTTGCCACAGAATGGAGTAGTCAGTGCTTTTTTTCATGGGACTAAGCAGTAAGCAGGTCCAACTTGTGTGGGCCCCATAAGGGTTCTTTGAAGGCAACTCAGCTGAAACTCACCTGTCGCATACAGGGGCCACATGTTCCCCATTGAAACCCTAAAGTGAGTTTAGCTGAGTCCCGTCTCTGGGCAATTGATGTCATCAATGCTTCAAAGGCTCTACCCCGGAAGACTAGTGGTTTCTGCTAATATCTGGAAGTAGGCTCTCCGGGTGTTGTCATAATCCAGGCATTAATCAGACAAATAGGACAATAGCTCCAGCCACGTTGAATGCAGAAAACCTGGTGTTCATTGTGGATAAGGATGAGGCATCAGAGTAGGAGAGCCATTGAACTTCCTCCAAAGATCCTACCATTTCTGCAGGGATGTCTGATGGTACCGATCCACAACCCTGTATTTTAAGGATCTTGGTGTGAGGGTTTTGTTGAGGCACCAGCATATGAATTGCCGTTCACTATTTCCAACAGTCTTGGACACCATACTAAAGTGAAGTAAATTAGGAAAGCAAACATGTTATAGGTTAAATGCTTGGATTGATACTTTTAAAAACTTTGTTCTTGCCTGGTGAGGAGGAGCTGCCCGCTTGTATTGCTGCTTGCTGTCGTCTCCTTTGGGGCTGCTGCCTGCTCGCTGGACCCGCTCCGCGGGTCCCGCTTCGCAGCGTGAGGAGAGGAGAGAGTAACTGACCGCATTGGGAGTGGAGCGTGAGGGGCGAGGATTCGTTCTCCAGCAGGGCTGCGAGCTGTGCAGCAGGGACTCCGTATCCCAGGAGTCCCTGCACGACCAATCTGACAGACCTGGTCCGCTCTCCCTGCTTGCCACGCCCCCGACCTCGAACCCTGATAAGCTGTGGCATTAGAAACCATTGTGGGATACTTTTAAAAACGTTGCTCTTGCCTGGTGAGGAGGAGCTGCCCGCTTGTATTGCTGCTTGCTGTCGTCTCCTTTGGGGCTGCTGCCTGCTCGCCGGACCCGCTCCGCGGGTCCCGCTTCGCAGTGTGAGGAGAGGAGAGAGTAACTGACCGCATTGGGAGTGGAGCGTGAGGGGCGAGGATTCGTTCTCCAGCAGGGCTGCGAACTGTGCAGCAGGGACTCCGTATCCCAGAAGTCCCTGCACGACCAATCTGACACACCTGGTTCGCTCTACCTGCTTGCCACGCCCCCTGACCTCCCGTTCATAACAGGAACAGCATACCGCTGCGCGGTAGCGCGCGGGAGTGTCCCGGGAGAAGCCCGGGACAAGGGCGGGGCCGTCTGCGGCCGTCAGGGGCCGACTAGGGCCGGGCTGGGCCATCTCCCTAACTTTTGGTGACCCATAATCTACTTACAATGCCACTTCGTTCAGGCAAAGAAAGGAAAGTAACTCTTACTTCAACAGGAGGGGCGATGACGGGCACTTTGGATGATTTCTTTACTAGAGCGACGTCAATTGTAGCTAAGGAGATTGCACTTACAGAGAAGAGACTCTCTCTTGACTTAATCACGGGTAAGCGGTCTTCCTTGGGTGCCATCGGGGGTGCTGCTTCCCCGCACCCCCTAAGAACCGTTTGGTCACCATCGTGGATGTTCATCCTGTGGCGGAACATTTTATTTTGTCTAACGATTCAGGGGACTCCAACAATACTAGTATTGACATGCACTCTAGCCCACTTATCGAGGCCTCTACTCCGGATCCTACATCCAACCCCCCTAGTTTATTAATGCAAGAGTTGCCACCGCGTATTCGCAAGCCTAGTAAAAGGAAAAGAGGAGGTGGAGGTTCCAGGGGTGGTCGGTCTAAGCTATGTAAGAAGAGTGACGAGGTCCCTCCTGTCCAGATACGTGCTTGCCCTTCTAGCATAATTTTGCCCCCAATTACGGTGACCGAGGGTCTCCCAAGCAATCGTAGTGAAAAGTCCGGCCTACTATTTAATATAGAATGTCTTGTGAAATCTTTGTTGTTACCATTGTTAGAAAGAACTAGGCTGCTTTCTACCAAGTTAACTGAAATTGAGAAACAAGTTTTAGCTAATTCTGTTAAACTTGATGGGTTAGCAAGGGGCCCGGGGGGGGGGGGGGTTGCAAACTTTACTCCCAATGCCAATGGTGTGGGGCAGGGTACGGATTTGATGGTGGTTAACCCAAACCATGCACTAGACACCGCTAGCCAGCCTCCTAAAGTAGGTCCTAAAAAGAACGTAGGTGGAGCAGTAAGGGTCAATAATAAAGCGGGGGTAGGACCAAAAGAGGGGAGACCCTTGCCAGAGACGACCATGCCAAAGAAGCCAGTTGGCAGCAATCCCTCAAGTCACCCGGCAGTAGAAAAGAGGACGACCTTACCAGTCCCCCTCGTGTGAATCTCCCCCCTGAGGCCGTACCCTACACGATTGTAATGGTAGGGGTCTGCCCATTGGGGGAGGAACAGAGGGTAGAATCTCACCAGGATTTGAAACACAAGGTGATACACTGGATGAATAAGAATAGAAGGCTCCCTCCTACCTGTAATGCTGATATTTTAGGAGTCAGAAGAGTCAGTTGGCTGGGCAAACCTACTAAGGATCTGGAAGGGGACTGCATCATAGTAAACTTCAGGGACCCCTGGGTGGTAGGCCATATCAGAAGAGTCCCGAGATTTGGAAGACAAGGTGATGTTCAAACCCCGGTTTGTAATATTTTTACCCTGGGAGTAATAGAGGCCCCAAAGAGCCACCACACAGGCAGTTCCATAGGCAACGGACTGATATCCAAAATTATTTATATCCTGTAGGTCACTATCCTTGCTTATCTAACAGATTTGATCCTCTGTCCAATTTGGATGGGGTGGATTGACTTATCTCCCCCCCAGTTATTTGCCCAATCACTAAAGAACCCAAAAAATCAACAGCTAATGATGAGGTACAGGAAGTAGCGGCATCTCGGGTTGGGAATGAGGAGTCTGACTTATACAGAGTGAATCATGGCACTAGTTTGGAAATAGATAAGGTTGTCTGTGGTGACGGTGCATCTAATAACATCTGCTCCCCCCGTCGGAGGGCAGATGTACCAGCAGAGGTCACTTTAGGCCAGAGGGATGGAGATCCTTTACTACCTAGCGTGAATGTATCCGCACGGGTGGATTTAGCAAACCATCCTGCCCCACTGAAACTTATTTCGTGGAATCTAGCCGGCCTACACAATAAGGTACAAATTGAGGAGTCGGTGGAGCTCGTGAATAGTCAGGATATTTTAACTTTTCAAGAGACCTGGGCGATTGACCCTATCCACCATCTTAGGTTTCTTAATTTCTACAAACCAGCCAGTAGGGAAGAGCGGGCATACCAGCAGGGGGCCTATGCATCTGGATAAGGCAGTCACTGGATTATCACACCGTAGAGGTGCCCACCATAAACCCTGACATCCTTGTGATCAAGCTTTCAAGATCTGGCTCCCAGGCGATACTTATTATAAATGTTTATGTACGGGGAATTCCGGGCGGACGCAGTCCAACTAGTATGTTTAATGATTTAGAGTTTATTCTTAACCAAGTTGGAAGGGAATCCTTCATTATCCTGGCAGGCGATCTAAACTGTACTTTTGAGCCCTACTTTGGAAGTGAGATGGACTTCCTGGCAGAAGAAGATAAACATTGGAAGGTTCCATCCCTAGAATTAGCACCTATCAAGAAAGGGACAGAAGCAGCTTTCCACTGGATGGGGTTCTGCCTAGAATGGGGTCTGAGAGCTGTGAATGGGCGTACCCCTTCAGATAAAAATGGGATGCACACATTTGACAACGGCCATAGGTCGAGTCGGATTGATTATATCCTTATCAGGGCTGAGTGCTGGTCCTCTCTGGTTGATATGATAGTGGTGGATCGCCCAGAGAGTGATCATAACCCTCTGGTGCTCAGCCTAGTTCTCGATAGAAATCACCTTAAGGGAGCTCCGAATGTTTGTGCCACGGCAGATGTGTTCTTGGAGAACGATAGGAGAAGGGTGCAGTGGTGTAGGGTCGTGGAGGAGCCCGCCATCCTAAAAATAATCACAGGGAAAGTTGTGGAGTCCACACTTGCTATGGAATCTACGACTGATCTTGTTGATATCTGTGGGCTACATGATAATCTTTTTAATTCACTGAAATCCCTCTTTTTTACCTCTAAAAAAACTGGGAAAAAAATCCAATCACCTTTGGGTGGGTGTAAGTGGTATAATTGTATGTGTCGCCAGGCCCACACTGGCCTAATTGCAGCACTCAAGTCACGCGATAGTGCAGCAATACGGAAGGGTAGGCAGGAATACAAAAAGTGCCAGAAGGAGGCCAAAATAGCATGGGATGATAAACACTGGCAGGAACTTTATGAGGCCAGTTTATCTTCTAACCAATCGAGGTTCTGGCAGGTTCTCAAATGGGGGAATTCTTATGAGTCTCAATTTCCCTCCAACCATGTAGCGGCAGAAGACTGGGTAGCACACTTTGGTGCACAGTTTAGTAACCCAGGTCCCACAGTAGTCTCTGGCGCAAGTGGGCATCTGGCCCTGCCTAGAACTCCTGGCTTAGTCCCTCTCTTTGACCGTACAGATGTAGAGCTAGCCCTAAGCCTGACCAAAGGGGAGAAACCCCCTGGCATAGATTGCATCCCCTCAGATCTCTTCAAATTTGATCAAGCGGCTTGGGTCCCTTACATATTGAAAGTTGCTAATGCTGTGGCAGATGGAGCCCCGATACCAGACTCATGGCAGGGGGCGGAAATCCTTCCATTCTTTAAAAAGGGGGATCGCTCACTGCCAGTAAACTATCATCCGATTAGCCTAATTGACGCCATCCAAAAGATCATCTCACGGATGGTGCTGTTTAAAATCTCAGCTTGGATGGATGAAATGGCAATATTGTCACCAATGCAGGCTGGCTTCAGGCCCTGCGTAAGCACAATTGATCAGGTCCTAAGATTTATTCTTATATATTGGAAGGTGGTGGTTTTAGGTGGAGGAGTGATCTATGCGGCTTTTGTGGACCTAAAGTCCGCCTTTGACTTAGTTCCAAGAGCTAAATTGTGGGAAGCTCTGACTCACATTGGACTGCCGAAGGATCTGTTGAACATAATCATAAGACTTCATGAGAAAAATTATGCCCAGGTTAGATGGGGTATGTAGGGCCAAGTCACCAAAAAGTTCCCGGTGACACGAGGAGTCCGCCAAGGGTGTGTCCTTGCTCCAACTCTTTTTCTTTTATTCATTAATAGAGTTGTTGAATTTTTTTCAGACACACCAACAGACGCCCCTAGTTTGGGCGGCATGAAGTTTCCCCTCCTCATCTTTGCGGATGATACGCTTATACTTTCAAAAACACAAAAGGGGCTTCAATTGGCACTTAGCAAATTCGAAGAATTTTGTGATGCTAATGACCTGCAGGTTAATACATGCAAAACCAAGTTTATGGTTCTCACTAAAAACAGACCAAGAGTAGGCCAAGTAAGTCTTAATGGCATAAATTTAGAACAGGGGAACGAGATGACTTACCTAGGGGTGGTACTAGATTACAGATTAAGATGGACAGCCCAGCTAGATGTATTGTCATTAAAATTCTCTCAGTTGAGTGGGACACTTATCAAGGAACAGAGATCTTCCCTTACTAAGAGAATAAGCCCAGCACTTAAAACTTATAATATCAAGATAAGATCGGCCATTGTATATGGAGCTGACCTTTGGGGCTATGCTGATTTGTCCCAACTTGAGAAAATCCAAAATAAGTTTTTACGTAATTTGGTGGGTCTTCCCCAATCGACCCCTATGCTTCCATTGTTGTTGGACTTGGGTTGTAATCCAATAGTAGAATTGGCTAAACTGAGGATTATTTTACTTTGGAGGAGAATTTGGGTAACTGCGGAATTGGCTACTTTTGCTGGGGGAATAGATGATCTTAGACACATAGTGGGTTGTGGCAATCTCCCCTGGTTTAAAGCAGTAAAATCCATCTTGTCAGATATGGGCCTTATTCAACTATGGTCTGACCCCGGAAGTAATGTGTTCCCTTCAAAAAAGGATCTCAAGGACCAGTTTTGGGCTGTGTATAGAAATAAGTTGATTGTGGAACATAGTTCGTTATCTCTTTCTGGTAGGTTTTTGAGTCACAAGGTGGATCCTGTTCTGGAAATCTACTGGGACGCCATAACAAAGAGTAGCGACAGAAAACTCTTTCATCAATTCAGAGTAGGAACGCTACCCCTGAGATCGTTCACACACAAATGGAAGGGTGGGTCTGGGAATTTGTGCCCATGGTGTAAAAATCAGGAGGAATCTGTGGGACACTTCTTTTTCGTCTGTCCTGCATATGCCGCCCCACGGAAAAAATGGCTGAAACTAATTTGTAGAAACCTGAACACTAGAGGGGGCAATGAGGCCTTATGGTTGCTAGGGACGGTAACATCACTCCCAGAGGCCATAGCAGTAGCCACATTTCTAGGCTGGTCTTGGGTCATTAGAGCTAGGTACCCACAGTGCTAGTCTAATTGAATACCCTATGAGTAATGTTTTTCCCTCATTTTTATGTATATATATTTTTTTATTTTAGGGTTATTATAGGTACGTCTTTTTGATAAAATTTAATTAGAGATTTTAAATAAATTCTTTGGTTAAACACATTTAAACAGTTTCCATCTAAAACACGGACTAAGATGTGATTTTGTATTTAGTAACTTATGTATTGTGTTTTCTCTTTTTAACGTTTTACCTGTATTTCTGTGATGTCTTTTATGGTGAATTTTACCGAAATAAAGACGCATGAACTGAACTGATATTATCCTCTAATAACTACTTGGGCCATATCCCAGTTCCATCAGCCTCTGCCCTTATTGCCACCTCAGACAGGATCCTGCCATATGCAAAGTATTCCACTTCCTTCTCAAACATGAACAGGCAAGCCTGACCTGCTAAGCCATGTCCCCTCTGAATGGGAATACGAGCAACGCCAAACCAGCATCTGCCTAGTCAGGCCTATTAATGTGGTATAGCTTGAGTCCTGTGGCACAGCGAGCAAGGTGGCTGTGTCTGGGCCTATCTATTCCACTTGGAGCATCACACTGATAGACTAAATCTAATTCAAACTTTCAACAGCTGTAGATACTGTTTTATGAAGGTTTCTGTATTATTTTCTCTGGCTGGGAACCTGTTAGCCAAGATAGTAAAGATGTTTGTATGCTGCTGCCAGGAATTGCCTTTAACAAGGATTTGGGCCACATATCTCCAAAGAATTACCTCTCAGCCAGAACACTAAGGTGAAAGAGGCTGCCTGGGCTGTGTAGTGATTCATTGGTGTGTGTGTGTGCTTATGGCCCTTGACATTAGACACAAAGGGGCATATTACCAACGTTAAGCGATATTTATCGCTAACGATGCTTAGCAACAAATTTTTTACCGCTAAGCATCGTCAGAAATTATCGCAGATAAACCTTGCTATTATCAAGATTTATCGCAAATGCGATAAAAAACGGCCGCAATGCATAAATATCGCTGAAAAGTCAGCGATATTCATGCATTACCGAGCTAATGCTCTTAGCCATGTTATCCACCTCCCATTGGATAACATGGCTAAGAACTGCTCAGGGCAGGTGTTAGGGGCATATTACCAAGCAATAGCGATAATTATCGCTATTGCTTGGTTAGCGGGGAAAAAATATCGCCGAGCACCGAGGATTTTTACCGCTGAGCTACCTTGATATTATCAAGGTTTATCTCAAAAGCGGTAAAAATCCTGCGAAATGCATGAATATCGCTGAAAAATCAGCGATATTCATGCATTATCATGACAATGCTCTTAGCCATGTTATCCACCTTCCATTGGATAACATGGCTAAGAACTGCTTTTAGCAGGCGTGAGCTTTTGGAGATATTCGCGCTTAGCGCGAATATTTCCAAAAGTTGTTAACAGGAGTTAGAGATGTTAGCGACTGTTTTCAGTCGCTAACATCTTGGCACGCCCACTTTGCATGTCATTAGCGATAATTATCGCTGACATGCAAAGTGGGCCCCTAAATGCCCGCTATCGCCTAAAAGCTGTCGCTAACTGGTGTTAGCGACAGCTTGGTAATAGGGCGATAAAATTATCGCCGTATTAGCGGGAAAAAGTCCCGCTAATGCGGCGATAATGCCCTTGGTAATATGCCCCTTAGTTTTTGGAGATATTCGCGCTTAGCGCGAATATCTCCAAAAGTTGGTAATAGGAGATAGCGATGTTAGCGACTGTTTCCAGTCGCTAACATCTTGGCACGCCCACTTTGCATGTCATTAGTGATAAATATCACTGACATGCAAAGTGGGGCCCAAGATGGTTGCTATCTCCTACCAGCGGTCACTAACTGGCGTTAGCGACAGCTAGGTAATAGGGAGATAATTTTATCTCCGCTTTCTTGGCTTTTAAAGCCAGAAAAGCGGAGATAAACCCCCTTGATAATATGCCCCAAAGTGCTTAGTGGGAGTGTGATAATTAGTTAATTTGTACTAGGTCATTCATGCTTTCCTGTACTGTCTGCAGCAGAAGCACTAGTTCAAATTGAATTGTTCAAGCCATAAACATATGCCTTTTGTGATTGGCTCTCAGGAAGATAGGAGAGTATGGATATTATGTTTGGGTTGGTTAACATTTACTTCTATTTTTATTTATTTTCTCCTTTATGACATTGCCTTTATAAGGTTGTTCTCCTAGTCAATGCAGGAAAGGCATTGCTATAAGCATGCTTCTTTCTGCAGTGTAGAGCTTTCCTCTCCAATCTGTATTTTTCTAGCTGTTATTCAAAAATATACATTCATTTAATACCTGATCTGTTTGAAGTTTACTGTATTACCCCCAATTATCGGAATGGCACTAGAAAAGGGATGATGTTTTCTCTGTTTTGAATATTATTCTTTTTAAGGTCGAACATATGATTTTTGCTGATGCTTAGTTGTAAAGATAGCATAAATGTTACTGCAGAGTATTTAACATGTAATGTGCTTGCAAAACTCAGGGCAACCCCGTTGTATTCCATATGTACTTTAAAGACCTTTGGTTCAATCTTCTTAAGCCACTTGCTTCCTTGGTTTACAAACCTTTAGCCATTGGCCTCAAACTTTGCCTATCACATCTTGGCTCAGCAGGCAATAGTATTTTAGTCTCACCTTCTTTCTACTGACTATTGTTTCGGTGTATAATTCCGCCTGCACGAGGATCTATTTTACATCCGAAAAGTATACTCTGTCATTATTCATCTAATTCCTCATCTCGCCTACATTCCAAACACAAATCAATCAATTGGAATGCCCTACAGGAGACATTTTTATTGCTTTTGTCAGTGCTCTGGAGTGAGCGTCAAACCTATTGGTTGTGCCAATGTTTGTTTTTATTTTACTATTGTTGTGAGAAAGCTTATTCGAAGAACATAGGGCATCCATTTCTTTGCTCTAACACAGATAGAAACAGAAAACTGTGTGATGGATGAGCTGCTTTTGTGATAAATAGATAAAGTCAAGAGGAGAGCGTGGGTAATAATAGGTGCAAGACCATGTAATCTAAATAATGAAAATGAACGTGACCACGGCGGTGCAGCCTGTGTCACGTAAAATGGTTTTACCGCTGAATGTCATACCATATTATTCATCCATTTCATTTTTGCTGTTTGGTCTCGCCTTGTTCGCGATAAGACATCATGTCAGCTTATAGTGGGCTTGCCATAGAGTGGCTTTGTTGCCACTCTCATTTGCTTGCTTTTCGTTTGCTTTTGTGTGCTTCTCTCCCATTACTTTCTCGTCCGTTTCCTACTAGACCCACTTACCCACACACGTGCCATGAAACTCTCTCTCACCCCTGTTATGTACTTCTCTCCCACTCTCTGTGTTGTTACCCACACAGTTGGTGATGCTTCAACCCCACCCCACCCTCCATGCTGCTTCTCCTCACCCGTTCTCTTGATGTTGCTTCCCCCAACCACTTTGTAAAAAAAAATTGTCAATCGAACGTGGATTAGTACATAGAGGGCTAGATGTAAGGCCCACCAAATTGCGAGTCGCAAATTGCGTTGCATTTGCAACTTGCTATTAATGAGGCTGTCTCAATTTACAACCTCATTGTGAATGGCTGGCACTCCCAGGGATGGTGTCCTGCTGGGGTCAGCAGACCACCATGGCTGGACTGCTTTTAAATAAAGCAGTTTTTGAAAATAAAAATGCAGCCAATTTTCCTTAAAGGAAAACGAGATGCATTAAAAAAATAAAAATAAAACTTTTCAGTTTCATTTTTTAAGGGCAGGCAGTGGTACCTGGGACAACTGGCTGCCCTTAAAAAATATTTTGAGAGCCACTCACAAAGGGGAAGGAACCCTCTGGGGACCCCTTCCCGTTTTGCGAGTGGTTTAGCACCCTTCTGTGAAGGGTGGTAAACTGCGACTGTTTTGCGACTGCAATTGTGGATTAGTACATGGGCCACACGTTTTTTGAGGTGGAAACAGGTCTAAAACCCATTTGCTCCCGCAAAAAACGTTTGTACATCTGGCCCAAAATGTGTTAAAGTTCCTGTGTCCTTTTGTAGGTGCGTGCCCTGTGTGCACACCTACAAAACAACACAGCATATAGAAATAGCACCTTTTTTGAGAGGGGGAGTTCCTCTTTAGGCATGCAGCATAGCAACGCATCACTAAACATCAGGCACAACCAATGGCTTCGAAAGGTGAGACCCATTGACTTTGCCTATGCTTGTTTTTGAAAAACAATATTCTCTGAAGACATTTCAGGCATGGTTTCAGGCCTCCAGTAGTTCAGCTTTGAGAAATAAATAAACACTGTGTATCTTTTCCCAGACAAGGAAGTAAGATAAGTTATACCACTTCCTCAATTTTCTTATTAACAAATATTAATCTTGTGTTTCAAGTATTTCAATACAAGGGGTTAATGTCAGCAATATAAAGCAGTCCAAAACCATACAATACTCTAATCAAAACTTTCGATGGCCCAAGGCCCTAAAAATGCTCTTATCTTTATTAACAACCAAGATCCATTTGGCCCATTCATACAATTCATGTCAGATGTTTGAAAAATACAGCAAATCATCCTTGGAAAAAGTACTTGGAACCTTCTGAGTCATACTTTAGACTCATTTAGAAAACTGAACTCAATGTTTTCCAGGAATCACTTACATTCCAGCATTAGAAATAGTGGCTAGGCATGCTTGAGCCAGAGGCATATGAGCCTTGGACCTGCTCCAATAGGACCAATCCAGCCCGAACTGCCAAGTCACGTCCTCACAGAACTAGATCAGAAGCAATCCAAGACCGATTTCTTCCTAATTTGTTCAGTCAAATGCAGCTTGGTTTCAGGGACTGGGGTGAGCACAGGACCAACTCCTGGACATACCCGTTGCACTTGAGGAATGGCACTGAAGAATAAAATCGGTGATGGATAGAATGCTTGAATAAATCTAAGCCACTGGTAATTACTTAACCATGTCTCAATCCATTATTTTTTACCCACCACGCCACCTCAGATGTAAGACAGCCATATGCAAATCAGTCTTGGTCCTGCTCAAAATAGGAACAGTTCAGCCCAAAGTGATTTCATGTCCTACCTGAACCAAAACACAAGCATCCCAAGACCGTTTTTTTCCTAATTGTGCCTATTCAGTCATCTGCGGCTAAGTTCCAGTGACACAGTGAGCATGAAACCCACGACTGGGCGAATATGACTCATTACAACGTGTACTAATACCAAGCGTGCCATTACAACACGGGTATTACTATGTGTTGTCAAATACAATGACCTACCATTACATCACATACTATTACCACAAATATTCCTTTACCACGCATGCCATTACAACGCAAAGGCATGCGTGGTAAAGGTATACTCATGGTAAAAGTATGAAAGGTAAGTTAAATTACCCTACCCTACACTAAACCCTAATTTAGTACCCCTGCACAACCCTCCCCCGAACCCCATCCCTCTCCCTACCCTAAAACACTACCACGCACAACCCCCCAACACTAACCTAAACTCTAAAACACTACCCCCAGCACGACCCTCACCTGACCCTCAGTCCTCTCCCTGCACTTAAACACTACCCTGCATGAACCCCAACACTACCCCAAACGCTAAAACACTAGCCCCTTCACAACCCTCCCTGACCCCCAGTCCGCTCCCTACCCTAAAACACTACCCTGCATGATCCCCTGCATGACCCTTCCCTGCCCCCAGTCCTCTCCCTGCACTTAAACACTACCTTGCACAGCCCTCCGACACTACCCTAAACTCTAAAACACTACCTCCAGCACGATCCTCACCCGACACCCAGTCCTCTCCCTGCACTTAAACACTACCCTGCATGAATTGGGGAGAGGGGTTGGCCTAACGGCTAAGGCGCTCGACCTCGGACCTGGGGAACTCGGTTCGAGTCTCGGTAACGACGCCAAAACCCCCCTGTGATTCTGGGCAAATCACTTAATCTCCCCGTGCCTAAAATGAAAGTGTGTCCTCATGTAACGTAACTGGTGCTATGTAAAGCGCTCTGATAACTGATTCGGTTCGGTTCTAGTTCGCGCTATATAAAACTCTGCAAAAAAAAAAAAAAAAAAAAACCCAACACTACCCCAAACGCTAAAACATTAGCCCCTGCACAACCCTCCCCGACCCCCAGTCCTCTCCCTACCCTAAAACACTACCGTGCATGATCCCCTGCATGACCCTTCCCTGCCCCCAGTCCTCTCCCTGCACTTAAACACTACCTTGCACAGCCCTCCGACACTACCCTAAACTCTAAAACACTACCTCCAGCACGATCCTCACCCGACCCCCAGTCCTCTCCCTACACTTAAACACTACCCTGCATGAACACCAACACTACCCTAAACCTTAAAACACTAGCCCCTGCAAAACCCTCCCCGACCCCCAGTCCTCTCCCTACCCTAAAACACTACCGTGCATGATCCCCTGCATGACCCTTCCCTGCCCCCAGTCCTCTCCCTACACTTAAACACTACCTTGCACAGCCCTCCGACACTACCCTAAACTCTAAAACACTACATCCAGCACGATCCTCCCTCAACCCCCAGTCCTCTCCCTGCACTTAAACACTACCCTGCAATACACGTACCCTCCGCCCGACCCCTTTTTACCCTAAAAATGTAACCCCCACCCCAGGCCCAATCCCCTTACCTCTCTCTCCTCGTAGTTCCTTTCTCTTCCTGGTTCCTGCTTCACGTCGCCTCTGAGGGGCGGTGCTCGTAGTTGTGAGGAAACTGAGGAACCTCTGTTTCCTCACAACGAGGTGGATCGGCATTTTGTTTTTTACATCGCATGCGTTGTAAAAGCGCATGCGATGTAAAAAAATGCCTAATAATGGCTACGCGTTGTTACATTGCATGTTTTGTAACGCTTGCGATATAATGGCATGCGGGGAAACAGCTGCGTTGTAATGGCGGTTTCCCCATCTGGGCACACTCGTTGTACTTACGGTATTGCAATGAAAAACACAAAAAGTGATAAATGGATGCCTGAATTAATCTCAGCCACTGGTAATTACTCGATCTACATCCCAATTCCTCTTTTTATTCTTTGCCTGCCCTACCACCTCAGATTTGACCCAGCCATATTATAACGACCCGGTGGTCTCGGGATCGGTATCTCACACTTGCAAGGAGGACACAACACGTAAGTAAGTAGTAGGGGTTTTAATGACGGTTAAACAAAACTACTATAAACCAAGTAAATGTTACTGGATCTTCCAGCCTTCTACGTTACCACTCCTTCGTAGAAGTTCTGAACCCCCAAGGCTGTGCAGGGCACTGTTGTACTGTGGTGGCACCGAGGAAACAGGGAGTCACCCAGCCGGGGTCTCTACCTGGAGGGAGCAGCCGCTCGACCTCTTCCTCTGAATACTCAAGGTTCTTTGTCACCCCGCCTTATGGAAAGTCTGACCGTCCTCTGCATATACGCCGGTCCCGGCGTATGCCAACAGAGGGCAGGGATCCCAGTGGCCGACAATACCACTCGAGAGATCGCGGGGGGATAAGATACTCAAATTTAGGACAGAGGAGACGGGGAGACCACCAGCCGGAGTCTCCACCCGAAGGGAGCAGCCGCTCAACCTCTTCCTCGTTTACCCTGGAACTCTGAACACCACCTGGTGTGAATTCTCAGTTGCTCCCCACAATTCAGCAGATCAAGGCGAGAGCAGCCGCTCGATCAGCCTTGGACACCCAGTGGCTGTGACGCGGCAAACACCTCCCGGTGTGCGTCACAGCTGGTTTCGCTTTGATGCCGGTAGGGCTGGGAGCCACGGCTCCAACCAGCGCCCGATATGTTGAAGCCTGGGATCCGCCGCTTGCTACGGCGGCTGTAGGCAGAGGCTCGTGTGAACGTCTAGGCAGACACAGGTTAGTTCGAGACACGGCCCAGGGAGTAACGACTCAACCTACCTCCGTTCTCGTAGACAGCTTCTCTGCTTCGCTTCACTCTGAACGCCTCTGACTCAGCTGCATAACGTGCCGGTACTAAACTCAATATCCGACAGCGTTTCTTCCTCGGAGTTCCTCCTTTATGGGCGTGACTGCACCATGTGTTATGCAACGGCTCCTGTTTGCATAACTACTCCCGCTAGGCGTCCTGGGACTTGTAGTCCAACTTCGCTGATCACGGCGTTTTTCTCCCGCTTGACGGGAAATCCTGACAGTACATCCTCCCTCTCTCAGCGGCTCCCCACAGGGCCCGCGCTGGAGGGAAAACGGCGATGAAACAAGGAGACCAAGCGCGGTGCGTGAACCCCCACGGCCGGTTCCCAAGACTGTTCCTCGGGGCCGTAGCCTTTCCACTCCACCAGGTACCACAGCTTGCCCCTTCGCCACTTTGAATCCAGGATTCCCGCCACTTCATACTCCACCTCCGATTCCACGCAAATCGGCCTAGGTCTCACTGCCTTCTTGTTGGCCGCCGGTTTGAGCAATGAAACGTGAAACACCGGGTGAATGCGCAATGACTGAGGCAAGCACACCTTCACGTTCAACGGACCCATACACTTGGTGATTCGGTAGGGCCCCATGAACCTGGGATGGAAGACGCTTTTCTTACGGAATCTCACGTTCCTTGTGGAAATCCACACATAGTCTCCCGTTCTGTACAGCGGCCCCGGTCTTCTCCTTTTGTCCGCCGATGTTTTGTACCTCCTCTTTGCCTCGATTAGGACCGCCCTTGAACGCAACAAGGTGTCCTTAATGTGCGCCACCCTGTCCGCGGTGGCTGGTATCTTGGTCTCCTTGATAGGATGGAGAAACGGTAGGAATCGAGGATGACGTCCATAGTTGCTGTAGAAAGGTGACGAGAGGGTGGAGCTGTGCTTGGCGTTGTTATATGCTATTTCTGCCACCCATAGCAAGTCGACCCATTCTTCTCTCCCCTGATCCACAAAACAGCGCAGGAACTGTTTGAGCGTTTGGTTCAGGCGCTCCGTCTGGCCGTCCGTTTGCGGGTGGTAGCTGGTGGACAGGGCCGTCTTGACGTGCAGTGCTGTGCACCATGTTTTCCAGAACTGGGCGGTAAACTGCGACCCCCGGTCCGACACGATCACCCCCGGCAAACCATGTAACCTCACCACGTTCTTCAGGAGTAGTGAAGCCAACTCGCCTGCTGTAGGGACACGTTTGCAGGGGATAAAGTGACCCATTTTCGTCAAGTAGTCCACAACCACCAAAATCGCCGTCATCCCTTGGTCTACCGGCAGGCCCACAACGAAATCTAGTGAAATGTTCTCCCACGGTCTTTCAGGGGTAGGAAGCGGACGGAGGAGCCCTTGGGTTCGGGTGTGATCGGCTTTCATCGCAGCACATGTGGCGCATTCCTGCCCCCACCTCCGGACATCCGTTCTCATGGACGGCCACCAGAAGTGCCGTCCCATGCAGGCCACCGTTTTCGCGAAACCCAAATGCCCCGCACAAGGAGAATCATGGCACCAGACAAACGCCTGTTTCCGCAGTCGAAGCGAGGGTATCAGTAGGCACCTGCCTTTCAGAGGTATCCCGTCCTTCACTTGCCAGTCCTTGTGGCTGAGGAGCCACCTCCTCCATGCGAAGGTTCGAACCCCTCTCTGGATTCCCCTAAGAAATGAATCTGGCTGGATAACCCCCAACACCATCCGAGGGGGGATTATGGAATGCTCGGCCACCGGCAGCGGTTCCCTGACTGCCTACTGTCTCGATAGGGCATCCGCTTTCCGGTTTTCCGACCCAGGCCGGTACGTGATGTGGAAGTTGAACCCCGCGAAGAACAACATCCACCGCATCTGCCGGGGAGACAGATGTCTGGCGGCCGTCATGAACTGCAGGTTCCGATGGTCCGTATACACCGATACTACATGCCTGGCCCCCATTAACCAGTGCCTCCACTCGGCGAATGCGTCCTTGATCGCGAGAAGTTCTTCCTCCGCGATGTGGTAGTTGCGTTCCGCGTCGTTGAGTTTGCGGGACATGTACGCCACTGGATGAAGCGCCCCTGTGTCCTGGTTACGTTGGGATAGGATGGCCCCCAAGGCCACATCCGAGGCGTCGGCTTCTACCACGTAGGGGAGATCCGGATCGGGGTGAGCCAACACTGGCGCTTTACTGAAAGCGTCTTTCAGGGCTTCAAAGGCTTCCTGCGCCTCCCGGGACCAGATGAACTCCGGGGATTTCCTCAACAGCTGTGTGATCGGGGCCACCAACCCAGAAAACCCATCAATAAACCGCCGGTAGAAGTTGGGGAAGCCAATGAAGCTTTGGACATCCTTGACTCCTTGAGGCACCGGCCACTCCTTCACCGCCTTGATTTTGCGTTCCGCCATCTCCTGTCCGTCCGGACTCAGCATCACTCCGAGGAATTCCACTGAGGTTACATGGAAATCGCACTTGCTGAGTTTACAAAACAGCATGTTCTCCCTCAGCTTCTGGAGCACTGTTTTCACATGTTGTACATGTGCCTCCTCATCGGCTGAATACACGAGGATGTCGTCGATATACACGACGACGTAGATATCCAACACCTCCCGAAATACCTCGTTCAGAAAAAACTGAAAGGCCGCAGGGGCGTTGCACAGGCCGAACGGCATGACGAGGTACTCAAAAAGGCCGAACCTGGTCTTAAGGCGGTCTTCCACTCGTCGCCGTCCCTCATGCGCACCAGATGGTATGCCCCTTTCAGATCCAATTTCGTGAAGATACGAGCCTTTTTTACCTGTTCCAGGAGAACACTGATGAGAGGCAAAGGGTAGCGATTTTTCACGGTTATCGCATTCAAGGCCCTGAAGTCCACACAGGCTCTCAATTCCCCGTTGGCTTTAGGGATGAAGAAGAGCAGCGAGGCGGCCGGGGATTTAGATGGACGGATAAATCCCAGGCTTAGGAGCTTATCCAGGTACCCTCGGAGATGCACGTTTTCTGGCTCCGTCAGGGCATACAACCTGCCGGTTGGAACGCTTGCCCCTGGTACCAGGTCGATCTTACAATCGAACGGTCGATGTGGCGGGAGGACCTCGGCCTTTGCTTCATCGAAGACGTCCTCATAACTATGATAAGCAGGAGGGAGTGTTACATCCTTTTCTGCCGCTGTGGCCACGGTCTGGCCCCGTCCTGCAGTGTCCAAAGGTGCTTCAGGACTCATTCCACAATGCTGTCGGCAATACTGCGATGACATCTCAATGTGATGCGTTGGCCAGTCCACCGACGGATTATGCTTCCGAAGCCAAGGCAACCCCAATATGACGTCGTATTGCGGTGCTCTGATGATGTTAAAATCAATCCGCTCCAGATGGTTCCTTCCATACCTCACCGAAAGGGTCCCCGTGTGCTGCCCGATGGGCCCCGTCACCAGTCTCCTCCCGTCCACCGCATAGATTTCTTCGGGTATGGCCTTGGGAAGAAGCATGAGCCCCAATCTGCGTGCTTCGTTATAGTCCATGAACACGCCGGTAGCCCCTGAATCCACCATGGCTACGACGGGTATCCACTGGTCGTGTACCCCCACATGTATAGTGAGAAAAAGATGTCTTTGTCCCTTGGCGACAGAGGAGGATAGTGAAGGGATGTATGCGTGACTCCGAGAGGCCCCTTCCTTGGTCTGGGAGTCATCTAGTTTTCCGCCGGGACATCTACCACCGCGGTTACTGACCGGTTGGCTCTGTAACGTGTTGTTTTCGGCTTGGCCGGGCATTCACGTACGTAGTGGCCCTTCTTGCCGCAGTAGAGACACAGCCCCTGCTTCCTACGGGATTCCTTCTCCGTGGCCGTGAGGCTAGCCCTAATGACGTTAACGTCCATGGGTTCTCCCTTGGTGGCTGCTGATGGTTCAGGACTTCCCACCGTTGCGTAGGTTGGAAGGGCCTTCCCCTTTTTCCGGTGATCGCCTTTCCGATCGCTGATCCGATGGTCCAACCGTAAGACCAAGCTGACAAGCCCTTCGCATGTCTTGGGTTGCGGGTTGATTTGCGCCACGACGTCTTTGAGCTCATCGCACAGGCCTTGGTGGAAGAGCGCCGTTTGTTTTGCAACAGGCCACTTGGTTTCCGCAACCAACCTGCGAAAGGCGTTGAGGTACTGGACCAATTCGCTGGACCCTTGTCGTAACTCGAGCATTTCACGGTCCGCCGTGTACGAATCTGCCCTTCGGTCGAATACCTTCAGGAATTCCTCCCGAAACGCTCCCCAGTCGCAAAGGATGGGGTCATCTCTGCTCACCAGCGGGACCGCCCATTGCGCCGCGTTTCCAGCCAGGTAGGAAATAAGGAAGGCCACGCGGGCTTGGCTGGTGGGGAACGACTTCGGCTTGCACGATAGATGAAGCGCCACTTGTGTGAGGAACACCTGCACTTTGTTGGGATCCCCATCGTATCTCTCCGGGGTCGCCAATGGTATGGACACCGGCATTTCTACCACCACCGCTGGGTTTTGGGTCGTACGGGGGGTGCTGGGCGTATACGGTTCGCTCTGTAGTGCGTCCAGCCTGTCCCTTACTTCAGCTGTTTCTTGCCTTGAGGCCGTCAACTCCACTTGCATGGCTGCCAAAGCGGCCAGTACGTCATCGAGCGACGCCATGTTAGATACCGACCAGGAGACAGTTAATGTTGTTAAGGTCGGATATTTTATAACGACCCGGTGGTCTCGGGATCGGTATCTCACACTTGCAAGGAGGACACAACACGTAAGTAAGTAGTAGGGGTTTTAATGACGGTTAAACAAAACTACTATAAACCAAGTAAATGTTACTGGATCTTCCAGCCTTCTACGTTACCACTCCTTCGTAGAAGTTCTGAACCCCCAAGGCTGTGCAGGGCACTGTTGTACTGTGGTGGCACCGAGGAAACAGGGAGTCACCCAGCCGGGGTCTCTACCTGGAGGGAGCAGCCGCTCGACCTCTTCCTCTGAATACTCAAGGTTCTTTGTCACCCCGCCTTATGGAAAGTCTGACCGTCCTCTGCATATACGCCGGTCCCGGCGTATGCCAACAGAGGGCAGGGATCCCAGTGGCCGACAATACCACTCGAGAGATCGCGGGGGGATAAGATACTCAAATTTAGGACAGAGGAGACGGGGAGACCACCAGCCGGAGTCTCCACCCGAAGGGAGCAGCCGCTCAACCTCTTCCTCGTTTACCCTGGAACTCTGAACACCACCTGGTGTGAATTCTCAGTTGCTCCCCACAATTCAGCAGATCAAGGCGAGAGCAGCCGCTCGATCAGCCTTGGACACCCAGTGGCTGTGACGCGGCAAACACCTCCCGGTGTGCGTCACAGCTGGTTTCGCTTTGATGCCGGTAGGGCTGGGAGCCACGGCTCCAACCAGCGCCCGATATGTTGAAGCCTGGGATCCGCCGCTTGCTACGGCGGCTGTAGGCAGAGGCTCGTGTGAACGTCTAGGCAGACACAGGTTAGTTCGAGACACGGCCCAGGGAGTAACGACTCAACCTACCTCCGTTCTCGTAGACAGCTTCTCTGCTTCGCTTCACTCTGAACGCCTCTGACTCAGCTGCATAACGTGCCGGTACTAAACTCAATATCCGACAGCGTTTCTTCCTTGGAGTTCCTCCTTTATGGGCGTGACTGCACCATGTGTTATGCAACGGCTCCTGTTTGCATAACTACTCCCGCTAGGAGTCCTGGGACTTGTAGTCCGACTTCGCTGATCACGGCGTTTTTCTCCCGCTTGACGGGAAATCCTGACACATATGCAGATCAGCCCTGGTCCTGTTCCAATTAGAAAACTCCAGCCCAAACTGAGAAGTCAGGTCTGCACTGAAGTAGAACAGAAGCATCGTGATTGAGGTGGAGCTTGGTGAGTGTGGCACAGTGAGCATGGGACCCACATCTGGGCACACTTTTCACACTTTTTTCGTATTTTCATTTGGGTGCCCTAGGTGCCACAAGGATGCCAGATGTGGGTTCTGTGCTCACTATGCCGCAGGAGCCAAGGTGCACCAACTGAACAAAGCCAAGTAAGCTGCAACCAGTCATGGATGGCCTGTATTTCAGCTTGTTTGGGCACACCCATAACCATGCAGGGTGTTACACCAAACTGCAGCCTACCACATCCCACTGTGATACCAAACATATTATGTTGACTTCAAACAGAATGTTGGCAGTACTCACTCGAGTCCCTGCAGCAAAATAAAACAATACATTCCGTGGAATACACAGAAGAATCTAACCTTGGCACTGGTGACACAGTTGCTGGGCAAAGCTCCCAGTAAGCCTTCAGCAATTCAGTCAATGGAAACCAATACAAAAAATCCACAGGAAGACGTATTCAAATTTGTTTATTAGAAATGTCATGGCACAATTAGACACTGCATCTTTGGAAAAGTTTCCATCAGGCAGCAGCTGGTTGCAGAGGCTCCGCGAGCCCAGGGCGGGGGAGTTTCTTTCTTGCACGAGTGTACCGTCGCCAACATGCGCAGACAATGCAGGTTGCCACAGGGACCTGCTCAGAAAGCAATGAATAGGTGATTTCTCGCTGTACTGTGTGCTTGTCAGATGTTAGGCTGCATTCATTACAGCACCCACCTGTGCCTTATTCTAAACGGAGCATCACTGCATTGGGTATTAGAGAGACTTGCTATTTATAGCACTACAAAAAGGTAAAACTGGCCAGCAAGTGATAAATAAAAAGTCATTTATTATTAGTTTTACATACATACATTTCACCGTTATTTTCAGTTTATTTGTGCTCTGCTAGCAGCTTCGTGAAGTGTTTTATATATTGGTATGTAAAGAGGGAGCCGAACCAGGGGCTTCCGTGGTACTGATGTTCAGGATCATACCATAGAAAATATGGGGCATAATACCAAGCATGAGCGAAAAATATCGCTCAGCTTGGTTAGCGGCCAAAATTATATCGCCGAGCATCGCCGATTTTTATCGCTTAGGAGCAGGGCCAGACTGGGAACTGAAAGCAGCCCTGGCAAATTTTGGCAGACCAGCCCACGCCCGGCGCGTAGCGAACCAGCCCACGTCCAGCGCGTAGCGAGCGAGCGCAGCGAGCGAGCCCGACGGTCACTTGGGGGGTTTGGGGGGGTTCTCCCCCCTAGAAAATTTTTTTAAAACGACAGACCAAAATGGTGAATTTTACAGCACATTTTTCATTACATATTCAAATTGTATCAACTTTCAAAGCACAGCAAACAATTAGGATCTGAACATTTGACCTGCAGGGTGTATGAGGTAGGTATATAAACTCTCTAAGCTATTTATATCGGTTCTAATTCAGAGCGAGGAGTTAGCACAGCGATCGCCACAATAAGTGCATTAACCATCTGACCTATCCTATTATACACTCAAACTTGCAGCATACACATAGATACAGTCCATGTGCTTCAACCCTCCAGAACATCCGATAATGTGGTCTGTTTGTGACCAATATAGCTAATCATGAACACCTTTACCGCTAGCATTTCTCCTTGTGAATTGACATGAGGGCAGAGTTTGTGAAAAAAAAGAATCCATATGTCCTGGGACACCATAGGCTGAGACTGCATCCACCTTTCAGGACTGGCTTTCCCGCTCTGTCGCTGCCACCCCCTCCCCCCCTACCCCCACCTCAGTTCCATTTCCAGTACTTAAGACCTAATGTTCCTACATTTACTGTTTAGGATATTTATTAAGAACCACACAAAAATAATGACCATCATACAAAGTAGTTACATTAATTCAGTCCAACTTAAATGGTTTATACCAAACACGAGCTTCTTAAAACACATCAGAACCTCCACACAGCAACACTTTGACGTCCATTTCATTTAACTTCTGTCACAGCAATTACCATAACCAGAAACCCCTGTTTGCATATATCCTCCTAGACCTAGAGACTAATCTATAGTCACGCCGCGGCAGGACACCGTGTAACCGGCAGGAGGTTTGGTCAGGTTATAACTTAGGCAGCTTGCGAGTTGCGAGACGAGTGCGAACCTAATTGCACAGTTCTATTTCAAAGAAGCAAGCAAGCAGCGCTGACTATGTACCTGATGATAAGTTATAACCTCTCGGGCCGGGAGGTTTTTAACCAGGCCTGGTCAGGTTATAACTTATCAGGGGTACATAGTCACGTTGCGGTCGCGCTGCCGCTGCTTGCTTCTTACAGAGTCTGGGGGGGGGGGGAACGGACTCAGTATCCCAAAGCACCGAACACTACCATGCCACCCACAATAACTGGGCGGTGAGATAATAAAGCTCAATATCCAGAGCAGCCACACCATCCTCGTCTACCATCAATTGTAATTTCTGAAAAGCCACCCTGCGCCTCGAGGTACCCTAATATAATGTAAGAAGGTTGCTATCCGGTTTCTGGTAGAACGCTTTAGCTAGTTCCACCAGCAAAGCTGTATACAGATCTGCAATAGAAATATCATATTAGAAATGACTATCCAACCACTGACTGATATAGGCAAGGTACTCGAAAAGGACACCAACTGTTGATGGCAGACAGGGCCCGGGCAAAGTTACTTTCAAAGAGCAGCTCTGCAGATTTATAGACATCTACCCCCAAGTAGAGAATGGTAACTGACTCCCAGCACAGCGCCGACACGGCCCTGAGCAGTTCGAAGTGGGTAGGTGCAGGACTTGTGCCAGTTAACCTCCAGGCCAGGCAGTTGCCTGAAAGCTGACAAAGCCACCACCACTCCCTCCAAGTCAGAGGGCTTGTCACGCATATACAGCAGCATGTTGTCCGCATACAAAGAAATATATAGGCAGCCTCCCAATAACTGCAGTGCGCGATAGTGCCCACCCTGCCATATAGTAAGAACAAAGGTCTCTTAAGCTATAGCAAACAATAGAGGGGACAAGGGGCCCCACCCCACCTCGCACGCATCTGATATTACAGACCCAATCCTAACCCTTGCCACCAGTTGGTATACAACGCCTGGGTCTATTTGACGGAGGCTACCCCAAACATCATCCTGAGAAGGGTGGCATACAAGAACTCCCAGCAAAGGGAATAAAATGCTTTACGGATATCAACAGATAATGCTAGCGAGTCCGATGGGAGGCTTCCTGCATGCCCAAGATATGAATCCGCTGGCGCATATTAGGCAAGGTACTACAGGTAGGTATGAAACCTGTCTGGTTGGGGTGAATCAAATTGTTCATATGAGTCAAAACCATGTTTGCCAGATTCTTACTCAGGATTTTATAATCCAGGTTAAGCATAGAGAGGGGGCAGTAGGAATCAATTAACACCAGGGCATTGCTCTTCTTGGGCAGTGACACAGTTGTGGCCTTACACAGAGTGCAAAAGACACACAACTGATGGACTGACCTTGCCTGGCAGTTCGGGCTGGACTGTTCCCATTGGGCGCAGGGTCAAGACTGATTTGCATATTACTGGGTCCAACCTGGAATGGCATGGTGAGCAAAAAAACAATGGATTTAGGCCCAGATCTCTGTACTGGGGTGAATGTATGACATTGTTCTGCATTCCGTCCATAAATTGTTCTTTTTTGCATCTTACACAGAGAGGGCAGAAGTCCTTGCTGCCGTGCTCCATTAAAAAAGTACACAAGCTTAGGGACAACGGCAGCAGAGAAAGTGGAGTAGAATTCCTGTGAGCAACCCATCGAAACCGGGGACCTTGCCCCAAGACATGATATCTCCTTAAATGCTCATCACACGTCCTGCACAGTAATATCAGCACCCAGTTGCTTCACTACAGAGGGATCTAGGACCGACAGGGAGGAACCTGTGATGAAACGCAGTACGTTTAACTCACTAACTTCAGTGCCCACAGAGTAGAACTGGCAATAGTAGTGCATAAATGTAATATTAATTTCCTCCTCCTGGCCAACTGAATCACGAATATGAAAAACAGTGTGTCCCCTCGTTTTGTCCTGGAGAAGCCAGGCTAACATGCTCCCCGACTTAGCCCTCTCCACGTGAGCCCTTGCTATATAAGCAGTGGCGGCTGGTGACAATTGAAAGTGGTGTGCCGTAAAACAATTGTCGTACTTCACTGTGGCGAGCGAAAATTTTGAAAAAAGAGTGGGCAAATGGTGCTGTTTCAAGCAACTCCAATATGCACCAACCTCAAATGGGCCCAGACCCCTAGACTCCGGGAACCATACCAAATCTCAAACCTAAACCCTACAAAACTAGCCTCAGTCTTTTCTATTTTCTGACTTTGCTACCGTTCCAGAACTCTATATATGATGACTCCCCATTGCAACATATTGAGACAAATGGGTGGTAATACAAAATAAAGAGGTGCACAAATCAACTCCAACATATAGTTACCACCTAGATGGAACAGGCGCTGCCTTCAACATGTGAGTAAAATTAAATTTGAATGTGGTAAAGCAAACAACCTTTTATCATTCGGAGGAGATATGGTCGAGTAAAAATAATTATGTAAAACTAACACCTCTTTTTTACAGCGCTTAGGAGCAACAAAACAGTAACATGAAGCACTCTACTTGTTATTATACATCTATTGAGCAAATTAATGATATATGATGCCTCTAATAGATACACAAACGTCACTTTAAAGTCTTCATAGAACGTGGAATCCTCCCTTCACTCCCACCACCCAACTGTTGCCAATAACCAATTCTGTAAACTTGCATAGCTATGGTCCAAACACCAAAAGAGATGACCATGTGGGAAGCTGATTCAAGGCTTATGGGACCAGAAACAGCAGCCATTTCGAACGCTTTCATAAACCGCTGAAAGCTCGAAAGTGGCATACCTCCGGATTAAGTTGTGTAAAAAACAATAAATGTACAGAAACATTCATCACCAGTGCTCCTCATAATGCGCAGATCGTTCTTGAATGCCAGAGCCAGTATTTCATATAAGTGTTAGGCTAGTGAGAGCCTGCCCATCAGGTAAGCTTGGTTTGCGGTTACAAAAAAATTAACATCTGTTTGAAAACTAAACAATTTTTCCTTAACATGATTTTACCGAAGCGTGCCAGCAGAGACAGCAGGGCTGAGACACAATCTGTGCACTGGGTCGGGTGTGGGGAGAGGATGGGTGAAGATGAAGTCTCACTCAATCTGTATACTAGTCCTGATCACCTTGTAATATTTCATGCATTTAAATATAACATATTTTTGTTTGGGCACCGTCGAAAGCAGAACAAAATCACCTCTTTGGCAGAGAAATGTTCACATTCAATTACGTCAAGGTAATATAAAAAAACGTTTTACCCATGTTACTGCAGCTTGCGCACAACAAACATTTAAAAAAAAAAACGCAAACCAAAAATGCCAGTAAAAATATTGCTAACTTCTTCAAAGGATGCGGGTGGACAGACCTAAGTAAAGAAAGGGTGGGCCCTCTGTGACATGCGACTTCACACGCATCGGTTTCTTTTCTTTAATTATCCAGCACTAACAACTGTTCGACTTGGACCATAAGTATAGCAAAACCCAGATTCAGTGCTGGGAAAGGGAATACTTACCAGGAGAGATCAGACTGTTAATAAAGCAGGACCTCTTGCGACCAAGCAAACGCGTGAATGTCACATTTCTGGCTGTAGCACTTCAGACTAAAATCAGCTTGTAAAACACGGACCTCTTAGAAGAGGCCTTCAGCGTGGCAAATACAGAGGGTTCAAAGCTCGTGGTACCGTAAAAAAACTCAGGATTACGTTGTTTTTAGCCGGCCAAACTTCACCTTGTTACATTGCGGCGCTAGCCTACACAATTATGTTGTTACGACTCACCGCTCCTCGCTCTCGTCACTCCCGGCAGTCACGCGCACAGTAATTGCAATGCGCATGCAGGAATTACACCCCCCCCCCCCCGCCGCACCCTGGAGGCGCGCAGAGACGCGGTAGAGGAGGAGACAATACTGCGCGCACAAGCACCTCCTCCTCCGTCGTTGTGGTTAGGTTGCACTTGCACAACAAAACATCATTCAGCAATGCACCGGTCAATCAGGCTTGCTGGCGCTACTGCTATTCTGCTTAGGAACTGCCTCAGTCGTAACTTGGAAGTCAAGTCTGATGTCCCTAAACTAAGTGAGTGACGTTGTTGTGGCTGGGGCCTGGGGGGCCCATTTTCAGTCCAACCGTCACAGGCTGTGACGGTCGGACTGAAAATCGGCCCCCAGCCACAAAACCGGCCCCCTTTTCGAAAACCGGCCCCCCAACCCCTCCAGCCGACCGGGGGATTGCCCGGTACCCAGACTCACCAGTCCGGGCCTATCCAGGTTTATCTCCTAAGCGATAAAAATCGGCCGAAATGCATGAATATCGCTGAAAAGTCAGCGCTATTCATGCATTACCGAGCAAATGCTCTTAGCCATGTTATCCACCTTCCATTGGATAACATGGCTAAGAACTGCTCTGGGCAGGCGTTAGCTTTTGGAGATAATCGCGCTTAGCGCTATTAATTCCAAAAGTTGGTAATAGGGGATAGCGATGTTAGCGACTGTTTTCAGTTGCTAACATCTTGGCACGCCCACTTTGCATGTCATTAGTGATAAATATCGCTGACATGCAAAGTGGGCCCCTAAATGCCCGCTATCGCCTATTAGCTGTCCCTAACTGGTGTTAGCGACAGCTAGGTAATAGGGCGATGAAATTATAGCCGCTTTAGTGGGAAAAATTCCCGCTAAAGCGGCGATAAGGCCCTTGGTAATATGCCCCTATATTTTTTAAAGTTTTAGCCAAAACCTTTTGATTTTACTAAAATTATATATATAAATATATACATATAAATGTCATTCACACTTTATTTCCACATATTACAGCATGGGGTAATGAGTCAGCTCACTTAAGCCATTGGCTTATTTCAGTTAGAGATGGCATTTTATTCATTTCGAGGGCATATCCACGCACAAAGTAGTTTCCTTCAGTGCTAAGGACTACTATAACAATGTGTGCTTGTTGAGACCAAAAACATATTTTCAGCTTTTTACCGCTTTTTTATTATTGGGGAGGTCCGGACAGCTCCCCAACAACAGAGTTTTTATAAAAGCCATGGCAAAACAAAACATGCATTGACAAAGCTAAAAAGTTCAGCAACCAATGCCAGACTTTGCCAGTGCCTGCTGCTTTAGGTTCTGATAACTAGATAGTGTACCCTTTAACACCATAAGGAGTTATGAAGAGTAGCTGAGGCAGAGCCGGACTGGGAACCCAAAGCAGCCCTGGCAATTTTGTCGGACAGGGCGGGGGGCGGGGGCAGGGGTGCAAGTGTGAAGAACTGCTGCTTAACTAAAGCGGCCCCCAGCACTGCTGCTTTTGTTACTGGGGTCCAATATTGCAGCGTCGCTGCAAACACAGCCCCCAGTAACAAAACCGGCTGCCACCCTTCCAGCCTCCCAGGCAAACGCCTGATGCCCGCTACGGCCAATCTGGCCCTGCATTGAGGGACCGTGCTTCTGCAGTGTGTCAAGAGAAGTCAGATAAATGGACAATATGGCTGGACGGGGCAGGACTGATCCACCACACATTGTGGATTTTGTCCTGTATGGCTCTTATCTGGAACCATTTGCGTTAACATCAGATTCTAAATCTAGTTATTCACTGCTGTGATAATTCTGAATGAGATTGAGAATAATGCGCTCTTTACTCGTGCCTTCTATCAAATCTAGGCCAGAACACCTCAGTGAAAAACATTCCCACTCTTCACAGTTATTTCCATGCCATTATTGCACTGCTTGGAAGGGATGGGCACTGCCAGGGAAGCCGCAAGGTATGGTAGGTGGGGGAGGTGGCAGTGCGGTCGAACTAAGCTTTTACACGTGGGTCTCCTTATGACTTGGAAATCTTTCGGGAAGGGGTTTGAGCTTCCAGTAACAAAGAAACCTGGAGAAACTTATGAGGGGCCAGAGAAGCCTCTGGTTTAGGATCCAATGCGGTCACTGGCTGTGACGCTTGTTTTTGCCACCATCCGCAATGAGTAGCTTCTTGGCAGTGTATTTAGTGGGCTCTGTTATTCAACACTGGTGCCCCTGGACCACTAGTCCTGGTGCACTCCGTAAGATAAGTTTTCCAGTGCTTAGCACCAGCACCTAATCATCAACACTTGCACTTTTCATGAGCACCAGTTAAGGAAACATTAAGGAGATTAAATGATGTGCCCAGAATCACAGGATATTGAGCCAACGCCGAGACTCGGACCTGGTTTCCCAGCTCTGTAGTTGGCAGCTCTGCTCATTACGCCACATCCGCTCCACACTTTCATGGTTAGTATTTGGTTGTGTTTTAGGCGGTGCTAAAAGGAGAAATGGGCTGTGCAAGCTGCTTCCTGACAAGAGCCCAGCACTTATTTTTTTACAAATTAATCACTGCTGGTAAGTTGAGGTTGGGATAATCCTGGATTGCCTGTGGTGGCACCAGAAGCACAGGCTTATCCCTGGCACAGTATGTGCCAACACAATAACATCTGGTAGCCTTCATGACTCCTGGTTGAGCAGTGCGCCTCCTCAAACAATATAATATATAAAACTATAGCCAGGCCGCCAAACTGATGAACTTAAAATTATAAACACCAATAATAAATATATTTCATCTCATATCCTTTCAGATAAAAACATGTACAGTCACACTTTAGTCAGTCAGTACAAAAATATTAAAAGCATATTATCATGGAGGAACTTCAAGTAAACTGTTAATTTCTTTATACATCTTTACCTTCTGCGCCAACCACACCATATTTAGCAGGCTGTTAAATGTTGTGCAGAACTCAGTTTTAGCCACCAATTCACTAATGATAATAATAATAATTATTATAATAATCATTATTATTATAATAATAATAAAAATATTAATAATACAGTTGTTGTTAATAGTAATATTAAGGATAATAATAATAATAATAATAATACTTGTAGTCAAGGATAATAATAATAATGTTTTATTATTATTATTATTATTAATAGTAAGAATAATACTTGTTAATAGTCATAGTAATAATACCTGTTAATAATAATAATGATAATAAGTAATAATAATAATTAATAATACTCGTCAATAATAATAGCAATACTCATACTTTTTGGTAATGATGATAATAATCATAATAATAATAATAATAATGCTTGTTGTTGTTATCAGTAATATTAATAATACTTGTAGTGGTTAATAATAACAATAATAATTATACTTGCTGTTAATAATAATAACACCAGTTGTTGTTGTTAATATTATTACTATTATTAATAATAATGCTTGTTGTTGTTAATAATAATAGTACTAATAATAATATTCTGAGCCACTGTATCACATGTCGCATGACAATATGTTTTCTTCCGTTACATCTACCTACCACTACATGGGAAGGTAGGTGTATAATTACTGTCCTTAGCTCCTAGTGTGCTAACTTGTGAAGGTAAGTTTTGGCGAAGTTTAGCGTGCCGAATACTTACTAATCCTTTGACAGACATGATGCTGGGGGTGTAGCAGAATGTTGGTGCCAACAACTATCGCTGCAAATGTTTTCAATGCCATTTTGATGCGAAAGAAAACATGTCAGCTTGGGGAATAGCTAGAAACATGAGAGAGGCTTGCGACGCTGCAAGCTGTTTATGCACCAAAGACGTGGGCTATGAGCGACCAGCAGGGCTGTAAGCCTCACCAGTAGCGGCTCCTGGAGGGAGTGCTGCCAGACAGTGATGCGGGGTGGGGGGAGGGTAGTAAAATCCGCAATACGGCCAAACAGAGGTAAGTAAACAAAAAAAGAAATAAAACGAGTTTCATTGTGTGCACTGTATCGCCAAATGCGATGCAGCACGCAAAACAAATTTCATTGCATTTATTTATTTGTTTACTTACCTCTGTTCGGCCGCATTCTGGATTTTACTACCCCCCACCCTGCCCCTACCCTGCCCCGCGTCACCGCCCGGCAGCACTTTCTCCAGGAGCCGCTATTGGCCTCAATGGAGGAAGTGAAACTGAAGGCACGCTATGGAAACGGAGGAAAGATTAGACCAAAGCACTTCCTGAGAGAGAGAAATAGAGTGATGTATTTTAAGCCCAGTACCTCTGAAATGCAATTGGGGCTGGGGTGGAGTCAGTTACATGTCAGGAGACTCCCCAACAGACGTGCCCCTGTAGATGGCAGGGGTTGTACTAGAGCCATGATACTTAGAGTACGGGCCGGGGCCGCATGCGGCCCTCCTGACATTTACATGCAGCTCCCTGGTCAACAGCAGCACTGGGCTGCTCTTTATTCGACTCAGCACTAACATTAAAAACATTTAATATACAGCAAGCACATAATTCAGGGTTAATTGCAGTTAAACAAAAGAAAGTAACTAGTCCCTCAACTTTAGTATCACCTTCATTTTTAAAGACAGCAAACATGTGAAAAATATGATAGTCTTTTCAACATTCAAAAAGTGTATTTGATTGACTGCAGAACAGTTTCACCTTAGTAAATCTAATTATAGTAATGCATTCCGAAGTAATATTTAAAGTGATGGTTTTCAACTTTCATTTAGAAATGTTCACGACCCCCCACCCACCTGAGAACAATGCCATTAGTGATTACATCCAAGCACAGGAGATGGTTTTGTATAGCATGCATCCTGAAGTCATGTATTTCGAGATCCTCATATATGTTATAATGAAGAAAAAGGAGGGAAATTGAAATTAAACAATTGCACAGGGTCACACAATTTGGTCAAGTGCAGAAGCTGGGATTAATCCCATGTTTTCTAGTTTCACATTGCCAATTGAGTTCTGCCAGTAGATATACATGCTTTACTTCCCTACACCCACTTTACACCAGCCCCTCCCCCGCTGGCATTAAAGCAGCCCTCGGTCACACCAAAGACCAAACTTAATGGCCCCCGGGAAAATGTTTGTGAGTGCCCATGCACTTGAGCATTTCTATAGCATACCTCTGATAGGACGACGAAGGGCTGCTTCTTCAGCAAGTCAGTAGAATACCACAGTGGGGTTGCGCTTCCTGCAGGGATTTGGGGCGAACCTGTAGATCAAATGCTAAGACCCCCAGAAACATGACACCTTAGGCAGAGTCCTTAGAAGTTGTGTCACCATTTTTGTGGCCTTTTATTGCCATTTAGGGCTTGGTTTGCTAATGGTAAGGGTGTTGCCTGTCCTGAAGAAGGTCTACCTTTTCTTGTAATGTGTTGTTTACAGCACCCAAGGACTTTAAGGGTGGTGAAAAAAGCAGGGGGTCCATAAAAGGGGTGTGGTCTACATAATTAGTGGCATGTTAAACCCATAACAATTTCTGTGATTCCCACAGCTTACGACCTGACTAGTATTTTTTTGACAATGGCTACTAGCTGTTTAAGATAAATGAGTAACAACAATGATTGTTGTTCTAACTAAATAATATTGGAAATGTTTCATTTCTGATATTTTGAGAGGGTGTACTAAAGATTACGGTGGCCAATATCAGGGAAAGTGGTCTTCAGAGTGTCTCAGCCCCTCATGTTCTGTTTACTTTATTTTAGAGACTTATGCCCTTTTTCTCTCCACATATCTACACAGTAACACAATTGCAACTGGGATACCTAACCACTGCTCTGTGCACTCTGCAGAGAGGGCACGATTGGATGACCATGTAGTCTAAAAACCTTTTTAACACAAAAACAAGCACTGTGAGAAAATCACACTTCCTTCAGCCTGAACTTCAGGGCGCCCAATCGTGGCCACTCAACAATACAAGAATAATATGTGTAGGACTTGACGTTTTTGACTAAAGTTCCCTAAACGTTTTGCTTTCCCCCTAGACCGTTTTCCTAACACAGAGTTGCCAATTTAGATGCTTTGGGTACTTTGCCACTGCCGATCAGTGTCAAAGTACAAGAGTTCCCTATGTAAAGTGTAATGGTAATTGGTTGGCTATGATTGGTATGTTTGCCTTACTAGTAAAGTCCCTAGTGGTATGCACTAAGTTAGCATGTTGTCCCGATAAGTGCAACCACTTGTCAGGCCTTACTTTCCCTTTTGCATACACATTGGGCACCCCTGTGTAGGTCCCAGGTAATTTCTGAACTGGGTGCAGTGTATGTAAAAGGCAGGACATATACTAAGGTGTGTGTTATGTCCTGACAGTGAAAAACACTCCATTTCGTTTTTCACTGCTGAAAGGACATCCTGCCCATTGGACAGAATGGGGGAGGCTGGGTGTTTTGTTTGTTAGCCTAGTTTCCTGTAAGTTTATAATGGAGAGTTGAAGTTTAGAATGTATGAACTCAGAGTGTCATAACACATCTTTCTGTGAAGGTGGTTTTGTCACTGTGTGTTCAGAAACCACTATTTTAGAAAGTGGCTGAGTTTTGTGCATTAAGCATTTCTTTGTGTCTTTGCTGAAATGTGGATTGTCTGTCTAGATCTGAAAGTTGAGAGAAGCTGGGAAAGGTCTTGACCCAGGGAGGGGTTGAGGTGGCACCAGGCTGCCTTGCATCTGGAGAGTAGGGTGAGGAGAAGCCCTGGAGCTGAAAAGGCCGGGGCTTTTGCTATAAACCAACTGATCCGTCTCCTGCTGAGTGATAAAGGATCCAGACTCCCAGTATCAAAGGGAGAGAGGTGACACTGGGAGGGAGACACCCAGAACTGATTTAGGGAAGGGTCAGGGACCCCTGAGCACAAACAAACTTCAAAGGTATTAAGGGGTATAACTATGAGAGCTGAAACCCCTGAATGTTGGAATGAAACAGAAAGGGATTGAGACTGAAGAGGCTTGGACCCATTCTGTAGTCAAAAGGAACATCTGCTAAAGAAGGAGCAACTGAAGAGACTGCTGTGGAAAGACCAAACCTTGCTTTGTGATCTGGGGCTGGTCTGCAGTTTGCTGTTCTAACCAAGGGAGAGGCTGTTGGGACTGTGCTTGGAGGCGCTGGGTCCCCCTGCTTGAAGAAGACTGTTCTTTGTGCTGTGTCTTGTTACCCCAAGGTCCCGAGGTGAGCTGGCTCCCTGTTTGGAAGCACAGGATCATAAAAGTTTCCGGAGAAGTCCCAAGCAACATGGTGTACGCGTGATTTTGCAGCTTGAGACTCTCAGAAGTTGTGCCTTGTGATCGTGGGCACGCAGGAGTAAGCTGAGTCTCGGACGTGCAGGGTACGTGTCGTGGTGCAGGCCAAGGCGTTAGTGAGGAACGCCTGGTTGTTGTGTGCACGGGGAGATTAGGTGAGACTCAGACACATAAAGTGCGTGTCGTGGTACAGCCAGGGCATTGGTGAGGAGCGGCTGTTCGTTTTGTGAACCGAACGAAGAAGGGAGTCTCGGATGCGCAGAGTGCGTGTCTTGGTGCAGCCAGGGCGTTGGTGAAGACCGCCTGGTCATCGTGTGCACCGGGAGAAGAGGTGACACTTGGACGCGCAGGGTGTGTGTCGTGGTGCAGCCAAGGCGTTGGTGAAGAGCGCCTGGTCGTGGTGTGCACCGAGTGAAGAAGTGAGTTTTGGACGAGCAGGGTTTGTCTTGTGTTGCAGCCAGGGCATTGGTGAGGAGCGCCTGGTCATCGTGTGCACCGGGAGAAGAGGTGAGACTCGGAAGCACAGGGTGCATGTCGAGGTGCAAGCAGAGGCATTGGTGAAGAGCACCGGATCCTCGTGAGCACCAGAGAAGAGGCGAGTCTTGGACGCGCAGAGTGCGTGTAGAGGGGTAACCAGACGCGCTGGTTAGGCATGCCTGGGTAGTGTGTGCACTGAATTCGAAGTAAATCTCCACAGTGCTGAGGGTGGGTCTCGGTGTCCACTGAGACCACAGGAAGAAGGGCCAGGTCATTGGGCCCTCGGAGTGAAACAACAGCGGCCCGTACCAGCAGCCCGGAGGAGCTGAGCCGCCGGCCTGAGCTCGCTGTACCCATTTAATGAGTTCTGGATCAAGGCTAAAGTCGCTGAAGGAGGAGAGGAGAGTGGGGTTGCGCCCCCCAGGTAACGTGGATTTCCACCTAGAATGGGGTGCGGGCCCAGAGGGACACTCTCTCTGCCTCTCGCTTCTGTCAGCTGCGCGCACCTGTTGCTTCGGCTCAGATCGAGGCCTGTGCTGGCCCAAGGAGGGGCAGTACTGGGGCCGGAGTGAGAAGCGGTACTTTTGTATCATCATTGATTCATGTTGGGGGCACTGTTAAAGGAGAACCTAAACTTTCGTAATACACTTTGCATTATTGCTGCTTACGGACTATCGAACTGTCATATGATGCCTGACCTCATTTGTGCCTGACAAACTACATGCTTGGTGCGCTACGCACTGTAATATTTTTCCCTTGAAGATTACATGATTGTAATGTGGCGCATTGCATTATTTCTTCATCGCACAGTACCTGATTATAACGTGGCACAGTGCATTATTTCTTCATTGCACAGTACATGACTGTAGCATGACGCATTGCTTTGTTTCTTCCTGGTACAGGGCATGCTGGTAGTGATACGCATTGCATTATTCCTTCTATTGCAAAGTACATGACTGTGGCACTACTGTATGGCATTGTTTCTCTATTGCACAGTACAAGAGAATATCGTTACGCATTGCAGTATTTCTTTTCTTTTGCAACATGTGTGCTTCTAGCAATATATATATATTTACAACAAGGGGTGGTGAGGGACAGAGTCTCTGAATTAAGCAGAATACTCTCACCTAGTCAAGAGATCAGGGCTAGATCCAACACCGTTTTTTAGCTCAATGCACCATCCCAGTTTCAGAACCTGGCTGTATGCAAATTAGTCTGTTCCTGTCCCAGTGCATGATGGGAACAGGGCAAACCAAACTACAAAAGCCAATTCTTACACTGGGAAAGAAACAAGCTTCCGGGGACCGGTTTCTGGCATTACAGCCGTCTTCGGCCCGGCTTGCTTGAATCCTGATGGTGCAATGAGCAAGGGACTCATGTCTGAGTATACCCTTCCACGCTTAGGGTGGACAAAAATATTTACAACAAGGGGTGGTGAGGGACAGAGTCTCTGAATTAAGCAGAATACTCTCACCCAGTCAAGAGATCAGGGCTAGATCCAACACCGTTTTTTAGCTCAATGCACCATCCCAGTTTCAGAACCTGGCTGTATGCAAATTAGTCTGTTCCTGTCCCAGTGCATGATGGGAACAGGGCAAACCAAACTACAAAAGCCAATTCTTACACTGGGAAGGAAACAAGCTTCCGGGGACCGGTTTCTGGCATTACAGCCGTCTTCGGCCCGGCTTGCTTGAATCCTGATGGTGCAATGAGCAAGGGACTCATGTCTGAGTATACCCTTCCACGCTTAGGGTGGACAAAAATATTTACAACAAGGGGTGGTGAGGGACATAGTCTCTGAATTAAGCAGAATACTCTCACCCAGTCAAGAGATCAGGGCTAGATCCAACACCGTTTTTTAGCTCAATGCACCATCCCAGTTTCAGAACCTGGCTGTATGCAAATTAGTCTGTTCCTGTCCCAGTGCATGATGGGAACAGGGCAAACCAAACTACAAAAGCCAATTCTTACACTGGGAAGGAAACAAGCTTCCGGGGACCGGTTTCTGGCATTACAGCCGTCTTCGGCCCGGCTTGCTTGAATCCTGATGGTGCAATGAGCAACGGACTCATGTCTGAGTATACCCTTCCACGCTTAGGGTGGACAAAAATATTTACAACAAGGGGTGGTGAGGACAGAGTCTCTGAATTAAGCAGAATACTCTCACCCAGTCAAGAGATCAGGGCTAGATCCAACACCGTTTTTTAGCTCAATGCACCATCCGAGTTTCAGAACATGGCTGTATGCAAATTAGTCTGTTCCTGTCCCAGTGCATGATGGGAACAGGGCAAACCAAACTACAAAAGCCAATTCTTACACTGGGAAGGAAACAAGCTTCCGGGGACCGGTTTCTGGCATTACAGCCGTCTTCGGTCCGGCTTGCTTGAATCCTGATGGTGCAATGAGCAAGGGACTCATGTCTGAGTATACCCTTCCACGCTTAGGGTGGACACAAATATTTACAACAAGGGGTGGTGAGGGACAGAGTCTCTGAATTAAGCAGAATACTCTCACCCAGTCAAGAGATCAGGGCTAGATCCAACACCGTGTTTTAGCTCAATGCACCATCCCAGTTTCAGAACCTGGCTGTATGCAAATTAGTCTGTTCCTGTCCCAGTGCATGATGGGAACAGGGCAAACCAAACTACAAAAGCCAATTCTTACACTGGGAAGGAAACAAGCTTCCGGGGACCGGTTTCTGGCATTACAGCCCTCTTCGGCCCGGCTTGCTTGAATCCTGATGGTGCAATGAGCAAGGGACTCATGTCTGAGTATACCCTTCCACGCTTAGGGTGGACAAAAATATTTACAACAAGGGGTGGTGAGGGACAGAGTCTCTGAATTAAGCAGAATACTCTCACCCAGTCAAGAGATCAGGGCTAGATCCAACACCGTTTTTTAGCTCAATGCACCATCCCAGTTTCAGAACCTGGCTGTATGCAAATTAGTCTGTTCCTGTCCCAGTGCATGATGGGAACAGGGCAAACCAAACTACAAAAGCCAATTCTTACACTGGGAAGGAAACAAGCTTCCGGGGACCGGTTTCTGGCATTACAGCCGTCTTCGGCCCGGCTTGCTTGAATCCTGATGGTGCAATGAGCAAGGGACTCATGTCTGAGTATACCCTTCCACGCTTAGGGTGGACAAAAATATTTACAACAAGGGGTGGTGAGGACAGAGTCTCTGAATTAAGCAGAATACTCTCACCCAGTCAAGAGATCAGGGCTAGATCCAACACCGTTTTTTAGCTCAATGCACCATCCCAGTTTCAGAACCTGGCTGTATGCAAATTAGTCTGTTCCTGTCCCAGTGCATGATGGGAACAGGGCAAACCAAACTACAAAAGCCAATTCTTACACTGGGAAGGAAACAAGCTTCCGGGGACCGGTTTCTGGCATTACAGCCGTCTTCGGCCCGGCTTACTTGAATCCTGATGGTGCAATGAGCAAGGGACTCATGTCTGAGTATACCCTTCCACGCTTAGGGTGGACAAAAATATTTACAACAAGGGGTGGTGAGGGACAGAGTCTCTGAATTAAGCAGAATACTCTCACCCAGTCAAGAGATCAGGGCTAGATCCAACACCGTTTTTTAGCTCAATGCACCATCCCAGTTTCAGAACCTGGCTGTATGCAAATTAGTCTGTTCCTGTCCCAGTGCATGATGGGAACAGGGCAAACCAAACTACAAAAGCCAATTCTTACACTGGGAAGGAAACAAGCTTCCGGGGACCGGTTTCTGGCATTACACCCGTCTTCGGCCCAGCTTGCTTGAATCCTGATGGTGCAATGAGCAAGGGACTCATGTCTGAGTATACCCTTCCACGCTTAGGGTGGACAAAAATATTTACAACAAGGGGTGGTGAGGGACAGAGTCTCTGAATTAAGCAGAATACTCTCACCCAGTCAAGAGATCAGGGCTAGATCCAACACCGTTTTTTAGCTCAATGCACCATCCCAGTTTCAGAACCTGGCTGTATGCAAATTAGTCTGTTCCTGTCCCAGTGCATGATGGGAACAGGGCAAACCAAACTACAAAAGCCAATTCTTACCCTGGGAAGGAAACAAGCTTCCGGGGACGGTTTCTGGCATTACAGCCGTCTTCGGCCCGGCTTGCTTGAATCCTGATGGTGCAATGAGCAAGGGACTCATGTCTGAGTATACCCTTCCACGCTTAGGGTGGACAAAAATATTTACAACAAGGGGTGGTGAGGGACAGAGTCTCTGAATTAAGCAGAATACTCTCACCCAGTCAAGAGATCAGTGCTAGATCCAACACCGTTTTTTAGCTCAATGCACCATCCCAGTTTCAGAACCTGGCTGTATGCAAATTAGTCTGTTCCTGTCCCAGTGCATGATGGGAACAGGGCAAACCAAACTACAAAAGCCAATTCTTACACTGGGAAGGAAACAAGCTTCCGGGGACCGGTTTCTGGCATTACAGCCAGCAATATGACTTGCCTAACCTTTTGGAAATGGTTTGAAGTGAGCTTAACTGTTGGTTAGAAGCGGTGGTTGGGATTAGAATCTACCAACCCACCGGAAGGAATACTACCCATTCTTATATGTTGGTTTTGTATCGTGTGGTCATATCTTGTAAATTCTTATATAAAGAATATACTCGTTTTATAAAAACTTGTGTGGAGTCTATTTGTGGTGACATCATTGGGTTGCTGTGAGTGTGGTTGCACATACTGTACACTCATGCCTTGGAGATAAGCCTGGCTGCTCGTGCAAAGCTACTAAGGGGGTGAGGAGGGCTATCTCAGACGGTGTCGTTACTTAGCCTAATGTTGAAACGAGGGTTCAGGGACTCCCGCCTCCAGAATTTGGTGGCGGCGGTGAGGGATAAGGACCCCCACTTCCAACAATATGAAACACTAAAAAATACAGAAACACAACATCCTGGAAATAGCTTACTCTACCTTGTATTGCCTAAGAGTGTTAAGCATGTGTAAATAACCAGAAACTAAATCGTTGACATGGAGTACTTTAACATTCTTACATTCATTGTTCAGAAATTTAGCAGTGATTTTACCACTAGGGTTAAGGACATAGGGACCCATTCAAAGTCTGTTTTTAATTACTACCTGGTCTGAGACTCCGAGAGACCCGGCCCACTTAAAGCCCTGCAGCACCCTTATAAACAAGCCAGAAACTTTGTGAAGTCAACGCAAATGCTTTGTTTTCGTTATCTGGGCTGGGGCTGAGTCAGACACCGAACAGAATATCTGGATTAGGCACGGACTCACTGGAGTCAGGGGCGTCTTCCATTGGTGCAGCAGGTGCAGTGGCTCCGGAGGGGCCAACTGAACTCTGAATATTGCTGTATTTCACAGTTCAAACAGCGGGCGGGGACCCACTTCCTCCCTTGAACTAGGGCCCATGACACACTGGCTGTGCCACCGCACGGGGTTCGTCCAGCAGGACAAGTACCTTTCGCCAACCAGTCTGATGAAGGCGAGTAACCTGCCCCAACCTGACAGGGCAACTTCCATACGTATTCTCTTTTAACGAGACCTTCTCGATTCCTTGTAGGCCAATCCGCCTCGGAAAACCCACAGACGTCAGAAGCAGCAGCTAAAAAAATAAAACCTTTTTCTTTACCTTAAAGTCAAATGAATATAACCAAAGCCGAGACGCTGAAGCCGCCCGTATCTTGCAGCGGATTAGCCATGGAGCAGAGGCGCGCGTCTCCTGCTCAGCGAGGGGTCGCTTTAAGTATTTGATGCGCGGCTTTGGCCGTCACACAGTGAATCCAAAGTCAGGGATGTAAGAGAGATAACACGAGGAAGGAGGGGGCTGGAAAAGGGATAAGAATGCGCGAAAATGGAGATAATGAAAGGGGAGTTCAAGTGGTGAATAGAAGAGAACAAACAGAGAGAAAAGATAGGACAAGAGAAAAGGGAGAGAAATGCCACATAATTGTAAAGTAGTGAGAAAAAAAGAAAAATTCGCGAAATGGTAGAAAAAAATGGAATAGGAAAAATGGAGAACGATATGGAAGGGGAAAAGAATAAAGGCAGATAGAAAGGAAGTAAATGAGAATAGGCAGAGAAAAAAAGTAATGGGAAATAGATGGCACAGCGTATGAAAGTGGAAAGGCAGAAAGAAAAAACAGATAACTGACAAAACGATAATGCAAGGGAGAGAAGTGTAACAAACGAAAGAATGAAATAGGAAGAGAGAAAGCGAAAACATTTAGAAACCGCAACTGAGTAAAGCTAAACAGAGCAAGAAGCTAACGAAAAAAAGTGAAAATAGACGAGGTGAGTCACAGAATCTCCCCAAGCCTGCTTTACGGGCTAGCCCCTCTGATACAGTTTTCCGCTTCCAGCAGTCGAACTCCACGAACACTACTCTTAAGAGAAACCAATAACACAACCTAATTGGCAGAGAGAGATTTCAAAAAGCAGTGATGCGTTCGCTTTCATTGCACCTCTGATTCCAAAGAGCCAGGGATTTGAGGTTGGGCCTGCACCAAAGACCCCGTCCCGCCACTGTTGGGAAACACATCGGCTCGTGTCAGGAACAAGCAGCTGTGCGTGACGACCAATATCCAGCACAGCACAGAACATCTACGGCAGAGGGGCAGTGCAAGCTTCAGCAGAAGAAACAAGCATTTGCAATGCAATAGGTCTCGTATTTGCGAGAGTTTAAGCTATTAGCATTGTAAATGACAATGTCTTCTATTTATCTGCTTTGATAATTAACACATAAATAAAAGGCATTGTCATTTACAATGCCAATAGCCCAAACTCTTGTAAATGCGAGACCTATTTCACTTCAAAGATGCGGCCGCCATTGTCCCATACTGCCTGGAAAGAGAAAGCGCGCTTTGAGGCTGAATGTTGCAGGAAAGCACGTCCTGTCTGCAGTAGGAGAAACTCATGATAGAAAATAGTGCTTACAGACTAAATAAGACATACTGTGCAGCAACAGAAGTAAACATTATGTATGGTAATATCTGGTACCATGGCAAGCAGATTAATATGTCCACACACACACACATACACTATTAAATTACACCCACGTGTAGTGTTGCAGTAAAATCTAAAAGATAATGTTTTATAACAGAAAATGTAACAATTGTTTCACTAGTAAATTTTATAAATTGGATTCTACTCTAGATAAACGTGGATCAGAAGCATCTTACATACCATTACAACAAAAACAAATTACAGGCTGCAGGAACCAGGTGGGATAAGAAATACTGACTAAAGAGTCAAATTGATTATGCTTCCTCAATATTTTAGTTCTCAAATGCAGTGAAACCAAGCAACGTCCAATTAAAGTAATCCGGTCTTTGCAACTAAAAACTAGCGTGAGTTCCTCTAACAAAACAAGTTAGCAAAAGACTTGCAGAAGGCTCTTAGATTTCGCTAGTCAGTTTGGATACAACGGACATGTCACACATGAAGCAAGAGTGAACAACCAAGTATTCATTTACTGAAGCAATAGCCAATATTTTATTGCCACCACAGTTACATACGGATTCCTTACATTTCACTAAATCACTTTAATTTTAACTCTCAATTCAGCTCAACAACGAATTATCCTCATGCAAGACTGTTATAACAACAACACAATGTTTTCTTTTGGGAAAGAGGGACATGTTGGTAACCTGTGCAGAGGAAAATTCTTCAGGACAACAACCACACTCCAAATTAAATTTCAACTGCTGTTTGAACACCCAATCTTCTGAAATGGCTCTACTTGCTTCTAAGTGGTTATAAGGGCTCGTATTAGCTCCATTCCGCAGAACAAGGCGTTACTAAGAGTTTCTAAGTCAGAAAGTTCTAGGGAGGTTATGGGTTGCCTCACTCATGTGTTCTAGATCTAGGGAATTGCCATATTCTTTGAGATGAGAGTAGCTATGAAGTACACAGGACCTGCCTATCTCAACAAACGAGAAAGACACCTTTGCATTCCAGCAACAGAAAGATTAACCAGTGCTATTGAGTGTGCTGTCCAATGAGACTCCTAACATTTCACATGATGGTAGGACCTAATGCCTGAGATGCTACTTAATACCTTCTAGGGCTATCCAGCGTGCTTTTGTACTCTTACCACTAACCAGCCATGCATGAGGTCCAGCTTTCCCACCTTTGTTTACTTTTTACTCTTGTCCACCACTGTCTGCCTGGGACTTTTTAGAATCATTCATCAACTGTTTTTGACCCATCCACCATTGTAGGCTTGTCTGTGGAGCACATGAGAACAAGAATAGTTGTATGACACTATATGGAGGTTTGCTTATATTGACTTACGACAATATCATAGTCAATTCATTGACTTATCACTACGTCTTAATCCAGCCAGTCCTACCTTGGATGGTAAGTAGAAGAGAAATTAAGAATAGTAACTGTATACTAGGGTCACTGGTACAAAGTCATTTTGTGGCTGCCACAATTTACTACAGTTAAGGATTTGCCACATAATCCATCATCTTCTGTAAATTCTGCAGATTTTAACAAAACAGGATTTTGTTTTTAGCTCAAACGCATAAACATGTATTGCTTTGAAGATGTAGGAGCTTTGCAAAGATCGACTGGTCATCTTTCTGTTGCTTATTGCTGTATTTGGGTGTCACACAAGTACAATTTAAAAAAAAAAAGGTAAAACATTTGCCCAGATAGTGTTAACATATGTAAAGATAACAAAGTAATGAAGTAATATTAGTACAAAATGTTGTGCAGCATTATGTTGCCTTCTCTTGCCACATGATTTAGTAAGCCTTCCACATATTTTTGTTCTCCCCTCACGCATAATTCCAGTTGGCCTGCTATATATTTACCTTAGTAATGTGACACAGTGACCGAACAACATCACAATACCTGTTCTCTCATGGTATAGTGACAGTTTTCCTGCGATGCTAATGTGCCATCACCAGTCTAAAGCGCTGAGAACTTCCGTAGCAGTTTTTAGGTCTCGGGCTATAACGCGCTTGAAAAGCGCGTTCTCGCCAGAGAACTATAGTAGGCGTCTCAGCAGTCTGAGAACGCCGAAGGGATAGGCCCCGGATCCCCCAGCATGCTCCACACCCGCCTACCCACCAAAACAAGCACTTGAGAACAGGTGGGTTTAAAAGGCCATGTTTAATTACACTTCATAAACATGACAAGTAAATCGTTTATACATTTCTCAAATTATGAGCAACCTCCTTCCTTTATTATCAACTCTTCTTCATCAACTTTATTATACGTTTCAACTTGTATTTATTTGCTCATAACTTCTTGCTTCCCCCAGCACCAAGGGGCCCTTAGGTTCGCATCCCCCAAGTACGATGCCCGCGCCAGGTGCCACCCACCTGCGCCCCACGAGCGATGGGCCCCAGCCCTCGGGTCCTTGTCCGCCATTTCCAGGGCCCCACCTCTCATCCACCACGCTGCTATGAGGCTCGTACCTGACGCCCTTGCCTCCCCAGCCGGTGGTCTCCATCCCCCTGCGGAGAGCTTACCCTCTCTCCCCTCAGTGCTGGCGTAGGGAGTGCGCAAGGCGGACTCCACTCCATTTTTGCAGTCTATCAGTGTTCAAATGTCTCTTTTCCGCAACGCACCCTTCAAATCACTGCCTCAAGGGACGGGTGGGTGGGAGATTAAAACTAGCTGACTAACGGACAGGGAGTGGCGATCAGGTCCGGCGCAGGCGGGGAAAGAGGCCGAGTTGACCGTGACCCAGACCTAAATAGGTCATGGCCTCTGCCCCACGCCCCCACCGGACGTGCGTCACGCGCCCCCTGACCCGGAAGTACTTCCCAGGATGGCTGCCCATAGGGCAGCCTCCTGGGCCTATGAACCAATGGCGGCGCGGTGTGGGCCGGGGGGCCGGGCCCTAAAGGCGGGCTCGTCTAGCCTCGCCCTTGGTATAGGCCCCGGATCCCCCAGCATGCTCCACACCCGCCTACCCACCAAAACAAGCACTTGAGAACAGGTGGGTTTAAAAGGCCATGTTTAATTACACTTCATAAACATGACAAGTAAATCGTTTATACATTTCTCAAATTATGAGCAACCTCCTTCCTTTATTATCAACTCTTCTTCATCAACTTTATTATACGTTTCAACTTGTATTTATTTGCTCATAACTTCTTGCTTCCCCCAGCACCAAGGGGCCCTTAGGTTCGCATCCCCCAAGTACGATGCCCGCGCCAGGTGCCACCCACCTGCGCCCCACGAGCGATGGGCCCCAGCCCTCGGGTCCTTGTCCGCCATTTCCAGGGCCCCACCTCTCATCCACCACGCTGCTATGAGGCTCGTACCTGACGCCCTTGCCTCCCCAGCCGGTGGTCTCCATCCCCCTGCGGAGAGCTTACCCTCTCTCCCCTCAGTGCTGGCGTAGGGAGTGCGCAAGGCGGACTCCACTCCATTTTTGCAGTCTATCAGTGTTCAAATGTCTCTTTTCCGCCACAAGGGAGACTAGGGCCCTCAGGTCCGTCGCCCTTCCCCCCTGCCGCCAAGTTCAGCACAAATGACCAAATGCCTTGAATCCAAGCATCCATACCAATGTCCGACAGATGCACCCCGTCCTGGTGAAACATTTCAGATCCCGAGATCATCCTGTGCGGGAGATGTAGCAAGCGGCCCTTTCCTGAGCACATCTTTGCCAATTCTCCGTTGAGACGCCTCACAGACACGTTCACCGGGTACGGCCGGATCCCATTGCCCCACCATCGTCGTGGGATCATGCATGACCATGCTATCCTGGCCTGGGGGAAGGTTCGCCCCAGCCAAGCAATTTCCGTAAGTAGTGCCTCTTTGACTGCGAGGCGGCCCCTGTCGACCATGTCGTTGCCGCCCAAGTGTAAGATGACCAATGCGGGAGACTGCCTCTCGCGCCCCTTGATGTCTTCCACCAACCGTCGCAGGTGCCGAATCCGCATTCCTCCCACACCATGCCACAAAAACTCCGTCCCTGCCAGCCCGGGTGGCTTCCGCACTCGCCGTTGCCGCAGTCGCACCGCTGCCCGTCGAACGAACGAGTGTCCCAATACCCACACCACCTTCCCTGGCATACTAGTAATCGGAGAGGAAATAGAAAAGTCAGGCATGGGCATGGCAATACACGACGTCATAACAATTCGGGCCTTACATATCTTTTAAAGCAGTCGGACGACCAACGGCCCACCTTCTTCACCGCCTTGGAAGAAAACCCTGCCCCTGCCGCCAATGTGGCAGCGCCTATCCTGAATGAATGGGATGAATAGCCCGAATCCCCAAGGCCCAGGTCACCCAGAGCCTCCCGTAGTACAGCCTTGAATTGGTATTGCGAGACACACTCACCCCCCTCATGAATGAACAAGGCCTGACTCTTCTCCCCAGGGCGGATGGCCAGGTATGCCCGCATACAGGCTACCGGGCACACAGGCGCATCAGGCGCAGAGCCCAACTGGATCCAGGCACCTTTACCCAGCTGGTCGGTCTTAGACTTTCTGAGGCATACCTCCATGGTCCCTGCTGTAAGATTGAGGTCCCCAAACTGCAGCCCCCCATTATGATCAACGCGAGAGGACCCCACTATCTCCCCCAGACGAAATGCCCCATAAAAGGCTAACGAGAAGACTGCAGAGAATAACGTGCTCTCAAAGGCCGAAGTGCACCGTCTAGGGAGGGCGTCTAGCATCCTCCTCAGAGTCCCCACGTCCAGGGGCCTCCTACTGTCCCGCTTAGGGCCTTCCCTCCTGGCCCACCCAGTCAGAGCTCTCTTGACTACATAAGACATCCCTGGATCATACAGGCCCGCTAATCTAGCAAAGAAACCCACAGAAGTGACGTGCGTCCTGGCATAAGAGAGCGACTTGCCCTGGTCATAGATGTGCTGCAGAAAGTGAAACATAGCTTGATCAGAATGCCAACATGAGAAACCCGCCTCTTGCACTAATGTCCTGTAATACAAAAAACACTGCTGATACGTTTTCCGAGTGCGGTCACTCAATGAGGCACCTACCAGCCCCGCTAAAGCGGGGCTCCAATCCTCCACAGTGATGGTGGGAACACCGTCCTCTGATCCTCCGCTGCCGGATGGAACCTCCGAAACTCCTGCAGCTTGGAACGAGACAAAGCATCAGCAGCATGATTGTCGACCCCTGGAATGTGTGCTGCCTTAAACGTTAAATTCAACCTCAAACATGCCAACACCAACCGTTTCAACAATCTCAGCACATTCTTACACGTGGCCCCCTGCCGGTTAATGGCTTCAACCACAGACATGTTGTCTGACCAGAATATCACTGATCTGTTCCTGAAGTGCTCTGCCCAAACAGACACCGCCACCAGTATGGGGAACAACTCCAAAAAGGCTACATTTCTTGTCAAACCTGTTTTGTGCCACTCTTCCGGCCACTCCGCCCCGCACCACTTAGGCCCGAGGATAGCCCCAAAGCCAACGCTGCCTGCCGCATCCGTAAATAATCCTAACTCAGAGTTGGACACCGGGGCGGACGGCCAGACAACCGTGCCATTGAAATTCGCTAAGAAATCTCGCCACACTCTCAAATCACCCTTTACTTCGGCCCGTAGGCGCACTCTGTGGTGCTTCTGTGTTAGGCCCACCATCGCCCTGGCAATAGATCTAGAAAAGGGGCGTCCCATGGGAATGATCCTGAGGGCGAAGTTTAGCTGTCCCACCACAACCTGAAGCTGGTGTAACGTCACCTTCGTACAAGCCAAGACCGCGTCAATGGCGTGGGAAAAAGACTTCACTTTGTCTTGTGGTAACCTGCATTCCCCCGCCACCGTGTCAATTTCAATCCCCAGAAATGTCATGCATGTATCAGGACCCACTGTCTTGCCCGGGGCCAGCGGAATATTAAATTCCCTGAATAAGGCCACCAATTGGTCCAACGCCTGATTACAAGCCGTGGAGGCGGCCGGCCCCATAACCATGAAGTCATCTAAATAATGCACAACCTCCCTGCAGCCTGTCTTATGAGAGAACAACCATTGTAGCATGCAACTAAAGGTCTCAAAATACCTACAGGAGACAGCACACCCCATGGGCATACACTTATCATAGTAAAACTGCTGGTTCAGTTGGAATCCCAACAGGTGATAATCCTCCGGGTGAACAGGCAACAGGCGGAAAGCGGATTCTATGTCCGTCTTGGCCATGATGGCGCCAGGCCCTAGTGACCTCACTTTATTCAAAGCTACGTCAAAGGACGAGTAAGATACTGAACACAAAGTTGGGTCGATAGCATCGTTCACAGACTCTCCCTTGGGGGCAGATAAGTTATGGATCATCCTGAATTGCCCCGGTTCCTTCTTCGGTACTACCCCTAGGGGTGAGCAGACAAAGCCTGGGAGCGGGGGGGCCCCGAACGGGCCAGCTACACGCCCCGCACTAAGCTCCTTCAGCACCTTCAACTCAACCACCGCAGGCATCGCCCTCGCAGATAAAAGATTATTGCAAAACCTAACCGGGGGGACCCCAAGAGCTGGAATGCGAAACCCCTCTGAGAACCCTGAGTACAAGATTTTGGCTGCTGACCGGTCTGGATACTGATTCAGCCAAAAAACCAGTTTCCCAATGTCCACCGGGGTGGGCAGCTTATGGCTGGGAGGGCTTAACCTCTCTGCCCCCCCCTCCCCGTTCCTTGGATTTTTTAATGCACTTGAATTCGGGATGCGAGGGGTGCCCGCAAAAGGAGCATGCGTGCCTGAACTTGCACTTGTCCGGCGGCCAGGTGCACACCTTCCTGTTAAATTGCCAACATGTCCCCCGCTTATCCCCAGGTCCCCCCTGGGATGTCCGAAAGGGCTGTCTATTGTTTTGCGACCCACATGCTTTGGCATTCACACTTTCCAACCACACATTGACCTCCACCTGGTCCCAACCCATGTCTGGGTCCTGCACCTTCTCCCATCTGAAATCCCTATCATAATCCAGCCAGGCTGTCCCTCCATGCGTCGTGTGCGCTTTCAAAATCCTGTGCATATAGTACACCAATGGCCCCGCCAACTCTGGCTTCTTCTCAATAACTACTGTGATGAACACCTGGAAACCAAATAGCCAGTTCGTGATAGATTCTTCCACCCTCGGTCTCCTATCCTTGGAGGAGTTATCCTTGCCCTCCTTGTCCTTACTCTCCACCTCCATTCTCTTGGGCCTAATCAAAGCAAATATATCTACGAATTCCCCCTTCCAAATTTTTTCCTTCATATCGGGAGATACGTGTGTAGCCAGGCGGCCTGGTTTAGACAAGACATAACCCTGGCCACCCCCCACCATCGCTCCCGCCCCGGGCTCCGGGCCCTTCATCTCAGGCTTACCTCCTGGAGTACTGGGGGCACAAGCGGGGGCCGCCACCGCCGATGGGGCCACCGGGGCATTCAGAGCCTGCGTCCTGGCTAACAGCGCCAATTGCTCCTTGATCTCGCCTAGTGGGCCCTCATCCTTATTCCCCGGGACCCAAGGCGTGACTGCCGGGACCAAGGTCGGTGCCACGGCTACCGGAGGAAGAGGGGGTGCTGCGCCCGGAGCTCGAGTGAGCGCCTTCAGGGCATTTAAGATTTCCCCCAAAGCGCCCCCAGTCCCAGCGCCCTCGAGTTGGGGCTGGGCGGGTGGGCTTACTACCACTGGTGGGGACACTGCGACCTTCTCAGGAAGCACCGGGGGAGATCCCAGCGCCGCTATGGCCCCCAAGATTTCCTTCAAGATGTCACCCGTAGGCACCGGGGCCGGGGGTATCGCCGGAGCACCTGGTGCCGCTGGGGGAATAACAGGCGCTTGAGGCGCGGGTAGAGGGGCCCCTGGCGCTAGTGGTGTAGGCGAAGGAATTACAGGCGCTTGTGGCGCAGGAACAGGAATTACTGGAGCTAGAGGCGCCGCCAGTGGGATTACTGGCGCCTGGGGCACAGGAAGAGGCGCTACGGGTGAAGGAATTACAGGCGCTTGTGGCGCAGAAACAGGAATTACAGGCGCTTGTGGCGCAGAAGCCGGAATTACTGGAGCTAGAGGCGCCGCCCACGGGAGTACTGGCGCCTGGGGCGCAGGAAGAGGAGCTACGGGTGCAGGCGGCGCCAATGGGGGGGCACTCGGCGAAGGAACCCTCGGAGGGGGGGGCAGCCCCGCTCCCCCACCGCTCCCTTTCTTCTTCTGCCCACGTGAGCCCCTAGGATTCTGTGCCCTCGGTTTCTTGGGCAGGGGAGGGAACGCCGCTTTGGGCGGAACACCACGCCTGCGTGGGCGCTCCGCAATGCTCGGGGTCTCTCCCTCCGGATCGGAATGGGGCCCCTCAGACTCTACTTCACTGCACTCGTCGTCCCCGTTAAACTTCTGGAGGAGCAAGGCCAGTAACTGCGCAATCTCCGGGTCTTTGCCCTTGCGCTTATGGCTCTGCCCCCTGGGTGCCATGGTACCTTCTTTGCACCGCTACCTACTACTCTGAGTCCCGCTACCCTTCTCCCTCGCCCCCACACCCACCCTGCCGCCAGGCGACGGCGCCGGAGCTCTGCTGCCCTTTCCTAAGGCCGCTGCAGGCGAACGCGGGCCCGCACCACGCTCTCCGCTCCCAACACCTCACCGGGCTGCAGCAGGAGGAGGCGTCAAACAAGCCCCGGACCCGCGCCCGCCCCCAGCCTCAGCTAACCCCGGCACCTCACCTGGCGACCCGGTCGGCGCTCTCTCCTCCGCTGCACGTCGAGGTTCGTCGGCACTCCGTCAATGTCCTCGGGGGTCAGACTATGGGGCGGGGAAGCTACTGGGCAACCTAAGTTTAACTTAAAGTTTAAAGATTAAAACTAGCTGACTAACGGACAGGGAGTGGCGATCAGGTCCGGCGCAGGCGGGGAAAGAGGCCGAGTTGACCGTGACCCAGACCTAAATAGGTCATGGCCTCTGCCCCACGCCCCCACCGGACGTGCGTCACGCGCCCCCTGACCCGGAAGTACTTCCCAGGATGGCTGCCCATAGGGCAGCCTCCTGGGCCTATGAACCAATGGCGGCGCGGTGTGGGCCGGGGGGCCGGGCCCTAAAGGCGGGCTCGTCTAGCCTCGCCCTTGGTAGACAAGACCTGGCCGCGCGCAGCGTTTTCCCATAGGATAACGTTGTGCGTGTGGCCATGTCTTGTGTCCACAGCTGCATGGCATACCGGATCGCGTCGCGCGACTCTCTGGAATGCAGGGGGAGTCTACAGAGAGGCGCGCGGCGCTGATAACAGCTTTCCTAACTGGACGCCCGCTTCCTGTTGCTGGAGCACGTCTGTTTTTTTTTTTTTCTTCAATGTCGTTTCAGTCTTTTTTTCCCCTTCTTGTCTTCAATGTTGTTTCAGTCTTTTTCTCCCCTTCTTGTGGCCACATTTTTTCAACTTTCACATCACCAGGCTACAAGCACTCTGACATCACCAATATTAAATTAGTCTCACATTCACAGCATCCACTCATTCTCACATTCCCTACTGCCAAAAAATACAAAAGAAAAATATACAAAAAAAAATTCAACTTTTAAGTACATCCCATTTAACGTGGAAAATCATACCACTATAATGAAGCTCTAGGCCCTCTCATATCACCAAGCTTCAGCGTTCAAGCAACAAGGGTAATCAGGTGATACACAGAAAGCATGCAAATACAAGCGACTGTTATTACTACACAAATAAGAGGCATGCTTCCTCAATAGTGTGCCATACGTTAACAGACATTAAGCACGGGTGTAAAGTACAACATACATACACATACATTCTAAAAGCATAACCGTACAAACAACGTGCATAAGGACTAATACAGGACATACATCGATCAAACAGGTAAGCACAAGCAGCAGTGCAAGCTTCACTCATACATACATCAAACAGGTACAGCACAAGCAGCAGTGCAAGCTTCACTCAGACATACATCAAACAGGGACAGCACAAGCAGTTCAAGCTTCACTCATACATACATCAAACAGGTACAGCACAAGCAGCAGTGCAAGCTTCACTCATACATCAATCAAACAGGTACAACACAAGCAGCAGTGCTAGCTTCACTCATACATACATCAAACAGGTACAGCACAAGCAGCAGTTCAAGCTTCACTCATACATACATCAAACAGGTACAGCACAAGCAGCAGTGCAAGCTTCACTCATACATACATCAAACAGGTACAGCATAAGCAGCAGTGCAAGCTTCACTCAGACATAAATCAAACAGGGACAGCACAAGCAGTTCAAGCTTCACTCATACATACATCAAACAGGTACAGCACAAGCAGCAGTGCAAGCTTCACTCATACATAAATCAAACAGGTACAACACAAGCAGCAGTGCAAGGTTCACTCATACATACATCAAACAGGTACAGCACAAGCAGCAGTGCAAGCTTCACTCATACATACATCAAACAGGTACAGCACAAGCAGTTCAAGCTTCACTCATACATACATCAAACAGGTACAGCACAAGCAGCAGTGCAAGCTTCACTCATATATACATCAAACAGGTACAGCACAAGCAGCAGTGCAAGCTTCACTCATACATACATCAAACAGGTACAGCACAAGCAGCAGTGCAAGCTTCACTCATACATACATCAAACAGGTAAGCACAAGCAGCAGTGCAAGCTTCACTCATACATACATCAAACCGGTACAGCACAAGCAGCAGTGCAAGCTTCACTCAGACATACATCAAACAGGGACAGCACAAGCAGTTCAAGCTTCACTCAGACATACATCAAACAGGGACAGCACAAGCAGTTCAAGCTTCACTCATACATACATCAAACAGGTACAGCACAAGCAGCAGTGCAAGCTTCACTCAGACATACATCAAACAGGGACAGCACAAGCAGTTCAAGCTTCACTCACACATACATCAAACAGGTACAGCACAAGCAGCAGTGCAAGCTTCACTCATACATAAATCAAACAGGTACAACACAAGCAGCAGTGCAAGCTTCACTCATACATACATCAAACAGGTACAGTACAAGCAGCAGTGCAAGCTTCACTCATACATACATCAAACAGGTACAGCACAAGCAGGTCAAGCTTCACTCATACATACATCAAACAGGTACAGCACAAGCAGCAGTGCAAGCTTCACTCATACATACATCAAACAGGTACAGCACAAGCAGCAGTGCAAGCTTCACTCAGACATACATCAAACAGGTACAGCACAAGCAGCAGTGCAAGCTTCACTCATACATACATCAAACAGGTACAGCAAAAGCAGCAGTTCAGGCTTCACTCATACAGACATCAAACAGGTACAGCACAAGCAACAGTGCAAGCTTCACTCATACATACATCAAACAGGTACAGCACAAGCAGCAGTGCAAGCTTCACTCATACATACATCAAACAGGTACAGCACAAGCAGCAGTTCAAGCTTCACTCATACATACGTACATCGATCAAACAGGTACAGCACAAGCAGCAGTGCAAGCTTCACTCATACATACATCAAACAGGTACAGCACAGGTACAGCACAAGCAGCAGTGCAAGCTTCACTCATACATACATCAAACATGTACAACACAAGCAGCAGTGCAAGCTTCACTCATACATACATCAAACAGGTACAGCACAAGCAGCAGTTCAAGCTTCACTCAGACATACATCAAACAGGTACAACACAGGTACAGCACAAGCAGCAGTGCAAGCTTCACTCATATATACATCAAACAGGTACAGCACAAGCAGCAGTGCAAGCTTCACTCATACATACATCAAACAGGTACAGCACAAGCAGCAGTGCAAGCTTCACTCATACATACATCAAACAGGTATAGCACAAGCAGCAGTGCAAGCTTCACTCACACATACATACATCAAACAGGTACATCACAAGCAGCAGTGCAAGCTTCACTCATACAAAGCATCCTGGGACTGAATTCAGGGTATCACCCCACATTAGCCAGGCTAGCTTGACGCCAGTGGCATAGTAAGCACAGGACCCACGTCTAGGAATACCTGTCCCACTGGGGGTGACAAATGCAAAAAAGCATTTGCAATGCAATAGGTCTCGCAATATTACAGTTTGAGCTATTGGCATTGCTAAATAATGCAACACCAATAGCTCCAACTTTAATAATGCGAAACCTATTGCATTGCAAATGCATCACTGCCATGCACACACGGACACCACCACTGCCATGCACACACGGACACCACCACTGCCATGCACACATGGACACCACCACTGCTGTGCACACACGGACACCACCACTGCCGTGCACACACGGACACCACCACTGCCGTGCACACACGGACACCACCACTGCCATGCACACACGGACACCACCACTGCCATGCACACACGGACACCACCACTGCCATGCACACACGGACACCACCACTGCCACTCATTTACAATGCTAATAGCTCTAACTTTTGCAATGCCAAGACCGTTGCATTGTAAATGCTTGTTGAATAAGTAATGGCAATGAAACTAGAGGGATTGAAAGCGAGGACTGAGTCTGGGCTCGGTCTCCCAGACGATAGAGTAACTTGGCAAGGCCTGGTGTTGCTGTACAATCTGCGGTGTAACAATTGGCACTTAAGCAGCACTCTCACTAAACACCCGCAATGAGAGCGCTTTGGAGAGGTGGGAGGGGAGGCCATGGGTCGGTGGAATGCGGCCACCAAATACTGCATTATTGATGGTCACAGAAGCAGTTGGAGTGCATTTTCCATTATGAGCAATTAGTTGTCACAAGCCCAGCAGTGATGGAACCACCAGCCCCCACCCCACCCACCCCCAACCCCTTAAATTGTCCCCCAAGAGATGCCCCGAGACAGCGTCATTTGTCAATGCCGCTCGACTCCGAGTCTGCAGACGCCGTGCAGGGTCCCCGGGAGCTTCAGAGATGATCTGGAGCCGACAATGGGAGGGAAGGAGGGAAAGAAAAAGTGTGCCATGCGCACGCTGTGATGAAACGCCAAGGGAGGGAGGAAAAGTGAAAGCGCATCATGCGCACGCTGGAAAGTGAAAGCGCATCATGCACGCGCTGTGTTGAACCGCCGGGTGCAAAGTGAAAGCACGGCAGGCGCGAGCTGTGTTGAAACGCCGCATGCACGTGATGTGTCTGTATGAGTGCACATCTCCTATCTCCCTCCCCAACAGAAAGCGACGACAACAGATCTCGCCAAGGCGTGCAGCGCATGCTCTGCGTTGCTAGGCGAGACCTAAATATAGGTTCAAAGAAGGCAGCAGAGCAGCAATTGTCCATCAAACACCAACAGGCACAGAACAGCAGAAAAACATTCATCAGACAGAACAGAAGAGATACAGTGCTCCAGAGGCAGAACAAGCATATACCACACAGAAAACAGGTACTGAGCAACATAGGCAGAACAAAGATCCATCACACACAGAGGACAGGTACAGAGCACCAGAGGCAGAACAAAGATCCATCATACACAGAGGACAGGTACGGAGCACGAGAGGCAGAACAAACATACATCACACACACAGAGAACAGTTACAGAGAACCAGAGGCAGTTAAACAGTGGCGGCTCCTCCGCAATGGCAGAAGAGCGTCGCCCCGCTGCCTGGCTCAGAGCCAGCAAACGTAAAATAAAAAGATGTACTTTCATCATTCTATTTTACATTTGCCGGCTCTTAGCAAGCGGTGCTGGGAGGGCCAGGCTGAGGCATGGAAGGGGGGAGGAGGAGTGCTAGTGCACTCCTCTCCCTAAGTGCTCATGTGTGTTTGGCTGGCCATCTCTGGCCGACCAAAACACACATGCGCACCCCCACAAACTCAGTGGTTTGAGCAGGGCGTCTTTCCTGCCTGCTCAGACCAGTTTGTCCCAGTGCCTGCTGGGACCAGACAGGAAGAGGGGAGGCGGCGCAACCACATGCAATGCTGGGGGTCGCCGTTGGCAAAAGGTATGTTTTTTTAACATTGTGTGTCTACCCCACCACCCACGCAACCTCACTCGCCCCACTACCCTACCCACCTCACCACCCTTTGTTTATGTCGGCTGCCACTGGGAGGCAGAACAAACATCCATCACACAGACTAAGAACAGGTACAGAGCACCAGAAGCATAATAAGAAAATACCACACAAAGATCAGTTACAGAACTCCAGCAGCAGAACAAACCCAGCACACAGCGAGAACAGGTACATAGCACCAGAATCAGAACAAGCACCCATCACACAAACACACACACACACACACTCCCACACACACACGCGCAAACACAGCACAGTTACAGAGCTCCAGAGGCAGAACAAGCATGTACAACACAGGGAACAGGTACAGAGCACCAGAAGCAGAACCAATATCCATCACAGATAGAGAACGGCTACAGAGTAACAGCAGCAGAACAAACATATATCACACAGGGAACAAGTATAGCACAGCTAGCAATATGAGCTTCATCACAAACAGAATAAGTACAACAGAGGTGGCAGCACTGCACGATTCCAACACACTCAGAATAGCCACAGACTAGAGCAGCAGAAAAAGCACTCATTACTCAAAGAAGGAGTACAGAGCTCCAGAGGCAGAACAGGCATATACCACACAGGGAAGAGGTACAGAGCACTAGAAGCAGAACCTATATCCATCACACTCAGAGAACAGGTACAGAGCACCAGAAAAATAATCACTATCCATCACACACAGAAAACAGGTACAGAGCACCAGAAACAGAACAAACATATGTCACACAGGGAACAGGTACAGCACAGATAGCAGGAGCCACTTTGGTGGTGAGGGGTGTTCCGGAGGCCCTTCACGACGTTCTGTGGGAACCCAGAGGCGGTGAGTGAAGGGGCAGCCAGGAATACCAGCAATACCCGTGGGAAGCCAGGGGAGCAGAGAGAATCCTTAAACATGGAGCCCACCGCTCTCACCCTTGAGTACAATTTTTGGACTAGGACTCATATGCACCCCGCACTTTTGGGACCATCTCCTAGAGACACTCTTGTCCTATTCGCCATTTTAGAGACCTTGGTCCGTACCTCCGGTCCAGTCGGTCTCTAGCTGGGTGACCTTTCGATCTTCTATCTTCTCCACGGATCTGCTCATCGTTTGTGAATAATGCTGATGCCCCTGATCCCATCACTCATCACTCATCACCCTCTCCCCTACCTCTTCCCTCCTCTCTTTCTACTATTCCTTTCCTCTCTCCCCTGAATTTCTCTCCCCTTGCCTGCTTTTTACCTATGCCTGAGCCATGCTTCTGTAACTGATAAATATATATATATATATATGTAAACATGTAATACATAATTGTCCAAGCCCAATCGCTGTTAAAATGTAATCCTGGGTTAATTTACTATTTGTATATATAGAACTCTAACCACTAGTATATGTAGTTGACCTTTGTACTTACTACCATTCCTATGTGATTTCGAGTTTTTCCGTTTGTATCTCTTCCTTGAGTGACTTTACAACTTGTACATTTGAAATTTTCTTCTGTTTGTATTTCTTTCTTGAATGACTTAACAACTTGTACATTTGCAATTTTTTCTGTTTGTATCTCTTATGTAACTCATGCAATCCAAAGTCCTTATGTAACGCAACTGGTTCTTTTGTAAGGCGCTCTGACACCTTCGGGTACTGTTTGCGCTATATAAAATCGCATTAAATAAATAAAATAAATTAAAACCAACATCGCAAACAGAATAAGTACAGAGGCAGCAGCACTGCATGATTCCAATACACCGAGAATGGCCACAGGCTAGAGCAGCAGAAAAAGCACTCATTACTCAAAGAACAGGTAAAGAGCTCCAGAGCAGAGCACATTCCACACAGGGAACAGGTGCAGAGCACTAGAAGCAGAACCAATATCCATCACACAATGAGAACAGGTACAGAGCACCAGAAGCATAACAAACATATATCACACAGGGAACAGGTACAGCACAGGTAGCAATGTAAACGTCATTGCAAACAGAATAAGTACATCAGAAGCAGCAGCACTGCACGATTCCAACACACAGCCACAGGCTAGAGCAGCAGAAAAATAACTAATTACTCAGAGAAGAGGTACAGAGCTCCAGAAGCAGAACAAACACACAGCACACATGGAACAGGTAGCAATGTAAACGTAATGGCACACAGAATAAGTACAACACGGTCAGCAGCTCTGCACGATTCTAACACAAAGAAAACATGAACAGAGCACCGGAAGTAGAACAAGTATTCATCACACAACGAACAGCTGCAGCACAGGTGCCAGCACAAGCTTCATCACACACTACAGGCAGAAGAGCTAACTTCATCACACAAGAACAGGTACAACAACCGTGGATAAGCTGCAGGACTCCATTACAGACAGGACATGTAGGGGACAAGCAGCAGTAACAGTGCAAGCTTCCCTCTCACACAGAAGAGGCACAGCACAGGAATAGAACAACCGTTTGTCACACAAACAGTTACAACACAGGATTCATGCTGGCAAGAAGGGTTCAATCACAAAAACAAGTATGCCACAGGGAGAAGTGGACACATTTCCAGGGCAGCTGCAGAACAATCACTCACAACTCACACAAAAGTACAGTATATGCTGTGGTAGTAGACGAATCACTCACACGGGGCCAGCACATGCAACAGCAGGCCAATCTCGCTCACACAAAGCACACCAAAGTACTGCGAGCTCAGTCACTGAAGAGAGCAGACTGCACCACCAGTAGCGCTGCTCACTTGTTTCCACACAGAACTGGTAGATGAGTAGTTCCAAGGCATGACTCTCTCATACACAGAACAATCTTCCCACAGTACACAACCCATGTGACACAACCTTGTTCAGCAGTCTGAACACCTTTAGAAGGGGAACAAGCTTGGGCATGCTCACTATAGCCCTGGCACCTCTACAGGAAGCTGAGCATTGCCAGATTCGTGCCAGTTTAGTTATTTACAGTCAACCACTTCCTGTTGGGAACTGGACCGTGGCCGTGAGCCACGCAGAGAGGGTAATGCAGGATAACTGAGCGAAGCAGGAAGTTGGAGAGGGGGTGACTGATAGTATTTGTGGAACACTACAGAGGTACACAGTCTCTAGAATTTACTTTCCCTGAACAGTGTTCTTCGATAGTCGCGCCTCGCCTTGGACGGAAAAGCACCTATTCAGTGACGGGATAAGGCTCCTGTCTCACCGCAGACCCTAGGTAGCCATGACAGCCACAGGTGGTATGCCACAGCCGTTCCCCCCTATTTTTTTGTTTTTCCATCCACCATTTCTGCTTTTTCTAGACACATCTTTTTCCCACAAAAGCAGCGCCATCATCCCAGTTCCAGGGCGGGAAACAACCTTTACAACGCAACTTTTACAACGCACTACCATTACAATGAAACATTTACAACGCAACATCCATTACATCGGATGCCATTACAATGCAACCATTACAATGCATGACACCACAACGCATACCACTACAACGCATGTCATTACAACGCATACCATTACAACGCATAACATTACAACGCATAATACCCTTACACTTTCCAACACTTACCCTACTGTTGCACCCCCTGTAGTTAGAATAGTAATTTTTACCCCTACACTATCCAACACTTACCCTACTGTTGCACCCCTGGAGTTAGAATAGTACATTTTACCCCTACACTATCCAACACTTACCCTACTGTTGCACCCCCCTGGAGTTAGAATAGTAATTTTTACCCCACACTATCCAATACTTACCATAAATGCAATGTAATGTTATGCATTGTAATGGTATGCGTTGTAAAGGTAGTATGTGTTGTAATGGAATGCGTTGTAAAGGTAGTTTTTAAAAATTCGTTGTAATGGCATGCGTTGTAATGGAATGTGTTGTAAAAAATGCGTTGTAATGGTATGCGTTGTAAAAGTATGCGTTGTAACATCATACATCCTCCAGGGCTCCTCCAACAGAGCCATTGACTGGTCTTGAGAGAGGATGAGTCTAGAAGGACTCCCTGTTTGATTTTGAGGGATCTACTAACCACTAACCAGGGCCTGCCTTGCTAGTGGTGACAAGCTGCCTATTTTAGTGGTATAGTGATTTCATTAGACCACACTGTTGGGGTCTTGTGTGGCCAATCCCCAGTAACCAACCATGCTGCCCTTTAGGCAAGGACCCTCACTCCCGAAACCCGGAGTGCGATGAAACTAACATGGAAACAAACCTGCCTTTTAAGAATTGACATTTGACTGTGATGGTGGATTTGATCATTGGATTCAGCGTTCCTGGAGTATCCAGCTTCTGCTCGTGCTTGCCTTGGTTATCGAGATGATCCCAACTTTCTGCCATTCAATCCTCTCCAAAAAGATAAGAAAGAAGCCCCGAAAAAGGTCCTCTTGAGCAAGAAAGGAACTGGGTGCGTGGAGGAATTATTTTGTGTCTGGACTCAAAGATGGATTAAACATCTTGCTCTCTTTTCTTTCAGTCTCTACTCTGAGTGATAGTCTGTTCATGCCCCTCTAGTCAAGTCATGGCCTATGCAGGTAAGTGTGGTGGGGCGGTGGAGCGGGCGGGGAGTGTGGGAGAGTCAACAGAGGACAGAATAGGATTTATTTATTTATATTAGTTTACCCATTCCGTCTTCTGTCGATTTACCCCCTTCTAACCCCGTCCCGCCCCTGCTTTGCCCCACCATGCTTACCTGTCCCGGCCGCTGCTACTCTAGTCCCAGAGTATCTGAGCGCCTAAACTTTTAACATTCCTTTTATTCCGACTGGCCTGGATCCCTGCCTACGATCCACTGAAACCCAAGCTATACAGTCACCCCCGTGAGCGAGAACAAACTTGGGTCCGCGTGGCCCTTGCACGTCTCTGCCAAGGACTCTTGTTTGATGATGAGAGCACCTCCATAACAGCAAAAGAAGGCCATCGAAGGACCCCGTCATTCACGAACAACAGGCTCATTCAGGATTATGATAAATATAATTGTATTAAACTGTTATATCAAACTGTGGACCTTATTTAGTGAATACACAGAAAAGAGGATCTCATATAACAGAGACTGTCAGTGCCATCAATGTGCTCTCCAGAGAAGTAAGCTGCTGAGCATAAAGGCAACATCCATAGCTTAAACCTTTCAGCAGGCAGCTCGGTCCCATAGCATGCAAGAAGCTGAGCTGTGATTGGTTGTGATTGGTTCATTATAGACTCCCTCATCCTATTGTGAGGCAACATTTCATGTGCCATGCTTATATCACATCCTCAATCCCCAAGCACCTCCCCCAACGTCCTTTGAACCATACACTCGAAAGGATGCCCTTGAAACGAATGCCAGTTGTTACCACCTATGCATTAACCAAGGACGGCTTTAGAATGCATATCATACAATGCATTGACTTTTACAAAGAGTTGTGCTACATTGTTTCACTTCACCATGGATTATTTGTGATTGCACTGATATTCGTGATTACAACTGATATTTATATATGAGAATCGCTAATTTCATTTGCTGTTAAGCGGAAGTGTGATTTACTGTCTAGTTGTTGTTCTTTGTCACTTCATTAGCACAAGGGCACTTTAAAAAGACGATCTAGACGAAGGGGCTCTATGGTCCAGTAGAAGGCTGTGTGCCGAAACGAGTAGACCGTCCACCTCTCTCGCACTAATTGCACTTTAAAACTTTGGAAAACTCTAAAAATGATTAAATAAAAATATCTACAATGAACCTGACCCCACGAGTGCTGTGTTTCTCGTCGGAAAGGATGAGATGGCAAAACTATATATATAAATATATATAATATATATATATACATATATATATATTACGTATGCGATAGATAGATAGATAGATAGATAGATAGATAGATAGATAGATAGATAGATAGATAGATAGATAGATAGATAGATAGATAGATAGATAGATAGATAGATAGATAGATAGATAGATAGATAGATAGATAGATAGATAGATAGATAGATAGATAGATAGTTAGACAGACAGACAGATAACTCTTTTGTCCTTTTGGGGCAGCCGCCAAGCTGTAAAAGCTGCACTCCCAATCCGACTACAGTTATGTCAGGGGGTCCCTGCCTGCCACGGCTCGGGGGAGGACTTTAACCCATGTTCCTTTCCGCCCCGAGTACAGAACGGATACGGCCCCTTTAAGGTGGCGTGAGCCTTCCCGGAGGAGGGAATTCCGCCACTGACGTCATCATTCTCCCTCCAATCGGGAGCCACAGAGGAGCAGATAGCGCGGCACCCGGAAGAGACCAGCGCGACCGGGACAGGAGAGGAGGAGACGTCCAGCGGGCCTCGTGAAGACTTCGGTGTCCAGCGGAGAGAGAACACGGAACCGAGGACGGAGGACGTGGAAGCCGACTCACCCTAGGAGGAGAGAAAGGTGGGAGGCCAACGAGACCACGCTCCGCCCCGCCACACTTCAGGAGGAGAAGTGTGGCTCCACAAGGTACGGGCCAGATTAAGGGGACTAGTCTTTTCACAGGGGGGGAACGGGTAGGGGTGGTTGAGGGTGGTCACGAGACATGCGTGTGTGTCTGAGCCGTTTTTCGCACCCCCGGTTGAATGCACACGAACGCTGGTCACTGCACATTGTGGTGTCGGTCCCTGGTGGTCCCCTCACTCCCCACTTCCCCTTCTTTCGTTATCAGAATACCAGCAGCGCCAGTAACCCCGGGTTTCTTTTCCTTCTTTTGAGTACCTTTGGACCCTGACATCTTCCGTTGTATGAGACGTGGACCCCTGATGCAAGAGGATCTACACCGGCTCGACCCGGAGGCCATAAACGTCCAGAATTGAGGACCTTTTGTGTGTTATCTCGGAACCCCGGGAACCCTGTTGTTTCGGAGGGACTTTTTGACATGTACAATAAAACGCTCATCTATACCCACCCTTCTGATTGAAGCTCCTTCTCTTCTATGGGTTGCCCCCCCCCTCAGTGCGTCCCTCACAAGTTAAAAACACATTACTTCTCTGTACCCCTGCATGTCCCTGAACCCTAAAAACACCTTATTACCAAGTATCTTCAACTATCCCTAAACTGCTCAAACCCCTTACTACCCTCTATATTTCCCTGTTTCAGAAGAGGAAAAAAACTTATTACAACATTCCCTTACCCAACCCCAAACTCAAAAATCCCCTTACTAGTCTGTACCCTTTTCCATACCTGAACTTTTAAAACCTCTTTCAACCCTATACCCATCACTGAACCCTCCAAAACCCTAAACACCTTTATAACTTGGTACCCAGTCCATCCCTGAACTCTAAAAACACCTTACTGCCTCATATTATTACCTGTCCCTCAACTCTCAAAACCCTTAAACCACTATCATGTACCCTTACTGATCACTGAACCCTAAAAAGTATTTACTACCCCAAACCCCTCACTATCACAGTCTTACCCATCCTTTAACGCTAAAGCCCCTTACACCCCAAACCTTTAGCCAACCCATAGCACTTACGTGGTGAAGTCCAACATTGTGTAACGTGTCTGAAAAAGGCATGAGTGGTACTTATTTGTATGGGAATGGTCATGTTGTAAATTGTCCTGCATATTAACGCCCACATTGTAAGCGTTATACACACCATGAAACTGACGCACATCGGAGTTCTTTACAACCTCGCCAGGGTTATGAATCTATGTAACATAGAGAATGCAACTAGTCCACCCCTGCTTTGTCACACATACGTCAACACAATAGAATACAAAATGAATACCAAAATGTATCACATATCATTCTGCAGGGCTCTAATCCTGAAGCATTTTTCCTGAATACCCCTGGAAAGTTAGAGCCCTATAGCCTGCTGCCTCTGGCTATGCCGTTTATTAAAGGCCCTGAACCTGAGTTGTCAGCCCGATCTGCATTGGAGGGCCTTTAACGAAGGTGAGGGCCTTTAACAACTGGTATAGCCCAAGGCAGATGGGCTTTAAGGCTATTAGAATATTCCACTCACTTAGAGCAGAATGTTCCAAATTTAAAAGGGAGGAACGGAAAGGCAAACAATGGAATGTTAGAGCAGAAGGATTATACTAGACATTAGAAGCCGGAGCCACTCCATTGTCTTCAATGGTGCTCTCGACATTCCAATGTTCTGGTTAAGATTATTGATTTCACATGTTTTGCAATGCTTAGCTTTTACTGTACGTTCACTCCTAGGGGTTTATTAAACTATGAATCATTTTTAAAGTAATAACCTTAATGGAACATTAATGTTTATAGTAGTTGGGATAATCAGACAGGTCAGCTTTGGTTTTACATTTGTAAGTGGGAGATTCAAGCAGTATGCCTATGTGGCTTTGGCTGAATGTCTGACACAAGGTTCTCCTATTTGAGGGATGCAATGGGGGAGTCTGGCTCTATTTGCATGGCTCAGGTGGATAGTCAGTGCATAGTGGAAGACGAGAGAGATGGCTCTATCGCTAGTCCTGTAGAGTTGTGCAGGGGGTGAGGGGCAGTTGAGGGACGACATTGACATGAACAAGTGGTAGGGTGTGCTGTCTGCTGGTGTGTGATGGCTCAGTCACATTTCACTTGAAGTTAAATGTTTTTTAAAGAGGTCAATGACTCATGCTGTCAGTGGCAGGGTCACCTTGGAGGCGGATAATCCAGAGGTAGAAACGTATTTGCGAGGAGATTAGTGGTTTCCTATGTCCTGGAGAATTATTTATTAATTGTTTTGGGAGGAGGCGTGGCACGCGGCAAGTTCAATGGAGGTGAGGTTGGACGGCCCTTTGAAAGTGCTTGAGCATGCTGTTTTGGGAATTTGTGTGTGTATATGTGTATTTGTGTGTGTGTGTGTATATATATGGATGTGTGTGCTCGTGCTTGTTTAATGCTGTAGACATTGGGGACAAAGAAGTGTTTGGTTCTCGAGGCGGGCCATTTATTCAGTGAGGATGATTGCAATTAGGTTTTGAGTATTTCTTTTGTATGCCATATTAGCTGCCTGCCGGCCTGTGGAAACAACATTGATGAGCATGAGGGGTATTTTTATTGTTGAGGGTAGTGGATTTGATGCGTTGAAAGTGCCAATGGGTCCTGAAATTAGGTGACAAGAGTGTATGGAGCATGTGCTACTTTTGTGTGCATGTGTGAGAGTGAGGATAGGCAACGTGTGCGTATACTTGTGCCCATGAAGATGCAAGAATGATGGGTGGGTTCTGACCCTTGGCGCTCTCCTGCCACTAGGTTCATATCCTAGGGTAAGGATGTCATGGGGGTGCAGCAAAACAAAGAATGGGTGAACATTACTTATGTATTCTGATTGGTTAGCCAGACATCGGACTGTCTCTCTTTATCCTGTGTGGCTGTTAGCGGGTGGGGGTGATTTCGTTCTGATATTTAAGTGGCTGACATGGGGAGAAAACTACATTTTTACATAGAAACAATAGGTCAGGTTTATAAAGAAATAAAATGTATGTATTTCAAAGGCAGGGTTGAATTGGGATTGAAAGTCGGCCCGGGGACGCCCACATTTGCATAATGCCTTTCCTCAAATCACTGCTTATAAAACAACTTTAGGAGGGGGGAGGGGAGGTAAAAAAAAATGCACGCGTTAGTTTACACTGGTGAAACACACCTGGAAACAAGTGAGGCCACTTCTACTCAGGCCCCCTGCCCCCGCTCAGTATGTGCACACATTAATGGGCCGGCCAGCGAGACAAAAGGGAGTGATACCTCTGCCTGTTGCTAAAAGGAGGTCATGAGCGCCCATCTGCCTCTAGAAAGGCCACTCAGACACCCTCTGGGCCGCTGGCTGTTCGAACAAGAGAGAGACAGCGCCCAAATTGCCCCCCAGATTGCTAAAAAAAAGCAGCCCACAGCAGAACTCAGACAACGGCCCCTCGGGCATTGCCCGAATGCCCGCATTACCAATCCCACGCTGATCAAAGGGCAGTCTAAATTGAAAATCTTTAAATAAGCTGTGACATAGATTTATCAGACAAAATGAACGTCTCCAGTGTCTTTCCGCTGCTCAGAAAGCTTGTGGATTCCTTGGACGGGAAAAAGCAGATTGTGGCCCGGCACAGAATATTGTTTTGTGATTTATATGTGAGAAATTGTCCACGACTTTCGTGCATGTTTCTGCCCTGTAATTGGTTGGTTTCTTGGTATATATGGGTTGGGGAAGAAACACTGCGAAGAGTTTTCACTGTAAGATGGGGGCAGGATTTATACAAAAGGATCACCATTCTTTCCTCAAGCTGAGAAATCAGATCTTGTGTTACACTAACCTTAATCCAATGCATCTTACTTAAAGCCCACCAGCCGTCTGTCAACAGCAGGTTAAGGGGGGTGAAGAGGGTGGGGGCTCTAAAAGAGGTGTGGACTCTAAAAGAGGTATGGGCTCTAAAAGAGGTGTGGGCTCTAAAAGAGGTGTGGGCTCTAAAAGAGGTGTGGGCTCTAAAAGAGGTGTGGGCTCTAAAAGAGGTGTGGGCTCTATAAGAGGTGTGGATGTTGAAAGTTGGGCTGAAACCGTCAACATTATCGGCGCCCTCTTGCTCTTCTTGAACCCTTTTCGTGCACGTAAACAACCGCCATTTTGAACACCATGGCTTCCCTGCCCTTTTTTGATAACCAGCGCGTCTCTCTCCCTCTCCTAGCATCACGGGCACCCCCCCCCCGCATGCTGGCAACCCCCTCGCCCTCCCATGTCTCGGGTCATAAACCCCTCTTCAGCGCAGCTCTGCCTCGGAATCCCATCCTGTTCCCAGCACGACACCTCCCTCCGTTCCTTTCATGGTCCCAGGTCCTTTGATGCAAACCCCCTCTTTTCTGTGTGCCCGTTTTGTCTTCCCCGTTCCCAGGCCACCATCTGGCTCTGCGGATACTGTTTATTACCCCCAGTACAGTAGGAAGCTTCCTCCCATTGCCGGACCCCCGGGTCGATCAAAACCCCCACCCTACGAGATCCGACCGAACCCCACACCTTCCATGGATCGGCGGAATATCCAACTGCGCGATGATCACCACCTGTTGTGACCGGGGTGGGGACTTCAACTGTAACTATGTGGGGGAACGGACCTGAAGGGGAGATTCCGGGGATGTCTTTCGAATATCAAAGTATTAGCGAGAATGTGTTTCATGCAATAAAGTGATTAACTTGTATATAAGAGGCCAGGCCTCAGAGATGCGGGTAGAGCACCTCAGAACGATACCTGCTGTCTGTTTTGCTGTGTTCTCCTCCGGAGAGAATAAAACCTTGTTTCCTGCCTTCCAGTCTCCAGCGCCTGCCTCTTCATTAGTTTAAATACCTTGTGGGTTCAAGAGGCGACACCGCCGGGCAATACTTAAGGACCTTATATTCTGGTTGGTAGTCTAACCCTTTTACAATTGGCGTCCCAAGCGTGGGGCCCATCAGCGACTCGTGGATCCAGTGGGAGAGGTCCTGACGACAGAGTGAACGACTGCAACGATCGGGAACGCGTCTGTCCGATAGACCCTCGTCTGACAGCCGATCATCCGAACTTCACTGGTTCCGAACAGACCTCTCTCGAGTGATCTACGGTCCTGACTGGGAACCATCAGGAGTGCCGCGAGGATAACGGAGAAGAGAGGACGATCGGGCGCTGGATTCGGAAGACAAGAAACTGTCCATGCGGTCCGGGTAAGGTCGTGTAAACACGACAAGTTGCGAAATGATTGCTTGATTGTTTAAAAAATACTAGTATTGCTCTTTTTTATTTATTTGGAGATTCGCTGTCTGCAAACGGAGAAACAACGGGCTCTCTCTTTGCAAACAGTGGAGGATAGGTAGGGCAGCAGTCGTGCCTATTTTTTTCTCCCCCACTGAATAATTACTTGAAACTGAACTGTTGTTCGCAAAACTATTGTTTTCTGGAGATTCTCTGTCTGCAAACAGGGAAGAGACCACCCTTTTTGCAGATAGTGAAAAGGGTAGGTAACGCAGATCTTTGCGGACCTACTCATTCTCCCCATTGAATATTTATTGGTCTTTTGTTATTTTGATCCATGAGGTATTCACTGCCTGCAAACAACGTAGAATAGAAATATTCTGTCCAGTCTTTGCACCCAGTGATAAGATAGGCAGTGCTGACTTTTAGTCCCTCGTTACGAGCCGTCATGTCTGTCTTCTCCCCACTGATTAGTAGCCTGTTTAGCCCGGACCGCTTATTAGAGATGGACCACCCAGCCCCACTGGAAGGCACCCCTAATAAGGACATGTTCACGAAGCATGGATTGACCGCTATAGCCTATAGCAAACTATGGCATAAATATACGAAAAAGGGTCAAGAAAGTCAGTGGCCCCTGATAGGATCCTTCGATGATGATAAAATAAAAACGCTAGAAACAGCCCTTGGTAAAAACAAGACAACACCCACTATGCTTGACAGTTTCGGCATGTGGCGCAAAGAAACTGAACAACGTAAAAAGAAAACTGAGAGTAGGTTGGAAAAAGAGCTGCGAAAAGCAGCCCACCTAGCTGCCCAGAAACTAGAAAAAGAGATAAAGGAAAGAGAGAAAGCTAAACAGAAACTAGAAATGGAAACACCGAGCCAGTGTCCGGTTAGAACTCCCTCCATGCTCTACCCTGATTTACCCTCGAAACAACGAGCTAACGATGATCTGCTGTTAGGTCCTCCTATCATCTACATGCCCCCTCCATATGCCCCTTCCCAACCCTTAGCACAGCACGCGCCATCCCCAGGTACAAACGAAAGTACTGCCACAGCTTCGGCCCCAATGGCCTCTGTGCCAGCCGAACCCCTTGTATTAAATACTGCATCAACGACAACGTTAGGCGACCATGAGACTCGGGGGGCTGGCCCTGCAAGAACAAACAGACTGAGCAAAGATGAGCGAGCAGGGATCGACAAGATAGCAAGGACACTGGTAGAAAGGAAGGAAGACGAAGAGTACATCACGGATATGTTCAACTCGTATACAGGGAGTCACAGACGACATTTTACCGTACGACTGTGTTATCACGTCTTGAATGCATACGAGGACCGATATCGAGACAACGGTCCCGGGAGCCTAACGACCCTGTACCGGAAGGTCGATATTGGGGATGAGGGCGAGTGTGATGTGTCGGACCTCCTTACGCGTACGCTTGAGGTTTTCCGTCACCTCACTGAACGAGAGTCGGGAACTAAATCCACGACCTCCGTAGTGATCGAACCACCAACCGAGCAATCTAACACCATGATGCCAATACGAGAGGCTGCCCCTTACTGGGTTCCTCCCCGAGGTACAGGGACTCACGATGATGCAAACAACCAAGATGCGAAGGGAAGGGTAGTGTACAACTGGGTCTACCAGCCATGGGACCGGCAAGAGATTCTGACATTCCGGAAATCTCTACCCGATCTACGTAAAAACCCCACTGCCTTTTATACTGAATTGGGTACAGCCCTGGGTTCAACGGTTATGACCCTGGCTGACATCGACTTGTTCTTCGGGTTATGTCTACCAGCTGATGTGTGGAAGCAAATCCGGAAAGTCGACCACCTTGAGCTGTTTGGACATACCTGGTCACAACTTGATGGCCTGGATAAACAACGGGGACCAGGACAAAAGCCTCTGAAATCCATTCTAGACCTTCCAGATAAAATCGTAGAGAAACTAAAAACCCTGATCCCAGAAAAGAAAGTGGACTGGTCGATAGTAACGGCCTGCCGCCAGAAACCCCAGGAGGATGTATCGGAATACTTCTCCCGGTTTGAAACGGTGTTCTCCGATTACAGCGGCCAGGACATGACCACTGCAACCGGACACCATCTGTTTGTCCAGAATTATGTTAAGGGACTGTCATCGGAGATCTCCCAGAAACTACAGGCCAGCGAGAGTAGTTGGGCAGCCTCCAAACCTACAGTGATTCTCCAAATGGCCCAATATTATGAACATCAGAAAAATGAAAACGATAGGGCAACAGAGAAAAAGAAGAAGGACTTGAAAGAGAGGGTGATGATTGCCAAACTACAAGGGGTGACTATAGGACGAGACCAATATCAGGGAAACTACCAGACGAACGTCCCTAAGACTACATTTCCCCAGGACCGCACTCTGACTTCCTACAGTGGACGCACAGACCTTAGAGAGAACCAGTGTGCTTTCTGCAAAGGGACCGGCCATTGGAAATCCCAGTGCCCAGTTCTTCTGGAAATGATCAAAAACAAAGACACCAGGGACATAGCAAATGGACCGAGACATAAGGGACAACAGCGAGGGCCCCCAAATTACACGACTAACGACAGATCAGGCAGACCAAATACGTTTGATCGACCCAGGCAGAACCAATATCAACAATCTGACTATGAAGACACCCACAACTTCGCATAGGACAGCCAAGGGCAAGGGAGGGATCCAGTCGAGCTCTATGTTGACCAGCAGGGCCCTTACGTCACTGCTAAGGTCTTGGGTACCAAGTCACCATTTCTGGTAGACACTGGCGCAACACGTAGTGCGTTATCTAAACGACTGATTCCAAGGGCACCCTTGTCTGGCTCACTCATAACATCGACAGGTTTCGATGGAACGCCCTCCACCAACCCTTTGTCTGCACCGATCCTCTTTGACGTAGAAAACAACACCACTGACACCACGTTTTTGCTCTCCTCCAATAGCCCTGACGCCATTATGGGACTTGACTTACTGAAACACTTCCGAGCGACGATCAGGTGTTCTCAAGATGGAGTTCGAGTGTTTCTTTACGACAACCCCGTTCTGCTTAGACATTGCTCTCCCCGACACATGTTTTCCATCACCGACGCTGACGCATCCCTGCTTGACACTCTGCCTCCGTATCTGTGGGCCAACGCGGATTCGGACGTAGGGCGTATGTTAATTGACCCAGTGCACATTACTGTCCGACCAGACGCAACACTCCCAAAACTCCCACAATATCGGATATCGCCAGAGGGCGAGAAGGCATTGGTAATGATTATCCAGTCACTGATAGACGCAGGAGTGGTAGAGGAAGTGGTTAGCAACATTTGCAACAGCCCTATCTTGCCCATTATCAAGAAGCAGGGAGAGGGAGATGAGAAAGCATACCGTTTTATCATCGACCTCCGAGAGATCAACAAAGTGGTGGTACCCCAGTACCCTGTGGTCTCAGACATCACCACCATCCTGACCTTGATTCCTTCTACTGCCACCACCTTTACCGTCATCGACCTCAAAAACGCATTCTTTTCCATCCCCATTCACCCAGACAGCCGATATCTCTTCGGCTTCACCCTAAAAGCCCGCTCATATAGGTTTTGCCGAGCGCCCCAGGGCTACACGGAGAGCCCTAGCATCTACAGCCAGGCCCTCAAAAGACAACTAGATCAAGTCCAGTTACCGGACGGAGTGGTGTTAGTACAATATGTCGACGACATCCTTTTGGCAGCCGACACCACCCCTCTAGCGGTTACCGCCACCATTCGACTCCTGCACTTCCTTGCGGAAAATGGCCACAAGGTCTCCAAGAAGAAGTTGCAATTCTGCCAACCCCAGGTCACTTACCTAGGTCACCTTTTGTCCAAAGATGGAAGAAAACTCACTCCTGATCGAATCCAAACTATTCTAGATACCCCTGTCCCTAAGACCCAGAAACAGGTCCGCTCCCTGTTAGGCCTCACCTCCTTCTGCCGACAATGGTTACCAAACTTTAGCCTCGTTGTAAAACCACTGCTTTCTCTGTTAAACAAAGACGTCCCTTTCCCACTCCCTTGGACCCCTGAATGTCAAACTTCCTTCACGGAACTGCGAGATGCCCTTTGCTCAGCCCCCGTCCTAGGTACCCCTGATTACAAAAAGCCCTTCTCCCTTTACACTCACGAAAGGGAGGGGTGCGCTTTATCTGTCCTGACCCAGGCCATCGGCCCTAGGCAACGACCGTGCGCTTACTTCTCTGCCACTCTTGACCCTGTCGCCAGAGCCTTGCCTGCCTGCCTTCGAGCTGTAGCTGCTGCTGCAATCTCTATCCGACAGAGTGAGGGGATTGTACTCTCGAATTCCCTCACGGTACTGGTACCCCATGCAGTCGACACCCTCCTGAACCAAACCAAGACGCAACATCTGACGAGTGCACGACTGACCGGATACGAACTGACTTTGCTTGCACCCCATATCACCCTGAAAAGATGCACCACACTGAACCCGGCAACTCTGTTACCTCTGCCAGAGAACGATCCCAATGCACACCCTGTGCATGACTGCGTGACCCTTACGGACGAACAAACCAGGAGTAGGGTTGATCTCAGAGACACGGCTTTCCCTGACCCCGACGGGGAGCTGTGGGTGGACGGGTCTTGCATCAAATTCTCCGACGGTACCACTTCCGCTGCCTATGCAGTCACCACGGCTCGAACCGTAGTAGAAACAGCCCGCATCACCCAGCGATCTGCCCAGGCAGCGGAACTGATTGCTTTGACACGAGCCTGCATCCTGGCAACAGGAACCACAGCGAACATTTACACCGACAGCCAGTATGCCTTCGGGGTGGTTCACCATTTTGGGCTCCTTTGGAGGGAAAGGGGATTCTTGACCTCACACGGCACACCCATTTTGCACGGGGATCTAGTCTCCGCCTTAATCGAAGCTGTCCTTCTCCCCGACAAGCTTGCCGTCATCAAATGCCAGGCACACAAGAAGGTGACAGACATCATTGGACAGGGAAATGCACTAGCCAACATCACTGCCCGAACGACAGCTGAAAATAGGACGACAACACATATGTACGTGACCAGGTCACAAGCGGAAAAATGGACTGACGTTGGAGACACTATCAGGGACATTCAAACGGCTAGCACACAACACGAGTTGACTGAATGGACACGGGTGGGATTAAAAGACGATGAAGGCTGCTGACGGACAAAAGACACGAACAAATGGTTGCTCCCTGATTCATACCTGATTCCCATACTGACCATGGCACACTCCCCTGCCCACATAGGATCAGCCCCCATGATCGAACTTGTCTCCAGAGTTTGGTACAATGATAAGATCCCAGATTCCGCCAAACGCCTGGTCCAACAATGCTTAATATGCCTGCAACACAACCCCGGGAAAGGAACTGTAGTACCCCGGGGGGGATTTGGGGTCCCAAACCACCCATTTGAAGTCCTGCAGATGGACTACATCCAGCTAGACAGATGCCAAGGCCTAAAATATGTACTTGTTGTGGTGTGCGCATTTAGCAAGTGGGTGAAAGCCTATCCAACCCGCGACAACACCGCTACGGCCACTGCAAAGGTTCTGTTAAAGGAGTTTTTTCCCCGTTATGGCCTCTGTCGTATTTTATGGAGTGATAATGGCCCCCACTTCATAGCCAAAGTTATCCAGCTCATCCTAAATGGGTTGGGTATTAAACAGAAATTCCACGCAGTCTTCCACCCCCAATCTGCTGGGCTTGTCGAACGACACAATGCCACACTAAAGCTTAAACTGGCCAAAATAGTGGCTACCACGGGTCTGAAATGGCCAGACGCCCTCCCACTGGCATTGCTATCGATGCGCTCTACCCCCACCCGACATCACTTAACTCCTTATGAAGTTGTCTTCGGTCGACCCATGAGCGTCTGGTCTGCCCCGAAACCAACTTCCATTCATGACGTCCCGGACGTCCTAATGTCTGATTATCTGTATAAATTGACTGAAACTCTGTCTGTCATTCATCAGCAGGTGCAGCAGGCCATCCCCGATGCTTCCAGGGGTCCGGGTCACGCCATCCAACCGGGGGACTTCGTGCTGATCCGGAATTTTCAGCGGTCAAAGAGTTTGGAACCCCGGTGGACGGGCCCCTGGCAAGTGCTGATCACCACTCGGACCGCACTTCGAGTGGAGGGGAAGAAGCACTGGCTGCACGCCCATCACTGCAAAAAGGTCTCCTCAGCCCTGGCCACGGCAGACAACGTCAGTACCCAAGAAGAACTCCTGAACAAAGACCGACCATCATTGAACTGCTATCCCGACACAGAGACACTTGAACTTTCAAAACATTCTGATCCCACTGTACCATCTCGAGAAGGGTATTTCCTGCGACGAAAGGAGGGAGCTTCGGCTAAGTAGGCCACGGACTAAGTTAAAGGATCTCAGAACGGTGACCCAAACCTACCAAGGGTTACCTAGAGAAAAGCTAAACTAAGTCTGTGGTCCTGCCCACTACCGAGCACCTTGAAAACGAAGATGATGGAAGCGCCAGATAAGAAGATGATGGAAGCGCCAAATAAGAAGCCAATGGAGACAACAGGAAATACCCACTACAGAAATCCGAGAACAGACAGACTCCATAGCTCAAAGACAATTGCACTCTTCATCGTAATCCTCTTCTGCTTTCTCCTCATGACCACGCTCTGGATTATGGAGGAACATGCACCTGCTCGCGAAACATTCCTAACCACTGCTCAGCCTACCACCATGAAGGAACACTATCTAATTTCACTCTCTCCTCAACTAAGAGAGAGGCGAAAGGAATTTTGGAATAACTCTTTTGTGCAGCTGCTTCACCAACACAATCTTGCCACCAATGCCACCAACTGCTGGATCTGTGGGTTGCTACCCCATGCCACTGGACATTCAATACCATTCATTCCTTCACCCTTCTCTGTTCACGGCTCCTGCCTTGCTTGGCTGATCCTCCTGCAAGAAAGCTATAAGGACAATGCCACTTCCGGCAGAACCGTAACGCATTTCTCCCACGGGGCCCGGCGAAACAAAACGAAGATACACTTCTGCCCGCAGACCTCCAACGATTCAATCCAAATGGACATCCCGGCTAAAGAACGGATCGAAATGCAGGTGTTCAACAATCCAACCAGACCCACCTTCTCCTATCTACGGAAACGAACCGCTGCCACTCTGACTGTGGCCTTGTCGGTCATCAACGTCACAGGCCACATGTGTGTAGAAGGACTTGGGACACAGCTGGTGGGTCACAGCGCTTGCCGCTTTACCAGAACTTTGGATTCCACGGATCCACCTTCCTTCGTGTAATCCCCAAACATGTATTTTGTCTGCGACACCAAGGCCTACACCTGGCTCCCCAAAGGCTGGGGGGGCACTTGTTTCATCTCCTTCATCCTTCCTCCGACTTATGTGGCCCCAGCGAATCACCATAGACAAAAACGAGCCAAAGACATTGAACAAGCCGACTCAACAGGAGCACAGTTCCTCGATGCTATGAAAGGACTCGTCCCCCTCTGGGGCCCGATGGCAAACAGCCGTGCCATCCGACACCTGACTCAGGCAGTTGAGACAACCATGAACATCACAGCTGGTATCTTCGCTAACAACACTGCCGAGCTCCAAGCGGTCCGGCTGGTGGCTCTCCAGAACCGCCTCGTTCTAGATGTGGTTCTGGCGGACCGTAGAGGAGCATGCCGCATTATTGGGTCCAGCTGTTGTACATACATACCGGACAGCTCACCCTCAGTGTACAAAGCCATTGAACATCTTCACAGACTCTCTTCGGAAGTCCACCAAGAACAAGGAGAATGGTCGCTTGGTGGTTGGTTCTGGGACTCCGTTAAGAACTGGGGCTGGAGACTGCTCACCATTATCCTGATTCCCGTAGTTGTAATATGTGGTCTATGCTTAGGAATTCAATGTCTGCCACCTCTGTGTTCTTTATGTGCAAGTTGTATTTTCTCCAAAACTGTGGACGTTGGAAACGAACCCATGAGAGCATTATACGATACCGAGGTTAGAAATTTGATGAAAATTGACATTGAGTAAGCAAGTTGGCTAGATATGTTGAAAAGGGAGGACTGTTGAAAGTTGGGCTGAAACCGTCAACATTATCGGCGCCCTCTTGCTCTTCTTGAACCCTTTTCGTGCACGTAAACAACCGCCATTTTGAACACCATGGCTTCCCTGCCCTTTTTTGATAACCAGCGCGTCTCTCTCCCTCTCCTAGCCTCACGGGCACCCCCCCCCCCGCATGCTGGCAACCCCCTCGCCCTCCCATGTCTCGGGTCATAAACCCCTCTTCAGGGCAGCTCTGCCTCGGAATCCCATCCTGTTCCCAGCACGACACCTCCCTCCGTTCCTTTCATGGTCCCAGGTCCTTTGATGCAAACCCCCTCTTTTCTGTGTGCCCGTTTTGTCTTCCCCGTTCCCAGGCCACCATCTGGCTCTGCGGATACTGTTTATTACCCCCAGTACAGTAGGAAGCTTCCTCCCATTGCCGGACCCCCGGGTCGATCAAAACCCCCACCCTACGAGATCCGACCGAACCCCACACCTTCCATGGATCGGCGGAATATCCAACTGCGCGATGATCACCACCTGTTGTGACCGGGGTGGGGACTTCAACTGTAACTATGTGGGGGAACGGACCTGAAGGGGAGATTCCGGGGATGTCTTTCGAATATCAAAGTATTAGCGAGAATGTGTTTCATGCAATAAAGTGATTAACTTGTATATAAGAGGCCAGGCCTCAGAGATGCGGGTAGAGCACCTCAGAACGATACCTGCTGTCTGTTTTGCTGTGTTCTCCTCCGGAGAGAATAAAACCTTGTTTCCTGCCTTCCAGTCTCCAGCGCCTGCCTCTTCATTAGTTTAAATACCTTGTGGGTTCAAGAGGCGACACCGCCGGGCAATACTTAAGGACCTTATATTCTGGTTGGTAGTCTAACCCTTTTACATGGACTCTAAAAGAGGTATGGGCTCTAAAAGAGGTATGGGCTCTAAAAGAGGTGTGGGCTCTAAAAGAGGTGTGGGCTCTAAAAGAGGTGTGGGCTCTAAAAGAGGTGTGGGCTCTAAAAGAGGTGTGGACTCTAAAAGAGGTATGGTCTCTAAAAGAGGTATGGGCTCTAAAAGAGGTATGGGCTCTAAAAGAGGTGTGGACTCTAAAAGAGGTGTGGGCTCTAAAAGAGGTATGGGCTCTAAAAGAGGTGTGGGCTCTAAAAGAGGTGTGGGCTCTAAAGGAGGTGTGGGCTCTAAAAGAGGTATGGGCTCTAAAAGAGGTGTGGGCTCTAAAAGAGGTATGGCTCTAAAAGAGGTATGGGCTCTAAAAGAGGTGTGGGCTCTAAAAGAGGTATGGGCTCTAAAAGAGGTGTGGACTCTAAAAGAGGTATGGTCTCTAAAAGAGGTATGGTCTCTAAAAGAGGTGTGGGCTCTAAAAGAGGTATGGGCTCTAAAAGAGGTGGGGGCTCTAAAAGAGGTGTGGGCTCTAAAAGAGGTATGGGCTCTAAAAGAGGTGTGGGCTCTAAAAGAGGTATGGGCTCTAAAAGAGGTATGGGCTCTAAAAGAGGTGTGGGCTCTAAAAGAGGTATGGGCTCTAAAAGAGGTGTGGACTCTAAAAGAGGTATGGTCTCTAAAAGAGGTATGGGCTCTAAAAGAGGTGTGGGCTCTAAAAGAGGTATGGGCTCTAAAAGAGGTGTGGGCTCTAAAAGAGGTATGGGCTCTAAAAGAGGTATGGGCTCTAAAAGAGGTGTGGGCTCTAAAAGAGGTATGGGCTCTAAAAGAGGTGTGGACTCTAAAAGAGGTGTGGGCTCTAAAAGAGGTATGGGCTCTAAAAGAGGTGTGGGCTCTAAAAGAGGTATGGGCTCTAAAAGAGGTGTGGACTCTAAAAGAGGTGTGGGCTCTAAAAGAGGTATGGGCTCTAAAAGAGGTGTGGACTCTAAAAGAGGTGTGGGCTCTAAAAGAGGTATGGGCTCTAAAAGAGGTGTGGACTCTAAAAGAGGTATGGGCTAATAACCACAAATAAAACCCCTCTACAAGCAGCGCGGCCTTTGAAACTGAGAACATATTCAGGTGCGCAGCTTCGTGCGGCGGGCTTTGGGGTGTTATACCCCCCTAATAAATGTATTTTCTGATGAATAGTTGGGTTCAAATGCTTTCATTCGGTTATGGTGAGATGTCCGTCCGATTTCATCTGGGATTTTTGCATGCACACACTGACAAAACCACACACACACTCATCTCATCTCTGTTTTCAAAGTCTTAAAAAATGTTGATCATTTTTCAGAATATTGTCTTTCTCTCACTTAGTACTCATACCAATCCGCATCCCCCCCTTTCCACTGACCCTTAAGCCCCTATCATGCGCCCTGCTTGCTGTATAATGGATTTTAACATTATATGCCAAAGTGATTGTCGGGAGTTCTGAAGCTCACACCCCCTTCCCCCCAATCTTACTGACCGAGCTATGCCCCGGAACATATTAAAATATATGTAAAATAGAATCTAATATTTGAAAAATTCGCAAATAAAATCTTACCGGACAAAGAATAACCAAAACCAGCAGGCAACACAACATTTATCTGTTTGAATTCCACGAAAGACTGGGGCAGAAAGCACCCATCCCAAAACAGATGTCCAACAGACGGGAGAGCTCGAAGCCCCAACCAACATCAATATTGCACAGCTTTGTACCTTTCTCACAAATGGGGCTTCCGGCAGGTACTGCTCTAGGGCGGTGTGATTGGTGCAACCACTGACTTTGGTGAGGGGGCGTGGTACTGTGTTTGCAAGTTTATTATTGTTTTAAAGCACCTGTTGCTGCCTTCATTGCCTCCAGCCATTTCCAGGCAACCATAAAATGTCAAGGTAACTCCTGTGATTAATGTTCTTCCTGGAGAGAGATCAGAGTTTTCTCTAGTTGAGGTTTTCACTCACTGTAAGGTAGTGCAAAGGGTTAATATGCCTGCTGCAAAGAATGTGTATCATGCAGAACACAAAGTGCATATAATGTAAATAGGGCAGGGGGTTACTGCTTCTAAAAAATACATTCTTTTGTTACTTGCAGTTTATAAGTTAAAATCCTAATATAAAACAGTGAGCTATTATCGTTCATTCAAGAACTGCATACACACAGCAAAGTACAGATTAGTGCATAGATTAATGTTGCAAAAAGGGTTCATTTGGGTAAAAATAAATTATTTGTATTAAAGCGAACCCCCCCAACTATGGTGTTCCTTTTTAAATTCTGAGTTTGTGCCTCTCTAGACCAAGCACTCTTAAACTATAGAGCTTACCAGTATGGATGAAGGTAACTCCTACACCTTGTCCTCTGGCTTTTGTAACATTTCCTAAACACTGATTTACAAATGTATGATTGATTGTGTGTAGTGTATATGTGATGAAAAGGGCTCTGACACTCTGCACATGTATAACTGTCGCTATATAACTTATAACGTATTAAATGCATCTGAAAGAGAGTGGTTATGGAGAGTTGAGGGGCACTGTTAAAGGGAGGTGGTGACGGAATCCGTGGTGGCGTGGTCATTGGGGGGACCAACACACATGTCGCACTGGGCGCTACCAGCACTAAAACCTTCTGGTGGAATATATGAGGTTACAACGCACACAATTACCCCGCATGCTTTTACAACGCAGTTTTTACATCACAACTACCATTGTATCACATGATTTTACAACACATGCCATTATCAGGCATTTTTTTAAACTACCTTTACAACGCATTCCATTACAACGCATACCATTACAATGCATACAATTACAATGCATAATACTTTTAGGGCAACAGTAGGGTACGTTTTGGGTAGTGTAGGGGTAAAAATTACTTTCCCACTCCAGTGAGTGCAACAGTAGGGAAAGTGTTGGATAGTGTAGGGGTAAAAATTACTATTCCCACTCCAGTGAGTGCAACAGTAGGGTAAGTTTTGGATAGCGTAGGGGTAAAAATTACTATTCCCACTCCAGTGAATGCAACAGTAGGGTAAGTGTTGGATAGTGTAGGGGTACAAATTACTATTCCCACTCCAGTGAGTGCAACAATTGGGAACGTGTTGGATACTGTAGGGGTAAAAATTACTATTTCTATCTACCCCAAAACCCATACCCTCCCTAAAACTGAAAAATCTCTATTACTTACCTTATAATGCGATGTAATGGCAGGCTTTGTAGTGGTATGCGTTGTAGTGGCATGCGATGTAGTGACATGCATTGTAATGGTGTGTGTTGTAATGGCATGCGATGTAAAGGCAGTTGCGTTGTAACAGCTGCGTTGTAAAAGCAGTGCGAAGCAATGACTGCATTGTAATGGATGTTCCCTTTCTGGTGACGCTGAAATGCAGCTTGGGTGTCTGACAGGCACATTTTTACTTCCTCATTGCCAAAGTAGAGACATAGAGATCCATGGAGAATCCAAAGAGAGCCTCATCGGGCAAAGTTTCATTGTACCTCATTTTCGCTTTGTGCAGAGAAAAGCTAGTTAGAACTTTTTCTCTCTGACTGGCGGTCTTGACAGATTCTCCATATAACCGCTGTATGAACAAAATCAACTATTAAAGGAGAGCATTGAAATGTGAAAGACACATTGTTTTCTTATTTACGAACTGAAATGAGTTTAATCTCATAATCTTCTGGCTGAACTTTGAGGAGAAAATGGCCAGGTTTGAGAGTCTTTATGGGTCCTGCACTATCTTTGCTTTAGTAGGCTGCTGTCGAGTTTAAGCTATTAAATGACAAATGATACATTTGGGATCGCTGAAATGTGACAGGGGGATGCAATCATGCCAGAGGTATTCATCTGGAATACTTCCTATGTCTTAGTAGACCAGACTCTTCTCATTATGCATAAATACAGAGAATGGCCAGTTGCCTCATTTCAATTTATTTACCAAGATTCCCGGAATTTATCATTTAACCTTCTGGCATGTATAGACGATATCAGCTTTTTGGGGGTAATTTGTCTTAGCCTCACCAAATTCCCATGACACTAGAAACTGTGGGGACCCTAAAATTCTACCAAAGGTCCATGATAAGTGGCAGATCTTCAAAGGCCCACATAGTGACAAAGATGCACCCCATCCCTTAGACTCTACTTCTACTACCACTCGCAATGTACTCTCCTCTGTGGCAAGAACCATTTTTTCGTGTGCAGCACCCTAGCCCTATCAATTTGCAGCTGCTATGCAGGCCAAACTTTTTAAATGTGAGTTATGTTAAAAGGAACCAGATGCATGGTTGAACTGTCAATGTCAAACCTATCCTTGTATCACACCCCCCAAAATGTATATGTCCAGTTAATTGGACAATATACCATTCTGAAGACATATTAAGTTCAATCTGGCACATAATAAATTCTTCATACCATACCAAGAACATTGAGGCACTCAAACAATAGTTGCTTCTAATTTACGTGCCCTAATTTATGACAAGTTGCCCATGCCCACCTGTGCCCAGCATAGTCAGGCCCAGCAATGCATTTGAATATGCTGCCACCACACAGCCAACTGCACCACTGTACTGTAAAGCCTCATCAACAGGATGACTTTTCAAAAATAAAATATTGATAGTAAATGCAGAAGTTCAACATTTTTCTTGCGAGCCCTTCACCTGGTCTGACAAATGCAGGTGTTGTTAAATGCCATGGCTGCTAAGTCTTGATTCCACCTCATATCTCTTCCACCCCCTAACCTTCCTCACTAGTCCAGCTTCTTTTTCATCCCACATTCTCCTTTTGTCTGTCTTCTTTTCTTTGCTTCTTTCTACCTTTTGTCTTTCTTTCTCTTGTTCGTGGTCATAGGCTGATGATGAAAAATAAGCCTTATTTCATACTATCGTAAAATGAGTGCCAAGCCAACCTTCTGCATCTGCTGGCACAAATTAGGCACGGTCCATCACCCCCCTCTACCCCCACCACCTTTAAATTTCTCTATCTCGCAATACGTGAGGCTGGAGCAGAGTAGCTAAAGAAGGAGGGAATTTACTAACATTTTGCTGTTCGTTTGTGTCACAAAAGTGACAGCGACCCTTGACATTGCTTGCAGGTTAGGCCGCTCCCACGCCACACAGCTCTGCCTGGGTTTCCCTACCTTTGGTGCCCGCTGCTGCTGCTACGTGAGTTCGCCCCCCCCCCCCCCGCTCTGTGTATATTTTTGTGCTTCTCCTTATTCACTGTACTGTATTGTGCTAGCTGTTCTGAGCCGCTTTGTGCTGTATTTTGTGGACTCCCATTGGCCATTAGTTAACTTTTTTGTGCCCCAACCCCTTTTGCCTTCTGTTCCCCGTCTCTTCCCGCCAGGCCTTTCACCGAAGACCAGCTAACCACCACCCTCGTCCTGAACCCACCCGCCACCCCACCGACCCTGACACCGCCGCCTGTAACCTCAGACAATGGATGGATGACTGCGCCAACACCCTCGCCCCGATCAAGAAACCCTCCAACAGAAACACCAGCAAGAAAGCCAGCTGGTTCACCGAAGACCTCCAGGCCTCCAAGCAAACCTGCCGGAAGCTAGAGAAGAACTGGCTCCGGGAACGAACACTGGACAGCTACACAGTCCACAAGAACGCCACCCGCAAACACCATAACCTCATTAGATCCACAAAAAAAGGCCTCCTTCAAAGACCGCCTAGACATCAACGCACACAACAGCAAAGAGCTCTTCAACATCATGAAGGAACTCTCCAACCCCAGCTCCAACACAAACGACATCCCACCCTTGCAAGACCTGTGCGACTCGCTGGCCACCTTCTTCCACCGCAAGATCGCAGACATCCACGACAGCTTCAACTCCATGACCACCCCGACAACCACTGAAACCATGGCCGCCACGACAACCATCCGCACCAACCGCCTGCTCTCCTGGACCAACATCAATGACGACGACACCATCAAGATCATGAACTCTATCCACTACGGATCTCCCTCAGACCCATGCCCACACCACATCTTCAACAAAGCCAGCACAACCATCGCACCCCACCTCCGGAAAGTCCTTAACATCTCCTTCGAGACAGCAACCTTGCCAGAGAGCTGGAAGCACGCTGAGATCAACGCCCTACTCAAGAAACACAAGGCAGACCCCAAGGACCTCAAAAACTTCCGGCCCATCTCCCTGCTCCCATTCCAGGCGAAGGTCATCGAGAAGACCGTCAACAAACAGCTGACCCGCTACCTCGAGGAGAATAGCATCCTGGACCCTTCCAAGTCCAGAATCCAAAGCAACCGCAGCACCGAAACTGCCTTCATCGCCGCCACCGATGACATCAGGACCCTGCTAGACTACGGGGAAACCACAGCCATCATCCTCCTGGACCTGTCAGCCGCCTTTGACACGGTCTGCCACCGCACACTACGAACACGCCACCACGACGTCGGGATCCAAGAGAAGGCCCTGGACTGGACCACCTCCTTCCTCTCTGGCAAAATACAGAGCGTCTGCCTCCCCCCTTCCGCTCCGAAGCCACCTAAATCATCTGCGGCGTACCCCAGGAATCATCCCTCAGCCTACCGCTATTTAACATCTACATGGCACCGCTCGGCCACGTCGCCCGACTACACGACCTCAACATCATCTGCTATGCCGACGACACCCAGCTGATCCTCTCCCTCACCAAATACCACACACAGCCAAAACCAACCACCATGAAGGAATGAAGGCCATCACCGAATGGATGAGCAGCAGCCGACTGAAGCTGAACTCAGACAAGACGGAGGTCCTCATCCTCGGATCCATCCCCTCAGCCTGGGACAACTCTTAGTGGTCAACAGCACTGGGAACAGCTCCAACACCCCCCGAATACGCACACGACCTAGGGGTCATCCTCGACTTCACCCTCTCCGTGATGAAGCAGGTCAACGCTGTCACATCCTCCTGCTTCAACACCCTCCGCATGCTCCGCAGGATTTACAAGTGGATCCCCACCGAAACAAGAAGAACGGTCTCCCAGGCCCTCGTCAGCAGCATATTGGGCTGCGGAAACGCCCTCTACGCAGGAGCCTCGGCCAAACTCCTGAGACGGATTCAATGCATCCAGAACGTCTCGGCACGTCTGATCCTCGACATCCCTCGCCGTAGCCATATCACACCCCACCTGAGAGACCTGCACTGGCTCCCCGTCAACAAGAGGATAACCTTCAAGCTCCTCACCCACGCACACAGAGCACTCCACAGCACCGGACCAGCCTACCTCAACAGACGACTCAGCTTCTACACCCCCACCCGCCAGCTCAGCTCCGCAGACCTCGCCGTCACCGCGGTCCCCCGCATCCGAAGAACGACCTCCAGAGGCAGACCGTTCTCCCACCTGGCTGCCAAGACCTGGAACACCCTACCCATCCACCTTCGGCAGACCCAAGACCTGCTGACCTTCAGAAGACTCCTTAAGACCTGGCTTTTCAAGCAGTAACAGCATCCTTCCACCCTCCAGTGCCTTGAGACCCTCCCAGGTGTGTAGTGTGCTCTACAAATGTTCTGATTGATTGATTGATTGATTGATTGATTGATTGATTGATTGATTGATTGATTGAACCTGGAGCAAAGTGCTGTGTTGGTGTTTACTTTCCAATGCAAATCATACTAAGCATTGGAAAGTTGCATACAGTAATGCAAAGTAGCATTATGCATGATTGTGTGCTATGGCAAGTGGGCATTGCATGGGTAGTTCAAAGGTGTTCCCAAGATAGCAGGAAATCTACTCGAGAGGCAGCCCTCTGCGCTTGCCCATATTAGAAAATTGCACTAGGGAAACCAAATACCGTTCACCCTCGCCAGCTCGCATTTATTTTCAGGGGCATCGCGGGAAACATATTTGGCCATGTGGCAACTGGCAGAATTTGGTTGAAACTCCGAATTACACGAGTAACGCGGAGTCACCATATTCTGCCAATACTGTGGGTGGAATGAAATATTCCGACCACCCCTGATTAAAATGATCAAGAGCTACTTTTGCAAAATTAGGAACATATTCGGAGATTCTGGGAACTAACCGGAGGAAATGATGTGTCTGTCAATTATCAATGCATGTGTGCACCACCACCAGCAACAGGCTAACAGACATTTCCAATATGTGACTTGTGCAATACACCTGTCGGTACTACTTTCGTGGCTCGTGCTAAGTACCAGAAGTGTTTGTGACACCCAAAAGTGGTGGGAAAGGACTGGTTAACACACATTTCTTCTTAACTCCAGGAAACGCCAGCACTTTATGCCTCTCAATATAAAGAACATGGCACAATCCATATTAAGTTAACAAGTCTCTTGACTTACACTGCTCACGCCATACCAATTTACGGTTCCATAGGTGTTCCACCCATGTGATGCGCCACGTCATACACAATGAACTTGCTCGCTTTTATTGAAAAAATGAAATAATTAAAAATATCCAAACAGCAAAACCTTCAAGTAGGGTCGGACTGTCGATAGTGCGATCAGTCAGTGTCTTATGGGTTAGTCTGACAGGTCAGTATATTGGACCAGTATTTTAGCAGTTTGTCACCCTATTTTATAGTCTGCTGGGCTGTTTTTTAGGTCCAAGCCTGGGCAGCTCATGCACTGCTCTGGGAGGCATGCTGTATTGAGGTATAGACTTAAAGCCCCACCCACTCTCCCCCCTTACTTTTCATTGTTTGTATCATTGTCCATCGTAAACTGTGGCTTTTCATTGGTCCGTAGGCTTAGTAGTCCCTCCTTAGTACCACCTTGTCTCATTTTGTAACCTCCCATGAGGACACCCCCTGTTACGCGTGTTGTTGCTCTGTAGGCTTTAAATACAGTCTCCGAGCACTATTTTCCGAAATAACTTTGTCCTGCCTTCTCTTGCAGGCAAGACACCCTCTCTCCGAAAGCCAAACACTATACAATAGGCCTCACGTTTGCGAGAGTTTAAACTATTGGCATTGTAAATGACAATGCCTTTTATTTATCTGTTTTTAAAATAACACATAAATAAAAGGCATTGTCATTCGCAATGCCAATAGCTGAAACTCCTGTAAATGCGAGACCTATTGCATTGCAAATGCTTGTTACTGTTGGTTTCCATGACATTTCCGCAAACATTGCCTGCAGCCAGCACAAATGCATGCAGTCTCAAATAGCTGTCAAAATACCTATACAACAAGTTCAAAATTGTCTTTATTTCCAAACGTGAGCCACTTTTTTCGTTCTTTGATTCACAAATGGGGTCACGTTTATTTTGGTGCCCGAGCCTGTTTTCTGAGTCAATCTTATCCTGCCTTCAAGCCATGTCTGAATTGAACTGACAACAGGCCAATCGCTTAGTTATGTTAGTATAAGACCTATTAAAAGTCAAGACATGTCTTAATAATTGATGCATGCTTTGTAAAAGGGAAGCTTTGCCATAAAACCCCAGAGCAAATACATTTTGCCGTTTTGGCCTTTGAAGATTGACACGAACAGAAATGTCAGAGGCAAATAAAAAATGTTGCAACAGAGAACATCTAGCCCTGTATACGCCGAGAATAGAACAAGGTCTGAATTGACAAAGATAAGTATATGAAAGAAATTAGGCATTCTGGGTAGGGCAACAGGTGTCAATCGGTCAACTGGTAGAGGTCAGCGTGGGGTTAGCAGCAGCAGGAAGTGGTTGGGAGTTACAACACAGGTGAGGCAGAACAGAAGTAATTAGGTGTTGATTAGATTCAATTTCTACTATTACACTTAGTGCAATAAATTGCCACATGTTGCATGGAGTTTATGAACAGGGGGTTGAACCCATATAAAGTCACTGGGACCTGGGTTAGATTAATACTGAGAGGAGGGGGTCCCAGTGTATACAAGAAGCAATTACATACAATTAAAGAGAGTTAATCAACAACAATTGCTTTGATCCACAAAGTTTAATTCACAATGGGATGCAGTATATTGCATATACATCATGCAGAGGACAGTCAGCTGTATTGAGAGTCATACAGTGCCCCAAGGAGGGAGAAGGGAGGTGATGGTGAGAGGTTAGGGAAGTGATGGGATTAAGTGACAGTAAAATCAATGGTAGAGGTCAGCGTGGGGTTAGCAGCAGCAGGAAGTGGTTGGGAGTTACAACACAGGTGAGGCAGAACAGAAGTAATTAGGTGTTGATTAGATTCAATTTCTACTATTACACTTAGTGAAATAAATTGCCACATGTTGCATGGATGCAAGAGTTCTACGATGACTTTTATATAATATAATCATTTATTTGTTCAGTTAATTAAATTCATTACAAGCGGTCAAAACCTCTTTCCAATTAAAAATATAAAATCCATGATATTTCTACATCAACACAATAATTATACAATTTCATAAAAGTAACTACTCGCCGAATCCCTACCATTTGAGTCAATAAGCATTTAGGGGTTTTGAACCCAATGGCCTACTGTACTCCAGTTGGACTTGGCATTCAGTCATTTAATTCAATAATTATGCCTTCAGCTGCCTTTTGCTTGAACTGTACAGATGACATTTATTATTTTGTAGAGATGGCTTTTATATTTTTGAACAGCACTCACGCAGCAGCGGGCTGCTTCCGAGCGCTAGAGGGAATGGAAGAGGATGACAGTAGCGTGGCTTGGGGTGGAAGGTATGACGGGAAGATAATATGGGTAGCTAGATCCTGAGAAGTCCGCAGACTTGGCAGGAAAGATGCATTTTAGGGCTTTTCCTGTCCTTCGTGAGGTCGTCTTAAGATTAACTAACAACTGGAGAGGGTTTCTTAGCTTTGAGCCTTGAGGGTGTAATGGCTACTCGCCAAAATGTCTGTGTGCTCACTGGATGGAGAGACAGTCCATTCTGTGCGGCTGTCTTTCATTGTCTGGTCAGCTGACCCTGGTACATCAGCTTCAATGACCAGCCGCAGAGGAACACAGGCTTTGAGTCTGAGACACATGATGCTCGATTCATTCCCTTGTTTGACTGGTAGTCAATGGGCATCTTTATTAACAAGCTCTTCAGAGCCCCGTGAACAATTAAATCTCGCAATTCAAGAGTTCCCGCCACCACGCCGTTGAGAAACAATGTTTTTCAGAAACTAGCTTTACCATCTGGTGCCATCTTGTGGTCACTTGTGTTGGCGTTGCAAGGCAGCTACGACCTCTGGCCTTAACGTTCCCCTTTCCCCAACAATGCTGCAGAAGTATAACAGGGGCAAAGGGGGGGTTCAGTGTGGGAAATATTTTAACATTAAATCTTCAGCCTGGATAGCGGGAAGCACTAGATCCTTTTATCTCGCTGAGACGGTTGCCAGTAAATTGGAAAGATGTGCCTACACAAGATTTTTGGCAATCTTCCGGTCACAGGTGGCAGTGGCATAACCCAATATGATTATGCTCCCTCCAGAATGTGGTGAGGGGCCCCTGAACTCACAGCTGTACAAAGGGGTTGGGTTGAATAATGCCACTAGAAGGCAATGGACTGCACTGCAGAGGTTTCAAGGGCCCATGTTAGAGGGGATGTACATACTTAGCTCACTTGCTCTTCAATTGCAAGATGGCCGCAGGATGCCCCCATGGACCAACACCTATCACTCCCAATGGCCTCTCTTAACCTTCCTAAATGACTTGTCCTTTGACGTGGCTTCAAAGCTCAGAGCTAGCAAGTGTTTTTGGCTGAAGGATGAGTTCTATGCACTGAGAGCTCACTCCAGGCACTTTCTGCACATGCACTTGTACATTTTCGTCTATAGTACTGCTGGGAAGTAAGTAAACAGTGGGGCGTTCTTATATATAACTTTTTTTTTGCAGAGTTTTATATAGCGCGAACTTGACCCGAATCGGGTATCAGAGTGCTTTACATAGCATCAGTTAAGTTACATGAGGACACACATTCGTTTTTGTTAGGCACAGGGATTAAGTGATTTGCCCAGAAACACAGGATGTTCAGCTTCATTGCCGAGACTCGAACCCAGTTCCCCAGATTCGAGGTCTACCGCCTTAGCCGTTATGCCAACTCCTCTCCCCACTATTGAGCTTTGTATGCCTTAAATATTCTTTTCTTTGCTCTTAGCCTCTGTGGGGACAGGCCTATGTGTAAATGGGGAGATTCAGATATTTAAGGATGATTGTGCAATTCAATGGGGGAGAGAACTGGGGCCGGATGTGTCACTGCCCTTCTAGCATTCCATTTGCACTTGGCTGACGTGTCTGATATGTGACATTCCCATAGAAGCCCAGGTTCTGGTGTTAACCTGGGCTTCTATGGGAATTCACAAGGGCATATTATCAAGCCCATTATCGCCGCTTTAGTGGCAGTTTCCTGCCGATAAAAGCGGCGATAATGTATCACCCTTTCTTGATAATATGGCCCCAGATTCCCTAGAGACATATTACCCTTATAATAACCCTAACTGACCTTAAAGGTAACTGACCCGGCATCCGCCCACCCTCTAGCAGAGGCTTCCTGTCTTGTGGCAGACTCCTACCCAGCCCTACAGGTCTTGCAAAGGCACTGATCTAACATCTAACTATCCCTCTAGCCATAATGATTCTTGAGAGGCGCTGGCGCCATGTGTGACTGACTCTGTCCCAGACCCTACCCGTTCAGAAATGTGCAAAACACTCGATTTTCACCCATTGGGTAGCGAGGCGTTACTCATTTCAAATTCAGTGATTGATGTAATCAGTTAAGTTGTTCCTGACTCTCTCAGCAACACTATCACATGTTCTTTGCAATATCCTAATCTTTTTAGAGGATTATAATATTTACTTCACGGAGCATCGTAAACACCTCATTAAATGTCACTATCTGGCATGCAGACTCCAAGGATTGGCTTCCCATGCAAATAATCCCTATCGCAAGCTGTTTATGGGCCCTTTTATTTACCCTAATAAACATCACAACTTGAGGTATGCCAGCCCTGGTCTGGCTTTACAGTGAATTTAATTGGCTTGGGTGAAAACGCCACATCTCATACTCAAGGGACAGTGTGCAAAGACTTCTAAAATACGAGCGAAATTGTCGCTGACATAAGTGAACACATTGACTCTTTTTATGAATTGTTTATTACAGTTTCACCTACAATACATACCATAACATATTTTAAAAGACATAGGTGGTTATTTACTAGGGTTTTGTATTGGTGCTCTCCTGGGGCAAAACAATACAAAACAGTGCACCGATTTAAATATCATTATAAAACCATTGGGTGCAGTGCAAAACGTGTCAGCACTGCACGAGAAGGCACAAAATCCTTCAGTAATCTAAGATGTATCATTTCTCAAATTAACTGAATGTTTCGCGCACAATATTTAACAAAAAAAGTCTAAAAACGAATTTCAAAAGTCATACATTCAAACAGAATAATTTTAGCAAAATCACAATTGAAACAGTGAAACATCATTAAGAAAAAATGTTTCAGCCCTTCATCCATAAATTACGTGGACCTCCTTCTGGATAACGTTCAAAAACAGTTGAATCAAGTGTGAGTTAACCAGCTGTGGGAAATCAACAAATTAATATTTCATACAACGTTATTTTATGTACTGTTCACTTTCCTGCTTAGGCCCTAGTTGGAGACAGCTCAAGTCACACTGAAGTGAGAGCCTCATAAAACGGCTCAATATTCTGTGCCCCCTATAGGCACCATTAAGTGTTCACACTCTTTTTTGCTCACTTCAGGAAAGACCACACACAAAATGCGTATTATGAATGTACGTTTTGATCCCGCAGTCTTTGTCACAACGACTTGCGGAGGGGAGGTGTGGGGGGGGGGCGCTGGATGTTGGAATAGTATAATTTAATATTCCAACTCCAGTCTGTGCGGATAATAGGGAAGGTGTTGGATTTTAAATCCAGCACCTTCCCCCACCCTCCGCAAGTCGTTGTTCCAACTTGCGGAGTAATGGTATGCGGTATCACAATGCTGTCGTTGTAACAACCCCTTGTGATTCCTTGCGTGGAAAAAGATTTGGGGTAAACGTTATTTACTGCGAATTATATCTGCTCTTAGAATAGAGGCCCATGTCCTGAAATATCTATTATACACCTTCTTGTTCAGGAAGGTATTGCAATATAAGTGGGTCAGTTTCTCCTAGTGGAGTAATGCAACTGTGGTCCTTCTCACAGCACTTATGGATTTGAACTCATGACTTGCTAGTAGCACATAAACAACTTCAGGAGACACTCAACCCAATGAGTTACCCTTTATATGCATCTTTTCCTTCAACCGTTCTGCCTGCCAGGGCATTTAATTACCGGGATTTTTAAAGCAAACAGATCCAGCCAAAAGATATTAAGTAATTCATTTTGCATTTCCTAGACATAATTGAGACATCCTGGGATCTCCCAAATGAAGCCTAAATACAGGGGCCCTCAATTTAAAGGTGAACTTATATTAGAGATACGTTTTGGCCTTTGCAAGAACTCATTTTAAGACATTGTGGAAAATGAAGTATGGAGTCTATTCTGGAAAATGCCCACTCATTTCTCCATGCTTTGTTCTGTAGTAAAGCCCCCACTCCAGTTCGCCCCATTCCAGTCTGCACCACTCCAGTCCAAAACAATCTGCCCACTCCAATCCATCATACTACAATCCGCCCCACTCCAATCGAAAACAATCTTTCCCAATACTGTCTGCCCCACTCCAATCTAAAATCGACTGCCCCACTCTAATTACCACTCCAATCCAAAATAATCTGCCCACTCCAATCTGCCCAACTTCAATATGCACCACTCCACTCTAAAACAATATGCCCACTCCAATCCACCCCACTTGAATCTGCCCCATTCCAATCATCAAAAACAATCTGCCCCATTCAAGTCTGCCCAACTCCATCCTATTCCAATCCAAAAGAGTCTGCCCCACTCTAATCCACCCACTCCAGTCCAAAACAATCTGCCCACTCCAATCTGCCCCAATCCAATCTAACCCACTCCCATTCAAAACAATCAGCCCCACTTCAATTCATCCCACTCCAATTCAACACAATCTGTCCCACTCCCATCTACCCCACTCCATTCTAAAACAATCCGTCCAACTCCAATCCGTACCACTCCAATTTACCACACTCCAATCCAATCCACCTCACCCAACCCACCCACTCAATCCCAATTCCCCCCACCACAATTAACCTAACTCCCGTCCAATCCACCCTACTCCAATCCAAACCATTACAATCCATCCCACTCCGACCCAAAATAATCTGCCCCACTCCAATTTTCCCCACCTCAGCCTGCCCCACACCAATCCAAAATAATCTGCATCACTCAATCCAAAACAATCTGCCGCACTCCAATCCAAAACAATTTGCCCCACTCCAATCCAAAATAATCTGCACCACTCCAATCCAAAACAATCTGCTCCACTCCCATTCAATCCACCCCACACAATCCAATCCACCCCAATCCCGCCAAATCCAGTCTTTTCCACTCCAAGCCACACAACCCCCGCACCCTAATCCACCTCATCCCAATCCAATCAATCTCAATCCAATCCACCACAGCCCAATCCAGTTCACCCCACCCCAATCCACCTCACTCCAATTGACCCCAATCCAAGCTACCCCACTAAATCCAATCCACCTCACTCCAATCCAAACCACCACACATCCCCAATCCAGTCCACCCCACTGCAATCCAATCTATTCCACTCCAATCCAACTCACCCCATTTCAATCCAATCTACTCCACTCCAATCCACCCTACCCCACGCCAGTCCAATCCTTCCCACTCCAATTCACCCAAACCATTATACCCCACTTCACTCTATTCCACCCCACTCCATTCCATCCCACTCAAATCCACCCAACTCCAATCCACCCCTCCCCACTCCAGTCCACCCCACTCCAGTCCACCCAACCCATTTCGATCTTCCCCACTCCAATCTAATCCACCCCATCCAGTACACCCCACTCCAATCCACCTCACTCTACTCCAATTCACCCTACTCTAACCCAATCCAATCCATCCCACCACAATTCAGTCCATCCCACTTATTCTAATCCATCCAGATCATCATACTACAATCCACCCCACAGTAATCCAATCTACCCCGCTCCAGTCCAATCCACCCCACTCCAATCTACCCATTCTCCAGTTCAATCTACCCCACTCTAGTTCAACCCACCCCTTCACTCCACTCGAATGTATCCCACTTCAAACTACCCTACTTTAATCCAATCCACCCAGCCCAACCAATCAAACCACCCACCACTCCAACAAATCCAGTCATGGTACTCTACTCTCTCCACTCCACGACACTCCATGCCACTGACTTTTAGACATGCTGAACAGCAGCCACACTGGTGTACAACATGGCAAAAACACATTGTGAAAGCCAACAGCTCTTGTATAAGCGAGATTTATTGGCTTTGCCAATGCATGTTAACTGTGAAGCCACTATTTAAACAATGCAAGTAAAAAAGCTTAGTTCGCACATTACATGTGTAAAAATAAAGCAACGAGCCACACCTATCTATAAGATTCTCAGCGTCTACGTCCCAAGATAAGAGGAACAACTGGAGAAGTAAGCACAGGGTCTGGGCAGGCCCCAGCCCAAATAAGCCACATGCCGAGTGATATCTGTGCTAGTGAACTGAAGTTCAAATGCAGAAAAAACATGACAAGACAGTCGTTTCCCTACCCAGTACTGTAGCAGGGATGCCTGGGACCCTCATGCGAACAACTAAAATGAGTCCTTTGAATGATGTTTAGAAAACAAATGCACCTATTATCAGAGTTCAGTGGCCATGACTTACTCTGATCACTACAATTCTCCTGTGCATGCAGTAAACAGTAGCCAGTTGATTGGGAAGGACCCTGAGACCCTTCATCACTGCCCTCATGAGGCCACCGATGAAGGCTTCTTTTCCACTACTTCCTCGCCTCAACCCTTCCGCGCGCGCTGCCTCATGAGCACAACTTTCGCACTGCCGGTGCTTTCCCTTTTAATGCGCAGGAACACCTGCTCCTTCTCTTGCTGTGTGGAGTGACGTGCACGCTCACAGGGAGACCCTGAGTGTGGGGCGAAACGCGCGCGCACTTTACAGGGCACACGCACACTGGCCTGTCTGTGCTCCAGGCCAGGTTTAATCTTTGAACTATACGACTTGTAGTCTTGTTTATCCCATTATAAAGCAGGACTAAATGACCCACGGTTTAAGACAAGAAACTAAACTGGAGCAAAGCATCACTCATGGACCTGGAAAAGTTAGCAGCAACCTCGCCAGGCTGTTAAGGATCGCCCAGTGTCTGCCAAGCTCACTTTCCCAACACAGCCAGAGACTTACTTGATCTGCAGGAAGACACTTGTGTGCGCGCCGGAGGGGTCCAGGTGCAGAGGCAATCTGTCCTGGGTCCTGAATGGCACTGGGTGGCCAGAGGGTTCCGTTGCTGGCGCTCCCTTGATGGCGCTGGATGAATGGATAGTTGAGTCCTCGTTGAAGATGGTCCCGCTCGCTGCTCCCTCGCTGGGTCCTAAACCTGGCTGACGCTGGTGGCAGAACGGCTTCTCGCAGGCGCTCGTCTCTGCCTCCTTGTCGGTGGGCTTGGACGGCACTGTGTTTTCCGTCCTGCTGCGCTGAATCATTCAGTTGATGGACCGTGAAAATCCAGCATCAGAACAATGAAGCGCTTTGCGGCTTCGCAGCGCTGTGACTGGTGTGCGGTATTGTTTGTGTCAAAGGCGGAGGTGCTGTTGTGAGTGAGCGTCGCCCGCAAGTGCGCCCCGTGGAGAGAGAGACTCGGATTTGAACCTTGTTAGAAACAATGTGGATGCGCTCGGTTTGCGTTTTCAGGCAAACCGTGCATTTTTGCGAGCGGGCAGGGGGGTAAGACGCCCCCCCTGCGGCGAGGAAGTGACGGGAGCGAGGGATGGGCACCCCTGCGTCCTGTTGTAAATGAAGCAACAGCTGGCGAGGGCTGCTACCCGCGGCGGCGGCGCGTCTCCCATCGCAATAATACGTACATGCTTTTGGCCGGGGATTCCTTCGAGGGCAAGGGGGTCACCCGCTGTGACCCGGGGCTCCCGAAGACACTCGAAAGTGGGCGATGGAAGGAGAACGTGAAAGTCGCCCCTTTGTAGCACCCCCACTACCCCCTGCTACAGCGCCTCTCGGCACAACTGTGCGCGCAGAGGCACCTGTGGAATGATGCTGCGGCGCTGAGGCTGGCAGGGGCTCAGATTGGTTGGTAAGGTTGGGGGTGGGGGAAGGAGGCGAGCTTCAGGTCTTCCAACAAACAGCTGCCATATAACATTAAACTACAATTGGGGGATAGTAACAGACCCACCAAGCCACGCCTCTTTTGGCTGAGGAGATCTCAGTACTCACTACATTGTTATTGGGGGTGCGTGTGGTGCGTGCGGTGGCAGCAGAATACCAGGAGAGCACTTGTCATCCGTGCAGTAGGTGGCGCCAAGAGTTTGAGGGACCTCCTCGACTCTACAGGTTGAGCCGCTTCTCATAGCCAAGCATGGGGGGAGGGGCGTCACTCCTGCCTCGCCACCGCGCCCTGACCGAGGCCGTAAACTTGTAGGTGAGGCTGTTGTGTGCATGTCGGCGGTGACCTGCACCGCTGACGTGTGAAGTATGAGTGATGCACTTGACGCCGATCACCTCAGTGGCGCGTGGGCGGATCGACGTGATACCAGCTAATCGACATGCCAGTGTTGTGATGTTGTCATTGAAATGCAAGGGGGTGACACGTGTTGATCGACATGCCAGTGGTGGGACAATGCTGTGTGACACGTGACTGGTGATAGCGGCTTACCGAGATGTCAGTGGTGGCTAATGTGCCGTGTGTGTGCCTCCGTCGAGAAATCCTTTCAGTGACATAACAGCGGCAACACACGCGGCGCAGAGACACGCCCTTATTTCCGTCTGCGTCATGCTGTTCTCCCTCCATCACTTCTTTCATCTAGCCTCTCCTTTCTTTATCCTTCCTTCCTTTTCTTCTACCTCCCTACCCCTCTTGTATTCTCCATATAGCCTCCATACCTCAGTTCCTTCCTTCTTTCCCTCTTGCGGGCCCTCTTTTCATCCTTTCTACAGCATTCCTCCTTCCCACCCCCCTCCCCCTTTCCCCTCCTCCAGATAACAAGCCATTAAAAAACAATAATAAATTAAAAGGAACAATTCGCTGTTGATACATTTTTAGCCAGATATAAGATGAAAAAGCAAAAATGAACAATCTAGGAAAAACCTAGAATTGACTCTATTAATCTAGAAAGCGAACGAACGCCCTTGCCAATAGAACTTTGACGCAAAGAAACTAAACAAATTGCGTGAATAAATTGCGTGTTTATGTACCCTCAAAGTGAGCCAAGTGATACATATTTCCTCCGTCTTAGTATGAGGGATGTTAAGCGTGTCTGTCTTGAAGCTGTATGGGGAAGATACAGGTGTCGCGACACAAACACTGTGGGGATGTTTGGTGTCTCTCAGGGGCGGCCTTAGGCATGTGCAAGCTGTGCACCTGCACAGGGCCGCCAAACCCCAGGGGCCACCACGCCAATATATATCCTTAATATAATAATCCTCTGTGGATGGATACATATTTACGTGGCGGCCCCTGGCAGGGATTTGGCGGCCTCCGGCTCTGTTCCACCTATCTGAGCTCTGGGGGGGGGGGGGGGCTCCGCCCGGCCCAGACCCTCTCTTCCGGGGCCCCCTACCTACACTCCCTGCCCAGGGCCCCCATGAGCCTAGAGCCGCCCCTGTGTCTCTTCACAGAAGCTGTTGTCTGGATACTATAACTATCTTTTGTCATAAACTGTATGTTATCTTCAGGGTATCTCAGCTGTGCGGAGCAGACATTTCTTGTCTTGTGCATTCCGTGGATGTTCTGGGTATAGCTTTTCATACACAATGTGAGGATGTTTTTGGTGACTCCTCAGACAATGTGTTCCACGTATCATTTTTCACAAACCCTGTGTGCATGTTCTATACATTGTTTCTCATGCGACGTGGGTGTGGAATATTGCAGCATGAATATCGACTGGTCACAATATCGTGACCAGAATGTCGAGGGCCAAATTATCAATAATTAAATATGTGTAAATGTTCTATACTTAACTCCATATCTGCATACCTTGATGATATATGTATTTACAATGTATATAGATGCAGAGATAAAATTAGTAAATCTTTATACCCCCCTCTGTGCACTTACTTTCTTTCTCTCTCTCTATATATATATATATATATATATATATATATATATATTCACACGACTCACCACGTACTGAAGTGCACCCGGGACGCAAGGTGAGGCGTATGGTGGAAATATATATATATATATATATATATATATATATATATATATATATATATATGTATATATATATATATATATATATATATATATTACCTACTGGCGGTCACCAGTAGGTATATATAGTTAGGATTTTTTCTCTATGGGTTTTTTGAAAATTCTATGTCTAATAACTTTGGCGTTTGTGGACGGAATCGGCTGAAATTTTCAGGAAAATGGCACATTTTGTTTCTGAGCAGCCCTTGAAAATTGGGGGGGGGGTTCGTCCAGTGGGGGCCGAGAAAAAAGGGGGGTCCCAAAACGTGTTTTTAACATTGAGTTTTCCATAGGGCGGTTGGCCTCACTTTTAGCCCGAACGGCTGAATGGATTTGCACGAAACTTGGCAAAATTGTAGGGACTGGTAGCCCGATGTGCCTTTTGTAGGTCTCAATATATGTGCTCCAGTGGATTTTGAGAAATTAACGTTTAAAAAAAGATATATATCTGTAACAGCGGACCGGTTAGCGCTCTGGTTCGCGGACTTTTCGCGCAACGGAGCTTTGTGAAGCGAAGCTGATTGGTTCTCCGGCGTCTGTCAACATTCCAAACAGTCCGTAGCGGCCGCCATCTTGTCTCTCGGTAGGATCGAGAGACAAGAGGAGGTCAAAACAAAGGGGGAAATAACTATAAGGGGGCATAGTAGATCCTCGCTGACCCCCTAGGTTTGATGTGGAGGTTTTAAAAGGGCCCCGCGGGGCAAAAAAAAAACAAAATAATAATAATCGAACGGCTGAATGGATTTGCACGAAACTTGGCAAAATATTAGGGACTGGTAGCCCGATGTGCCTTTGCTAGGTCTCAATATATGTGCTCCAGTGGATTTTGAGAAATTAACGTTGAAAAAAAGATATATATCTGTAACAGCGCTCCGCTTCGCGTACTTTTCGCGTTACGGAGCTTTGCGAAGCTGATTGGTTCTCCGGCGTCTGTCAACATTCCAAACAGTCCGTAGCGGCCGCCATCTTGTCCCTCGGTAGGATTGAGAGACAAGAGGAGGCCAAAGCGAAGGGGGAAATGACCATAAGGGGGCATAGTAGATCCTTCCTGACCTCTTAGGTTTGATGTACCATTTTGCCAAGTTTGGTGTAATTCCGTTCAGCCATTCAGGCTGTAGACGTATGTAAATGTCCTATGGAAAATTGCATGGGGAAAACACATTTGAAAGTGTTGAAATTTAGAACCAATTAAAATGTTACTTTGGTTTTGTATTTGTGTGTGATGAAAGTTAATTGGTTATGTATATATGTCAAATGAGAGGAAACCACAGCCATTTTGTGATACTACTGTCTGAGGTACATTTGTGAGGAATTTTTGGTGGTGAATTTCTGGTGTTTGATTTACACAGTACTAACACTTCTGCTACTTTTAAAAAGGTGAGTTGTTAATTTGTAAGGGGAACTATGTTGTACACTTGAAGATAATTTGAAAAATGTTTTCTGTTATTTATTTGCAGTCCTTCTGTTATACTAAATACTTGATGAAGTTAGTTTTATATTATGTATTACTAAAAACGATAAATGAAAGTGATTATTTTTTTCTGCAATTTACAGCAAGCAATTTCAAAATAAAATGGCTCACAATGAAGAGACCGTGGCAATTTCTTTTGATTTGTCCACTACATTGATTGAAATTGAGAGCACCAATAATGAAATATTGTCACAAGGAGGACATGACTTGTATGATTCCATTAGATTGATTGAAATGGACAGCACCAAGAATGAAATATTGTCACAAGGAGATGACTTGAATGATTCCACTACATTGATTGAAATTGAGAGCACCAATAATGAAATATTGTCACAAGGAGGAGATGGCTTGTATGATTCCATTAGATTGATTGAAATGGACAGCACCAATAATGAAATATTGTCACAAGGAGGAGATGACTTGAATGATTCCACTACATTGATTGAAATTGAGAGCACCAATAATGAAATATTGTCACGAGGAGATGACTTGAATGATTCCACTACATTGATTGAAATTGACAGCACCAATAATGAAATATTGTCAGAAGGAGGAGATGACTTGAATGATTTTTTTGATCAATCTCTTGATGGCGAATTTATCGAGTGTTTGGAGACCATAGAGTTACAAGAATCATCATTGCAGACTTTTAATGAGGAGATTCCAGATGAGATGATTGAAGAGGAAATTACTGATGAGGACATGTTACTAGTTCTTTCAAATGTAGAAAATTCTGAAGAATAAATTTATATTTAGAAATCAAAAATTGTTTGAGACATTATTCATTTTTATTTTTAATTTATGAGGTTGTAGCGAAGTGATTGTAGTATAAAATGAGACTTATAGTATAGAGTGCAACATTTTTATGTTACATGGTAAGTTTACTCATATTTACTTCCCTTCTGCCACTATATTATCTCCAATGTGTATTTGACATGTCTTCTTCATCTCCGGCCTCCTTTCTCTCACTGTGTGTCTCCGATGCATCTTATCGCTGGTATTTTGTGTAATTACAGAAGAGAGTAAAATAAAATAGTTCGGAACGTGAAAAGGGGGCAAAGTAGAGTACTCCTCACCCCCTAGGCCTTTTTAGGCGGTCCCAAAAGGATCAGTTTCTGCTTTCCTGAGAGATTATGGTATGAGTTCCATATACCACAATAACTTGCATTACAACATGCAAGATATCTATCTCCTATTACCAACTTTTGGAGATATTCGCGCTAAGCGCGAATATCTCCAAAAAGTAACACCTGCCCTGAGCAGTTCTTAGCCATGTTATCCAATGGGAGGTGGATAACATGGCTAAGAGTATTAGCTCGGTAATGCATGAATATCGCTGAGTTTTTAGCGATATTCATGCATTGCGGCCGTTTATTATCGCATTTGCGATAAACCTTGATAATAGTAAGGTTTATCTTCGATAATTTCTGACGATGCTTAGTGGTAAAAAATTGGTTGGTAAGCATCGTTAGCGATAAATATCGCTTAACTTTGGTAATATGCCCCAACGTCTGTTAACGTTCGATTCGAAGGAAATGAGGAAGTGTTGAAAAACATTGTCTGCGCCATCTTGCCTTTTTTGAAATGCCACACTTTTGTCGTGCACGGCAGCCATTTTAGATGTCTTGACCAGACCCACTCTCTGCACGCTGTCGATTCGTAGCATGGCTCCTCACCCTCGTAAGCATCTCCCCCAGGCACTGGTCACCACCGCTCTCTGTCTTATGCATGGGCAATAAACCTTCCCCCATCTGCGCTGCTCTTCCCTGAGAATCACACTCTGTGCCCGCCCGACACCTCCCTTTCGCCCTATTCACTACCGCACCCTCTGACACTCCTCTTCCTCTGTGTCCGAATGTCCAGGCCGGTCCTAGGCTATCAGCTAGCCCTGCAGATGTAGTTTATGGCCCCAGCTGTAAAGAATCACCCCTCTTCAAAGGAGTTATAGTAGATCAAGGCCCACACCCGATGTGATCCGTCACAGCACACGCGTTCCTACTATCTGAAAACCATCCTGTATTGTGATTGGGGAGGGGACCGAGCCTGAAGCGGAAGATTCCAGGAATGACTCTTTGTACATCAAAGTTTTTACAATTATGTGTCACATAAAAAATATATAGCACTCCAACAAAGTAGTAGGAATATAAAACTTTAATAACATATAAATATATACAACAAAACAAAAACAGTAAAAACATTTAAACAACGAAGAGACCGTGGCAATTTCTTTTTAATTATCCAATAGATTTATTGAAATTGACAGCACCAATAATGAAATATTCTTGTCAGTAGCGGTCTGTTGTGCGAATAGTTCCAAGGCAGCAGAACGCGCTGAAATCTAGATGGCACGAAAGTGATGTCTAGTAAGTTGCCGCCCAGCAAAAAACGGCGTGGGGCGCCGCGGGGGTGAGTGAGTCCAGTAGGCACCACAGCTATTCTTACCGGCATTGCAGAATTACTGCTGGGGACAATGCCTGTGCTGTAGCAGGGTCACAGCAGAAACAAAAAGGATTCTGTTGAAGATGTTGTTGGTTTTCAATTTGAAAACAGTTCTGGTGTCAACTGCTATGCTAATGTAGTGGTTAATGTTTTGTTTTCTCTAGAAAATGTAAAAGAGGGGGAGGCAGTCCAAAGTTCCGTTAAAAGGGCAAAGGAAAGGATCGGTGGTTTGAACTATCAGTCAAAAAGGGGAGGGGGTGCAATAATTTTTCCTACCGGGTCACACTGTGCTTTCACCGGAAGTGAGGTCTGCAGGATTGTAGTAATTCAAAGTGAGGCTGGCGCCAGCATGGGAGCGCCGACGTCCCGCGGATACAGTTTCGTCACTCCACGGGCGATCATGGCAGTCATTCCCCATCGGGGGTCGGAGACTCCCGCGGCTCCTCTAGAATCTTCAAGGTCGTGGAGGACTACGGTGGTGGAGTCAACCAGTGACCGGGCCATTTCTTTATGTTGGGCCCGCTCTTGCCAGGTCGACCGCCATTTTGAGAGTTCGGCAGCTACCGGCGATCGCGGGGTCACATGAGCGGACGGGCTCCACCCTGCCGGGCGAGACGTTGCAGCATGGCCACAGTGGAAGAACCGTTATCTAGGTCGTTCCGAAACTGTGCAGCACTGTAGTTGTTAGGATGCCACCGCCTGGAGCGCTGAGGGTGCAGCTGGGAAGCCTCCACCTGGGGAGGCGGGAGAGGCCTGTTCGCACCGTCTCTCCCTCCCAGTGCACCCCACGGCGTCTCGCTTGAGATTTGTTATGGCCGGACCAGGCGATGAGGACGAGGGGGGGGTCGGAGGCATGTGCAAGACATCCCCCTCCAGTGTTGTCACAGCCATTATAAAAGAAAGAAGTGTCCCGTCAGTCTTCGGGCCGGGCTTCCGGTGGATGTCGGCCGGACGCCCCTGGCTCTGGCCCCATGAACGGGTTTCTTGGTTTATCGGCTGCAGCCGGATCCCGTCGGCCTCGGCCCCCCGACCGTTGGTGGTCGGACCGGAAGAGCATGTGGCGGGACTACCTGCAAATCTCAAGGGCCACCGCGGCCGGACTGGGAGAGAGAGGGGAGGGTCGAGGAGACATTCCCCCCCCTGCAACTGTTCAGCGTTGTAAAGGCAATCCCCTGGCCGGGTCCCGCTGGTCTCGGCCTCTCCTCCGGCTACACCCTACGTTAGGATCTCCTGGCCGAGGCGTGGCAGCAGGACCTGCCTTATATGGGCTGCTCCCGGCTGGGCGTAGCCGGAACCCTGCCCCACCTTGGAAGTTTCCAGAGTGGGGGTGGATGTTCTACTGACTTGCATTTTCCCTAGTCTATCGATTTTTTTGGCGTGGCAGGCGGTGGGACAGCGAGGGGTGATTTGGTTTCTCTTACTGTTTTTCTGGTCTCTCACCACTGGCATATTTTAACGTTTTCTTGTTTCTAGGACATTAATAGGTTTTATCATTACGTTATGTTATCGTTTCTTTGTTCGTTGTTTAATAAAAGTTCATGTTCATCAGTGGCCTACTGATTTTCGTTTTCCTATTTTTTTCTTTCCAGGTTGTTTCATGGTAAAGTTTCTGTTAACAGGATACAGTGATCACTTCGTTATTATTGCATATGTCCTTTTCACTAGGGGTGCTCTCTGGTCGGGCCAGATGACGTATCTCTAGTAAATGGTCCGGGTGAAAAAGGTGCATCAATCAGTGGGGAGTATATAGGCATGACAGATTACAACGGGGGAGAACGGTCCGCATTACGTACCCTTTCACTACTTGCAAAGATTTTCCTACGTTTATTTGCAAACAGGGAATACCTCCAAAAAGAACTAATTCCCAAACAGTCAATGTTCGGACAATCAATCAATCAATGAGGAATGAAATAGGTACGACGTGTTAAAGGCTTGCGTTACCTACCCATCACTATCTGCAAAGGGAGATAGAATATTCCTATTCTTCCTCGTTTGCAGGTAGAGAAGATCATTAAGAGAATTAACTTCGAACAATTCAATGCTCGATTGAAACAATCAACAAGGGGTACTGTGAACACAAATGAACGCCGCTTATATACATACGCATTGCTATTTTCAACAGGTTGTTCCTAATGTTTCTATTTTAGCGAGGTCAAAAGAGATCCCATTAGTGGCCTACTGATTTTGCTCGATTCCTTTTGTTTTTTTACACGATTTTTCGCTATCTGCAAAGACTAAACAGAGTATTGCGACTCTGTGCTTGTTTGTAAATAGAGAATGAACCAAAGAGAACAATCAATCAAATGGAGAGAGAAGCAGGCACGACGGATTACAAAGGGGGAAAGGGCTGCTGCGTTAACTACCCTTCACTATCTGCAAAGAGAGAGTACTCCTAATAGAAATGAGGGGTGGGGGGCAGCAATCAAAGCAGATCAGTGTGCATAAACACGAAAAAAAAAATTCTTACCACGTACTTGACATTCGACAGCTTATGATATTTGCTATTAAAAAACCATTGAAATTCACTGAAAAAACCATAGGTTATAGACCATATATAGTTAGGAATTAGCATTTACAAAACCTTGAAAATTCACTGAAAAAACCATAGGTTATAGACCATATATAGTTAGGAATTAGCATTTAAAAAACCTTATTTTACTCACACAAAACCATTGAAATTCCATATATAGTTAGTTGCACTAACTATATATTGCGCACCCGCAATCCACTGCTGATGATGTCACATATTACATCATTCATGACATGGTCAGTGACATCACTGATGACATCACTGATGACATCTCAAATGACATCACTGATGACATCACTGATGACATCTCATTTGACATCAATGACTACATCACTGATGATATCATTCATGTGACAATACAATGCATCTCCTCACATTTTAATATAACCTCTGTTTCACCCAGTGTTAAAAACAGAGTATAATTTTTGAAACCATTGACACACCAATACTAGTTACTACATACGTACTCACTGATTCCTACGTCTACACACACATTCACTCATTCACCCATACAATCATTCATACATAGAATCACTCATGTTTAGAACACTATCATATGCACTCATACACCTATACAGACACTCACACTCTGCCACTCATCCATGGAGTTACTCACACACCTAGTCAGTCCTGTAAAGAATCAATCACACTTCCATTTTCTACTCTATACAGTTAAACATAGAGCACCTTACGTTTTCAACCATATACTAACACATACTTACTCTCTTATACAATCATTGATACAAGTACACATTGATCTGTACAGAGTCACACACCTCCCAGCCAGCCACACACACACTCAGTCTCCCATGCAAATACTTGGGCAATCAATCAATAACCCATATAGTTACTCATATAGCTACTGATCAACACATGCAGCAGTTTACAGAACAACAGACATAATGATGCACAAATTAAGACAGTTTAGTCACTAACCCATGCACTCAGTGAGACACATTTAATCACTCACTCATACATTCAGTCATGCACCTACTAAATCCTTCGTCCAGACACTTATACATCCACTCATTCTTCAATATGTAAGACATATTTTAACTTTACAGAAACATAGTCACTGGATGTTGTCATCAGTGATGTCATCAGTGATGTCATTTGAGATGTCATCAGTGATGTCATCAGTGATGTCACTGACCATGTCATGAATGATGTAATATGTGACATCATCAGCAGTGGATTGCGGGTGCGCAATATATAGGTAGTGCAACTAACTATATATGGAATTTCAATGGTTTTGTGTGAGTAAAATAAGGTTTTTTAAATGCTAATTCCTAACTATATATGGTCTATAACCTATGGTTTTTTCAGTGAATATATATATATATATATATATATATATATATATATATATATATATACATATTTTGGTTGCGATGTGTGCCTACTTGCTATTCCTTCCACGATTTTGGTACCTCTTGTCATGTACTCTGTGTGGATGTTCTGGGTGTTTCTTCTCAGCTGTGTGGTGGTGCTGTATGCACCTCTTACTTTAAACTCTGGCTGGATGTTCCAGGTGCGTCTTCCCAACATCTGTGTGTGTCAGAGTTCTTGGCGTCTCATCTCAGAATCTGTGTGGGTATATTATAAATATTTCTTGTCATGAACTCTTTGTGAGTGTTATGGGTGTTTCTTCTCAGCTGTGTAGTTTAGATTTTTATTGTCACGTACTCTGTGCTGATGGTCTCTGTACAGCCTCTTATACACTCTGCCTAGGGATATTCTCTGTGTCACTTCTCAGAAGCTCTGCTGGTTGTTCTAAGAAACTCTTGTTATAAACTCTGGGCCTCATTTACAAAGAAATGGCCTAGGGCAGCACAGCAAGTCATTTTGCTTTGCTGCCCCATGTCAATTGGAAAGGACACAAATGCATTGCATTGAAAAGATACAGTGCATTCTTGGCCTTTTAGCCAGTGCACAATTTGCAGCCGAGCGCCAATGCAGGCATCCTTGCACCATAATACAATGGAGTCTGTGTTGAAGGCATGATTGCTTTTGTGCAGGAAAGGGGACCTTCCTGCACAAAATCAATCAGGATATGAGCTTTCCTTGTTCTAGTGTGCCGCAGAATGCAGCACACGTGAAAGAGCACAAAAAAAAACCAAAGAGAAATGTAAACATTTCTCCTTGTTACGCCTGCTCTGGGGAGGCAGAAGTTTTTGGTGCTGCTCCAGGTTTACGTGATGTAAATCTGAGGCAGTGTCAAAATCCATGGGTGTTGAATTGCAACGCCCATAGACCGCTTCGTTGACGTAGAGTAAGGCAAGGCAGCGCTTTGTTCCGCCTTGCCTTCCTATATATGAGGCGATGCAAAGCCATGCCGGTTGGCTTTGTGTCACCACATAGATATGATTGAGAGGAATGCACCAATGGATCGCCATAAAAAGGGAAGCTCTGGCAGTGCAGGGCTTTTGTAAATGAGGACCTCTGTGTGATGTTCTGTGCGTCTCTTACCAGTGCAAGCAAATCTTGCCATACCCTGTGGATGTTCTAGGTATAGCTTCTCATACACAGTGCATGCATGTTCTTGGTGTCTCAACACACCCTGTGTAGAGAGGTTTTTGAGTCTACCTTCTGAGCAGCTATAAAGAGAGGCTCTCAGTGACGCAGGCCTGAAGTGCAAGCCAGTAAAGTGGTTGTGCTTCTATTTACCTTTTATCAGACATGCTTTAATGATTGTCTTAGTACTTGTTAAGTGGGTGACTTGCACATGTCTGGCCACCCTATCAATAGGTAGATATCTCAATCTTGTTGTGACAACAGAATAAAATATATTGATAAATTGTACCTTATTTCGGAAGCTGATATTTGGTGGATGAGACATACTTTCTGAAGAAGCCATCGCTGGAAACAAGTTGTGTATGCTTTTTTGGTGATGTAAGTGGTGAAGTAGAGGTACACCTAATATTCAAGCAAGCGCACACATTGCACAGCATTTACCATAATGCTAAGGGGTAAGCAGCGCTGGGATGTGGGGCAGTGTGCTTCCATCCCCCTTCTGCTTAAAAAGGCTCCCTTGAGCCCACGAGCTGATAAGCTTTTGGGAATGCACATGTGCATCAGTGAGAGGTACTGAGACCTGAGAGGACTGTGGCAGCATTCTTAGCAACCCCAGATTTATTTTTTTATTCTGATTTCTACTGAGGAAGGATAAAATCCAGAAACACGTGTGTCTAGAGATGAACAGCATTATCTGTACCAACTCTGGTGAAAAACTACAGTTAATATTCAAGTAAGCACAAACATTTTACTGCATTTCCATATTGCTAAGGGCTGAATAGTGCTGTGATGTGAGGCAGTGTGCTCCCATCCCACTAGAATTTTGGCAGAAGGTTTGAAGCTGGATGAGAAGATTCCCAGTGCCATGTTTGAGAGCTAGGGTTCGATCAGTAGGGCAAGAAAGATGATTTCTGGTTAGGTAGTGCTTAACTTCAGGGAGACAGCTGCCGACCATGATCATTTAAGGGAGGGACAACGCCCGAGGCAAAATGTGTAACTTTAAGAAATGACATCTTCTGGCCCACCTCATTTTTTGAAGTATTAGTGTGTGGTTAAAGAGATGGACAAGCATTCATTTAATGTATATTTTGAAAATCATGGGGTGAAGGCTAGATCCCAGGGAGGCACTACATTTCATGACTGGCCACCTGAGGATGGCTTGGAGGCTGCAAAATTTGAACACTGATCAATTCTGGTCGTGAGCTGGACATTTGTCTAAGTAATGGGTCTAACTGTTCACTCATTGAGGCTTTCAAAAAGGTGGACTAGATTTGGTGCATGTCCCTCTTTCTAGCAGTGACCAAGCCACATTGAGAGTCACCGGTCAGTACAATCATCAAAAAGTGCAAGTTGAAATCAGTCATTGCAGTAGTGAACCTGTCTGACGTACACACCATCTGCCTTCCCTAGAGCTGTAGGGACTGCCAATGGAGACAGTCGTGGTATCCACCTCTGAAAATACAGCATTTCAGGCCCCAAAGCAGCACACACAACCTGCCTAGCCTGGCTGGTGGTCATGGTCTGTGTAGCCACTCCAATGTTGCACAGGAGTGCGCTGGCGCACACAGTATGCACTACTAACCACCATGGGTGATACTGCACTAGGATTTCTTTTCCTGGACATTTGACTTCCTGGGCAATCCACCATCAAGGTCCATAGACACCTCTGCAGCCCAGACACCTTAGACAGAGTCAAGACCCACCCTTTTAACAACGCCATGCACTGGTGCTCACCTCTCTACCAATTATTTTAGTCTTGTGGTGCTCCCCTGGCTCTTAGATGACCCCACCCCCCTCAAAGCTTGGACATGGGTTCACTGCTCTGCTTTAGCTACTAACTTAATGGCATGATTTCTAGGGCAGTACACAGTTGCAAAAGTGATTGTCTTGCAACTGTATTTATTTTTCATTAATAATTATAAAAGTGGAGAGTAGAAGACGTTCTGCACAGCACTGGGAAATGTTCTGCTACCACTCAAGGAGCCAAGAAGGCAATCACTGCCATTGGGTAGCTATGCCCTGTTTTTCAACTGGTTGTGGAAGTTCCAGCCTCTACCAGGTGGACTTCCGGCAGCATTAAACACCATTAGGCCTAAGGGCATCTGTAAGTGAAGCAACTAATACATTTATCCACTAGAAACTATCCCTCGATGGGCGAAATATCCGTCTGTAGGGACTTAGTGGCCAAAACGTTGCCTTGGTTATGTCAAGAAACATTGTCCTATTGCAAAATGTGAAGTTTTCCAGCTTCCTGAACAAAGTTTTTTGTTTGTTACATACTCCTAATACCATTCTTAAATTGTTCCTGCCATATGCAACATGCTTATCTTATTATTTCCATCTGGCTACCTACAATTTCAGCTTGGTGTCCATAATTGGCTCACAAGTCAAGTCAAAAGATCTTTATTCGGAGTAAAGAAACATCCATAAAAGTACAAACAGAAAAAACACAATACATTTTTTTAAAAACATTCATCAATAGTTGCAATTGGAGAATTATCCGAGAACAAACGAGCAAAATCAGAATCCATTTACAATGTCCCAGCTATACAACATATGTCCCTTCGTGATAGTAAATCATTTAATTTTTTATAAAAGAAGAGAATATCTTACAATATTATTTAAAAACGCTGTTTAAAAACACTATTAAAATTATTAAAACCATTATTAAACCATTATAAAAAAGGGTATCAAAATAGAAAGTGCAGTGTGCAATAGTTAAACATCAATATTAAGGGTGATTCTCGATCTAACAGCAGCTTTGAGAAAACAACTCATCCTAAAAATGACTTCATCTGATCCCAATACCAAAAAGGACCGGAGTGCCAATTTAAAATTAGTTAATCCATTTTTCTTACAGTAGGGCATAAGAAAATGTGCAGTGAATTTTTTATAGAAACCACAAAAGAACAAGAAATGCATAAGACTTTGCTTCAGGTCAGGGTTACAGGGGCAATTTAAGGTTTCGAGATGTTTATTATATCCCATCGGGAAGTTCAATAGATTGACTATACTCCCGTCTCGGAAGCGAAACAGTAAACCCCTTACCCATCTACCAAGATGCAAACGCAAGTATCTATACGGTGGGCCAGGTTTTTTGACGTGTGGTTCAGAATAGGCCAAATATTTTACAACCGTGCATTTAATCAGGTTCTTTCTATCACGCTCTTCTCTATATAAGTCATACAATGCCCTTGAAATGATGGTTTTATGGGAGCGGTTTATTAGGTTTGGTGATGTGAACAGAGAAGCCAAACCCACACTTACAAGGCACTCTTTTACTGCTTTCAGCCATGGTATATGGTGTCCCCTATCGCACTTTAAACAATCCAAAATAATTTCACGGGTTAATGTAGCAGCCGTGTTGTTCCAGATCTTTATCCAGAATAGTGCTGGTCTGGACTTCACAAAATCCTCAATGTAAGGGATATTTAATTCATTGTGGCATACATAGGTTGAAGAACAGATAACCCCCCCCAATACCTTACGACAAAATCTATTCTCTTCTATTTGAATAGGGGAGCAGTTGGTATAACCCCAAACCTCAGCGCCGTAAGTGCCGGTTGGCATACATTGGGTTTGGTATATCTTGACCAGGGAAGTTATTACATCAGCTTGGTTGGGCTGTCTCAAAGAGGTTACACAATTAATAGACTTGCCCAACTTGTTCCTGGCATAAGAAACATGTGCATGCCACGTACCACTATTTGAGAATAGCAGCCCTAAATAGGGAAAAGTGCTGGTGCTTTTTAAAACATTTGACCCTGAAATGATCTGGGGGATTTTGTGATTTTTTGGACCACAGCTCATGATTAATGATTTTTTAAAATTAGTTGTTAGGCCTAAATCGGCCATAAAAAGGACAAAACCTGAAATTAAAATACGGAGTGCCTTGGGAGTGCGGCCCATCAGGACCGCATCATCCGCATAAAGAAGTGTGGGTATAGGGACTCCATTAATGTAAGGCACATCACTAGTTAAGGTGCTCAAAGTGCTGCTTAGCTTATTGATATACAAAATAAACAGGAGAGGGGCCAGCACACACCCTTGTCTGACCCCCCTACCAATGCTAATATCATCAGAAACTTCACCCATTTGATTCACACGTACACAAGCTTTAAGATCACGATGTAAAAAAGCTAAAAAATGTACCAGATGGTCATCTAAACCATATTCAAGAAGGGTAGACCAAAGCCGGGAACGGTTAACAAAATCAAAAGCCGAGCTCAGATCCATAAAACCAAAATATAAAGGGGATTTCTTTGCGATATTGTATTTTGCCATGATCAGGTTCAGGTTCAGGCATTGCTCCACCGTTCCGACGCTGCTACGGAACCCGAACTGGCTCGGATGTAGGATGTTATTCTCATCGGTCCATGTTCTTATCCTTTTAAATAAGATCCGCCCCAATACTTTTAAAGTATTATCTATTAAAGAAATTGGGCGGTAACACATAATACTACGTGACCATGTTTCCGGGATCTCCCCTTCAGTTAAATTGTTAAAAACATTGCACAGCAATGGGGCCCAAAAATCTGGCTCACATTTTAACTGGTCTATAGAGAGCCCATCAGATCCAGGCGCTTTATTCCCGGCGCTTTCTAAAATGGCATCAAATACCTCAGATATGGAAATAGACATTGGGTGTGGGGGGGGTAACAGTAAAGGAGGATTGTCTGGTGTTGCATAGATTTTACCAAAATGTGCAACCCAGATGGGACCAGTAATATTGCAATTGATTTCGGTCAGGGTCGAACCGATAGATCTTATTTCCTTTACCTCCTTCCAGAACCCAGTGGTATCTTTTAGGTCAGCAGATCGTGCCAGGGAATCCCAGTGGGTTTTCAGTAGATCATTTGATCTAGTACGTAAAGCACGCTTGTACTCTGCTCTGAGCAACCTTACCCGTGGTATATCCCTCGGTTCAGCTTTTAAGGCAGCTCTAAGCATCCTATTTGCTTTTGAGCATGGGGCATCAAACCATCTAGGTGATTCCGCAGCCTTACTAGAGGCTGGTCTGGAAATTTCGCCTTTAATTGTGGTGCAGAGTTCAGAGAACGCTTTAACCACGTTGGTCCCATGGTCCTCTGTGCTTAGACAATCTTTGATCAAACTTGGATGTTTTTTACATACTCCTGCCAGGATTCCCTTATTGTCCACTCCCTTCCAGATTACCCTTAACTTATCTGTCGAAACTTCCAAACCCATTGCGCCTATTTCACGTCTTGGACATTTACCCTTCGGCAATGATAAATGGATGGCAATTGGATAGTGGTCACTGTGAATTTCACACACTACCTCTGCCCTTATTAATGAATTTGCAATGGCATGTGAAACGAAAACATAATCAATTGTTGTACCACCCCCATGTCCAATAAAAGTAGGGAATGGGGATGCATAGTCTTCCATACCTACATGTTCCATGCAATTGACAAGTTCACTAGTAGCAAGAAGATCTAACAGTTCTTTTCCTCTTTTACATGGGGGATTCCTTAGATGTACATGTGCATTAAAATCCCCCCCTAAACAAATGCCATCAAATTTCCCATATACCTGTCCATCCATGATTTCATTAATAAAATCAAATAAGAGAATAAAATTTCGGTTAGGTTGAGACAAAAAATCATTATTATAGAAATTGATTAGACACAGTTTTATCCGCTCGGTATACGAGAGTGCCATAAAACTAGGACAATTTGTCTGTAGCGCGTCGATTTTAGTTCCAGCACATATTTTTATCCAAATGGACAATCCACCACTAGGACGACCAACCAAAGGGACCGGGACAGTCCTGTTATGACAGCTATACCCCTCAAACAATAGATCCTCCACACACCAAGTTTCTTGGAACATCAATATATCATAACAATTGACACAGTCCCTCCATGAAAGAATTCCCAACTTGGACTTCAGGCCCGCAATGTTCCAACTGAGGATACTTAGGTTATTATCTTTATTGTTCCTCGGACTGGGACCCTGGTAAGTACTTGAGGCGGATTTAGATGTAACATGTCCCTGTTGAACACATAATGGACTAGATGGAGAAATCTCCTGTGTTGACGGGTCCGCCTCTCGAGATGGTTCCTTTAACTGGACTGCCTCAGGGCACACGGGAAGTAGTTTGGTCTTTTTAGTGGGCAGTCAGTCCAATGTGTCCAGGTCCTGGAAGATTCCAAACCTATTCTGCAATGGGAAAACTGGAGGGGGTTGCATCATCTTGTGTGGAGGACGGTAGAAATATTTTAATGGTAGTGGTGTCACCACAGTGGATGGGCCGTGTCGACCAGGATTATAGTTCAACAGGAATTTTGCAGTGCCCGGGTTTCTAAAATTGATTACAATACAGTCCCCATTGATATTTTTGTAAAGGGGACCGATCCAGGTTACACGCCGTGTGGTTATGATTTCTTTTGAGATATCATACCCCACTCCCTTGTGCTTCGTTAACCAGTCTATACACTTATTGTGGAGTTGAACCCATGATTCTCCTTGATCTTCCTTAAGCGGTGGGATACCAGCCAGAACTAGGACATAAGGACAGGCCTCAGGTGGGAGATGTAGGGCCGGGCCTTGATGTTTATTAGGTCTATTGTCCTCATGCGTGATCTTTTTATCGTGCTGGCTGGAGTTAACAGGACCCTTCTGTACTAGTGTGGTCTGCTTCACTGTAATACCCTTTTTTATGGAATTAATAAATACTCCGCTTGTATCATTAGTGGAGACAGAAGGTTTGGATGAAGTGACATTCCCATGTATAGGGTTACATGGTAATAAGGGAATGTTGGTTTGACGATCAGGCAGATTACTGCCAGTTGTACCCTTATTATTAGTCGCCTTAGGTGTAACAGACTGTGTTGGATTAGAAATGGCTTGTTGTTCCACTGTCCTGATATTACCGTGGTCACCAGTGGTGGTGACACGAGTAGTGGATTCAAGGTCTTTTAACAGACGTTCTACTCTCATTTTGTCCAAGTTCGCTATGCCTTTTCTCTTTGCATCCTCGTTTTTGATTAAATTCTCCAATTTATCAAGTCTTTTAAAAATATTATTAAATTGTTTGATCATTTGACCTTCCAAATTTTTAAAAATTGTCTCTGCAATAGTCTCGATAAGGTTCCCCTCTGATTTAGCATAATGACTAAGTTTGTCAGTTCCGTGGGGAGGCTCAGTCTGGGTGGAGGTAGATATATGATTTGACCCCTCGTTATTTATAACGACCATATCACCCAGATACGGTTGATCCTGTATAGGTGCTATGTGTTGGACCAACTTCTGTCTCTTCCCCTTATTCCACATGCTTTGTGGAGTTGGTTGGTTGACAGTCCTTAGTGACTGCTTCCGTTTATTATAGGTTATTTTAGCAGGGCCCCTCTTTCTCTTTGCTGCAACTTTACCAGGTACCTTGTTAGCAGCCTCAATAGATGTTATTTCTGGGGCATGGCCAAGAGTCACTTCTGGTGCTATATACGTGACGGTGTCCTCATCGTCTAAGACAATTGGTACTTCAACAATAGGATGTGAGGATTTTACGACGATTATTTCAGGATTTATATGGGTGTGGGTATTGCCATTGAGACTGCTCACGGCATGTGGTTGATTTATGCTCAATGGACCCATAGAAAATCTCCTTTCAGTCTCAACAATCTCGTTGAATGCAGTGTCTATCAATGCCTCAAACGACGTTAACAATGTTACAGGGGACTCTGCATCTTGAGTAAGGATGTCAACATTTATGCATGTAGCGGTACAATCAGCCATTATTGGCTCACAAAAAGTGACAGTGGCTGGTGAACTTCTCTCTGATGCTAACATCCTCAAATCTTCATCTTCTGCGTTTCTCACTGCGCGAGCAGCGAGCTCACTGGCCAGGTTCCATCCAGCTCGCGGCCTTCTATCATAGCCCTCCCTACGGCTAGAGAGCACGTTTTCCATCAGATCACGTGACTGGAGCCACTTACCTCCAGCCCGGCCAGACACCTGGAGCTAAATATCTTCAACGTTCTCCGTCACACAGCTACGTTCCTCAGTAATACGATGTTTATGTGCTAAAATGTCCCAGGAGCACACCCAATACTGTTTATTCACACAAGTCATGAAGTCCGTCTACCAAAATCAGAGCCCACACAAGCTTTTACCTTAGGGCCTCTGGTGGGCACCTCACCAGCGTTTGTCTCCCAGACCATTTCCAGCAACATACCCATGTGACTCTTCTACCTCAGCTCAAATGCAGTTGCATATTATTCACAAAATGCCAGGGAAATTACACGAAATGAGATGTAAATCAAGACAAATGCACTTTTAAGGATCTTGACTGAAAATTGAACGTGGGGGCATAGCTTGCATTCTAAAGTCTCTCGAGATACTACGAAGGCGGCTGGTTCCAGAGGAAATGTCCCTTGAGACACATGTTGTGCTGAAACCCATCTCCTGCGGAGTATTACTGCACAAACTCGTCCGTTGTGGGAAATTTTGCGCCGCCATCAGATATTTCATAATTTCCATAATGCAAAATTACATACATTATGCGAGTTTAATGGAATACTTTCTAAAAGTCTACCACTCAAATTACTTTCATATTTCACTATAGTAATTCACCACTAATCCTTTATGAGTTCCAGAGTAGCGTGCTACTCACCGAAAAAGTACTTTGACGCCTCACCGTGGGTAATAAGTGCCATATAAATGCATTTACAATACAATACAATACTTTAACCCTGTAAATCACCGCCTCCATTGAAATGAAGTTCCAGGGGATTCATGTGCAGCCATATCCCTCGCACATTGAAGATGGCCGCCCATGTTCAGCTTCTTGCATATGCGCAGTGGCGGCTCGCACACGTAACGCTAATGGAGTTCGACAAATGACGGAAAAGTGGAGAGTAAATAAATATATAAATAAAACCACTTACCTTGCCCTCACCGCATCACCGACTCGGCAATGTGGTGAGCCCAAGGTAAGTGGTTTTATTTATTTATTAAGTATCCACCAGGGCCGGACTGTGAACCACAACCGGCCCTGGCAAAGTGCTCGGCCGGCCCCCCTCCCCACTCGGGGGGTTGGAGGTGCCGCCAAACTCTTTGCCGGGGCCGGTTTTCGGCCGATTTTGCAGCTATGCTGCATAAACGGCCCTGGAAAAAAAACAGCCCCCAGGGGCCCAAAATCAGCCCCCACCTGTGCGGCGCACCGGGGGATTGCCCGGTACCCACTATGGCCAATCCGGCCCTGCTTTCCACTTTCCCGTTGTATGTTGGACTCCATTACCCCCCCCCCCCCCCCCACCCGGCCCCGCCACTCCGCGTCTCACAGCGTTACCTGTGCGAGCCGCCACTGCACATATGCATCCCAGCAGATAACCTAGACACCTAAAACACCCTGTACTGGTCTTCCTAATGAACCCCTTCTCCCATGCAATGAGACAAAAATGTACCTTATGCTCCGTGCATTAAATGTACACATAAAACTGAAGGTACGCTCCCTTTCAATTTATAGTAGTACCGGAACTCAGTATCCGACAGTACCTGCCCATATAAAGCACTGTATATATTATGTTCAATGCGTGCAATGTGTCGTCATTTCATTGCCGTTTCTCACTGACAAAATCACCACTCATATATTCATTTACATTATGTTTTCACTATCATTTTAATTTATCTTTTCTACCGTTTAATAATAATAATCCACATTTATAAAGCGCACAATCACCCGTAAGGGTCTCTAGGCGCTGGGGGCCGTCGGGAAGATTAAGCGAGCTATTGCCCAGAGTCGCGTGGTGCTGGGCTGACCTGCCGCCGGAGCCGGGGATCGAACCGTGGTCCCCAGATTCCGGAGTCAGTCGCCCTGGCCGCGGCGCCACACCTGTTGTCCTGTGCTTTGTTGCTGATACACAAATATAAATACATATAATAAAATACAAAAACATCTAACTCAGAGACATTCATTTTTATTGATCTTACATAAATGAAAATCCATATTGTCCCTGCCAGCTGCCTCAAAATCTCTGCAGTTGGTGCACTAACCCATTGGTTTCTCCCACCGGCTGCACCGCAATGATAGTAATTATCATTCAGAAAAGTCAGTAAAACTCTTGTTGGCAATATTTACAGTCAGGGTACAATTCGTAAAAAAAGAAGTGAGGGGGACCTAGTCACCGGAAGTGACGTCACGAAAGGTGCCGAGCTCCTCGTCCCAGAGAGGCCAAAGAGTGAAGTCCAGCTGTTTGGCAGGGGGGGGGGCTTCTCCCGGTAAAATAAGTGGGGGGACGCCGTCCACCCGCGTGGTACTCCGACTCGAGCCTTGTTTACAGTCATTCTCACTATTTACACATTTAAAAAAAAACTCTCCGTCCTTCTACGTCTCTGACATCCGTGGCGCCGCGTCTGTCCCTCCCCCTTCATCTAACTCCCCTACTCCCGCCTTTCCCGCCATCCGCACCTGCCAAAGTGAGCCCGATCAGCCTCCCCCGTCCCATAAGTACTTTAATGCACACCGTAACTACACTACTGGATGCATGCTGTGACTGCAGCTGTGTAATTGTGTGTCATTTCTGTGAAATTGCGCGTGACAGTGTCATTTGGGGCTTTTAAAGCTTACGCGCAGCTCTGCGGTATACTGATGGAAGTGGCGCACTTTCGCTGTATTAAACTCCTGAATAAAACGTGAATGCAGGCAGGTTTTAGCGCCTGATAAACACGAGGGAGTGAATAAAAACTAAAACGGAAACAAGCAGTCTTGCCCATGCAGTCCGTTCATATCACTTAATAATACACCTGAAGAGAACAGCGATTCTCGGAACTATGACACGCGGTGACGTGTGTCTGACAAGTGGTAAAGAGCATTCAGTGGGGGCGGCAGTGTAGTGCCAATCAAAAAAAAAGTTCACCCAGCTTCAGGCAGAAGCTTAGCTGCCCCACAGGAGCCGGGCATGTGTTGGAAAACCTGTTGCCATCTTTGCGCGCGGGATGCGCCTGGCTGCGCAGGCCGTGCCAACAATGAAGATCTTGGTGAACGCAGCACCTTTGTTGTTGGATTCCCCCAGTGCTCAGGCATACATTTTTTTTATCAATTCCTGCCTCTCTGGTGGGTCAGGGAGGGTGGCATCAACTTGAACCACTTATAAATGTGGACACGCATATACCAGTCCGTGCCTCCGTGGTCAGCTTGGTGGCTGTGGCCAAGGCGCACCGCGCACATCTGTAGAACCGAGGCTGAGAAGGTCTTGCCTGCAGAGGGTTTCGTGGCACCACCCTGCTCCCACGTGAGACAGCCCAAAGCACAAGCTGGGGAAGCCCCACGGCACAGGTATCTCTGACGAGCTGCCACTTCTCAGGTGGGCCATCCGGACATCCACTCCCAGCTGATAAACAGGTATCTCCCGAGGGGTTCTCATCCGTGCTAGCCGCTCCTCGGATATAACTGCCCCCCCCCCCCCCACCCACCCATAGCCCATGATAAGGAAGTCTTGCCTAAGGGGGGGGGGGGAGCGGTCTCGGCGACTAAGAGACGCTTCTCATCTGTGACACCCTGATACCCACTGGGAGCATGACTTGACTTTCTGAGGGTGACTCTCTTGCCGCTGCAAACTAAGGATGCGTGCCCACGAAGTGGCACAGTCCCCGAGGTCGGCGCGGTGTTTCTCCTGAGGAGGTCACCGTGACTGTATCCCTGGTCCATCGGAGTGTGCACTTCTCCCCCCACCATCCCCGCCCCCCTCGCTCACGAACTCTATCCTGTTTCTCAGGTGGAAGAGACGCCTTCTCATCCTCAGAAAGGCAGCCCTCAATTAACTCTCTAGCCAGGGCTCTAGTCGGAGGTACCAGGCGGGTGAACGGCGTCCCCCCCACTTATTCTACCGGGGGGGCGGGGGGACGCCGTCCCCCCTGCCAAACAGCTGGACTTCACTCTCCTAGACATGCGGGATAACCAAGACTAGTTATGCAGCGCCCAGGGGCGGTAACCACCACAATGAGTGCTATATGTATGTACTCGCGGTTCCCGGTAATCCCTGCTTTCTAGGTGTCATTAAAGAGATGACAGTTGACCGTACCATCACCCAGGGCACCCCCACTCGGTCAGTCACCGCTCAAAACAAAGCATGCAGCTTACCATGGCACTGCGGCGGGTGCTCGCTCCCCTCACGCGCTGCAGGTCCCGGGAGCGCGCTTCATCCTCCTCCGGGCAGGGGGGCAGGTCAGTCAGTAGGCGGACAGGAGACGGGAGCAGAGGTCCGAAGGGTCGAGACCTGTCCGATCATGGGACAGAAGCAGCCCTGTCATTGGACTGGACCGGTCCCACCTCGAGGCAGGGGAGCTGTATGTATCCGATCATGGGACGGAACAGCTGTAACCATGGACCGGTCAAATCATTGGACGGAAGCAACCGGTCAAATCATTGGACGGAAGCAACTCTGTGATGGGACGGGAGCTTCAAGACCCTGAGACAGGGGGGCTGGAGTGACCCGATCATGGGACGGGAGCATCAATGTCACGGGAGTGGACCTGTGCGGTCATGAGACGGCGTTGCTCTGTCTGGGACTGGAGCGGGCAGACTACGGGGCAGGGGAGGGGCAGGATGCAACAGGTGCCTCCATGAGACGGGAGGGAGGCAACTGATGGAAGGGACCGGGGTTGGACCAGTCGGTGACATTAAGATGAAGACTTGATTGGAGGGGGGAGGGGGAGGTGTCAATCATGGCACGAGATTCGTTCAAGGATGGAGCGGGAAGGGTTCGCTCATGAGACGGGGCGATGCCACCACGGGGCTCAAAGTGATGGAAAGAGGGCAGTTCGTGAAACACGGGTATGTGCAGGATGGAACAGTCCAGCTGTGGGGCGGGAATAGTTTATCAGACAGGTCCAATCCTTGAACAAGTCCAGCACGGTGAAACGAAGCAGCTACCCAGGAGTCCTCGCTAGCGCCGGGTGCCTCTCCAGCTCTGTGCCCTCTGTGCCCCGGGCTCCCTCGGGTCGGGCACATGAAGCCAGTCCTGCTTATCGCGTTATTGCCCGCGCTCATAAACCCTCTTCCAGGGAAGTTGGGCGGTGTAATTCACACTGTGGATGTTTCCGGCTGCTTTTGCCGGCCGCACACACGGCGGCTTGGCCGCTAGACATTGCCTTACACAGGGAGCCCACTGCGCCGCAGCCAATCATCGCGCAGAAGGCGTGCGACCGTCTGACACGCCCCTTGGAAGGAGGAGCCAGCCAGGAGACAGCATAAAGATAGTATAGCTCATGTCATAAGATAAACGGCCTTTAGGTGTTTTTTAAGTTTGTAAATATGGGACCTAAATTATACAGTCTAATTAAAGTGATTAGCCCAGGGTCACACAAACGTTATGAAGTCTAGCTATGCTTCCAGTTCATGATCATGGCTTGCACCCTCACCATTGACTCCTAAAAGTAGCATACCCACGCCAGACGGGCACATCAGCAAATGTTACTTCAGAAAAACCTTTTTTAATGAATCACAGTAACTGTTATTTCTATGCTGGCAAAAATCACCAACAGCAAGCGTGAAACGATATAAAGCAATGTACACATTACAAAGTCAAGCAGGCTCCAATTTATTGCAACGAGTTAATGCATGCTGGAAAATATCGGTGCCTCACCTCCAAACTATAAGGAAGGTATCCTGCCTTTCATTCTTCTGAGCGGAGCCATTAGCGCTAATGGGATAACCCTGTGTCCCTCAGAACCTGGGTGTGTATGATATGCAAAAAAGTGGTTCTGTCGGGACAATAGCAATTCCTTTGTTCGATGTATGTCGTACATCCTGAATTTTTTTTTTAATTCAAACGTATAAATCACAAACTTAATGTTTAGAAACTGGTTCAACTATACTTTTCGAGAACCAAATGGCGATTGATGACACACGCCACAAAGACAAAATAATTTGGTCAAAAATGACGATTAAATTACTAGAGAATTATGTACAGTGGACAATAAACATGGCTGTCAATGAAACAATACATACACGGCGATACGGTGTTTAAAGTACAGGATAAGTCACTTGTGGTGGTAAGTGAAGTCAAAAAGTGCTATACATATATTATAAAAATGGGTAACATTTAAGCAATCCAAATAACAGTTGCATTTTTCTGTATATTCCTTAATGCTCGAATACACGACCCAAGTATGACTTTGTATTGGGGCCAGGGAAACTGCATGGACTACTGCTCAGCAATTAGATTCACCCCAAGTACCGGATAGATAAAATTGCTCTACATCGCAAATACCACACATATATCACTTCAGTAATGATTTGCTCAAAAGTATTTCCTTTCAATGTTCTGAGCCCCACTAAAATACACAGAGTCCACACTGTTCAGATTCTTCAATTTGGCGTTTTTTTTATTCTTGTTGTTGTTACATCCAGCATGAAAGACTACCACTGCAAAGAGAACGAGAACCTGTTGGAGGAGATACTGCGATCGTACTGTGGAGAGTAACTTATCAGGGTTCACTACCGGCATTTTATTTGTATTTGTTGACATATACGGAAAGGAGATGGACCAGGATTTAATTCTTCCGAGGATACTAATACCCAGTCTTAGTACTTGCTGGTGTGTTTTCTTTTCCTGAAGATGACTGAGATATCCCTTGAAGACTAACATTCACATTTTTAAGCTTTGGATACATATTCATTCAGGAGAAAAAGACAACTTTGGTCCAAATTTTAACAAGGATGGACAAAGAGCATTTTGCCAATCGCCTTGATAAAGTCTAGGGGGAGACGAAACACATGTTGGCACAGTGGCAGTCTTTCGTGATTCCTGATATGAAGATTTGGTTGACTTACACCAGAACGTTGTGGTCTGGAAGATCGATGTTATCTCATAAGTACTCCACCAGCCAGTTGGAGATGAGATGATGATTATTTCAACCCACGCTGCCCTCAAGCGATCATGACTATGAGAAGAGACGGGAGCTATTCCGTCTGCTTCCGCTCTGCATGTTGCAGATGAGATGAGATAACATCGATCTTCCAGACCACAACCTCCTGGTGTAGGTCTACCAATTCATCTTATCAGGAATCATTTTGGATCCTTACCCACTTACTCAATAGGATACCTGGCATCTATTCCTTTAGGCTGTCAAAACTTGTTTTCCTACACCCCAGTCTTGATGAATACCGGCCTCTCATGCATATTAAGCCGCGCTTCCACCTAGGGTCGAAACGTTCACGCTGCAGTCACAGTAGTACATGCATGTTTCCCTGACCCCCAATACAAAGTCATACTTGGGTCTTGTATTCATGTATTAAGGAATGGACAGAAAAATACAACTGTTATTTTGATTGCCTTATATGTTACCCATTTCTATAATATGTATAGCATTTTTTGACTTCACTTATCACCACAAGTCACTTATCCTGCACTTTAATCACCTTATCGCCGTTTATGTATTGTTTCATTGACAGCCATGTTTATTGTCCACTGTACATAATTCTCTAGTAATATAATCGTCATTTTTGACCAAATTATTTTGTCTTCGTGGAGTGTTTCCTCTATCGCCATTTGGTTCTCGAAAAGTATTGTTGAACCAATTTCTAAACATTAAGTTTGTGATTTATACATTTGAAATAAAATAAAAAATTCAGGATGTATTACATACATTGAACAAAGGAATTGCTATTCCCCCGACAGAACCACTTTTTTCATATCATTTCATTCTTCTGAGGTCATCAATATGATGTCAAATGTCCAGTGGGTGACAACACCTGTTCTTGGAGTCGTGGCGTTGCTAGCGGCTCCGCAAGATGGCCACACCCTAGAGTTGTCCTTTGCTGGCCACTTTGAATCCCACACCAGGGCTGGCTTCATCGCTGGTGGTGCCCGGTGTGACAATGTTTGTTGGCGCCCCAATGGCCACCTCCACCATGGATTCCCCCACTACCACCCTTGAACAGTGCCACAAAAGTTTCCAAAACCACTCTCTCCACAATGCATTTAAATTAGTTTTATAGCACAACTCCTACCAGTGCAAGGTGTCAGGGCACTTCACATCACAGACACATTACACAGAGACAATAAATCATACATGTGTAAATCAGTGTATAGGAAATGTTACATAAGACAGAGGACTACAAGGTGTAGGAGTCACCTCAGCCACACTGGTAGGCAGTATGGTTTAAGAGTGCTTGGTCTGGGGAAGCACCAGCAGCGGCTCCTCCGCTAAGGTGGAGGAGCGTCACCCCAAACAAAATAAAATGACAATAACATAGCGTTATAATCAGCTTATTTTTAGGGTACTGGCCGAGTTTTTTAAGGGGCAGGACTGGGCTGTCAGCCAGCAAGGGGAGGAGTGGTATTTGAACTTAAGTGCGCAAGACGATTTGGCCAGCCGTCTGGGCTGAATAAACGATCATGCGCACTTTATATGTTCTCCTCCCAGGCTGCATTACAGTCTGGGTGGAAACATGCTCAGGCTTCCACTCCCTCTCTGAGTGCTGAACCATGGTGCTGATAAGGGCTCTTCTATGTCGAGCCTCCTGACACAGAGTCGGAGTTGGAGCAGGAGCCCTGGCTTTCCTTCTGCAGTGATCACCCAGTGCTCAGCGGATGACCTTTAGGATGTGCTACATTCTGGTGTGGACCCGGGAGGGATGCTTACGTTGACTGCTCTGTCTACTGGAGAGATGCCCCTGATCTGCAGTTGCAGAGACTGACTGTCTCCAGACACCTGATAGGTTCTATAGGGCTCCTGTGGACGTTCCCTTGATGTGCCCTGTCGAAGATTCCAAAAGTATTCAGGACTTGTTAAAAGTGCTGGGGAGCAGGGCAGCAGGCATGATGGTCGAAGGTGAAGCAGAACCGCATGCTACCCCTGCCTAACTCATTCCATGAGTAGGAGCTCACAGTGCATGCTTGCACAGTTGTGGCTTGTTTTAGTCCTGAAGGTTGGATTCTGAACGGGTGGCCGTTGCCTCTCTGTGCTGGGTAGCAGGCGTTGGACTATTTGACTCAGGTGGCAGGGGACATTTCTTTCAACGTAGGTCTCTCATTATGTTTGTCTATGAGGGAGCTGGTGCGGGATGGGTGGGGGGGTGCAGCCAAGAGCCTAATGCAACCTCATTAAGTGAAATGCGTCTTCCACTTTCATTAGCTTCAATCTGAGGAGCATGGGTTCAGCTGCGAAGAGGCCCAAAGTCCTATCTTATATAAATTGTAGGGGTGTTGATATGACCTTCCTCCAGGAGACGCATGTGTTGATTAGGGAGGCTGATGCATTGGTAAGGAGATGGAGGGGCCGAATGTATGCCACAACCTACCTTTCCTTTGTTCGGGGTGCAATGCTGCGGATCAAGGCAGGGATGACTTTAGAAGTCCTGTCCAATGGCATCAACAAGGAGGGGAAGTATGTCCTCCTTGGGGGGTTGCTTAATGGAGTGGATCTGGCACTGGGCAGCATATATGCCCCAAATGCTAATGCTTTATTCTTTATGAGTCTCTGATCCTGCTGCTGGGGGAAACAACCTTTACAACGCAACTTTTACAACGCATTACCATTACAACGAAACTTTTACAACGCAAAAACTATTACAACGCATGTATTTACAACGCATGCTTTTACAACGCAAGTACCTTTACAACGCATACCATTACAATGTAAGTATTGGTAAGTATATAATTATATTTAAAATGTTATAATATGTTTTTTTTTTTTTTTAGGGTTCAGGGTCAGTTTTCAGTTTTTGGGTAAAGGGGTATTTTTAGGGTTCAGGGTCAGTTTTCAGTTTTTGGGTAAAAGGGTATTTTTAGGGTTCAGGGTCAGTTTTCAGTTTTTGGGTAAAGGGGTATTTTTAGGGTTCAGGGTCAGTTTTCAGTTTTTGGGTAAAAGGGTATTTTTAGGGTTCAGGGTCAGTTTTCAGTTTTTGGGTAAAAGGGTATTTTTAGGGTTCAGGGTCAGTTTTCAGTTTTTGGGTAAAGGGGTATTTTTAGGGTTCAGGGTCAGTTTTCAGTTTTTGGGTAAAGGGGTATTTTTAGGGTTCAGGGTCAGTTTTCAGTTTTTGGGTAAAGGGGTATTTTTAGGGTTTAGGGTCAGTTTTTGGATTTTGGGTAAAAGGGTATTTTTAGGGTTCAGGGTCAGTTTTCGGTTTTTGGGGACAGGGGTACAGGGTATAAATAAAATAAAATTAAATTTAAATTAAATTATTTAAATTAAATTTATTTAAATGGGTTTTTGGGGTACAGGGGTATTTTTAGGGTTAAGGGTCAGTTTGGGGTTTTTGGGGTACAGGGGTACAGGGTAAAAATAAAATGAAATTAAATTTAAATTACATTATTTAAAATACATTTAAATTAAATTAATTACATTAAATTAAGTTAAATTAGATTAAATTAAATTAAATTAAATTATATTAATTTCAAATAAAAAAAATAATATATACTTACGTTGTAATGGTATGCGTTGTAAAGGTACCTGCGTTGTAAAAACCTGCGTTGTAAATGCATGCGTTGTAATAGTTTTTGCGTTGTAAAAAATTCGTTGTAATGGTATGCGTTGTAAAAGTATGCGTTGTAACGTCATACATCCTGCTGCTGGTGCTGACCCCTGCGGGGTCTTTGCTCTTAGTGAGGGGGGGGTTAACACTTTAGTGACATTATTGAACCCAGCCATGGACCACTCCATCCAGCCCATACCGGACTACCCGACTGTTAGGGTTCGCTGCTGAGTTACGAAGGTAGTACTCGCAGTGGGAGTTGTTGGATGCATCATGCAAAGTAACGTACACTCAAGGGAATACACGTACTTCTTTCCGGCCCATGACCTACATGTGCAGTTAGATAGCTGGTTGTGCCCTTTTGTAAACAGGCGGGCCACCAGGGCAGAATATATATCGTGCTCACTATCTTTTTCTAATCCAATGCTACTTGACCAGATGTGGGGGAAGTGACATCAGCCCACCTTTAGGGAACCCCTGGCAGCACTTATTAGTAACTATTTTATTGAAAATTCAGGTACAACAAGGAGCGCGGCAACTAAATGGGAAGTGTTTAAGGTGGTGGTGAGGGGATTCTGCATTGGACAGTCCATGGTACTGCGTATGTCACTGTCCGACACGCTAAACACGCTAGAAAATGAACGAAGTGGCATTGAGCATTCCCTTCTGACTGACCCAACAATGCATCCTCGACTGTTGGAACACTGAAAGGAGATCACGGTGGTTACAGAACAGCTGTGTTCTCTCTCCTGGCAGTGGCGAACAAAGGCCCCTGCAGTGCAGGGGGGCCCCCAAGCTTCAGGGGGCACCCTCAGCAAAGTAACCTGGCAGAAGAGCTCTAAATTGAGTACGGGGGGCCCTCCATGCACTTTGCAAGGGCCCCCCCTCAAGTTTCGTTACACCAATGTCTCCTGGAGAGACTATGTGGACAACATGCACATGGAGAAAGGCAGAGATGGCTTGGCTGATCCGCAAGGACGAGCGCGGCCATGCTATTATCCACATTGGGAATGCCCGGGGGATTCTAATGCGCTCCCAGTATGAGCCATTGGCAGTCTTCTTCTTATATTACAGAGACCCATACAGTGCCCATCAGGAGCCTGGAGCTTCAGTCCTGGACCGATTTCTGCAAAGGGCTCAGCTTTTTGAGGAAGAGTTTAGGGCTGCCATTAGGGACTTACCTGGTGTGAAAACCACTGGCATGGATGGGTTGCCAGTGGAGTTCTATTGTGCATATGTTGAAGACCTGACCCCCAGGCTGAATGCACTTTATGCCCATGCCCTGGAGGAGGGGCTCCTGCCAGCCTCGTCTCGGCAGGCTCTGATTGTATCGGTGCCTAAACCAGGGGCAATCACGATGAAGTAGGAGTGTATAGGCATTATCAATGTTATACATTGATTGTAAAATACTGAGTTGAATACTTCAGGGCCGGTTGCATGATCTTCTGCCCGCATTCATTCATTTCAATCACAACAGCTTTATCCCCCAGTGCAACACCTTATTCAATATCCGTCAACTCTTTCACACCCTGGGACAGCTGCCCGAGGAGTATGCTCACGTGGCACTGCCCCTCCTGCTAGACGTACGAAAGGCTTTTGCACACTAGGCTGCTCATACTTGCAGGAAGTGATGAAGTGCATGAATCTGGTTCCAGGTGGCTGTAGATGGGTCACCTTCTTGTATGTGGGTGCCTGGGCTAGTTGGGGTGTGGCATCTTGGAGTCTTTCAAGGTGTACCAGGGGTACGCTGCAGGATGCCCCCTGTTCCCAATGCTTTTTGCATTGGTGGTGAAAATCTTTGCCAGCATTATGAGAACAGAGGGTGTTCCCTATGTGATATCATTACACAATGGTGCATATGGTGTCCCCATATAGCAATGTTATGTTGGTCTACCTTCGAAGCTCTGATTTGGGACTGCAGTGGTGCATGCTTGTCCTGGAGGACTTGGGTGAAGCTTCAGGACTTCGGACCAATTTAGGGGTTGACATATGATTTTCCCTTGTCTCTGGGTCAGACTGAAGCACCCCACATTCTGCCAGAGCAACATATCCAATGGGTCCAATGGGCACCAACCCTGTTAAAATACCTGGGAACGAGAGTGTTTCATGCGGAGGAGGACACAAGAGAGGCCAATGTGGGACCGGTGGTTTGAGGAATCATGGGGGAATCTAAAGTTCTGTCAGTCCCTTAAACTCCCCACTATGGCAAGAGTAGCTCTTACCAAGATGGTGATCCTCCCACAGGTTCTATACTGCTTTGCTAACTTCCTGATCTGGATCCCGCAGAGTTGGTTTCCGGCCCTTGATGCTGCGATTCAGGACTTAATTTGGGATGGGAGACTCAACAGAGTGTCGCTTGCAACTCTGTGACAGCCTACAAGAAGAGGAGGTCTGGGAGAATGACTTTTTTCCACAGCCCAACACCTCATTCCAATCCATCAACTGTTTCACATCCTGGGAGAGATGGCCGAGGAGTACGCTCTAGTGACCCAGGCCCTCTCGCTAGATGTACGAAAGGCGTTTGACACACTAGGCTGATCATGCAAGAAATCTTGAATCTGGGTCCACATTGGTGTAGATGGGTTGCCCTCCCGTATGCAGATGCCTGGGCTCATGTCAGGGTTGAGGGTGGCATCTTGGAGTCTTTCGTGGTGTATCAGCGGGACGCAGCAGGGATGCCTCCTGTCTCCAATGCCTTTCGCATTGGTGGTGGAACCCTTTGCCAGCACTTTGAGAATGCAGGGGGTTTCCTGGGGGATATCATTACACAATGAGGTGCATGTGGTGTCCCTATATGCTGACAATATGTTGGTCTACATCCGATGCCATGACTTGGGACTGTAGTGATGCATGCCAGTGATGGACGACTGGGGTGATGCCTGGCTAGCAGCAGGCGTGGAAACTGTAGGGGACTGCTATGCAAAGGGCACGTTATGCATGATGGACTCTTTAGTGGAAGAAGAGGGACTCAGTTGTTCCTCCTGCATAGGTCAATAGAGGTGTCCATGAGGGACCTATGGGCTGGGGTGTTGGTGGATCCCAGATCGATGAGTTTTCACAGGACCTCCTGACCTTTGGCCATGGCCACAGATTGATCTCATGGCTCTGTAAATCGTCGGTGGAAATTACCTTTGTTAGCCTACCTTGTAAGCGCAAGTGGGGGGAGATGGCACTAGGTAGCAGGCTTCAAGCCTGGAAGTGGAAGATGGAGCTGGAACAGGTTCACACGGTCTTGAGCAACATCCAATACAAATATACCCAATTCAACTACATACACACACCCTACTTGACCCCCGACCCGATAAACATTATGAGGCAAATGGAACACATGCAGTGCCCTAGATGCACGTTAGAAGCCACTGGGTTCTTACACATGGTGTGGGACTGCCCTCTGGTCCAGCGTTTCTTGCACTTAGTAGTTAGTAATGTGAAGCGGACGCTGAACAGGTGGCACATCAATGCCATTGAGATCTGTCTGTATGGGTTTACCCACGGAATAGGTCGCGTAAGGTGGGGGATTGATTTTTGGATCTAGCACTGGTCCTGGTGAAACAGGAGATAGCTCTCCATTGGAGGTCAGGGGAGAGTCCCTGAAATTTTGGGCCAGGGCTGAGGCTGCAGGGCTGAGAGAGGGGTGCTGAGGCAACTCTTGGCTAGACTCTGGCTAGAGGTGCTGGAGGCCTTCTTGGCAGAGAAAAGGGATGGACCTCTGCAACATGACCCCACTGAAGCATAAACCTTGGAGGGCCTAGAGTGGGATGGGACCTGCAGCTCCCCTGGTTTGGGAGTCCGTTTGGTGGGCGTCCCCTCGGTGAGGTTTGGGGGGTGCTTTTAATTCACCCTCTTCATAGTTTCTGTGGCCCCACTGTGTGTGTATTTCTTCCCCCCCCCCCCCCACGAGATCCCCCTTACGGAAATTGGCTCCTCAGTATCTCCCTAGAAGTCCACATTTGATTGCATTTGGTTGCAAATAGATGTTGTGACCTGCCACAAGATGACTCTGAAGTTTTTGTGTTTCTTGGGTATTGTCAGGGCCATTGGAATTATGCGATTGTGGGTCTGCAGCGATTTTTACATAATTATAGATTTACCTCATTTGCAACATAACCGAACATCTACTGCATAATCTGCAGATAAAAAAAGACATTTTGTTTCTAGCTCAAACCAATCAAAAGTTACTAAAATCGATGTGATGTGTTGTTGTGCAGTGAAAGACCTTTGCAAAGTTGGACTGGTCACTTTTCTGTTCTGAATGTTGTTCTATTGTTTTATTTGGGTGTTAAACTGGTACTACAGAAGTGCTACTAATGCCCTGACAGTGTTAACAATTTAAAAATTGACAAAATAATAAAGTAATGCTATTACAAATTGTGCTGCATAATTTGCCTTTTCTTGCCGCGTAATTTAATCAATCCTGTCACATAAATTATCCATACACTGCCACATAATTCCATTGGCCCTGGTTATTGTACTTATGTTTTCATTTGATGCTTAACTGTCTGACTTTCCAGGGGGAGCACCAACTTCGACGGTACGGCACAGGAAGTCCATCCTGGGGTTGGCACATAAGGTTGGTTCTTAATCCTGACTGGGAAGACGAGTGTCCATGCTATTATTTAGTACTGCTGTTGTGATTTTATGTTTAACAGAGCATGGCTGCCCTGACTAGCCCTTACTTGCTCTCTGTTTGTTTCTGGTACAAAATATGGCTCAATTGTGACTTAGAAATCAACTCGGCACTCTGGCAATCCTTGCAAAACTATCCTAAATCACACTATGCGAAGTACATAAAGGCCGCTTTGAAAATCACCAAGATGGCAGATATCTGGCAAAGGAAACTACCATGGTCATCATTCCAGCTGATCGTGAAAAAAGCAGCACGCTCGCACTCAATAATTGAAGACAAAGCAACCTTAAGACGACATGCGCATGCATGGATGGTTTTACAATCCTATACAAGGCTTCAGCCGGCGGCATACCTAGGCCTCGTTTCCCCCCTACCTAAAATCTAAGTACCTGGAGCTGTGTATGGGGAAATTGCCCACAAATGCTGATCAACCTAACTGGAGGATCCCTGGCCTAAAGGATTGTAACCTATGTGGAGCATCAGTTCAGGACAATATACACCTGATATGCATTTGCCCGGTGTTAGAATGCCGTCACCGGAATTTACATAGGAGGAAGTTCAATGAAAGAGGCATCCGTACCTGCCAATCAGCAATACTAAAAACTCTGGACTCAGAGGACCCACAATTAATTTGACAAATAATTAAATTTGTAACCTATTTTGAGAATTTATTGAAAGAATAATATAGGTTACAGCTATAATTCAGCAATTCATGCTCATTTAATAAAAAAAGGTACATATTTTGTAAATTGAATTAAAATTTTAAATGTGGTAATAATTGTTTATATCTAATTTATTATAGCACGTATATTGTAATGGTTTTACCTAACTATACAATAAAGAATGTTTCTCTCTTCTCTCTGTTTGTTTGAAGGAAAATCAATAAAAACTTTTTTTTTTACAGAAAAAACACCTGTTTTTGGAAGTGTTACAATTTTAAAAAAAACGGTGGCATCAAGCCAGCAGACCTACACAGAAGACACGTTACCAATAGTATTAGTGCAGTACATGGATTTACACTCCCCACCTGTCCTCTCATTTGCTCCTATCTTTTGATTCTTGGAAACTGATGGAATGCTTTTCTGTTGCAAATTCTGGTGCAAAGTAAGGGCTCCTAAAGCAGTCGCCAATGACTATTTACAACTGAGGCTAGAAATCAACTAAATATATTTCGATACCGTAAAGCACATTAGGCTCCACAAGAAAGACAGTAAGTCAGGAAAGAGGGGGTTCTGAATTCTCATCTACATTGCATTAGCTTATGGTACTCATGGTTCCCATATAACAAAGCAATCAGCTTAAAGCACAAGTAGATAACTAAGCTCATTATTTTCTCCTGCTAATACACAACGTGAACACTCTAAACGTCTTTCAAACTTACAGTTATCTGCAGCATAATGAGATACATTGGACCAGGCTGTACTCTGCAGCTGCACTGCAACAGCTCGTTAGCACATTCAACAAGTATCATGTAAAAGAAATAATTTCGCATGAGAACAGAAAACCAAGGCTTCATCGAAGCAGTGAATGTGGAGCCAGCTTCTCCTGGAATAAAGAAAGACATGTGATGTGAAACAATTCAGCAACCAGATGGTGGCCACCTACAAATGCAGGCCTACATTAGCTATAGTCAGTGTAAACTGAATAATACACCATCAGCACATTTGCCAGTTACATGTTAATGTTGATATAAATAGAATGTTATGAATATTAATAATATTGCCAACAAAGCCTGTGAATCGAGAGTCACAAAACAAACAGGCAAATCCACAAAGCAATCATTTTTATTTATGTAAATGCAAATACTCAGTGGCCTATTTATGAGCCGGTTTGCGTCGCTCTTGCACCTCAAAACGTGGTGCAACAGCGAAATAAATCTTACATGTGATTTATGACGCCACGCATGGCCACTTTGCATGGTCCTGAATGGCTTCGTAAATGTGGAATAAGGCCGTGCAGTGCAAATCACTGCGTTGCTTTACTCCGCCCTAGGAAGGCGTTCCATAGACATTGACAGGGTGTTCCCACACAATCCCCATGGTTTTTTATGCATTCCCAGATTTACCAGAACAGGTAGACCTCGGAATGTGCCGAAAAGATACGCCTTCTCTGGTGAGGCATAATGAGGAGAAATATCTTTATTTCTCCTTGTTACTTCCTCTTTTTGTGTGCGCTGTATTTTGAAGCACACACAGAAAGAGGAATACACCTCGTAGGATTGTTTTTGTTTAGGAAGGGGCCCCTTCCTGCTCAAAAACAATCCTGCCTACAACGCAGGTACCTTGCACCATAGTGCAAAGTGCCTTCGTTGGAGCTAGGCAGCCAAAAGGGGGCCAGCGCTGTAAAAAGGCAGAAATGGATCGTATTGCCTTAAATACGGTGCATTCCGGACCTTCCCTTGCCACGCAGTGCAACGAGGTGACTTGCTGTACAGCTCTGCGTGACTTTCTCATAAATAGGCCCTTCAGTGTAGCTACCTCCATTTACAGCATGACCAAAAATGTGCGGCTATTGGTAGGTTTTTGATGGACTCAGTTTGTTTTGTGACTTTTGAGCTTTCTGAGAATGTGCCAGGGCAAAGAAGGTTCTCTTTTTACTATTTTCAAATGAATAAGTAGGTTAGTAAATGGTAGAAAGGTGGAGAAGGAGGACTGAGGGAAGAAAGGAGAGACGGAAAAAAGGAGGAATTTGTAAATGTAATTTCAAGCTGTTTGCCCCTGGTGGCAATGCATTTTAATTGCAGTATTAGCATGTTCCATTTAAAGAGCTTCTTGCTCTAACAGCAAAGTTCACAGTAAGTAAGTGCATATAAAATAGAAAAGAAATAAATGAACAATGGAAGGGAAATGAAGGCCGAGAAAGGTGTGCCCCACAGCATACAGAGTTTGTTTAAGGGGTCAAAGAAGTTGGCGAACTGGGACCTGTACATGAAAAGTGGTGACTAGATTTGGTGGAGGTCAAAGAGGTGCCAGACACTCTCCCCTGCACACCTAAGGTGGATCAAGATCCCGATTCAGTTACTTCAAGGCAGGAAGTCAGTGCACTGGAATGTGGGACATGGAGGGTAGCAAGAAGTCTTACTTTGGTTATAGGGCAGTAATCATGACACACACAATCACTAACCCAGGCTTTTATCCTACTGGGAGTCTCCCGTCCAGGCAAACTAGGCAGCCGCCTAGGACAGCAGCAGCAAGGTAAGTGGGTGCCATATTGTAGGGAAACTACAAATGTGAGCAAAAAAAAACCAAATGAAGTCCCAATTTCATAATTCGCATAGGGCTCCATTTGCTGGTAGCGTGTGTGGTACCCCCTTTGGTCCAGTGGATCAGCTATTTTACTGCCACTTCAGCTGATTCTCATTAGACTTGGGTCATAGCAGGTGGTCTTTGGCCTGGTCACTAGTGATCTCCTGAAAATGGGGGAGCTTCGGTTTTAATAAAGAAGATTTTCAGCATGAATGCAGGTCAGTCACAAAAGAATATTTAAAATGAAAACGCCATTTCTAATGCAGTAATCTCATTTTAGGCATCAGTAACATTTTTTTACCATCTATTACAATGGGATTTTGATGCAATACTTTGGGGGCCTCATTTATGAAAAGTGACGCATTGCTGCGTGAAAGCAACGATGCATCACTTCTCAGTGCGCCCTCCTTGTGAAATTATGGATGCGTCATATTTAATGTATGACGCTTCATGTCGCAAGGAGTTACAGATACGTCAGTATTTCTGACATATCTGTAGGCGCAAAAGTGACGCATTGCTGGAGTGTGTCACAAAAGTGATGCAACTCCAGCAATGTGTCTTTTCACATGGGGCAAGCCCCATGTGAAAGGGCTGCAGGCCGACCGACACGTCCCCGCAGGGGACACAGATAAGAGGGCGGCCACCGTAGTGCCACAGGAAGGCACACGGGGCAGCCCAGCTCTTTCGGATCCGGGGGGGTCCCGCGCGTCACTTCCTTCCTGTGGTGGGCGGGGAGAGTATATATTCCTCCCCCGCCCACCGAGCGGCCTCTTTGTCCGCTGTCCCCTCACCCTGACGCCGTTTGTGTGCCCTCTGGAAGCTCGTCCAGAGGCCTGGTCTAGCGTCGGGTGCTGTGATTTCCGACGGCTTGCTTTACATTGCGGTGAGTCGGGTTAATAGGTGGTGGCGAGGCAGCGGGGGGCAGACGCCTTGCCTCGGACGCGTGTGCAAGCCCCTGCTCTGCACTCCGGGAGTTCCTCCAGTGCACGGCCTCGGTCTTTACGGGGACTCGTGGGGAGCCTGTGTTTGCTCTTGTGAGGCCTTGGGGTGAGATGCTGCTTGCTTGCCGCGTTTGTGATCGAGAGTTCACACGACCTTGGCAGGTCCGGGGGGTCGCCTACTTGGGCCCGCTGATGTGGGATCGCCGGTAGCTGTGCTTGAAGGTTTGTTCGCGACGCCGAGTAAGCAAGGAGGCTTTGGTTTCCACACTTCACAGGTAGCCGTGCGGCGTTTACGAAGGTTGTGTCGGTGAGCGGAGCAGAGGAGTCACGGTGCACCCGGAGCAACAGTTTTGCCGCACTTTATATGGGGGGTGAACAATTTGGTTTATCGAAATGTGCTGTTCAGGGAGTCTGTGCTCCTCACTGGGTGAGGAGGATATAGAATTCTGTGTGTGGGTTGTGTTTTGCACCTATTGCTCGGCCCTTTATTGACGCGGGGTGCAGTGAGGTGTGTACGCCACAGGGTGGCGCAGTCCTCCTGTTACGATCGCTTTCATGCCAACGGCTTCTTTGCTATTTATCGGCCTCTTCCAGCTTCTCAGCAACAGCACGGTGTGCAGTAACTCATCTCTGTTATGGCTGCTCTGGAGCGGCCTGGCAGAAGGGGTGCGCTTGATTTCAGGGAACCTTTCATGTGTCTGTGTTTCCTCTTGGGATCTTCCCTCTTTTGTCTCGCACCTATCGGCTTGTTCTCCTTTGCCGAGCAGGGGAGTTGGCAGCGTTTTCGTTACGTTGAGCCCCCCAGAGCGTTTATACATTAAGCGCTGCTTCCCCTGCAACGTACCCTAGGAATTTGGTAGGCTCAACGGTGGACGTCCAAGGATGCACGCAGATGGGATGTGTCGGGGCCTGCTAAGCCCTATTTTCAGCGACGTATTGGTATGCTGGTCAGGAGGCATTGGTAGGGCACGTTGAGGTGTTCTCCTATGCCTTGCGCTAGGGTAGTGCAGCGAGGTGCTGATTTGGCGTGTAATGTATAGGCTAAGGGGTTGACGACGGGCGCCTCGAGCATTGCTTGCCTGTGCCATTGAACGGGTTAGGCTAGACTTTTCTAGAATTGGCTTTGGGGTTCTGACCACGTCTCCGCATTTGCTGATGGCTTAGCACAGAGGGACCCATATAATTTTAATTGGCGTACACGCGCGGAGGTCGCTCAGCCCCCCCACTCCGGGCTGCGGGGCGGGGAAGGGAGCTGCACCTCGTTGCCTTGGGGGCACGCAGTAGGATTCGCTGCCCGGGTACCTTTACAAGTGGTATAGCCATACCTGGTCGCCGTACCTGGCGACCAGGTGATTTGCAGAGTTATTTGTTCGCCCATGGTCGGGCCCCTTGGACATATTTGTCTCTGTTCAAACAATTCAAGAGGTAGCAAACAGTGCATTACAAGCAGAGAGGCGACATGTGTGCAAGCTACAAAAGCGTACTTTGTACATGTAGAGGTAAAACACTGCAATATTTGGAGGCAATGGTGGCATTTATGCATGTACCAGTACCAAGCACAATGTAGGAGGTGGCAATTGTGTGTTACAAGAGAGAAGTGAGTTGTGCTTGCTACTAGTGAGTACCAATCACAGGGAGAAGGATAATACTTCACAAATGGCAGACTCTTAGCCACAAGAACTCTCCGGGAAGACACTTCCATAGTCAAGTAGAATAGAATGTTATATTTTGAGGCCTGGGAGAAGGAAGTGTTTCTGGGAAGTATGGTAAAGGAAAAAGTTAAGTGACACTATTCCACACACTCCAAGTGCGATGGTCATTCTGACTAAGCTTGTGATTATGTCCGTAGTTTCAGACACTACACTTCTGCTGGAGGTACGCTATCAACAGGGTCAGGCAGGCAGGACAAGAGAACAGCGATGGGCACGTGTACTTGAGCACCATCACAGGTAGAAGGATATTTACTAGTAAATAGCAGTCTGCCTACAACAGGATCTCAAAAGGAAGGCTTCCTTGTCCTTTGCAACACTGATTGCAACATGATTTTGTATTTGAAAGGGGGAGACTTTTACAATGTTTTTCTCTTCCTTATTCAGAGCAAGCACATGGTACCTTCTTTGAGTAACTGCCTCCTGGATAATACTTTTCAGCAAATATTGTATCGCACTTCCCATGGAACTAGCGGCATCTCTTATTCCACTCTCTCAGATGGGGATGGGTTACCGGGTGCCTTGCCTGAACAGTGACACACGCTTTACTCGATCTGGAGCCTCTATACAGGCTGATGGATATGCAATCTGGTATGTGGGACCCCCCCCACCCCCCCTCCAACACGCTACTGGGCAGTAGGTTGGCAAGGTCTGTGACTGACAGGCAAGGGCAGCTAGGGGCTGATCGGCCCTCTTGCAACGTCGCATAAGAGTGCGGGGGCGCCACAGTGGACACATTTTATATACTTTCCAATCCAGGTCAGGAGTGCATCCGCGGCACTTTTCACAAGCGGTTGTATGATCGGTTGTCCTTGTTTGAACCTTGGTTGGTGGCCCCTGTTTGGATCAGCCTCGTATTTCTTACAGTCAAGCGCTTACATGCCCTTTTGGGGAAGTGTTACTGACAGTGCCCGGGCATACTCTTTCTATTTCAGATTGTGCTTCCATTCTTTTTTCAGGGATGGTTATGTGTTTGCATTAAGTTTACGCAGCAGCTTAACAATAGTAATGGAGATATTGGGTGACTCTTCCATCTTGCTCTTGGAGCTTCAGTTTTGGTCTAATAGAATCCTTTTAGTGATGTTATAGGAGTAGAACCCATTGCCCTGGCGGCGCAGCGGGCAGCTTTGCAGGGAGGCATAATGTGAGTCTGTCTGGACTTCTGTAAGCGTGGCACATGTTAGTGTGTTTGTGGCCAAGTAGGCGCCTGGCTGGCTGATCTTACTTGAAGGGTCCCGAGGTGGCAGGAAATATTTAACAGTCAATATTCTACACCTAGGGTTGACACGCTCGGAGGGCCCTGGGCGTAGTCCACGGGTAGGTTGTTACATGACTATTTCTTTTGGTGGTATTTTCATGTACCAAAGTAGGGTTTCCTTTTGCAGTTTCACAGGCCAGGAAGTATAAGTGAGGAAGTAAGAGTTCCCCTAGCGGCACTACATGTATTCACAGTTGTATAGGCTGCTTGTTATAAGCTTCATAGGGTCCAACGAAGGACAGGCATAGGGGGACGATTTGTACAAGTGACAAACATGAGGAGATATTCTACTCAGTGTTATAGGGATGTGGCCTAAGCAAAACTCGACACGCCTTAGACAAGTTATCAGTGCTCAATTGAGCAGGGTGGTTGTTTCTGGTCTGCGGCAACGTCCCTCTATTGTTTTCCTCAGCACTGCTGGCTTTCAGTGAGGACCGCTCTAAGCCACGGAGTAAGTTACGTTTATTGGTGTCTTTGCCTGTGGATTTATCGGTTTGTTTGATCGGTTTGTTTTATTTCTCGTGCACAGAGTAAGTTGGACACTTATTGGCACGTTTCACCCAGCTTGGGTTGTGTCGTGACAGGTAGGCCTGCAATGGTTTTGAATGGGTTTTACTGGTAGGGACCAGAGGGGGCAGGTAATAACAATCCTTGGACAACTGCAAGGGAAGAACATATGTCACTCTTTGTGCTCTGTACCATGGATATGTCACACTTAGCGGTTGATACCGGGTACCTCCGATAAAGGGTGGCTAGTTTGTGGTTTAGTATGCAAGGAAGCTGTATTGTGGCCCTTTATCTTGTGCAACTAAGCAGCATTGACTGGCACTTTGACTCCCATAGTAGCGTATTTACGTAATTGTTTCACACAGGCACACGTTTAGTTTGGGAATCTCTGACTTAATGCAGCCTTATCCTTACCTTTTAGAGTCTCCTGTTAGTCATTGGTGTATTTGCTGATTTGGGTCTTACTCAGCTTCATGTCAATTGCTGGTACGAAAGTGCTATTCTGGGCCTTTGATGTCACTCATAGTGCACTGGACTGATGGAAATGTTACACTTAACAGTTACACCTTGGTGGCTATGGAGGGGGGCGACTTTTTCTTGTTTGGATGCAAGAAAGCTATTACGGTGGTTTAGTTCTCTTATGCACCATGAAGCGTTGTTCTCCTATGAGACGGCCTTGTAGGTTAGCGCTCCTTTTCTACGTCAGGATAGAGAGGCGTTGTCTTAGCGGCTAATCACCTAGCTCTTCTCAGCCCTTTTGCCTGTGCAAGCTGGTTAGCTCTGAAAAATGGTGGCCAGTTCATGATGGACTATGCGAGAAAGCTTTATGGTGGCCGCTTAAGCTTGTGCAACTATGCAGCATTGACCATGTCAACAGATGGGCTGTTGGAAGCGTAGTGCTCCTTTTGTAGAAATTTAGGGAGGCTATGGCACTCATACCTCCCCCAGGCTGATCCCACGAAGACCTATCAGCTCTGACTCCACGGTGGTTCAAGCTGATACTTTTTTAGCCTCCACTTGTTCTTTACGTGGGACACTTGGTGGTCCACATGCGGCCAGGTAGGCGATTGCTTTAGCTGTTTTTCGTGTCCGCAAGGGGCAGGCAAATTCCACAGTCTAAAGTATCACAACAGGGGTTGTCTCGCAGTGGAGGGCCCCTGGCTAGGTGCTTGGTTAAGCGTTCTACCCAGACCGTATCTATTTAGTTGTTTTCAGGTACGAAAGTTGGGATTCCTCGTGCAGCGTTCACTTACCAGAGAGTACGAGGAGGAAGTATTTGTTCCCCTAGTTGCACAGCATGGTTTACAGTTGTATAGGCTGCCTGTTAAGCGCATCATAGGGGCCAACTAAGGCCAAGCACAGGGGGACCACTTGCGCAAATGTCGATCCTTGCCAGGTCATGGGCAGCCAATCTTTAGCTAGAGCCTGTGGGGGTGATAGTGTTCGATTCCCAGTCTGGGGGTATCGGCCAGTTTTCCCTTGCCACGCGGTGCGGGGGTAGCGGGCTCTAGGTGCCTCTGAAGATCAGGCAAGGGTGTTCTGGACTGAGGTGCGTGTAACGGTAGTTACACTTTATCAGACGGGTTCCAGCGGATACTCCTACCCACATATTGGGAACCTTGTGGCACTCTATCTTTATTCGACTCCACCCCGGTGTATATAAAAGGGTCTCAAGTGGTTAGCAGGGTCCAGGTTCCTGTGACCAGGCGCTTGCTCAGTAAGCAACATAGGTTGACCCGTTGCAAAGCCTTGCAGTGTATCATGATCAGGACTCTACGCGCTCAATCCCCCTTATGCTGGCCGTGACACCTTGTGCGTGCACCTAGGTCCTTTTCTAGGGATTGCGCTGGTCACTGCAATGTTCTATGGCACTTGATAGAACGACCACAACGATCTTACGGTGGGCCTCGCCACCAGTGGGGGACAGGTAAGTTTCAGTGGTCAGACATGTCTCCATCTCTTTAGGCAAGGCGCTAGTCAGGGGAGGCGCTGGAGCCAACACACAGGAGGTCCTGTGCTGTATATAATTAAAGGGGCAGAGACACATATCTTGGTAGCCCGACACCGTTCCGGTGGAAGTATCTAGGCTCACACAGGTGGTTAGCAGGGACCGGAATTCGGTGTCCGGTCTTAGGGTCAGCAAGCAGGGTAGACCGCACCTGTTGGCCCTTCATGGAGGTTTTCAGTACCATCCACAGGCAACACACTCTCTTTCCCTCCGCCTTGTTGTGACACCAGGCTGCGTCGCCGTGGAGCTTTGGAGAAGTATTGTTAATTTGTCTGGGCTATGGGGCTAGCAGGCACTTTAGAGGAAGAACACTAGGGGAATTGCCCACACGGTAGGGACAGTTAAGCTCTGTGGTCAGATTTCTTATCCCGAGCTCCAGTGGCATGATGCCCTGTATGGAATAGTAAGGCAGCTGGCTCGCACGAGGTTTGCTGCGCCATGCGTAAATATCTTGAGCAGAGATTTGGCCTTTTACATGTGGGCTATAAGCCCAAGCCAAACTCCCTTGGTGTTGTGGACTTTTGGGTCAGTGGTCCACGTGGGTATGGACCTGTTTTTCTGAATAGGGAAGAGACCCTAGTAATAGCAAGTAAGGAACAGCTAGGAGGAATGCCGGCCTTGGTGGGGGGCCCTGGCTGTGACGGTTGCCACACCCAGGTCTGTGGAGGAGTTACAGGGCGATCCAGAGGCGGAAAGGTACCCGGGAGTACCCTCTTCAGGAGCACAAAGGATGCTGAGGCCTAATATCCCCAGGAAGTCTGTGCGGTGGACCCTGGGGGTACGACGGCGCCCCGCTATCCTACGGGCGGTTGGAAACCTGTACAACCGGGGGTCGCTTGAACGCTCCGCCCCTCGTAGGGGGGGGGGCGTGAGCAAGAGGGTGGACCAATGGTTCACCGGAATTGGGAGGGGCTATCTCCTCCCATAACCGCTAAGCAACGATTGGCTAAGGCCACGTTGCAAATTGGCCCATCAGGTGGTAGGTCGCGAGGGGCGGCTTGCCTTTTGGATCGCCTGTAAGATAACCCACCTTGTTGGCATTGTGTATATGCTAATAAACCTGCAGCTACTTTTCTCCAACAAAAAAGTTGTCTTGTCTGCTTATTTCTGCGACATGTATGTTACTGCGAGCGGGCTGGTGAGTGGCGCCGATATTGGCACTATGCAGGCCGACCGACACGTCCCCGCAGGGGACACAGATAAGAGGGCGGCCACCGTAGTGCCACAGGAAGGCACACGGGGCAGCCCAGCTCTTTCGGACCCGGGGGGGTCCCGCGCGTCACTTCCTTCCTGTGGTGGGCGGGGGAGAGTATATATTCCTCCCCCGCCCACCGAGCGGCCTCTTTGTCCGCTGTCCCCTCACCCTGACGCCGTTTCCCTCCCTTCTGCATACCCGGCACTCTCAGGGTTGGGGGGAGGGATGTTGCTAATCTTTTCTCATTTGTGTTGCAGGAGGAGTTACAGGGCGATCCAGAGGCGGAAAGGTACACGGGAGTACCCTCTTCAGGAGCACAAAGGATGCTGAGGCCTAATATCCCCAGGAAGTCTGTGCGGTGGACCCTGGGGGTATGACGGCGCCCCGCTATCCTACGGGCGGTTGGAAACCTGGACAACCGGAGGTCGCTTGAACGCTCCGCCCCTCGTAGGGGGGGGGCGTGAGCAAGAGGGTGCACCAATGGTTCACCGGAATTGGGAGGGGCTATCTCCTCCCATAACCGCTAAGCAACGATTGGCTAAGGCCACGTTGCAAATTGGCCCATCAGGTGGTAGGTCGCGAGGGGCGGCTTGCCTTTTGGATCGCCTGTAAGAGAACCCACCTTGTTGGCATTGTGTATATGCTAATAAACCTGCAGCTACTTTTCTCCAACAAAAAAGTTGTCTTGTCTGATTATTTCTGCGAAATGTATGTTACTGCGAGCGGGCTGGTGAGTGGCGCCGATATTGGCACTACTGTGTCCGTCTTACGCCTGCTGTGAGGCAGACGTAAGTTATTGACGCATTTGCGTCCTAGAAGTGGCGCAGTGAAATCTCATAGATTTCACTGCGTCACTTCTGTGAGACTTATTTGCATCACAACGCCCACACTGCATACATTTTACCTGGCGCAGGTATAATGTGGCGCATGGGTTTACAAAGTGACACCTGTAAATATGACGCAACAAAAGTGACGCACCGGCGGCGCAAAAGTGATGCAAGGACTCATAATTGATCCCCTTGGTATCTGGTAGGGGAATTTTGTGGGCGTCCGTTCTAAATACCTAATCGATATGTGATGTATAAATGTTTTATGGCCGTAATCCAGTCACAAAACATTGAAAAGCTACAGACTCCGGAGTTGAAGAGGTACCCATTCTCAAAAAGAAAAAGGTTGCTTTTCCCGTTTGTGAATATAAATAAAGTTTGGTGGAGTGTAGGCATTGGTCGAGGGGAACACTGCCAAGTCTCAAACAAACTTTAAAAAAAAAAAGAAACTTTCTCTTTTTTAATGCGGCACCATTTCCTGTAAAGGAAACAGTTTTCTTAAAAACGATCACAGTCAAGGTGGTCTGCTGTCTCTAAAAGGGCCACCATCACTTTGATGTCCACCAGAGCCAGACTGGGAACTAAAAGCAGCCTTGGTAAAAGTTGTCTTGTCATGCCAGCCCCAATGTTGCATAGAGTGACTGAACGAAAGGAGAGAGCCCAACTACTGCATGAAGGTGTTGAGGGGACCTCCCCTTCATGATTTTTTAAGTGGCGAAAATAAAGCATTTTTCAACACATTTTTCACATTATACTAGTATTTTTTTCTACGCATCTTCTCTTTCCTGCTCACTAGTCCTTTCTTCTGTCTCCTCGTTTTTTATCTCGATCTCTCACGTTCTTTTTTCCAATCATAAGTCCTCTGTGATTACTTCATACCCCTCCTTTTTTCTGCCCCTCCTACTTCTATCACCCATTTTCTTCCCCTCTTTTTCTTACTTTGGTCTACCTTTCCCCCTCCGTCTACTCTCCCACAACTCCTGCTTCTTGCTCCCTAACTTTTCCCCCTCATTTCCTGTCTTGTGTAATCTTCACTCCAGCTTTAATTCTTTTTCATCCTTGTTCCTTTTCATTCCTTTCTTCCCCTTTTCCTACTTTCTCTTCCTTACTTTCTCAATTCGCTCCCTCTTATTACCACTTTCTCACCTTACCTCCTCTTTGCCTTCCATCTTCTTTCTTTCCTTACTACTTTCTCTCCATCCTTTTTTCTTAAAGCCACAAACATATTATGCCTGATATATTGCCTCATGCACCAGTACTTGAGTCAGGAAGTGGGAAGCAATATGCTATGTAACAGTGGATGTCCATAGAACAAAGGGGAGGGAAAAGGGTTAAAAGGCAGTGGTACCTCTGGAGGCTAGATCTGAGCAGGGCCAAAACAATGGCCATCTTTACAAGTTGGTGACACAGCTGATGCTCTACCAAACAAAAAGTCGGCCTCTCCCTTATGGCTGCCCTAAAAAAAGTCTTTGAACCATCAATGTTTTCTTGATTTATTTTGGAGTTTTGTGCCCAACCACATGCCGCATTATGGTCACTTCAAAACGCGTTATTTCCTAACAGTGTCAAATATCAACGCTGATGGTCCAGGTTGAAAGGTTCTGGATGCCCAAACATTTGTGTTGGAGCAGACCGTGCAAACAGAAACATGATTTCACTGCCACGTTCGGAGAGCAGGTTGTTATTTCCCATGACTGTGTGTCTTGTGCTTCCTCAAGACCAAACACAACCAAATTAGAAATAAATTCAGATCTTCAGTTGGTAAATAACCTTTTAACTGTGCTTTACTAAGATGAATTGTGATTTAAATGTTTTAGTCTATATGTTTTCTTTTTGTTTTTTAATTGCGTTGTTAACTTTTCTGCAAGAAAAAATAAAAATGATTGAGCCACGAATAAGGCCCTAAATCTGTTGGTGGCCTATTGAGCTGGGTGCTACAGCCTGTTTTTGACACTCTTGCACCGCATTTGGAATTGTAAAATTGTTTATCCCCATTTTAGTGGAACAACATTGTATGAAAGTTCTGTGACATAGGGCCTCAGAGCCCTAGGGTTCCTAGCTGTCTCTTGCTGTGTGTAAGGGCAGGGAGCATGAAAGCCAGCAGACAATGCAGGCGGCTTGCATGTATTTTCTACATCTGAAGAGAGGGGAGGGAGCGGCCCTAATGTGACGGGAGGTGATTTGTTTGTGTTTGTGCATTAAGGGCATGTGTACAGTATGCCTTCTCTTGCTCGGTATGTCGGCCACCAGGGTCCTATGAGACACACATGCAAGTCTGTCCATTTCAAACCCGTTATTTCAATGAAAAATCATAAAGGACTTTTAGTTTACCTGCATGTGTGATTGGACAGCTCTACAAATGTTTGTTTCCTGCAGATAGACTTTTAGTGAAGGGGCCAGTCCCAGGGCCCGTATTGAAGATAGGAGGCAGTGCCAGACACGAATCTCTGCGCTCAGATTTCTCATTATCGGGGAGCAGTGGCTGACTAGTGCCAGGCTTGCTAGGGCTGTCAGTCTCTCAGCCAGCCTGCTTCGGCTGCGCTGGGGCTTGTTTTACATTGCAGGGCCTGGACTTATTCTCCTACGGACGGCGGCCACGGAAAATGAAATACGGCCCCTGACAGTCAGCCCACGCGAAAACGCCTTTCGTCCTATTTGGCCAGTCGGCCCTGATGTCCATTAATTAGATCCAGTCACAATTTGCGATGAACCTCATTTGTTTTCTTGAGTTAGGACAGATTGCAACACACTCAGGAGGATATTCACAAGGACGCAACTCCGATTTATCCCCACCTTACCGCATCAAAAGCGGAGATAGATCTAACACTCCTTTCACAAGCTGGTGCAAATTGCGCACATTGCCACTCTTCCCGCACTAACTGCCCCAAAATATATCCCCACTGTGGACACCACCAACTAACCCTAATGAGATGCAGAGTGGGCGTTCCCATTCAAAAACACATGACAAAAAATACACCACCACTTTCACAACAAAATGCCAGATCTGCGAAGCGCCCCAAAAACAGGTGATAAGCCGCGATAGCACCAGGGATTTAACACCTGCCTTTTGCTGGTGCTAAGCAGGATGACTACCCACAGCATAAAAAGAAGCCCAGCCAAGACCCACACCTGAAGACCCACAGATGCCATGGAGACAATGATCATGCAATAGCAGGATGTGAGGAGAGGCACGGAGCAGGCATGTGCGAGAACGGTAAGTGACCAAGGAATGTGAACCTACCCTATGCCAGGTGTGGCCTGGAGGTGCCTGACAGACCAGAGAGTGCAAACCATGGAAATGCCCATGTAGTGAGCAACTGCTGGTGCATGGAGTGCAGTGGCCATTGGACGCTACCACGTCCCTACAGGCTGTGGGGCAGAAAGTGGAAATGCAGCACGTGACGTCTCCCCCTGCATGCACGTGCGTAGTGGGTTGGACTTGCGTACACCAGGCCTGCGTAGGAGTGTGAACAAAAAGACGGTCGCACTGCTTGATGATTCAAATTCTGAGAAAAGTGTCTGCCAGGGTGGCGACTCTCAGCTCGCCACGAGTCCGACCGAGAGCAGCGGGGCCTGCGTTCCTGTGCGCCTGCTGCACCCCGGCCACTGGTCCCCAGACCCCTCATGCCTGCCCCAGTGCACCAACGATGCTCCGATCACCTGCCTCCACCAGCTTGTGTCAAAGAGGGCCCACCACATGCCGGTGCAAGCTCCAAGCACCAGTCCCGCGACCTCTGCAGTCTCCGCAGATCATCGCTGGCCCCCCCAATGCTGGCCCACATTACTCATTTCCATTTCCATGCTCCACCGGTGTCCTCTTCGGCCCAGTAGGCCCCACATGTGAAACTGCGTGGCAGTGTCCCCAAGTCCATGGCAGCATCCACAGCATCAGACCCCCTTCGATCAGGGAGGCATAATTCCATATGGCAGGCCTGCGACACGTGGTGCCACTAACCCTGTTCAATGCAAGCTGTCGACACGTGGTGCCATTAACCCTGTTCAACGCAAGCCGGCAACATGTAGTGCCATTAACCCTGTTCAACGCAAGCCTGCGACACGTGGTGCCACTGAACCTGAACTACGCAGGCCGGCGGGCCATGCTACCTAAGCCGGCGATACTCGGTGAATGGCCCATGCTGACCACTGCCTCAGGCCTACACTGCAGTCCAGTAGGTCACACATGTGGAACTGTGTCTTGGGTAAAATGTGGTGGAGTCCACACCATTGGACATACCTCAACCCAGGCGGCATCCCCAACAGCACTGGTGCCACTAACTCTGTGCGCAATGAGTCATGGGCACTTTCTGGTTGGACCTTGGTGGCGGCTGAGTCTATGGCCTGGTGGTATCCTGCATCTTCATCTGGCTGGTCCGGACTTGGTGCCTGACATGTGTCTGTTCCATTCATCTTCACCATATTGACTGTTCCAGCATGGTCCCGCACTCTGCATCAAGCCCTGGGGTACACCTTCCACTGTCCACCGAGACACTTTGCAACAAGCTCCTTTTACATCTACGGAAACCTGCTCTGCACTTGTGACACTACCCCAGTCTCCTGCAGATCAGTGTCCTGTGGTGGTGGGCCCATGTCTGCCACGGTGCATCCGGGGCCACTAACTCTGTGCACCACAAGTCATGGGGCCTTTATGGTTGTATGGCTATGTCCTTTACGATGTACACTGTTGTTGATTTCTGACTGCACCAGGCACCCCTTGCTGGCTGGTGTGCACACACCCCACACACATCCAATACAGGTGTCTTTTGGTATGTGCCTGCTAATAAATGTGGCCGTGTGCACGTAACCATTTACACCATCTGAGCAACTGTGTCCGTGTGGTCATTGTGTGAGCATGATGGGCACTGGTCCTGTAACGTCACAATGTGCTGTTGTCAGCAGACGTTACCATGTCACCTCAGCATTTGCAATGACCCTGGACATGTTGCTGTGCACGCACTCCCCTGCATGCACAAGTGGCGTGTGCTGGTCTGGCGTACGTCAGGCCACTGCAGGGTTGTGCTGATTCGGCAGGGGCAGCAGGGCGTGGCTCGGACCTGGCCTTGTGCAGGAAGTGCAGTAAGTGTGTAGTCGCCACCGGGGCCACAGTAGTCGATATTGCAATGTCGCATGCACCAGGAGGGCGGGCCCGCAGAGATGGGAACAGGTAGGAGTGCAGCGCACACAAGTTAGGGGGCTCGTGGGTGGGAGGAGCAGCTGTGTGGCAACATAACACACAGCGGGCCGCTCATGTGCCACGTGCTGGGCATACCATCCATGATTCCCAGGGTCGCAGACATCCCACCACACCCACAACAGGCCTCTGTACATCTCCTGTATGCATGCAGATGGTGAAGTTACTGTAAGGATGAAAGGCTCTTTGTCTGCACTATCAGGCAGTAGCACATCTGCAGCTCCGAGCAGGAACTTGCATGTGGCCAGCACTCCCGGCAGATACAATAGCATTTGCTTGTGACTCCCACACTACTCACTGTCCGACGTGGGACCAATGTGTACACATCCCACATGCAGGAGTCCTTGGTCGTAGTTAGCGTGCCTGGAATGGCCTTCACACGTACTACCACCCCACTCCAGGCCTGCACCCGTTGAACACAGACACTGCTCATTGCACAGAGCAATGCCATTTCTTCCACAGGTCTGGCACAGGGCAAGCCTGTGCCGGTTCAAGCAGAACCACTGATGCAATGTCAAACCATCCCGGACACATGCTCGACTCCAGTCTCCGGGAGCTATACCGTGCATGTCTGCTACATGTCCTGGGGGCACTGCCCTTGGCAGTGCTGCAGATAGGTTACTGGCTGAGCTTTTGCCTTGCGGACGTCACCTGCGTTCAACCTGTGTTGCATCGTCGCTCGTGCATATTCGAGTGGTCCATGGATGTCTGCCTCTCTAATGTAACAGTAGCTGATCTAGATTTCAACGTGTGTGTGCGCCCCCTGTTGGCCCATGAGCAGGAGTGTCACTGTGATGCCAGTTTATGACATGCACGGATGTTCGGCATGCAGGCTGGGAACTGGAGATTGCACGACTCGTCTTGTGCAGTGAGCACATTGAGCCACTACCCGATTGGGCTTAGGTGCACATTGGGTCGAGAGGTTGGAGTCAGCACATCTGTCCGGGTCAGCTGATGGATTACGTTGACGACATGTTGGGTGTGTTGGACGACCATCGCTGATTGGAGCTGTTGGGCTACGCTGCTGCACTCGCGTTCATGGACGAGTGACAAGGCACCTGCAGTCACGACTGGATGTGACCTATTGCACGTGTCCCGATGCCTGTTTGCAGGTGGTGGATCTGGTTACATGTCCCAAGACGGCAGTGGACATGGCTGCAGTGTCCTGGATGCATGATCCCGATGCGGACAACCAATGCAGGTTGGCACTGATTTGTGTTGGTGGTGGACTCCCCCGAGCGGGACATGGGCGATTTTCTACGTTCCTCATTCAGGCATGCTACTGCATTGGTCTGCATATCGTGGCACTTCTTTTGGCCGTACTGACACGCATTTGTTGATAAAGTTTCCACACTTTCACTTGCCTCCAACTGTGTTGTGTCTTGATTTGTATGCCAACGTGTGTGTCACGGACTCTCTGGCTCCCTGCCATACGTGCATTGCTACCCCATCAGGACTGTGGGTTTGTACTTCTGCATTCTCGTGTCCCTGTTTCGTGCTTTGCCAGGTGCGTATGGCAGTTTACCAGCCACAGGCGTGTGCACTTGTGTCCTGTGTTCGTTTGTGCAAATGTTGATGTTTGTACCACATTGTGTTCGATGTTAGGGTGCTCTGCTTCCTATGTATGTGTGGTGCATTGTGTGTGGGATGTCCCTTCGGCTCTGATTTGGCTCACCTTTCTCCCTTTCAGGCAGCTTGGTTTTCACTTCTGTGTGTGTGGCGGGCCTGACGGTGCTTATCCCTGCTTTCCTCATCGTGAATGCGCTCATCGCACATTTTTTTGCACTGAGGTTTGTGTTTTTGTCTCCGTCACGGTTGTTGTATCGCCGACATTGAGCGCGTTTTCGGGGGACTATCGCATGGTACCGCGGTCTTGTGAATTCCACGTTAACACAGGGTTATTTTCCCACGATGGGCTGCGATGTGTAAAGGTACGTTAGCATTTTCTGGTGATGTTTAGCACACGTTCTTGTGAATATACCCCTGAGAATGTAATATTTTTGATCCAACCTATTATACATAAATTGGTTTGTGAAGTTCTATATAAGTCGCAAAAATACTGATTGCAAATTTGGACCAGTTTTTCAAAATCAGTATTTAGTACATCTGGCACTTATTCTGGAATGCATTCCCTTGCCCTCAAAGTTCCTTGTAGAGCCTTTCTCCTTATTGGAGCAAGAGGACCAGTATACAAATGTAATTATAGGTGGAGCTGCACCCATGTCTGGTTCCAATTAGCACAAGAAGTTGTTTCAAAGTTTGGGAGGACACTAGTCCCCAGTTAAAATACATTATGCCAGTGTAATTTTAAATAATAGTATTGCTCATTCCATTTTTTATGCAGAATGCCTGAAATGTTGCCATGACACCACATTGCGTATTTTTCTGTCACTTGGTGAAAAATGTTATCACATGAGCACGGAAACAACGTGAACGAACTGAACACGAGCAGCTTCTGTTTGCATCATGTCTGATTTAGTGCTGTTTTTTTAGTGTAAATGAGTCCTTGCTTTCAAATCAAATGCAAGTATGCATTTCACACTAATGTATGAAATAATCGCGCTAAATGCTGGTTTTGCTATTTGCATATTTTCGTGGAGTTTTCCTGAAATTTCACTTAATTGCATGAAGGGAATTAAACACATTTCATACACCCCTAGTTGCCACATAGAAAAGGGAGAAAAAACACTAAAGCTGTATGTCTCAGCTGCTACACATTGTAATATTTTGTTTTTCACTCTGTAGGTTTTTCGATTGTTGGCATTTCCCAAAGTCATAACTGCAAGGGACCATCAATAGTTCTGATCTGATACTCTCCAACCTTTAAAAGATGAATGCCAGAACAGTGGGGAGTATATATATGGGTACTTCACTCTTTACTGTAGCACAGGTTCAAGGTCTGCAGACAAATCTAACAAAAGTACACATTGATTCATGAAAAAATAATTAAAGTGCACTTTTTGGAAGGCTATAAGCCTGTGATACTGAATGTGGCTGTGGATGGCTAACTCTGTGGGTGCCTCCATCCGCTTCTACTTCATTACCACATCTTGACTTTTAGAAGCTGATTCAGACTTTGGTGGTTTTATGTTAAGTCCATACCTTCATTATTTTCAATGGGAGGGTTTTGCAGAACCAGTGCATGGCCATGTGTCAAGTCAAGTCAGGGACATTTGTATCGCGCTCATATCACTCCAAAGAGTCTCATGGCACTTGCAGACAGCTCTGACAAAGAGATGATGAAGAGATGGCGTAGTTTTCAAAAGCCATGTCTTCAGCTTCTTACGGAAGCAGCTGTGTTCGGAGATGGTATGCAGGTATGATGGCTTTTTATTCCAAGATGCCGGAGCAAGAAAGGAGAAAGATCAACCCCCTTTCCTGGCAGTATGGATTCTAAGGGAAGTAAGCAATGCCTCCTTACTGGATCTGAGCAGTCTGCGTGGCTGATACCTGCACAGCTTTTTCGACCAGTACTTGGGACCATTTCCATACATTTGCTTATGGGTCAGGCACAACATTTTAAAAAGAATTAGTTTTTTCACTGCAAGCCAGTGAAGAGCTTTTAAACTGGGGGCAGAGGAAGATCTTTGCGGACGGTCAAGTACTAGCCTGGCTGCGGTGTTCTGCAGGACCTGAAGCCTATTTAAAAGGTTTTCATTAGTTGAAAGCAATAGGGCATTACCACAGTCTATTCTGTTTATAATGAATCCCTGTATTAATGGTTTCCGTGCTTCAATAGGGATCCATTTGAAAACCTTCCGCAGACTGCGCATTACACCAAAACAGGTACCGATAACATGATTTATTTGGTTCTTCATGGACAATTGGTTGTCCATGTAAAAACCAAGGTTGCGGACCGTTTCCTCGGGTGTTGGACAAGGGCCTATGTTGAATGGCCACCAATCATGTGTCCAATGCTCCGTGGCCTTGCCAAAGAGCATGATCTCTGACTTGCTACCATTCAATTGAAGATGGTTCGCCCTCATCCACTTGTCAACATGAGTTATACAGTGTTTAAAACGCTGCTTGGTTTCGTTAGGGTCCGGTCCTAAGGGGATCAGAATCTGAGTGTGATCAGCATTGGATATGACACCAAAGCCATAGGATCTGATCATCTTAGCCAGTGGGGTCATGTACAAATTAAAAAGCGTTGGGCTAAAAATAGAGCCCTGCGGTACTCCCATCTAAACCGATCTTTCGCATGTGATGCTGTTACCGTTCTGGACGGTAGTTACACGGTCCGATAGGTAGCTGTTGAACCATTTAAGGGCATTTCCTCTGACACCTATCTCCCAAAGCCGCTGTTTTAAAATGTTATGGGAGATGGTGCCAAAGGCGGCGGACAGATCGAGCAGGACAAGGATGACTGACTGATGTTTGTCTAAAGCCAGTCTGATGTTATCAGTAACTTCGATCAGTGGTGTCTCAGTGCTGTGTGCCATCCTGAACCCAGACTGTAAGGGGTCTAAAAGTCCATGGCTTTCAAAATGGTCAACGAGCTGTTGGTTAACAAGAGATTCCAGCGACTTCCCGAAATAGGGGAGTAGTGATATGGGACGGTAGTTTAAGAGAAGTTTGGGATCAGCCGCCGTTTTTTTAAATATCGGTCTTACTCTGGCTGCTTTCCATATTATGTGTGGTGCTGGACTTACGCCCAGATGCATCAAGTATCCATTTTGCAATTCCTCTTTAGCGAACAATAAGGATTCGCTAATAAGGAATAGCAAAATGCCATGCATGAAGAACTCGCTTAAAAAATAGCGATTTCTTAATATTCCTTAATTGCGACTCGCAAATTGTGAGTCGCAATTAAGGAATACCTCCCTATTCATTCCTATGGGCCTAGAGGCCCATAGGAATGAATGGGAAGACAATCTCAATTTGCGATTCTCAAATAGAGAATCGCAAATTGAGATTGCAATTTTAAGGGTGCCAGGGTGTCAAAAGGACACCCTGTTGCACCCCTGAAATCTGCATATGGGTACATCTTGCACACACACATGCCTTAAGGGCATGTCTGTGTGTAAAATGGAACTTTGAAAAATGCACTTAAGTGCTTTTTTCAAAGTTTTTGCAAATTACCATGAAGTTCAACTTCATGGTAATTTGCGCCCCCTATTAGCGAAATAGCTAATTTTTTAACTTTAATGCATTGCATTTAACCCCTTCGCTGCGGGGGTTATTCCCCTGCAGCGCTGGGGGGGAGGGGGGCGTACACAGCGCCCAGCACGCTCATGATGAGCTGAGCTCGTCATGAGGCACGGCGCTCCTGTGCTCATGACGAGCTCAGCTCGTCACAGGTGCATTACCTGCCGTGGAACACTCGCAGAGCAGGGGAATTATCCCCGCATGCGAGCGTTCCACGGCGTCATGAGCACCGGAGCGCCGTGGCTCATGACGAGCTCAGCTCGTCATGAGCGTAGAAGAGGTTAAGGAATCTCAATTTGAGATTTCTTAAATGCAATAGCAATTTAAGTAATCACAATTTTGCGATTTCTTGAATTGCGATTTTTGCTTTGGGATGATGCATCCCAAATGCAAAAATACCGGTCACAAATGGACAGATTCTGAGAATCTGCCCCTTTGCGAGCGGTTTTTAGCTTGATGCATCTGGGCCTAAGTCTCTGAGCTGGAGTGCATTTACAACTATTTTGGATCCTTTTTGGCTGTGATAACTGTAGAAGTGCAGTTTTTGTGTAGGAGTTTATGTTTGGAATTATAATAAAAATCCTTCCTAATGGTAAATTTTGATTTGAAATTATAATTTTAAAAATGCAGCGTTTTAGAAAATTGCCATTTTCATGCTTTAGCCTTTTAGTGCCTGCAGGCTGTCGCTGGGTCATATGAATGGGTGTAGCTGACAGTTGGGCTTTATGCATTCCTCTTAGACAGCCACACATATAGAGCGCTTAGGTGTGTTTGGATGGGCCTTCACTGACAGGATGGGAGGGCGGAGCTGGGTGGAGCCCTACTTACAGTTGAATAGGCTGTGTTCTGGGACGTGTGGCTAGTGGCCAAGATGGCAGCCATGATGTTTTGAGCTCCGCTGCCAGCCCTGATTCATTCCGGCTAAAAATCCACCACATTATGCCTCCACGGTTGAGGGGGCCTCCAGGAGGCCAGAGCAGAGGATAGAGAGAGTAGGTTGCAACAAAACAACATTAGAGTAGTGGGAGACCCAGAGGGTACCAAGGATCCCAGTCCCATCACCTTCAATGCCGAGTAGCTCAGTTCATGGGTCCCCCAGGGAGTCTTGTCCACTTGCTTTGTTGTGGAATGGGCACACCGGTCCCTTGTGGCCAGACTACCTCCTGGCCCCCCTAAAGCCAATATTAGCCTGTCTCCTAAAGTTTGTGGACAGATACGTGATACTGAGGGAAGCCTAGGCTGGCAAGTTACAATTCAGTTGGGCCCAGGTCATGCTCTGCCCAGATTACACTTTGAAAGTCCAGCAGCAGCATTGTGCTTTATAAGCAGTCAAGGAAATCCTGCAGCAATTTCCAGCGTACCTTAAGGTCATCCACCTATGACCGAAATGTGTTCTTTGACAATCCAGAGAGTGCTTTGGCCCGGGTTGAGGAGTGCCTGGTCCTCAGACCTGGGGTTCCTGGGTTGACCATTACTCCCTGTACTGAATTGACCACTACCGTATGGCGGCAGTTGCCTCAACGCACCATATGGAAAAGACGGAAGCACAGATTGGAGGAGATGACGTCATTCCACCTGAGGCACTTGCGGTCAACGTCAATTAAGGGCTCTCCCAGACATGGGGAAAGTGGGGTTAAAGGCCCCTCTGGGGTTGCCAGACTCTCCACCCCACAACCTCTGTTGGGCACAGCATGCTGGAAAGCCTACCACCCCAAACATTGTTTTCTTGTTTGGGGGTTCTGGTTGATTTTTCAGTTGGTCGACAACAAGCTTGGGGTGGGGGAGAAAAGGTGCATGGCTTCTGCCAGTTGAAGAGCACTGAGTGTGTTGTTGTGTGGGTTTGTTTCAGTGTTGTGTGGTTCATTATGTTTGAGGTGCAGGGCCCCATTCTGGTCTTTAACTTGAGCTTTGCAAGTATCATAGATACAATGGGTACAGACACAATCACAGGCCCGCAGGAGAATACTCAATTGTCACCTGGAAAGTGAATGGCCTCAATGACAAGATAAAACAGGGTGGCGGGGCTGTCCTGTAATATGCCAGGAGGCATTACCCAGCAGTTCTTCTGCCTCAGGAAATGCACCTTCTGGGCACTAATTGTTCGTTCTTGGGGTCTACCTCTCTGGTTACACAAGGGGGTTTAGGAGGATTGCCATTCTGCTTAGGCAGACTTTTCCGCTCGTGGCATGCGACGTGATCACTCACTTCTTGGGGAGATTTGTGATCCTACGCAGGACTCTTGAGTGTGTGGCATGGGTGTTGGGGAGTGTGTTGGGCCCGCTGAAGCTTCTGACAGAGATGCTTGAGGTGGTGGCTCAGCATCTGGCAGAGGCCACACCTGGGTTTACATTGCTGGGAGGGGGACTTTAATGCAGTGATGGACCCAGTGGTGGAAACAACATCCACTTCGGGAGTTGCGTGAATCACATGCCTTTGATCCTGGGCAGAGTCATTGGGCTTGGTGGATGACTGGTGGCTGCAACATTGCACTGAGCAGGAATACACATACTATCCCACTCCATGGCACTTACTCCGGCATAGACTATTTCCTGCTACCCTCCTTGGATGTAGGATACAAAACACAGTCCTGAATCCTTCCAAGGGAGTTTTCAGACCATTCCCTGGTATTATTGGAGGTTGGGGCCGGGCGGTGGGGTGAGTTGGGACCGGGTAGGTTGAATGTCTGGTGATTTCAGGACAGTGACTTTGCAGAAGAGATTATGAGAGCTATTAGCGAATACTTTGAACTTAACAAGGGAACAGCCGCCTCTCCCACTGACCTTTGGAAGGCATTTAAAACGGATCTCAGGGATCTCTTGTTAGGGAGAATTTGCTTCACACTTTTGGACCATGTACACTGACTGTGACCCTCCACCGTCGATCTGAAGCGGGACCAACTCTTTATCCATGATTTGCACTATGAATGTTGTTAGCTTTAGAGAGTGGAAACTTGGATCTCACTCTCACTGCTGAGGAGATGCAGCATGCCATCTCCGCGATGCCCTGCGGGAAGGCCCTGGGATGTAATGGGCTCCATTTGGAGCTCTACAAGTGGTACTCCACTTGGCTGGTCCCGCATTTGCTGGGGCTGTATGGTGATGCATTTGCCTATGGGAGGCTCCCTTCAGACCTCAAGGGCACTAAAATCCCAGTTATCCCGAAACCTGACAAACCCCCGGTGGACTGGTGGTCATACCATCCTATTTCACTTATTAATTTTGAGGTAAAAATTCTGCCCAAAGTGCTGGCTAAACATCTGGCTACGGTGATAGGTTTGGTGATCCAAGTCAATTAGAATGGCTTTATGTAGGGCAGAAGCAGTATATATTGCCTCCGTTGGCTGCATCTGGCCCTCGCCCACTCTGGTGAACTGTTGGGCAATGCGGGCATCCTGCTGGTTGCTATGGAGTGCACCTCAACACTGGTCTTTTTCCTACCCATCCTCTGTAGAATGTGCCTTGGTCCCAGGTTTAGAAAGTGGGTGTCCATCTTGTATATGGATTTGTGGGCTCAGGTCTGAGCGAATAGATCCCTGTCCAAGAAGTTTCCTATAGAACGGGGCACTTTGCAGGGGCACCGACTCTTCCCCATACAGTTCTCTATAGTGATGGTGCCATTGGCAGCGCTTCTCTGGATAGACGCTAGATTGAGTGGGTTCGAGTGGGAGGGGGCGGAGGATCACGTTTCTCTGTGACATGCTCCTCTTCCTCTAGAGACTAACAGGATACTGTCCTGTGACTAACGGAAATCCTGACAATTTATGGGGATGCCTCTGTTAAAGATTGGAGGGATTTGTTAGCATGAACCAAAAGCCATTTTGCATTTGGCAGCCATTTTAGTTAGCCATGTGCTCGCCATGTGCTGTTTCCCTCTTCAGAGCCTTGCACATGCTCAGAAGGGCCTAGCTAGTAGAATGCACCTGCTCCTAGTGTACAACTGTGAGGCTATTTTTGCTGCTGTATGGAGAAGTAACTCTCCTCCCACTTTGTTGAGCAAGCAGATCTTGTATGCCCATATTGAGCATTTTGCATGCTTACATGTGCCAGGACTTCCCCTTGGTCTAATGCTGACTATGTAACCCTAAGCATATATAAGGCCCCAGTTTTCTGTACTCCTTAGACTGCCTCATTCAGTTCCTAAGGCTTCTGTGTGACGTAGTCTCCCTCATCTGAGGTGAATAAATGCATTATTTTTATATTTCAGCTTCTGTACCAATTTCTTCTTTGTTGGTTTAAAAGGAGCAAGTATCAGTGAGACCCCTGAGAAGGTTTCTATTTTCTTCACCTCGAGGCTCAAAGCCAACTGGGGAAGTTGACCCTAGTGCCTGTACGAGGAGAGGTGGACTGATGGGGGTGGATTCTAAGTTGCGAGTGGCTAGTGACAGTCTCTGGTATCTTGGTAAGCCAGTGGCCCTTACCCAGCAGAGATATTATTTCACTGCTGGCCAAGGCATGTCAAGATATGAGGGAATGGTCCAAATCACCACTGTCGATGGTGAGGCGGGGGCATCCTTTAAGATGGTGTTCCTTTCCTGTTTTTTGTATGTCTTGCAGCATTACCCCTTACCAGCTTCCACCCACCTTCTTTGTCATTCTAAAGGCCTAGCTACTCAGTTTTCTGTGGGTGGGCAAAACACAGATTTCCTTTGCTAAGAGTTGGTTGCCACATTTGACAAGGGGCTAGGATGGGCCGGCGTTAAATTGTGTTACTGGGCCTTGCACCTGGTTAACATTAATGACTGCACAATGGTGGGCAGGAACGTCCCGGCTCACAGCTGGAATTGGAGCTGCTGTATCCCTATGGTGGTTTCTCTCCCAGCTGTAAGGTACATCTCTCAGCAATCGTTGCCGCCCAGCACCCAGGTCTCCATTCAGTGCTGGTTATTGGCCCTCCAACATATGAAATGGCATGGTACTGTCACAGGGGCGACTCCCTTCTTGTATGGAAAATGGTTGTCGAAAATGGCAGGCCTTGCGGGGTTTCTGGCTTGGGACCTAATTTAAAAAATCAACGCTGGGGGATTTGTGGGAGAAGGGACAGATGCAACTGTTCCAAGAGCTGGCAGATGACTTCCATCTGCACTCCTTGCAATTCTTTAGATATCTTCAGCTGTGCCATGCTTTGGAGGGCTATAGGTATCGACTGGGAACCCTCCCTAAATTTAATCCTCTATGATGCATGTTAGAAATTAAGGACTTGGGTTGAGGGGAGGTCTTGTGCCTCTATAAGTCATTGGTTGTTAACACACCCGGCCATTTGTTGGCCCTTAGAACAAGGTGGGAGGAACATGTGTGGAATTTTGATAATGATGAATGGGTGGAAGCTAAAATGGCTCCCAGAATGTTTGCTATGTCTATGCGATTTTGTTTAATACAGTTTAAGTACTTCCACCAGTTATATTACTCCACCAAGAGGTTCTGGCGGATGGGCCGTACCCTGGGGCCCAAGTGTCTTAGGTGTCGCACTCCCCAGACTCTCTTTAGGATATTTTGTGCGATTGACTGATTGCCATGGGGTACTGGTGAGAAGTCAACAAGCAAATTGAGAGGGTGGTGGGCCGACTGCTAGCTATGGATCACAAGATTGTGCTGTTGAGGATTATGGATCCCCTGGGGAACCCTGTGTCACGTGAGCCCTTACTGCTACAATATACATAGTGGCCAAGTGACATCTGGCAAGGCATTGGAGGGACTAGAAAGCACCGCCATTGCATGAGTGGGTCATAGGAACTGACCACTGTGTGGCTTTGGAGAAACTGGTGTATAAAGCATGGGGGTTCTGCAGAAATTTGAGCAGATATGGGCACACTGGACACAATATAGAGGCAAACAACTAAGTTGCATCTCCTATTAGGAGATGTCCCCCTGTGCACCACTGTCTGACCCAACTGGTGGGTGAAAATAATAAACTGAAGTAATGTTATCAATAGAGTCAGTTCACGGTTGATGTTTTATTCACATCAAGCCAATGAGTTTACCCACCGAAACTCGTCAATTCAACACAACTTTGTTTCAGATTTGATAAACTCCCCTGGAATTGATTCCATCCAATTATCTCCATTATGATGATTTGTAAAATGTCCCTTGTCGCTCATAAGTTTTGATATTAGTTCTTGTGTTATTATATGTATATATGTGCTGATATTTCTCTTTTAATTGTCTTTGTATGTGTCCAAAGTTGTGTTTTTAACCCATCGTTTTTCAGTAAAGGTTTTTGTGTATTTATGGTTTACAATTGATTTACGGATCCTGATTTTTTAAGGGATTGAGTATATTTGTGAGCCTAAGGCTGTGTGTCTGGTTACAAAGTGGTGGCATTCGACTTCCATGTTAGTTATTTCCCAAGAGAAATCCTTCCTTTTTACACTTTAAAAACACTTGAGCTAGAAATCTGTGCTTAGCAAAGTGTACCGCCGGACTGGTATTTTGGCAGCTTCCGTCATTGCATCCAGATAAATAATAAAACAAGTAACCTACACCTACAACAAGCCAGGACTATTGGTTTTGTCAATAATTGTTAGTTGCATAAGATAAATAAGCAACAACTATGCCTTTGTTGTACATAATATTGAAAATGCTTCAGTTCTGAAATGATGATTCAATGAAATAACAAGTCTCTTCGAATTTACATCAAAGGCAGTGAAGGGTGGTACTGCTGCCGAGCTAAGACTGTTTTTTTTTTTACCTTTAAGGTGAGGGCAAAAATGGAGAGCCCGATAGAGACCTGTCCTTAGGACAGCTTTTTAGAACTGCCGGTGCTGGACACCGGCAGGACCCGGCCCACTTAAAGCCCTGAGTACGGGTGCACACCACCTGCTTCACACACCAGCACCACTTGAGCGCTGGCCCTAGATAAGTCTCTTCCGCTCATGGGCTCCCTTGAAAAGCACCTCCCGTACATGTTTTAATGGCCTTCCTCGGTACTCGTCGCACGGCGGCTCTTTGTGGCGGCCTCTGCCGCGGTGGCTCGTGTTCGATGGCATGCCTAGCTCGAGGCCCAGCCAAAGCAAACACACCAGGTACATAAACCGTGCAACGGCCACCAGCTTCACCACCCTGGGAGAGCACCCGTCTCTGAGGTTATAATCCACAGGGGTGAGTCCACTGTTGATGCCCGGCCCGGTTCGGTGCCAGGCAACACACTACTTGCATAACTGGGTTCTGCTCCTTCCTGTCTGGGAGGACAATTCATCACGGTGAACGTTTCCTCTGCCACTGCAAAGATGTTTCATTGGAACGACTGCTGTTCATTTTATAATTAGATATGGCTACATTAGGAGATTTTCTGAAATGCCAGTCACCTCAGAGCATGGCATGGTCAGTCAAAGGAGAGGTCATTTTCTCACGAAGGTGGCATAAATTTAGGGAGATTTTTGCACCGACAAATATCTCATCTTGACACATATCTCACTTGAAAGCTTCATAGGGTGTTTTGAAGTAATTCAGTCTGATATTCTACTCCCTGGGTTTGGAGACTTTAAGATTGAAAGGGTCGGTCGACTTTATTATAATTAATGAATACCCAACAAACACGTTATGGCATGTGTTGTGGATAATGTTATGTAATGTTATGTTAAGTTATGTTTTTTATGTTACATTAAGTTGTTGGCATGTATACAGAGCTTTTTGCTATGTTACAGTTAGTACGATGTCACTCGAAGCTATAAATAAATACATGTCCATGCATATCACATACATGTGGGTAACCAAACACACACCAAACATGCTTGTTCACAGACACGCTTTACCCACAATTATACCTTGCATAGATTAACATGCAGAAATTCATCACACACAAGCACACACTTTAATAGTTTGAGTGTGCAGTGACACAGGATCTAGACTCACACTTAAGCAACCATGTATTCAAAATGACTGTCATTGTTTTGGGAGATAAACATACATATGCTAAATACATATAAATATGGGCTGAACACACCCACACACAAACACAATACCATCATGTGTATATTGACTTACTGACTAGCGGGATATGCATATATATATATAAGTACGAATTATAAACAAAAAAGTCCTTAGAGGCATATTACTGACTCACCTTATTAAAATATGCAAGCAACTCAACTCTGCATTATGTGCACACGGAGTACCATAGAATTTGGTAATCGGAGCGCCTGTTCCTTACAGTGCTTAGAAATGAAGGATGTAAGGTTTGAAACACTATATATCACGTTTTTCCTACAGGTAGCAAGACACACTGAGAACACACTAAGGGCAGCAGTGGGCGTTGCAGGTAAGCACGCTGGGGCAGGGTGGGGCGGAGGGGATGTCGACAGATGATGGAATTGGCCAAATTAATTAAATAAATAAATCATATTCTGTCTTCTGTAGACATTTCCCCTGCCCCACCGCACAAACCTGCACAGCCCGCTGCTGACTAAGGGCCTCATTTACAATGAGGCTGCACCTTCAGAGTGTCACTTTTAGTGATGCTCTGGTGGAGCCGGGCCTGCTCCATGTTTACCAGGCAGCACTAAGCCATTCTGCACGGCTTAATGCTGCCATGCAAATGTTGTTTCTTTTAAAGCAGTGTTCTGCGTTAAAGGGGCATGCAGTGGGTGTTGCTGGGCACGTTCCCAGCAACACCCATGGCTTTTTGACACTGCCCCAGATTTACGAGAAAGAAATCTTAACTCTGAGGCAGTGGCAAAAACGTATGCCTCCCCAGGGGATGTGAAAGGGAGGTGCGAAGATACCTTTATTTCTGCTCGTTTTTCCTTTTTCTATATGGCCTGCATTCGGCCGCACACATGGAAAGAGGAAAACGCCTCTTGTGATTATTTTTGTGCAGGAAGGTTTCCCTTACTGCACAAAAGCAGTCCTCCCTGCAATGCAGGTACCTTCGCACCATGGCGCAAAGGTGCCTGCTTTGGCACACGACAGCCCATTGTGCTCGGGGGGGGAAAAGGACAGGAATTCTCGGTATCTGATACATACGGCTCATATTCTGCTCTTTTCTTTTGCCGTAGGGCAGCGCAGCAGGAAGGCATGCGGCGCTGCCCTACCAGAAAAATCTTATAAATAAGGCTGTGACTCTGCATCTACGAATTCACGCTGAGCATGTACGAACACAGCCACACACAAACAGTCTTCAACACACTAAAACCACACACACACTGTGTCAAGCTGGTAAATATGGAATGTGTGCAGATTTGTATCCTTTATTTTGGAGGTGTGATATATGCTGTGCCCAACTCATAGGATAGCAGATCACTCTACAGAAAGCATCTCTGATATTGTTTCAGGGGCATTTTCAGCAAAGTAATCCTACTAGGCTGTGTAGACGGGCCCAAGGGCATGTAATTAAGACAGTAATGAAAAACACACTGAACAGTGGTTTATTTTGAATGCTGACACGTTTACATCCCACAAATACACGTGAATATTAGATTACACATATTTTCAATTTTAGGCACACTGGCATACACAATTAGAATGCTTTTAAGCAAAGACACAAACACTACATATTCTATACACAGACACAATAACACTGCATATATAGATGTACACTATTACTTCGCATGCATTCGCAAATGAACTCTGCATACATGCAGCTGCACTAAAAATATCTGGATTCAGAGGCAAGTACTAAAGTACACAACATAAAAATCACTAACAATGTATGTAAACCAGACACAACATAAATGCTTCGCCATAGACACACTCCATGTGCTGGCACCGAGACACAACAATACGACATGTAAACAGGCACTCCAAAAGTGGCTGTACACAGACACAATTATGATGCAGGAATACAGAAACACTAATACAAAACATAGACAGGTTCATTGACCAGTCGCGGCTTGCATGACTTGATGAGGGGGACGCGCAGGGGTTAGCTCAGGGGGATAAACTTTTTTTTAAACTTACCTTACCTGGTCCCACACCGCCTCTGCTCCTGGCCGGGTCCCGTTTTCTGGAACAGGAAGCAGGCAACCTCCCGCCCCTCTCCTAAGCCAATCACAACGCTGCAATGGCAGCGTTGTGATTGGTGCGGACCACGCCAGCTTGGCGCCTGTAGGCAGGCCATTTTCTCTATGTCTGCTGCATGCAGCCTACATACAGAAAATGTAGAGTGCGCATGACTGGTTTGGTCAGCCCCAGAGGCGAGAAAGCAGTGGGGTGACGCTCGGGCCAACTTGGCGCCTGTAGGCAGGCCATTTTCTCTATGTCGGCTGCATGCAGCCGACATAGAGAAAATGTAGAGTGTGCATGACTGGTTTGGTCAGCCCCAGAGGCGAGAAAGCAGTGGGGTGACGCATACAAGTATACTACATTTACATTTACATTTACCTCCGCCCTATTGGAGGAGCCACCACTATCACCGACATTGATCATATCTGAAAGTGAAATTCATCACGTTCTACAGATGTAAACGTGTCTCTACGCAGACACAATAACACTGCAGTTACCCAGATACACCAACACAACATGCACACAGGATCATTGGTGCTGAATGTAGACTGGCATACTAACATAATATGTGCAGTTACACAAGCACGCTAAAAACCCATCACGGAGTCACGATAATGCAACACGTACATAGAAACATTACCACTATAACTACATATTCACAAACTCTACTTCTACACAGAGACAATAACACTAAATGTACACAGACACAATATAAGTATATGTAGACAGACACAAAGATTCTGCATGTACACCAAGGATATAAGTGGAATTAAAAAAGTGGGGGCCTCTAAAATGGGCAAGACCTATGTAATTTAGGGTGCGGCTTAAACATGTAAACTACATTTCTGTGATTCCCATAGTGTGCCCCCAAACTGAAGCCTCTGTTTCTTTCTGTTATTGCATCCAGATATACAACACAACAACTGACATACACCTAAAACCAGCCAGGACTATGGGCTTTGTCGGGGGTTGTTAGCTGTTTTAGATAAATTAGTAGAAACAATGATTTTTTTGTAAATAATATTCAATATGTTTCAATTCAGAAATTATGAGACTGACTTAAACATTACTGAGCCCTATGGAAGGGATTGCGGTCTTCAGAGTAAATGTAAATACAGTACTTGTATAGCGCACACGAATCACCCGAAGGGGTATCTCAGCGCTGGGAGCCGTTGGGAAGATTAAGCGAGCTATTGCCCTGAGTTGCATGGTGCTGGGCAGACCCCTGCCACCGGAGTCAGGGATCGAACCGTGATCCCCAACGCCCAGCGTCAGTCGCCCTGGCCGCGGCGCCACACCTCTTCCTAGTGTCTCTCGTTCACTCCATTTATGTTTACTCTGTGTTAGACATGTATGTAATTTTTCTCTCTGGATCTCGTCCATCTTCTTATGCCTCATCTCTTTCATCTTCAGCACCCTCTTTTCACTCTCTTCTGAATGCATTTACAGCCCCATTCACTTCACCTCCAAACACACAACAAACCCATTTAATGGCAAGCACTGCTTTTTTTTTTACTTTCACCTTGTCAACATTTTAACAGATGTGTACATTTATCACACACTTTTGCATAGAATCACATTTTGCGACTGGAATACGGAACCATTGCTCTATGAACTCTGCAGAGGCCAAGGATTGGATGCCCATCAATTCTGAACTCCTTTCTCATCCACTGCCAGGTGCTGTGAGAAACTCGCCCTGCTTTCAGCCTCTGATCTACAGCACTCAGTCATGGGCAGTTGGAAACACCTTGAACTCAATTCAAAGTATGCACTTTACAAGAGTGATATGGTACATAAAAAACATACAGGAAATAGTCAACACTCCTAGGGAAAGTAAGATTAAGTAAAACATGTGATATAAAAACAGGAACTAAACCACTGATGAGAATTATCTAAACATTTTTTATTATCATTGTTCGGAAATCCATCTGTATTTTTGTCAGTGAAGTTAAGGACATGCATGAATGGAGGGCCCGACAGTTACCCATTTCAATGTCAATTTTTAATTACTACCAGGTCCGAGACCCGGATGGACCCGACCCACTTAAATCCCTGGGCAGTACATTGATACTATGCAATAACAAGCAAACACCGCACATGTGTAGGCCAAATAATAGAACATATGCACAGACCCACTAGAAGTACCTGCAGATAGATGTAATATCACTGAATGTACATTGACACACCAACCCTTTATGTACACAGTCACACTAAAGGTATATGAACAAAGGTGCAATAACACCACATGATCACGGGCACATTAACATTACACGTACACAGGCAATCTAAGGTCACAAGTACACATTCACACTAATAGCGATGCATGCAAACAAACAGTACACATCCACAGATATTAACATTGAATGTGAACTGATAGAATAAAAGTGCATGCACATGACACACTAAATGTGCATGTACATACATGTTCTCAGGCATACGAACACTAGAAGTGCATGGAAACACCAACATCCAGTGCTGCAAAGTAAGGGAACCCACTGGATCTCTGTCCCCACAGATAACTCCCCAGAGAACATGCTGAATTTGTCCTGGTGTTATGTTCCGAGTCCGACACCAGGACACAATTCAGCAGCGCTAACACGTTGCATGCATTCAGTTCGGTGCAGCAATGAGCAGGCAGTGAGAAGGCTTTCTTAATTTAACATCCAGCTGGAAGCCAAACAAAGGCCTAATGTAAAGGGCCACCAGCCCCCTATAGTTCAAGTATCTTCCTGGGTGGGAGACATCTGAAACCTAACACTTAGATGCCAATGCAATGGAAAGAAACAAAGGCTTCAGCTTGTTACCACTTAAGAAGTACTCAAAATAAACTATTGGAAGCAGGTTTTTACCTTTGTTCTGCTCCCTGTGTAAGAGATGTGCTTGTACTCTAAGACTGCAGGATTTATCTGTCTGCATTAGTATTTACAAAAATATGTATTTACATGTTTGCTATTTTTTTTGTTTAATCCTTTTTCTAGCCCTACTAATCCCTGTGTAGGGTGTCAGAGTTCTTTAGATCAAACACACAGACACAATAAATCCTACAAGTGTGTACATCAGTGTAGAGCAAATGTTACATGACACAATGAGGTTTATGAGGTGTAGGAATCACATATCGTCCCTACTTGTAGAGATTATATGTTAAGAGTGAATGTCGGGAGAAACACACACAGTCAGGATATACAATGTAACATGGTGATTGTGGTTTTCTGGACTAACAAGACTGTGGGGCATATTACCAACGTTAAGCGATATTTATCGCTAACGATGCTTAGCAACGAATTTTTTAACGCTAAGCATCGTCAGAAATTATCGCAGATAAACCTTGCTATTATCAAGGTTTATCGCAAATGCGATAAAAAACGGCCACAATACATGAATATCGCTGAAAAATCAGCAATATTCATGCATTACCGAGCTAATGCTCTTAGCCATGTTATCCACCTCCCATTGGATAACATGGCTAAGAACTGCTCAGGGCAGGTGTTAGTTTTTGGGGATATTCGCGCTTAGCGCGAATATCTCCAAAAGTTGGTAATAGGAGATAGCGATGTTAGCGACTGTTTCCAGTCGCTAACATCTTGGCACGCCCACTTTGCATGTCAGTAGTGATAAATATCACTGACATGCAAAGTGGGGCCCAAGATGGTCGCTATCTCCTACTAGCTGTCGCTAACTGGTGTTAGCGACAGCTAGGTAATAGGGAGATAATTTTATCTCCGCTTTCTTGGCTTTTAAAGCCAAAAAAGCGGAGATAAACCCCCTTGATAATATGCCTCTTTGTTACTTCCCAAAGGAACCGAATCTTAGAATAGTAACAGATTTAGAAAAACACAATAAGGTGCTAAACCCACACCCTACAGTTTGCACGCAGCTCCTTGATGCTGGTAAATAAATCACTGTGCTATATTGGAAGGCTTCCAACTTATGAATTGGAAGTAACAAATGGTCTCTGTGTCGAAAGTACTAGTCCATTTACCTAGCTAAATAAAATATAAATCTGGCATCCGCATGTTACATGATGTGCATTACAGCAGGTACACTAACCCTCCATGCTCCTTTATGAGTCAAACTGTGACTGAACAAGACACAGAGCTCTCCCACAACTGTGTTAACCACTAGAGTTCTCTTACCACTGTTATAACCCCCTCAACATTTCTGGGCACACAACGATTTCTGCAGCAGGTGTCTTAAGCCTGTAAAATGTTTTAAAATGCAGCCTCTTTGTGACAAATTAAGTAATCTAGAACCGATTTACTGTCACATATGCCAATTTGTTTGCACACGTTAAAAAAAAAGTAAAATTAACTGTCGACTCTGCTTTTGAAACTCCGTCCCTCGTCACTACACCCCCTTTCCTCTGCCACACCTTGACCGCTAATTTAAGGGCTTCCCGTATTAAATGTTTTCCATTTCCAATCCTACCAACACCTCGTCTAAACCGACAGACTAAACCGCATATACACAAACGCAACAGCACTGCAGGGACGCGATACACGAACACAGCACAGGTACAGTCGGCTTCGCTTTTGCACGCTACAACTACCACTACGTGTGCGCACACACACTTGTACACTAATAATGCATGTGCGCAGACTCGCTAAAATGCCATGACACAAACGTAATATAAGCACCCATTGAAGGATAATGGTTGAAGGCCGGTGACTAACCTGAGGTGCCAGATTCGACCTTTAATAGGCTTGCTGTTTTATGGCCAGCAGGGGGCCCTCGCCAGCTATCCGTGTATGTGCCTCCGTGAGCTGCGAGAGGCCTCTCTCCTGCTGTGAGCATCCGTGTTTGATGGTCAGTGGGAGGCCAATTGCTAGTCTCTGATATGCATCTTTCTTCTAGGCAGAGGATATATATATATATATGTTGTGGTTAGCAAGTGGGTCCCTGAGGAAATGTTTCGACAACAGGCAACATTCCGGAGCTTAACAAAACATCCGAACTAAATCAGAAAAATGATGTTCTACGCATGCAAAGTCCATTTATTTACATAGCGTTTGATACATCCAGATACCATGCCCTAAATGCCGAAAGGGCAACTGCGGCAGAGGGAGATGAACAGATGTGCCCAGGATCACACGATGTGGTGAAGTATGTAAGCAGCATTAGAGCCCCAAATACCTTTTATTCTAAAGCAACAAGCGCCAACAACTCATTTACACGGCCATAATTCACTCCAGATTTGTGCTGAAGTACAAAATATTCGTAGGTTTCTTCTCCGGTTAAAATAAGTGTTCAGTTGTTTCCCTGACACACTGCAGCACTGGGCCCAAGGCTGAATTACACAAAGGATTACACAGCAGTATTATATGGAAGAGAAGGGAGGTGTGACTCAATTACAACACGGATATGAATGTGTAATGTTATGGTATGCGTATTTGCAAAGCACATTGTCACCCACAAGGGTACCCTGGCGCTGAGCAGCAGTGTGTCTAGCCTTGCCTAGGGGGATTAGTTGAATATCCAGGTCTTCAGCTTCTTGTGCAATTCAAGAAGGGAGGAGAGGCTCCGATGTGAAGTTGGTGGTTGTTCCACTATTGAGGACTGATTTAGGAGAACTTTTGTTCTCCTCGTCTAGTTCAACTTATGAGTGGAATGTGTGCTAGTAGCAGTCCTGCGGAGTATAGGTGTCTGGGTGATTGGTGGAAGGAGATGCAACTGTCTAAGTAGATGGGCTTAAGATGTAGAGTGCCTTGGATGTGTGGCTGAGGAAGTTGAACTAAGCACATTTGTGTATTGAGAAACAGTGGCCCACCTATTAACCGATGCTACCTCACCTTGTTTACATTTGATCAATTTGTTTTTGTTCATCTCTGTATTATATTTTGTTTAGCTCTTTATCTGTTTTTATCCCATTTGTGTGTAAAGCGCTCTGATATCCGCAAGGATCTTGTTCGCGCTTTATACAACTTTCAAAATGAAATAAATAAAATAAACAGTGGAGTTCCCTGAGGTGCAGTGTGAAGTGGGTTAAGCATGGGTGGGTGAGTATGTGTCTGGCTGCTGAGTTCCGGATAGATTGTCATATTCTCGTGAGTTGTTTGGTAATGCCAGTCTGCGGGTGACAAGGGCTTGCATTACGGTTTGTCAGGTGTTGCTTGGAGGCCGTTTGTAAATCGTTCTGAGCCTCTTCAGGGTACAGAAGCTGGATGCAGTGATGGGGCTGACTTGTGCGGTCATGTCCAGTTTGCTGTTGATGTTTGCGAGGTTCCTGGTGTGGCTACTGGACATGTGTGTGGGTCCAAATTTGGCAAGCTGCCGGTTGGCATCCCTCAGTGTGGTGCTCTTGCCAAAGTTCTCTACTTCTGTCTTGTCAATGTTGAGTATGAGACACTTGGATTTAATCCACACAGCAACTTTGTTCTTGCAGGTGGTGAACTTGATTAGTATGTCGGGGTACTTGTCAAAGGATGGGAGTATGGGTTAAGTATTGTCAGCATTGGAGGGAATGTTGATGTTGTGTGCATGGATGACGTTGGCTAGGGTGGGATTATGTATTCATTGAAAAAAGGTGGGGCTGGGAGATGAACCTTGAGGCACTCTACAGATGATTTTCCAGACTTCCGGGATTAAGGTGCCACGATGACATATTGTGTAAGATCCATTACAAACGAGTAAATACAGTGGGGAGTGGGTCCTTGGATGTCAATCTTGAATAGGCATGTGAACAGGATGGGCTGTGAGATCATGTTGAATGCTGCAGACAGGTCCAGGAGGATGAGAGCTGCTGTGTTCTCCAATGTCTAGGATAATGCAGATGTTATATGGGTGTGATGAGTGCTGTTTCTGTGCTGTGGTTAGGCCTTAAAACTGACTGCATGGTGTTGAGCAGCTGGTGGTTACTAAAGTGGTCAGTGACTTGACAGTTGATGAGTTTCTTAAAGATCTTGTTATAGTAAGAGGCAGATTGATCTGTAGGTGGTGAGTGTGGCAAGGTCTTCAGAGTTTTTTTTTACCAGGGGATGACAGTGGCATGTTTCAGGTTTCTGGGAAAGTAGCTAATCTGATGAAGGAGTTGAGGGTGTGAAAGGAGAGTTGCTGATTTGTATGAGTTCTTTGGCGAAGGTGTTGTTGGGGGAGGAGTTAGATGGGGCTCCTGATTGGATGGATTTCCTTGTGGCAGCAGCTATGTCAGCTGTGATGGTGAGCCACATAGTCAGGGTTCAACCTTTAGCAGATGAGTTGCATGGGAAACAGGTTCCAGTCGAGGGTTGCTGTAGATGGAGGTGATTTAATTATAGATGGATTAAAAATAATAATTCTGAGAGCCTTTTGCAGAGGTCTTGTATTGAACTGATGATGCTGGAAGTGTCTATGGTGTTTTGGTGTATTCTCTACTTGCACTCCATTTGCTTTAAGTGACATTCCATCAGCCTGAATTCCTCTGCGAACGAGTTGGCATGTGGTTGGGCTCCATCCTTTGGGTTTTGCTTGTGGGGTGCCAGGGTATCAGCACATGTAGTGATCCATCTGTTGGAATTCTTGATGGCTTTCACCAAGTTACTGCTGTGCTTGGGTCAGTGCACGTAGAGGGTGCGGGTGCAGTCCTGTTCCAAGATGTTTGCCCATCTGCAGCAGCCAGATCTGCTAGTTTTAGTGAGGGATTGGTATGCTGAAAAGGAAGAGACCATGGTCTGTCCAGGTCTTAGGTGATGGCCTGATGACTGTGATGTTGCTGAGAGAGGTGACAATTGGGTCTAATAGGTGTTTGATAGTGTGGGTGGGTCCATCTATGTGGTGAGTGAGGTGAGGATTCTGAAGTTTCCTAGGAGGGCTAAAGAGGGCCATGGAGTGTGGTTGGTGCTGTCTTCCAGGTAAAAGTTCAGGTCTCCGAGAAGGATAAAGGTGCCAACGTCTGGGCGTGGCTTACGCGCTGAAGCGAGATGGCGGCTTTCCCGTGAGCTCTGGAGAGCTACGGATTCCCGATGACTTTCTAGCCTCGTATTTTCCATCCCGAGGCCGGAATTTGGCATAAATATACGGCGGAACATGTTCGGCGTTGCAGGTGTGCAGTCCCGGAGCTTTTAACGCCGTTTTTGGACCCGTACGAGCCTTTCGTCCAGCAACTGCATCGGGACGCGCGCGGCCGCCATTTTGAACGGCCGAGCCCGCGTCTCTTTGCACGAATTCGCTATCACCTCAGGCTGCCTTCCTGAATTATTCTATACTCCATGCTCTTCATAAGGTATGGCGTTTTTTCTACACTGGCTGCTCCTTTTGTGGCTCACTTTTCCTGTCACGACTTGGTAATAGCAACCGCCATTTTCCAATTTTTCAATTCTGATGCGAAGGTGTGCTGTGTACCTGTTTTTTTCTTCTACTACTACCGTGATGTGGTGCTTCGTTGATACCTCATACTCCTCACTTCTTCAATGATCGCTTTGCTGCTATGTTCTTTATATCGATTTCTGTGGTTCTCCTCACCTCACAATTTTGCAGAGTCTGACTGACCTATTCTCTGTTACTACATTTGTGTGGGCTGTGCCTCAGGGATATTGAGCACGTTGTTTGAGTCATTTTGCTCTCACTTTTTGAACATTTTCTTCGTGCCTGGTGGTGTTTTTGTGCTGCTTCTTTGCAACACTCGACTTCTTATTCTGCGTACCTAGTGTGCTCCTCTACTGCAACAATGGCGCATGTCACAGGCAGCATAAGGTCGTCTAACACAGGCACCACGCCCAAACGCCTTAAAAATGACCCTCCTTCTCTGATTCACACCTCCCAGAACACCTATTCTGGATTCCATCTTAGAGGAGGTTAAGGGTCTACAACCCTTTATGTCTGCCACCAATGAGAAACTCAAGCAGATTGAAGAGATGTGGATTGTTATGGAAGGCAAGGTTTTGAATCTGGAACAACGTGTCAGTGATATTCAGGATGTCTCCACTAAGATACCCCTGCTGGAAAAGGAAATTCAACAGCTTAAACTACACACAGAGGACCTTGAAAATCGCAATCGTAGGAACAACCTATGTATTTACCGAGTTCCGGAGAATCTTGAGGGGTCTGATATGGTGTCTTTTGTTCGTAAACTTCTACATGATCTGCTGGACCTCCAACCAAATGCTCATCCTCTAAATATCCAGAGAGCTCACCGTCTCGGACGTCCCACTTCTAATTCTTCAAAGCCTCGTGGTATTATCCTCCTTTTCCTCGAGTTTACTGAATTAATGACTGTCCTCAAAGCTGCCAGGCTCAAACGACGCCTTGTGTGGTCGGGTCATAATATCTTTATCTCTCAAGACTTGTCAAATGCGACCAACGCCCGACGTAAGGAATTTCTAAACCTCCGTCCTCAAATGCGACAACTAAATATTCACTATGGAATTCTACACCCGTGCTTCTGCAAAATTACCCATAATGGTCGTACCCGCACATTTGATGATCCTCAGAAGCTACACGAATACCTGCAATTTGCCTCTGCACCTAACATGGATGTTACTACCTGATGCCTTCTGTATGCTTCTTTTGTTTCTCCTTTCCTTCCGCCTTCTGCTGAATTATCGTGTTGTCTCTAGCCTCAACATGTTTTCCTTCTATTTGTCGTGCTGTTCGTGGTTTTTCTCTACTTCTCTCCTGACGTTTAGGGGAAGTCTGTTTCTCCTTCGGCGTCTCCTCGCTCCAGATGTCTTGGTGTTCTCTTCTCTCTCAGATCTGGCATTCTTGCCTTGATTTGTTTACTTATTCCTCTTTCTTCTCCTATCTCTTTTCTTTCTTCTTCCTAGTCTCTCTTTTCCTGTTCTACCAATACTTATTTTATCCCATTTTTTCCTTTCCTTTTCATTCTTTTTTATCAGTTCTATTTCTTGATCTCAGTGTTATGTTCCTTGCTATGTCGTCCTTGGTGCTTTTTAGGCATATTTCTTCAGACTAATGTGCTCTTGTTGGATATTGTTTGTTTTTGTAATCTTTATGTTGCTTATCTCTTTTATTTTAGTCGTTCTCCTGCAGCGTGTTCGCCCCAGATGTTCGTCCCCTTCCTTACCTCCCACCGTGTGTTACCTTGTCACGTGGAACGTTCGTGGTCTGGGTCACCCTGTCAAGCGTCAGAAGGTATTGTCACATTTATCCAAGCTTAATTCACAGGTTGTTTTTCTTCAAGAGACCCATTGTACGGATTCAAAATCTTCAAAGCTCAAGAGACACTGGGTGGGTCAAGTTGTATATTCTCCTGCTGTCAACAATAAGGGAGGTGTTGCAATTTTATTTCACAAAAGTTTATGTGTCCAAATTCTATCCTCAAAAGCTGATACTAAAGGCCGATGGGTTATGGCTAAAGTTGTGCTCCAAAACAAAACGATGGTCTTTGTGAACATTTACGGTCCTACTCGTCCTGCTCCTGAATTTTAGAATGATGTTAAAGTTCTTATTTCCTCTATTGACTGCCCTAATATTGTCGTTTCTGGTGATTTTAACCAATGGATGGATCCCTTTACTGACAGACTCTCTGCCACTAAATTTCGTCCTGACAAAACTCATAAATGTTTCCAATCTGCTATTTCTTCCCGTCCCCTATACGATGTATGGAAAACTTGTAATCCTGATACTATGGAGTATACGTTTTATTCGAATGTACACCATACTAGATCTAGGATTGATTATATTTTAGTTAGTAAGGCACTCCTTCCCACATTACACAAATCTGAAATTGGTTCTATTCTCATCTCGGACCATGCCCCCGTTTTTGCAACCCTTGACTTTACCCTCACCACTTCCAAATTTAGTCGATGGAAATTTAACACGTTCCTTTTGTCAGATGCTGTCTATATGAAAGAGGTTCAGAATTTTATAGCTGAGTACTTCACTTTTAATGTTCCAACGGACACCTCGGTTCCCAATAATTGGGATGCTTTCAAAGCTTCACTGAGGGCTTTTACAATCTCTTTCGTCTCTAAAAAAAAGAAACTCAATTCAAGTATAAGGAGCAACTTACCTCCATTAAAAAACTGGAGCATTTGTATTTCTCCTCCAAAAACTCTGATGCCCTCCGTAATCTCGTTAAAGCGAAATCTGAACTGAATAAAATTGCTACAACTGAAGCGTGTAACACTCTGTTGAAAATTAAATCTAAGTTTCATGGAGGTCAGAATAAGGCTGGTAAAATGTTGGGGAATTACCTAAAAAATAAATCTGAGCGTAAAACTGTGGGCCCTATCCTGAATGATTCTACAAACACACTAGTTACCTCCGATGAAGATATTGCAGAAGTTTTTCATACCTACCATCAAAATCTTTATACAGATCACACACACCCCACCGATCAAACTTTATCTTCTTTTTTTGAAGGTCTCCCCCCTCCTCCTTCACTTCCTGATGAATTTGGTCAATTAGAAAAAGATATTTCCTCTCAAGAAATCCTTTAGCCATCAACTCCTTAAAAAAATCAAAAGCTCCTGGTCCTGATGGATTGCCAATTGAGTTTTACTCTGCCCTCCATGCTATTTTTGTGCCTAAATTACTGCAACTGTTTAATTCGTTCATTGCTGACGCTAAGGCCTCTGGATCTTTCTTGGATGCACTCATCGTCATAATTCCCAAACCTGATAAGGACCATTCTCAGTGTAAAAATTATCGCCCTATTTCCTTAATCAATTATGACTGTAAAATTTTTGCTAAAATCCTCGCCTCCCGTCTCGACTCTATCATCCCACTTTTAATTAAAACGGACCAAGTTGGTTTTGTCAAAGGTAGACTTGCCGCTGACAATGCCCGTATGTTCGCTAATGTCATCTCCCATAGTAAACACTTTAAAGCCCCTCTAGCGGCCTTATCCCTTGATGCGGAGAAAGCTTTTGACCGCATTAATTGGCAATTTATGTTCCGCTCTTTGCAATGGTTTGGTTTTGGTCCCTCTTTTATCTCCTTGCTTAAACTCCTTTACTCAGCCCCCCGTGCCAGTATTTTTGTTAATAACCAATTCTCTAGGTTCTTTCCCTTATGAAGGGGAACGAGACAAGGTTGCCCCTATCCCCGTTATTATTTATACTATGCCTTGAACCCTTTCTTGAACGTATCCGCTCTAATCCCCAAATAACTGGCTTTAAAATTTCCTCTGTTGAAACTAAATTATCTGCATATGCAGATGTCATCTTAGTCTACATGTCTAATCCTGTTACGTCACTTCCCCATTTTCTAAACGAAGTCCTTCTTTACTCCTCAGTCTCTGGGTATAAACTCAACTTATCTAAAACTGAGGTACTTCCCTTAAACTCTACTTGCTATCAATACATATTTAACTCCACTGACTTTGCATGGTGTTCCTCCAAAATCAAATACCTTGGCATTTGGTTCTCCCCGTCCCTTATTGAAACTCTCAAAGTTACATTCACGTCACTCACTCAGAAAATTCAATCCCTTCTTCAAAGTTGGTCCCCCTTATTTTTATCTTGGTGGGGTAGACTTGACACTATCAAAATGATGATTACGCCTCACATATTATATACTGTATCAATGCTTCCTATGAAAATTCCTAACGTTTATTTTACTCGTTTAAACTCCATTTGCTCCAAATTTTTGTGGAATAACAAGCACCCTCGCATTGCCTTACATAAACTCGTTCGTCCTAAAACGGAAGGCGGGGTTCGTTTCCCTCATTTTAAACTCTACCACTCTGCCTTCCTCACTAAGCAATCCTTTTCTTTTGCTTTTGACTTTCATAATTCCCCAATTCCTAAATGGATTACTTTTGAACGATCATTGTTATAAGGTTTTTTGTTTCAGCATACTGTTTTTATGTCCAATTGCTCATTTTTATCAAAGCATACAGTTTCAAAATACTCACAAACTATATTGCATGATATATTTGCTAAAGATTTATCTCCATTCCAGTGTTTTTTGTCATCTTGTGTCTGGTACAACAAATTCCTCAAATATAAGGGCAAATCTTTCTACTACAAGTACTGAAAAGAAAAGGATATTGTATTTGTGCATCAATTTTTCGCCAAGGATGTCATTATTTCTTTTTCTGAAATGCAAGTTTTGTACAACTTAGCCATGTCTTATCTCAAGGAATAGACGATTATTACTAATGCTATAACTTCGTATTTATCAACCTTTCCTCCCTCTGATACCTTACCCTCATTTTCTCCTTCCTCCCCCCTTTATCCTTTATTCTCCCTCCATCAACCTAAAGCTGCTCTTGTCTATAAAATTCTGTCTTCGAATGTTCTGGAACGGTCTAAGTCAGCTACTGAGCTTGCTTGGGAGTCTGATTTGTCCGTTTCTCTTTCTGTTGATGAATGGAATTGTTTATGTAGCAAATTGTTTAAGATTTCTGTTGCAACCCGCATTACTCAATCATTATATTTTATTTATCATAGATCTATTCTCACTCCTCTTAGTATTGCCAAGTTCTCGCCCTCTTCTACTGCTCTTTGTTGGTCATGTTCTTCACTTCCAGGTTCACTCAAACATCAATTATATGACTGTCCCTCTGGTTTAGCTTTTTGGAACTCTGTTTGGGATATTTGCATGCGCATGTTTCACTGTTCTGCTCCCTTATCATTCTTGAATGTGTTTTTGGGCTCTGACTCAGTTGATATTGATATTGCTCCTTCTAGTGCTAGATTACTGGATTTATTCATTGCTCTTGCGTTTAAAGTAATTTTATCTTGTTGGAAGGATAATTCCAAATTATCTGTTCTTACTTGGTGGAACTTCATATGTGATGAACATAGGATTGCTATTGCTTCCTCCTCTTCTGTCTCCTCTAAAGTTAAATCTGATCTTCTTTGGCTCCCCTTTTCCAACTATCTTTCATCCTCTCCTCCTATCTGATTGCTGGGCCTTTACATCCTCTGATTTTTCTTTCTTTCTTCGTCTCTTTCTTCCTTTCTTCTTTCCTCTTCTCTTCTTTCCCCTCTTTCCTTTTCTTCCCTTTTCTTCCCTTTTATCTCTCTATCTTTTCTTATCTTCTTTTATTGATGAACCATTATTTTATAGCTTTTCTTTGCCTCACATGTATTTCACTTGGTTCTCATGTACTTTATATATCATCTTTGTATTGAACTTTGTTTAAACAAAATAAAAACTTTCTTAAACTGAAAAAAAGGTGCCAAAGTCTATAATGAGGGATACAACGAAATCTGAGATGTTGCTAAACCTGGTGTGGGGTCTTTGTCATCTGTAAACAAGGATTCCTCTTAGGGAGCAGTTGGCAGTGTTGTGTAGTTTGAATGTGATTTGTTCAATGCAGCTGGGGGCATGTCCATGGAGACGGTGCAATTGTTGACTTTGAATATGATGATGACTCCACCTACAGGTTTGTGCTGATGGTCTTGCCTGCTGATCTTATATCCGGTTGGAGGTTGGGTATACCCATGTCTCAATGAGGAAGAGCAGATCCGGAGCATTGGTGTGCGGTAGGTCCCATACTTCTATAGTGTGTTTTATGAGTGAGCGGATGTTGAGGAGCATGGAAGCGAGTCTAGCATGTGGTGATTAAGGTTGCTGATCTGTGTAAGTTTGCGTGGATGGGGTACTGGGTGTTGGTGCTTGAGTGGTGCGAGTGGGGTGCGGGAGAGTGCACGAGAACTTGTTGGAAGCACAGAAGAAAGCTTTCTCCATTTGTGTAGCGCAGTAGGGAAGCAGTGCACCAAATGGCAGCCAGGGTTAGGAGCATGGTGGATTGGGTGGGATGGCAGTAGGTGGGAGAGTGGACCAGGGTACCTAGTGCTCAGAGCGGCCCAGACACATGGACAGGACCATTTAGGTGAACTTTAGCATGCTTTACGAGTGCCAGCGGCGCTTCCTCATTGCAATCATCATCAAGTTGGTCTTGAGAGGGGGAAGGATCGCAGAGGATGGTGGGTGGGTCAGAGACGTGCACAGGAGGTGGAAGAGTAGAAGGTGGGAAGAGTGAGTATGGAAGGCAGAAGACGGGAAAGGAACAGGGGCAGTATGGGCAAAACCAGACAGAAGCCACAAATAAGGAGAGCAAAAAGAGACAAAACATATGGCCAAAAATTGAGAAATTCACAAATAAGGGACACAAAAGAGGACAACAGAGAGCAGAAGAGACAAAATAAAGTGGTCATAAGAATGATGAGAGGTACAAAAGAGGGCACAAGAGAGAGCAAAAATGCCAGACACCAGTGGTTAAAAACCCAACAGGAGGTACTAAAGCGGACACAACAAAGTGCAAAAATGACAGAAAATAGTAGTCGAAGGCACAAAGAAGACACAAAAGAGAGCAAATGAGAGCAATTGGTAGAACACAACAAGAGGCATAAGGAGAGAGAGAAGTCTTAGAGAGAAACAGAGAGAGAGAGAGAGCAGTTAGGAGACGATCACAAAGAAGCTTCAGAGGTAGTGGTTAGATTTGAAATACTATTTCTTGGTTGGAGTACCAGCCACAGGTAAGTCCTCGGGGTGCTGTTAATGGCTGGTTTCTATGGCCGCCATTAAGTAGTTCTGGTGGAAAGGATCCCAGAGGCAGTGATTAGGACATGGAGGGGCATGGGAGGTGGAAGAAGGGAGGTGAGAGAGTAGGAGGCAGGAAAGGAATGGCTTTCTCACCAGACAAGACCCTTCAGGGCCCAGCATAATTGGAAGTCCTGTACCCCATCTGACCTGTTCATAACTACTGTCACAGCTGACAGTTCAGCCCTCAAAGGAGGCCTGTTCTTGTGGAAGTGGTGATTTTGGTGTTGGGGCAGGTGGGCTTTTGAAATGCTTCGCTCTCCTCACACTGCAGTAAGCACTCATGCTCTGCGGTCACTCTCCCAAGTGGCCCCCACACATAGATGCCCTCCCTTAATTGATCAGTTGATCAGTCACCAATCACACACTCACTCACTTACTGACAATCCATCATTGAAGATCCTTTTGGCGTGGCACAGGCCTATTGTCTCAATTTAATTGGCTGAAAGTGAAACCCTTGTTTGTGCTCTACTTCACTTTGCATCCCTCTCTTTGTCAAGGTGGCAACTGAAGCATATTGAAGAAATGGTCAATGCGGTTGGCATCTACAGTTAATCCCAATAGGGGCGTGAGACTGGTCTATGGAAATCCCTAAATCTGACCCCTATAAGTTATACTGCAAGAATCTAAGGCAGTTGCTCAAATCCAAGTCCATTGCTTGTCTTTTATGGGACTCCCATGCATGGTCTCCTCACGTGAAAGGGATCTGGGGACCATCCAGGTGACTGCTCTACAGAAATCGGGAATTTATGGGCTTTGAGGACAGGGACTGAGACAGACCTGCCCCGTCACACTGTGTGTCACTTGATATCTGCTCCTTTCACATGGTCACCAAATGAAGAGCTGTTATCGCAAGGTGGTAGGTAAGAGGAGCTGGAAACCACAGCAAAGAGTGGCTTTTCAGCTTGTCTTTGGATGCTGTCAGGTGCCAATGCCTATTAAGAGATATGAAAACACCCAGGACATATGGTTGAAATGCGTGGCCAAAAACACCTTGAAAATACCATCCCTGGCGTGCGAGCGATCTGTGTCCTATGTGCACTTTGGATCAATATTTGGATATGTGTATTTCTCTCTCTCTCTCTCTCTCTCTCTCTCTCTCTCTCTCTCTCTCTCTCTCTCTCTCTCTATATATATATATATATATATATATATATATATATATATATATATATATTAGGTGAGATGAAAATCTTTTATTTCAGATTGCAAAGCGCTGGCGATATCCTGATGCATTTCGGTCTGCTTCGACCTTTCTCAAAGGAAGCCAGAAGCATCTAGGTGGCTAAAAGGCACACAGTTCCAATTGCTCATTTTAAATGTTGTTCCCCCTGGTGGGCGTCACGGGTGGCTGGATGGAAAAGGTTTGCCCCCTGGTGGGCGCCGCGATAGGTAGAGTAAATGAGGCACGCTGGTCTCTGTAGTTTGCCTTTAGTCCCGCAATTATTTCCCTTTAGTGGGCGATGTATTTAAAATTTAAATGTTTGTTACTGCAATCACCTAATCCCCATGCATTCTAACTCGGAGTTTGCTGGGGGCCAGTTCCAAGGTCCAGTCCCTGGCGGCTGCCTCTACCCTGGTTGCTTTCGCAGAAGTCACAGTTTGGTCCACGTGCGGGTAGTTGTTGGCGCTCTTTGCCTATATATATATATATATCAGCCGCGGCCGGCAGTGGGAGGAAATGCAGGGTGGTGACGTGGGGAGTGGGAGGGGCAGGGTGGGGGGTAGTAATGTATGGATTACGGAGTTTTACAGGTAAGTAAACATTTAAATAAATAAAACAAATTTCGTTGCGCGCACTGAATCGCATTTTGGGATGCAGTGTACTAGACGATATTCGTTTTATTTATTTAAATGTTTACTTACCTGTAAAACTCTGTAATCCATACATTACTACCCCCAACCCTGCCCCACCCCCTCCCCACGTCACCGCCCTGCATTTCCTCCCACTGCCGGCCGCGGCTGATATATATATATAGTGATGTCACTGACCATGTCATGAATGATGTAATATGTGATGTCATCAGCAGTGCATTGCACGCGCAAGTTATAGTGAGTCCAACTAACTATAACGTGGGAATTTCAATGGTTTTATGCGAGTAAAATTTCCAGCTAACTATAACTGGTGTGAAACCTAGGGTTTTTTCATCGAATTTAATAGGTTTTTTAAATGCTAATTCCTAACTATAACTGCTGTGAAACCTATGGTTTTTTCATCGAATTTAATAGGTTTTTTAAATGCTAATTCCTAACTATAACTGGTGTGAAACCTATGGTTTTTTCAGTGAATTTCAATGGTTTTTTAATAGCAAATCTCTATAGGTATGAAAAGTAAAAAATGTTATAACGAATTTTATATTGTATAATTATGCAATTTTAAATTTTTTTAATTTTGTGAACGCACGGGTAAGCGCAATGTTACGGCGCGCCCCGGGGCGCGTACCGGGGAGCGTCCCGTTAGCGCTATTCTCACGAACGAAAACAACATCGTGACGTTTCGCGTAACCGTGTGATGCGTCATATGACGCACTGCGTAAGCGCACCCGGAAGCACGCGAGCGCATACGATCGCGCAACGTCCTGACGCGCTTACGCTACGCACCCCCGGGCGCGCCCCGGAGCGCGACTGCGGGCGCGCCCCGGGGCGCGTAGCGTAAGCGCGTCCGGTCATGTGATCTGAAAATAACACTTTTCATTGGTGCAGAACAGTTTTGGTTTCCAAATGATGAAAGCCCTGGTCATGTGACCTGAAAATATCACTTCTCATTGGTTCAGGACAGTATTTTTTTTCCAAATGGTGAAAGACCCCACCTTTTTTCCTTATTCTGACTTTGTCCTTTGACTGAGGAAGACCTGTTTCAACAATAAAGAGTATAATTTTGTACTTTCAAATGGCTACTGTAGCAGCAACAGCTGGAGCATCTGCACCACCACCACCACCACCACCAAGAGGACCACCACAACAGTACATTGGTGGTCAAGAAGAGGAGGAGGAGGAAGAGGAAGAGGAGGAGGGGAGAAGATGGCTGCCTGAAGACAATACCCCAATCAAGCCAAGGCCACACATTGTATGGGAGTATTTGTCAATCCCAGAGGGCAAGAAAAAAGTCAAGGTAACTTGCCTAATCTGTGGCATGGAACTCTCAAGGGGCAACCCAAACAAAAAATATTCTTTTGGTAATAATACCATGATTAGACATATGACCCGCAAGCATCCAAACAACTATTCTGCTGCAGAGATCAGGGAACTGGCCAGTAACCACCCCCAGTCTTCAAGGACCACCTCCAAAAGAAAGCAACCCACTCCATCGGGACCAGAAACAACGGAGACGATGCCTTGCATTCAACAAAGATTTTCAGATTTTAGAATTACGTGTATTCATTGTGGCAAGCTCATCTCCTATGGTGAAAAGAGCGTAAAGCTCGTCGTCCTTGCTGGTGACAATCACAATTGCCCCAAAAACCCCTAATTTTTTCAGTTTTTTGTTTTTTGTTAAGTGAAGCCATTTTCAATTCCCTTTTTTTTGTTTCTCCCCATAAAAAATACAAAAAAAATATAAAACTGTTTTGAAAAGCCAAAAAAAGTACAAAATGTTCAAAAAAACATTAAAAAAATATAAAACAACAAAAAGAAGAAAAAAACAGTTCTTTTTAGAACTACCTTTAATTTATAAAAATAAACCTATATTTTTAAAGAATCTCTGTCAATTTTTTTTCCTTAGGGTACGCGTACCGGGGCGTGCACCCAAAAAAAAAATAAAAAAAAAAATGAATGAAGGAGTTAGCATGAGGGAAGAACACAAAGAGAGTAATGTTAAGAGAAAGAGAGCTACAGGGAGAAACACAGAGGGATTGTTTATTACATAGTAAAAAACAGAGAAGGTGTAATAGGGTGAAAGTGAGAAAATTAAAATGACTAAAGGAGCGAAAGAAAGGAAGAGAGAGGAAGAAGACTAAAGTAGAGATAGTGGGAGAATGTGAGTGGGTGTTGAAAGAAAAAGAAAGGACAGTAAAAAATAGGGAATGAAGGGTAGTGGCGGAACCGGGATAAATGAAGAACGGTGAAGGAGGGTGAGAAAAGACCAGTTAGTGTAAGTAAATAGGGGCGAAAGAGGGTGAAAAATTGAATTAGGATAAGACATGGGGAGTGACAAAGAGAAAGGACAAAGAGAGTAAAGGAAACAGTGCCTGAATGGGTTTGAGTGAAACAGCAAAGAAACGTAAGTAATGCAGTGTGTGTGACTTATAGGGAGTCAGTGGGTGTAGGTCGGGGTGTGGGTGTGTAAGGTGTGTCTCTGGGTGTGGGTGTGTGGGGTGTTTCGGTGTGGGTGGAGGTGAGGGTGTGTGAGATATGTGTGAGGGGTGTGTGGGGGTATGTGTGTGGGATGTATGTGTGTGTATGGAATGTGTATGTGTGTGAAGAGAGTGTGTGGGTGTGTGTGTGTGTATGAGGTGTGTGTGTGGTGTGTGTGTGGGGTGTATGTCAGAGGTGTGTGTATGTGTTGGGAGGGGGATGAGGTGTGTGTGTAGGAGTGAAGTAAATAATTAAGAAAAAGAGAATGAGTGAAGAAGTAAAGGAAGGGAACAGAGGGTAATGAGAGAAATTGGTCGGGCATTCCCAGATAGCCTGATTTCTCTGCTCAATAATTCCCTCATGTCAGGGATAGTCCCCAATAGTTTTAAACAGGCCCTATTGATCCCTTTAAAAAAGAAACCTGGTATTGATTCTTCAGACCTTTCAAATTACAGACCAATATCGCTACTGCCTTACTTGTCCAAAATTTTGGAGGCTCATGTAACCAATAGCCTATCAAGTTTTGTGGAAACTTCTGGTTATTTACAACCCAACCAGGCAGGTTTCCGGCCTGGTCATTCCACTGAGGCAGTGATATTGGCCGTTCAGAATACCTTAAGGTCTAATGCCGACGGGGACTTGCACCAGGCCTTGGTGTTATTGGATCTGTCTGCCGCGTTCGACACGGTTGACTACACCATCTTGGTCAACCGTGTCGAACAGGCCGGTCTTCGAGACTCGGCCTTGGCCTGGCTCAAGTCCTTCATTTCAGAACGTACTCAGTCGGTTCGACTAGGTTCTTTTACAGCCCCTAAAAATATCTCCTTCTGTGGGGTTCCTCAAGGATCTTCCTTGTCCCCCTTATTATTTAATTTATACATGCGGCCTCTTCTGTTCTCCCTACAACAGTTTAAGGTTAAGGTATATAATTATGCAGACGATCTGCAGTTGGTCTTCGTGCTAAATTCACTAAATGCGGCCGAGGACTTTCGAGCAACTATGTCTTTTATCCAAAGGTGGATGTCTTTAAACCACCTTAAGTTAAACCCGGGAAAAACCGAGCTCATTTTGCCTGGGAAGAGTGAGATCAGTTGGAGTCCTTGTTTTTGGCCGTCGGACATGGGTTCGCCCCCCAAAAAATCCCGAACAGTAAAAAGTCTGGGAGTGACTCTTAGTGAGGATCTTACCTTGGAAAGTCAAGTTGGAACGGTGGTCTCCTCGGGTTTTTTTCAACTGAGGAAGATTAAGAAAATAGCACACTTCCTCACCGACCTGGCCTTAATTCAGGCAGTTAGTGCTCTGGTCCTGTCTCACATCGATTTCTCAAATGGCCTTTACCTGGGTGCGCCAATTGGCCAACTCAAAAGATTGCAATACTTGCAAAATCAAGCTGCAAGACCTATTTGCAAAGTACCTAAGTGGGAATCGATTAGACATGGACTAGAGACCTTGCACTGGCTGCCTGTGGAACAGAGAGCCACATTCAAGGTGGGCTGCATTGTGTTCAAGGCTCTGGAGGGTAAGGGTCCTATGTTCCTTAGACAATTGTTGAGCAAATACAAACCCTTACGCAGCTTGAGATCTGCCCACAAAGACCTACTTGAGGTCCCTCGTTTCAAAAAGAAACGACAGGGAGGCAGCAGTTTTCAATTTTTAGCTGCTTCACTGTGGAACTCCCTCCCTTTGACTCTGCGACACAGTAGGGACCTCCTTGCCTTTAGGAAGGCATTTAAAACTTTTCTTTTTTCTCAGGCCTATTGTAAATAGTGATTATATGTCTTTTATGCATTGTTATGTTCGATTCTCTCACCAGCGCCAAGAAGCCCTCGGGCGTATGTGCGCTTAACAAGTAATAAATAACATAACATAACATAACATAACATAAGTGAAGTAAAGAATGGGAACTGAAAGAAGTTGAATATGAGAGGGGAAATAGGGAAAGGGGAGTAAACATGGAGAATAAGTGAGGGAAGCAGAGTAAAGAAACAGGAGTGAGGTTCGTTGAGAAAATATTAGTGAGGTTAAAGCAAAGGGTGATGACAAACTACATTTTTTTAGTCACACTTACCATATAATTAATGTAAACTTAATTACATGTTTTTACTACACTTTGTATCTGTGAAAGAGAGAAGAAAAAATAAGTTATAATTAGTAAAATATGTGTTTTAAATTAAAAGATACAAATGAAGAGGTTAAAAATCATAACAGTGTATTTAGAAATAAATTAAGAGTGAAGGACACAGAAAGGGAAATAAAGTAAGGTAGAAGGACAAAAAGAGAGAAAATGAAATAGAAGGAGAGCAAATTACTAAGAGTAAGGCATATAGATTCACTGACAGAGAGGAAGAGAAGAACAGAGAAATGAACTGAAGGTAAGAAAGATACTAAAACAATGTGAGTTAGCAAAACTAAATCAGGAAACAGCAGTAAGTAAAAAGATAATGACTGAGACAGAAAAGAGTCTTATTAAGGATGCATTTAGAAGAATGAGGAATAAAAGATAACTGAGAGTAAGTGAAGAACAGTCATAGAGTGAAGGGATGAAGGGAGAGAGGATAATATATAACGATTGAGGGAAATGGAGTGAGGAAGTTAGTAGACAGACATACTAAGAGAAAAACTGAGTGAGGTGGAGTACAATGAGTGAGCAAAGGAAATGAGTAAGGGAGCAAAAAAGGAAAGAGAGGAGAAGACGACTAAAAGAGTGGTACTGAGAGAAAATAATTTGGTGATGAAAGTAAAGAGAAGGACATTGAAAGAAAGGAAATGAGGGATAGTAATGGAACCAGAGTAAAAGAAATGGGATGAAGAACGATGAGAGAGGAGCTGTGAAGTTGTTGTAAAAGAAATGATAGAAGGTAGATAAACACAAGTGAACATAACACAAGGAGAGTGAGGCACTGAGGTAGTGAACGAAAAATAGAGAGAAAAGGTCAAAAGAAAGGAGCAAACAAAGATAAGCGAGGGAGAGTGGGTGATTTATAGTGATAGAGTGTGACAATACTGCTGAGTGAATAAACAGGAATTACTAAAAGAGCAAAGGAGGAAAATACGGAAAAGGGAAGTAAAGCAGAGAGAATGAAAGCTGAAAAGTTATGCAAGGGAGAGAGGGGATGCAGACAGTTGAAATGAGAATGAGGGGTTGTCAAAGAAGTGGAGTAAAGGAACGGGGGTTACAGAGAGTGAGAGAAAGACATTATAAGTGAGTAAAAAGAGCTGAAAGAGGATGGAAAAAGGAAAGTGAGTGTCAGACAATGGGAATACAATTTAATTTACACAATCCAAAGTATAGAATAACTTGTACAACATGTTACATAGTTTATTTTTGCTGTTCTCAGAATATATTGAATTTCACTTAAAACAGTGAGTTCAAATTACTCATTATATGACAGCGGGAAAAAAAACCACAATCTAAAAGATTGTGTTTTTTAAAAAAACTTAGATACTGACACATGACAAATGTACACTAATCTTTGATTGACTTACTTTTCCTTGAGGCCAAATAGTATATCATGGAGGTCCTTTTCTCGTTGCAAAGTACTCTGCTGTTCACTAAAAAATCAATTTCATCGACTTTCTAGAAGAAAAGCTCCAAGAACATCTGAAATATTTTCATTATTTTCATATACTCCTTTCTTTCAGTCATGACTCTTTACTCATTTCTGTACCTTTCATTTTGGCCAAATAGTGTCAGATGTATGAGTATATTTTCAAATTAATTCTAAGAAACTCTGAAATTACCTTTTTTCCGACGTTCTGAAAGAAAGGCTCATACAACATTTTCACAATATTTAAGTATTTGTAAAACCATCTCTGACTCACTGATGTTCATCATTTTGTATAATACTAATATCACTTAGTATGAGATCCACTTACAGTACCTAAATGACAAGTCAATTTTTTATATTACCTGGATCACTTTTACTCACAATATATTTTTAAACAGCAAAATAACCTTTATTAACTGCTCCCGTCTTCATAGGCCAATTACCTTTACTTAAATTTTGGTTCCAAAAACACTAGGTATGAATTTTTTAAGTCAAAAGGCAAACGTTGTTTGAAAGTCAAATGAGTGTCGTTACAGAGGGTCCAACCTTTACAACTTTTTAAATAGCATGTGTAATGCCCGGATGTTGTAGAAGGACCGTCATGATAAATAATAGCTACAGTTGCAAAGGTTTTTCCTGATATTGATAACTGAGAAGCCACGAAATTTTTAATAGAAGTTGTCAATTTAGTTCCATCAGGTCTACATCATTGGAACATTAAAATGACATACTGACCATAATTTTGTATAAATAATGTGGACAGCATTGCAGACTTACATTGGGTACACACCATATTGTGATCCGCTGCTTTAACTAGATTATTAAAAGGCACTGATTTGCAGTCTGGTAATGTCAAATATATAAATCTTTCAGTGTCTATTCTAGTTGTACTTGATAAAGTACAGTTGTCGCAGTCATGCTGCCATTGATAAGAAAGGCTAAAAAGATTTTTTATATCTACACCTTCATCTTCCAATACATCAAACATATACATTAAAAATTCCTGACAATCCTGCTGAATATTCTGTGAAAATTGATTTTGACCAGAACATATGTCTAGAAGATTTTGAATTTCTGAAACACTTTCTATTTTTGCTCTATCACTGCTACATTTCTCAAACACGGAATTCAACAAACAACAGAATCTTTGATCCCGATTTTCAACAATCTGTTCTTGTATATTTGGAAGAAAAAAAACAACATTAACCACTGCATTAGCATAGCAGTTGACACCAGAACTGTTTTCAAACTGAAATCCAACAACATCTTCAACAGAATCCTTTTTCTTTCTCCTTACAATTACAGTTTCATCTACTTTTTGTCTTTTTGCTACTACCTCACTGCAATTATTCTCATTTCTTCTTTTTCGGCATACCACACGTTTTTCAAACAGAGGATATTGAGGCAAATGTGGAGCATACTCTCTTCTTAACCTATTGTATTCTTTAACACAATCTAGATCTGCACAAATCTTTGTTTCATCGCACTCAATCAAGTACAATCCTGATAAAGTTCTGACTCGTGATAATGCCACATATGCCATACCCTCTTTAAACACAGAACTTCCAATGTTCACCAAAGCGCTATCTACACTTAAACCTTGAGATTTATGAATTGGCACCGCATATGCCAAACAAATAGGAAACTGTTTTCGGGGAACATATAAGTCTTTCACAAGCAAAAATCTAGCTGAACAACGACACATTTGTTCTATTTCGTCAATGCCATCAAATTTAATTTTTAAAATTTCAATTCCATCTCTATTTTTGTAATTCACAAAACCAACAACATGACCCATTGCTCCATTTACAAGACCTCTTTCAACATTTACAATTCCTTCTCAATATGATACCACAATTTAAACACACATTCAGAGTCTTTTCAAAACCAGCAGTTTTAGATGTTGTCTTCTCTAATGAATCCAATTTTGATTTCAAATTTTCAGACAAAATAATTGTTGCTCCCATATGTTCTATTTTATCTATAGCTTCCAGTTTCACTATCTCTTCATTTTCTAACTTTAACATTTTGTTGTTGAACATGGAACATTCTTTCAGAGTTGGCATCAAACATATACCAGATTTCTTCTCGTTAATTTTCTTAAAAATATTCTCTGGAAGAATGTTTTCATTTGGGTACAAATTTGAAATTAATCGTCCATGTAAATCTTCTTTCCCATGCTGACTTACTTTTCCGATTCTTACATTTTGTAGAATATTTTTATAATCTTCATCCTTTGCCTGCCGCATATTTTGAAGCAGTTCTGCATATTTGAAGTTTAACCATATATTAACGTTTCCAATGCTTCCTAGGCATTTCTGGTATCTTCATGCGTGAGCATTTTGAACACAGGTTGTCCTTTCACTGGAGTCAACTGCAGTAGATCTCCAAAAACAATAATATGTTTTCCTCCAAATAAGACATCATAGTCTGTTCTAAGAATTTCTTGCATTCTCAAATGCACAAAAGCAAGCATTATATTTGACACCATGCTTACTTCATCAATGATAAGAAGTTTCATTTTCTTCAGGACTCTCGAAACTTCGGAACACGCATCTCCAGATAGCTTGTGATATTGCAATTTGTTATCATGCTCCACTGGCAGCATCAGTAAACGATGTAAAGTAATTCCTTTAATATTATGTGCTGCCAGCCCAGTTGGAGCGGTAACAACACAAGATAGCGGTGATTCAGTCCTTTTCTGCAGATAAGTTGCAATTGCTTTAATCAGAAAACTTTTTCCAGTTCCCGCTTCTCCACTTACGTACAGTTGGACTGGTTTAAATGAGATACATGAGCACTCTTTTTTCTCATGAGTGAATCCATGTTCAATCTGTTCTGTGACTTCGTCATATATCTGTTTCTGCTTAAGGTTTAGTTGTTTCACCAAATCTTCTAATTTAACTACATCATCTTGAGCTTGTTCCATAGCTCTTTCCACCTCATCCATGGCAGTGGCAGCTTCATTTTGAATAATTGGTCCTCCAAGTGGATCCTGACTCAATGAAGCAGAACTCTGACTGTCTTGAGAACTGTCTCTAGCAATCTCTGCAGCAATTGTGGCTTCTTGCTCTATTTTTTCGTTCAACATTTGCAGATAATTTGGAAAAACAGGACATTCTATGGTATCCTTGGTTGCATTAAAAGAATCTTCGTAACAGAGAAAATCTCCAAGTAGTTCCTCTTCTGTACGCCATGGCTTAAAGAGTTGCAAAAGAGCTAAATAGTAAAATTACCTTTTCTCTAGATTTTCGCAACTCAATTTTCGATGATTAATCAAATGGCCTTTTCTCTGTCTCACTAGACATCCTTCACACCCAATGATAGCATATATTCCATTGTTGATATCTTCTCTGATGGTTCTCTTATAAATATAGTTTTGCAGAACTTCATACAAACAACTGTTCTCAAGATGACTACTTCTATTTGGATAGTATGTATCCAACATGTTTGTCTTCAAAATATCTGTACTTTCTGGTTCTTTCTCCGCCAAATACTCTATTTCTTGTACAGATTTCAAAACTCGATTTCGTGTTGCAGCAAGACCTAGACTCACCCAAATGATGGTTCTAGATTTGGCATAGAGACTTGCTGATGACAATCGATCAGAACATTCATATGCTCCAATTTCTCGATGCGACAACATCTTCAGACTGTAACTGTATAATTTCTTGCTTAGACTCTTTTCATGTGAAATGTCCTCCCACATTTCCTTCAGTTCTGTCTTTTCTTTTTTTGTGATGTAAGACGTCACATATCGAGCCACAGCAATAGAGTTGTCAGCAACGAATTGAATATCCATGTTAGCATTCCACATGGACAAAATCACTGGGTTGTAGTCGTTGATGTACTTGGACTCTTCGTTTCTTTTTAAATTGTATGTATTTTTTGGTGATTTCCTCGTCACAGTATGTCGCAGAGAAGACATCAAATTATTTACTCTTCCTTTAGAAATCACTGGTCGTGGAAAGCCGAAACGACATTTTGTGTAGAACTTGTCCTTGTTTCTGAATTTTCGACGACAGTACTTTCCACAACGATGGGATTGAAAGCGTAAAACTTGTTGCCTTAAACTGTTTTCTTCAGTAGTTTTCGGAACAGCACATGTTGAGTACTCTTCAATGAAGCTCATCACTGTCTCATCCGAATCTGTTCCAAATTTGGGTGCATCTTTAATCCACAACAACATATGTATGTGAGAAGCACCTCTCGCTTGATACTCCTTTCTCCAAAAGAAATCCAAAACCTCTCCAAGGGGAGGATTTTTTTTATTGGTAATAAAAGACATCTTAGCTTCAAATCTATGATTGAAATATCTGCATACATTCACTGGATCCAAAGAACACAGTTCTCCAGGTGTTTTGAATTCTATATTTTGTATATTTGCATTTGCCTCTCGTAGAAATTGAAGTAAGTCATCCCATGCATACTCGGCACAGCTAGGAGTGAGGAACCATGTAGGAGTTCCTAAGTTTCTTAGCACACATTTCAATTCCCCATGACGACGGTACCAATCTCATTTGTACCACGCTGACATGCCATGAGATTGATTAAATGAGATTCCAAAATATTATCTTGCAGATTCACTTTCTCCATAAAGTCCCTCGCCGAAACATTTTGCAGATGTGCTCCACTTTTCAATATATGGTTTACTGCATAAGAATGCCCGGACAAGTCACTTTCATACAGTAAATGAAACAAATAGGGAATGCATTGACGAAACCTTGGATCTTCAGCATATAATCTTACAGTTCGATATTCAGATGCAGGAATTTGAAGTGGTCGATCGTCATATCGTCCACCTCAACCTGTTGGAAATAGCTGTGGAAAACAACGAGCTTCCAAACTTTCTTCCCATACACTAATGGGACTTCCTTTTGCTACTTTCATTTGAAACAATTCAATTGAATTCCCCATTACTTCTTTGGAATGCAAAGGATGAACAGTATAATGTTCATATATTTCTTCACTTCTAGACACATCAACTTTTTTAATTTGTCCGCCTGAACAATCACTGTCTTCATCTGCAGCTGTTTCCTCTGCTGCAACACATACATCTTTGTAAAACTCATTGTTTTTGACTAAATACAACGTTGCCTTTTTGACTTTCCTAACATCCACTAAATCTTGCCAGATTTTCTTACTCTTTGTCGGAACCCCATTAACTAGAATAACTAAAGGTTCCTCTTCTACTTTTTCTATACCAATTGTATAAATTTTTTTTTTTAAATCCAGTGGCAAATAAACAACTCTTCCCTTTAATCCTCTCTGCAAATCTGTAGGAGGCAATTTCCCTATCTTAGGCTCCATGCGAACAATTGCCTGAAAAGGATGGACACATTGAATCAAAATAGACTCATATGTATTTAAATCCATCAATTCACGGGGAATGTCTACCAACTCCAGATTATTATGAACAGCTCTAGCAGGCATTCTGTTTTGATTTAATTTATCATAACAATATTTACAAATACGCTGATCAGAACTCAAATCAAAACAATTCTCCACCCACAAATAAGTTGCAAAATCCTTCCACTCATAATTATTTATCTTTTCACTTTTTACGTATAAATCAACTAATCTAGTTTGTTGCTTATAATGACTTCGTCGACAACACACACAAGTAAAATTCGGCCTTTCACTTGATTTCACCTTAAAGCTGGTAATTTCCTGGTCAAACGTTTCTGTACTTGAAATCTGTACATTGTCTTCCACATTACCTTGAATTGCTGTGTCAATTTCTACACTGTCCTCTTTTTCACCAAAATAACAAATCTCAATTTCTTCACAAATCTTCTTCATATCTAATTCAGTTCCATGCAAAAGAGCACTGTTTAATTGTTTAAGCTTAAGTGCTGGACTTTTTGCATAATACAACATTCTCACTAATTTCCTCATTTTGGTATGATGCACTGCTAACATCCTAAAATGATGAAAAACACTCTGACAGATTTTTCTAGAAAGACAAGCCAGTGAATGCCCTTGCAAACCTGTGTTTTCTCTCACTCTGCAAGGATCTAAGTCTTGCAACAACTTCACTTTCTGCTTTAGACTTTTCTTACTATATGTACTTAAGAAATTACAAAACAAATCAATTGATTCCTGTCGCACACTACAAATACGACTACACTTCCAAGTGTACACTGGACCCTTAGTACGTCTCCCTAAAACTTCATCAGTTAACACCTCTTCTGGTTCTCTAGGCACAAGTTTCTCTTTTTCAATCGGACAACCGTCTTTCACTTCATATGCTCGACCACTGGTGTCAACTGCATGCACTAAATCATTCTCCTGGAAGTAACTCTCCTCATTAAAAAATGGCTCACAACTTGAACTGTGCATCCATTCTCCTGAAAAAACTTTACAAAAATGAGTCCGAATGATTACTCTTTTCCATCTACAGTTTGATTTGAAAACATCAATTGTCTGTTAAGTGTCCTAATTCTATTGATTATTAAAATAAATAATTTTTTCTTAACTTCAAAAGCCTGATCAACAATCTTCTCTACACTTTTCTTTTTCTTATAAAAAGCAGCTCTCTGTTTACCTTTCCTAATGTTTTTTAACAAATTTAAAACCACCCTATTGCGAAACATTAGTTTACGAATGTCTCTAAACTGATTCTGCCTTCTATTCCTATACATATTATTCTCTCCTGCTCCAGTTGTAAGATTTTTTGAGGGTCTCTCCTTCCTTTTCAAATTTACTCTCTCATTCTCTTTTTCTACATGCTGTCCAACATTTTTTTTTGATCTACATATGTTCCGTAAGAAAGACCTAGTTGTCTTACCAGGAGCTTTGTTCCTCTTTTTTGAAGTATTTGTTGTGGAAGAGTGCTGTAATTCCGTTGCTGTTTTTGTTTTTTTGCGGTTATCATGTTTTCTTCTCCTTTGCCTTGAGGGCATCTTTCCTTACTCTTGAAATCTTGATTTCAATCTGTGTTAAAGAAAAAAATAGCACATTAGACCACTATTACCAAACAACAAAGCAATGACAAAAAGCAAACGTTCTATTCAGGGTTACAGATCAGGTGAGGATTCTCCAGGGGTGCAGAAGAGGTGAGGCCTGTATTGAACAGTGTAGTGGAAGAGAGCTCTGTCCACAGGTACAAAGAAGATGAGACCTGTGTCTAAGAGTGCAGTAGGGGATAGGCTTCATGAAGTCTAGTCCACTGTACTCTTACACACAGGCTTCACCACCTATGCTTCCCAGGAAAGGCCTCTCTCCCACTATAGTCTTGAACATAGGCCTCACCTCCTCTGTCCCTTTGGACATGCCTCACCTCATCTGCACAATCTACTTCCTAATCTGAGGTAACACAGGTGACATTATTGTGAAAGGATGAAATATATGTATTTAACCATGCAGACTATTTATTCCTTCTCAAGAATCTAAAACTCATTGATTTGCACCAAAATCGTTTTTTAAATAACATTTTAGACACACAGTGCAGGTCCTATGTACACGCATTCAGTGTCCATGATACAGTGGAGAGGACTGACCTCCTCTCACTCTTGGGCAAGCCTTACCTCATCTGTGTCCTCTGGACAGGCCTCAATGTATTGAGTATAAATGATGGTAACTGGTTGCAGATGAGGTGACGCATGTCCAAGGGTGTAAATAAGCTGAGGCCTGTCTAAGGATACAGATTAGTTGAAATCTATTCAGGGTTGCAGATGAGGTGAGGATTGTCTAGGGGTGCAGGAGAGGTGAGGTCTGTATTGAAGAGTGTAGTGGAAGAGAGGTCTGTCCACAGGTACAAAGAAGGTGAGACCTGTGTTTAAGAGTGCAGTGGGGATAGGCTTCATAAAGTCTAGTCCACTGCACTCTTAAACACAGGCCTCACCACCTATACTCCCCAGGAAAGGCCTCTCTCCCACTACAGTCTTGAACACAGACCTCACCTCTTCTGTCCCTCTGGACATGCCTCACCCCAACTGCACAATCTACTTCCTAATCTGAGGTAACACAGGTGACATTATTGTGAAAGGTTGAAATATATTTATTTAATCATGCAGACACTATTTATTCCTTCTCAAAAATCTAAAAGTCAATATTTTCCCCAAAATCGTTTTTGACATCACATTTAAAAAACACAGCACAGCACCTATGTACAAGCATTCCATGTCACTACTAAAACTTCACAATTTTACAAAATACATTTCCTCTATGCAACGAAACTCAATGTGCTTCCTACACTGAGTTAACACAGGTAACATCATTCTGAAAAGGTCAAATTTATTTCTTTCAGCATGCAAACACTATATATTCCATCTCAAAAATGTAAAAGCCATTCATTTCCCCCAAAATCGTTTTTGACTTCACATTTAAGAAACACAGCACAGGTCCTATGTACAAGCATTCCATGTCATTACTGAAACCTCACTATTGTACACAATACAATTCCTCTATGCAAACAAACTCAATGTGCTTCCTACACTGAGTTAACACAGGTAACATCATTGTAAAGAGTCAAATTGACGCCTGTGTCTAAGAGTGCAGTCGGGGATAGGCTTCATGAAGCCTAGTCCACTGCACTCTTAGACACAAGCCTCACCACCTATGCTCCCCAGGAAAGCCCTCTCTCCCACTACAGTCTTGAACAAAGGCCTCACCTCCTCTGTACCTCTGGACATGCCTCACCTCATCTGCACAATCTACTTCCTAATCTGAGGTAACACAGGTGACATCATTGTGAAAGGGGCAAATGTATTTCTTTAAGCATGCAGACACTCTTTATTCCTTCTCAAAAATGTAAAAGCCATTCATTTTCCCCAAAATCGTTTTTGACATCACATTTAAGAAACACAGCACAGGTCCTATGTACAAGCATTCCATGTCACTACTGAAACTTCACAATTTTACAAAATACAATTCCTCTATGCAAAGAACTCAATGTGCTTCCTACACTGAGTTAACACAGGTAACATCATTGTGAAAAGGTCAAATTTATTTCTTTAAGCATGCACACACTATTTATTCCTACTCAAAAATGTAAAAGCCATTCATTTTCCCCAAAATCGTTTTTGACATCACATTTAAGAAACACAGCACAGGTCCTATGTACAAGCATTCAATTTCACTACTGAAATTCAACCATTATAAAAAAAAATGACACAAACCAACAGCAAAGAAACTCAATGTGCTTCCTACTCTGAGTTAACACAGGTAACATCATTGTGAAAGGGTCAAATTTTTTTCTTTAAGCATGCAGACACTCTTTATTGCTTCTCAAAAATGTAAAAGCCATTCATTTCCCCCAAAATCGTTTTTGACATCACATTTAAGAAACACAGCACAGGTCCTATGTACAAGCATTCCATGTCACTACTGAAACTTCACAATTTTACAAAATACAATTCCTCTATACAAAGAAACTCAATGTGCTTCCTACACTGAGTTAACACAGGTAACATCATTGTGAAAGGGTCAAATGTATTTCTTTAAGCATGCACACATTATTTATTCCTTCTAAAAAATGTAAAAGCCATTCATTTTCCTCAAAATCGTTTTTGATATCACATTTAAGAAACACAGCACAGGTCCTATGTACAAGAATTCCATGTCACTACTGAAACTTCACAATTATACAAAATACAATTCCTCTATGCAGTAAAAACTTTTTACCAAGCCTTATCAAAAAGCATGACACAAAGCAACATTAAAAAACCACAATTTGCTTCCAAATCTTCTCCATAAAGTATACAAGTCTCTATGTATATTAAATGAATCATTACTCACCTTTACAAATGCTTTAGGAGATTGAGAACAGTGTCAGACACACACACCAATATTTCTTTAGCAGAGCAAAAGGTATGTACTCCAGGCACTGCAACCATGAATGGCACAGAGAACCTCTAATTCTACATACATATTGCACATGGTAACCAATCAAAACTCTTCCCTCCCTATTTTCAACCCAACACCCTTCCCCCCCTCATCCTTTTCTACCTGTTACCATAGCAACTCCCTCCTCACTGAGCTCTCAGGGTTAAACGTTTATTCTACAATGTTGCAAATGAACTAAGCAAGGATGTTTGACCTCTCAATACACCAGCTTATCCGCTGCAATCTTTCTTTAAATGACTTTTTCTTAACCATTCAAATTGCTTCTTTCACAGAACAGAACCATGCACCCTAACTACCAGTTTTCAACTATCTGAATCCACCAATCATTGCTTGTGATTGAAGAGCACTGAAACTCCACAGTGTTTTTTGTTGCAAACTCATACTGTTCCAAATGCCATTTCATTCCCACACTTCATCTGACTGCACCAGAACCTCCTCTTACCATGAATTCTGTCTGGATTATTGGACATAGCTACATCCACTGGGCTCAAAGCTATGCAGCTACCAGAAATTTTCACAACCTTGACTTACCAAATGTAGACATAAAATGGATTGGCCAAAGAGGATTGAGATGTCATCAATTGATACTATTGGTAAAAACCTATTTGCATCTGCCACACCCTAACCTCATAATTCTGCACTGTGGTGGAAATGACTTAGGCACTTTGACTGGGGTAGGTCTGGAAATGCTTTTAAAGGACACCTTTGAGCAATTGATGGCACTTTTTCCTCAAACTGCCTTGGTATATTCCAATATATGCCAAAGACAGAAATGGAAGTGGTCCAACCAATTTTGTCCACAATTTGAGAAAGCACGGAAACATGTGAATAAATCTGTGTCTGCTTACATGAGAGACTATGGAATGGGTTCAATATACAACAACAACTTGCGTTACAACATGCAAGATAACTACAGAGGAGATGGTGTGCACTTCTCAGATGAGGGGAATAGAATATTCCTCCTGAATATAAGACTGTGCATTGGAACCTACTTGTAGGTACCTAAATCAGCCACAGAACCCAAAAGCTCTTTTCAGAGCTACCCTACCTCTGATCACTCAAAATGATTATTTTTCTCTAACTTTTTTCACTGTTTTTCACTAAAGTACGCTCCACGGTACGCTTCCGGTGCCCGTACCGGGCGCTCCCCCCGCGAAAATTAAAAAAAAGAAATTGTTTTTTTTGGGCCTATACGGGCCTCCTAAGCCCCCCTCAGAAAACCTAGGGGGTCAGAGATTGTCTACCGTGCCCCCTTTTACCCATTCCCAACGTTGTTTGTCCTCCATCTTGTGTCTCAATTCTTCCGAAACACAAGATGGAGGACTCCCGTAGAGCTGCCGGTATGCGTACCGGGGCGCGCACCGGGAAGCGCTCCCAAAATTTTTTAAACGTTTATTTTCATGAAAACCTCTGTAGAGATGTTCACCAAATATAGAATAGGCCATACTACATACCAGTCCCTACCATTTTCCCAAATTTGGTGGAATTCCATTGAGCCATTTGCCCTGTAGCCCTGTCTAAATACCCTGAGGTAAATTACATGAATATAAATGAAAAATGAGAGGGAAACACAGCCATTTTGACTAGTACTACCTGAAGAACATTTATAAAAGATTTCCTCTGAAAATATCAACTCCTTTCTGAAAGGTAAGTTGTTCATTTGTAAGGGGAACTATGTTCTGCACTTTAACTTAAATTGGAAAAACGTTTTCTGATAGTTTTTTACTGTCCCTCTGTTATAGTTATAGATTGAGATAGGCTTCTCTGTTATACTTATGGATTGAGTTAGGCTTCTCTGGTATAATTATGAATTTACTTAGGCTTCATCACATGCACTTTTTAAATATTTCTACTTCCTGCCTGATACCATACACTGCCCAAAAATAACTTCACTGTTAAAAACTCAGAAGTACCTGTCTGAACTTAAACCCAACAGTGCCCTAACTCTACTGATATAGTTATTTTTTATGCAATTTACAGCAAAAATGGAAGGTAAAGAGGAGAGCAATACAATTTCCTTTGAAATTATGGATAAAGATATTCTTAACGAAGACTTGGATTTCATGGATGAGTCTGAGGATCAACAACTAATTGACTGTCTTGAATCATTTGAATCACGTAATGAAAATTTGGAGGACATTCCGGAAGATGTAATGTTAGAAGTGTTATTAAATTATGAACAATCTCAACAATAAATTTTTATTTAATAATTAAAAATTGTTCGAGACATTATTCATTTTTTATGTAATTCATTAAATACTACCAAATGATTATAATATAAACTGAGACTTACAGTATACTGTGCAACTTTTTTGTGTTACATAGTAAATTTGCTCATAGTTACTTCCTTTCTCCCACTATATTATCTCCAATGTGTTTTTCACATCTCTTTTTCATCTCCTGCCTCCTTTCTCTCACTCTCTGTCTCTAATGCACCATATCACTGCCAATTTTGTGTAGATTCAGAAGAGAGTAAAATGTAATACTTGAAAACATCATAAGGGAGCAGGGTAGACTACCCATGATCCCCTGGGTCTTCTCAGGGAGTACTTAAAAGATCTGTTTCTGCTTTCCTGACAGACTATGGTATGGATTCCATATTCCACAATAAC